>NC_062563.1:8509166-9182500 GCF_022837055.1 Prionailurus viverrinus
CCCCAATGTAAAGCCACCTCGTTCTTTACAGCAACTTCACTGAATCCCATCGTCTAGATTTATCGTACTCAGATTAACCATTGCTCTCTTGATGGACATTTGACTTGTTTCCCACTTGTGGGACTTCATTTATGTATTTATTCAGCAAATAATTGTTGAATACCTACATTCTAGACACTGGGATACAACAGTGACCATAAATAGACGTGGCCCCTGTCCTCATAGAGAATAAGTCCTAATAAGGAAAACGGGTGTTTATTTTAATCCTAGGTCATAGGCAGTGAGCACACACCATGTGTCTCACACACACGATCTAGGTGCTTTGCGGACCTGCATGAACATCCTTGTACACTTACCTTTATGCCTCTGTGTTATTATCCCCACGGCATGCAATTTTGGCTGTTGGCTTCAGCAGTCGTTTTCAGGAAACACTTTTAGCTAACGTTTCATGACTTCCGAACGAATCTGAAGTGCGGATTTATGCAGTAAATCCAAACCAAACCCTGCTGTAAGGACTTGAAAATAGAGACAACATCCGACTCATCACTGAGCTTTTTATTTTTTATTTTTTGAGCCAAATAAGCGAATGTGTCAAACTGATTTGCTGCCCCATGGCAATGTGACTCATGGTTGCATATTCCTTTTAAACTAAGCGCGTTGCCCAGTTCACTTCTAAGAGATGTTTTTCTTTCCGGAAATTAACCTCTCGTAAAAATAGAAATGAAGAGAATATTATTTTTCAAATAAGTATACTTCAGGGAAAATAAATAGAGTCACATAAAGTCCTTGCACTGCATTTGACACATGTAGATATATGCCACTTCACGAAAATCCAATGGGCTCCTACAGATTTTCAAAATACTTGCAAGAAATAGCTAAGACATCTGTCATGCCCTACATAGGACAAGATCCTTATATGTATTAACTCAACTGTACGTCAAGAGATTGGGTATTTGAAGTGACAATGTATTTTTATAAAGTGAGTGGGTGGAGAACTATATTCATGCGCCCGCAAACCACATAGGCAGATGAAACCGTAAAGGTGGTGGATAGAAATACAGAGATAGAGATTTATAATTTGTCAATATTAATAACACCCTGTCCTGGAAAAGTGCTTCTCCTCCTCCAAACCATTATCACACGCTGTTTCATTTAATCCTCCTCCTGTCTCTTTCTTTAGACCATTAGTTTTGTAAGAAGCTCTTTGTTGGAATAATGTTCTCAGGTGCAGAGAAAGACTATGAGCCTTAATATTGGGCAAATGTAAGACCGAAGGGGGAGACAGCCACGCAATAATGGTCTTTTGTGGCTTACATTCAATCTATAAATCTAGTAAAGCCTGTTGAAATGTACCCTCTGGAGGAAAAAGGGGATGGTTCGTGATGGTAATTGTAAAACAAAACAAAAACCAAAACCAAAAACAGCAGTCTCCTAGCTAAAGTTCTTGATCTCAGATTCTTCCCTGAGTATTGAACTATGAACACGGAGTTTCTCTTCAGGAAAAGGTTCTGAAAGTAGCATTTGTGTGGGCAATTCCTGTCTCCAGAGCAGCTGGCATTCCTTCCTACCCTTAAAGGGGATTCTGTGGCCATTGGGCCGTCTCGGTTAATAATAATAATTAATAAGAATGGCTGCTGTTTATGTATCACGTGCAGGCAGCATGGCCGGCACTATGCTAGCACATTGCTTGCGTTATCTCATTCATTAATGTAAAAACTCTGTGCAACACATTCCTGCCCCTCTGTGCTCAGAAGGGCATGAGGACTCAGAGTGTTTTAAGTGATCTGGTCAGGGTCACAGAGCCGGTAAATGGCAGAGCCAGAATTCAAACTCAGGTTTTTGTTCATTCTAAAGCTTACTCTTACCCTCATGTTATTGCGGCTTCCTGTGCTCCTGGAAAGTGATTTTCTGTGAGAGTAAAAGGAGGTAGAACAACCATCGCCCCGTTTTTGTGATTCTCCTAGTAGTGTTTCCTGTGGAAACATCTTTCTGTGCTGGGCTTAATCTGAAATTACAACAAGGCAAGAGAGGGGAGAATTAATACATGATTTGCATAAAGCTCGGATGTACGTTTTCTGAATATATTTGTCATTAGAATGAGAATTTACCTTGGCTGTGTAATTTTGTCTGATTGTCCAATTCCGTTTCAAGTGAGCATCTTGATAAAACACAAAGGTTGGACGCATAGCCTTTGTTGATTCTGGATATTTCTAGCCGGTGTAGTTCCTTAGATTTGTTCCAATAAGGCAGAGCTAGTAAACAATCTTGCTGATAGACTCACACTAAATTAAAATATCTGCCCAATTCTTTTTTTTTAATGTTTATCTGTTTTTTGTTGTTTTTTTTTTTGAGAGAGAGAGAGAGAGAGAGATTGTGAGAGAGAGATCAATCATGAATGGGGGAGGGGCAGAGAAAGAGAGGAAGACAGAGAAGCCCAAGCAGGCTCCATACTGTCAGTGAAGAGCCGATGCGGGGCTCGAACTCATGAATGGTGAGATCATGACCTGAACTGAAGTCAAGAGTCAGACGCTTAATCAACTAAGCCACTCAGGCGCCCCATCTTCCCAATTCTTTTAAATCTCAACTTCAGTGGGATTAGAGATCCATCAAAATACACTTGTGTTCCTTTCAAAAAAAATGTGAAGTGACCACCAAACATTTCCACTAGAATTTTGACTAAGTAATATATGTTGGAGATGCCTCAAATGTTCCTTAGAGTATCAAGCTATAGGAATGCGTGACACGGTGAAAGAAATAAAAATGACTTTATTACTATGCAAAGCTTGGATGTCACAACCAGATTCCATCTCAACACCGCAGGCTGGATGCCCTAAGGTGCTGTACTTTGGCTCTCATGAATAAAAATAAAGCTCTGGAAGAAAGTTGCTCGGTACTGAACTAGAAAATATCTGAAATTACTTGGTGGTCTTCAAACTGTTCTTTAAAGTATTAGATAGATAGTCCCTGAAAAAATGTGGGGTTCCTTTCAACAGTAGCTCTATTTTTGACAGCTGGAGAAAATGAACGTCTGTGGTTATGGTCTTTGGACCACAAAGCCCAAAGTGAACTATTGGAATTGGTCTCTGAAAGAGGACTCAGCAAAGAGGAAAGAAGAGGGATAGAAAGAAAATGAAGGAAGGGAGGGAGGGAGGAAGGAAATTGTTCATAACTGCTGTTATTGAAAGTATCTCAAATGGACCGAATAAGACCCTTAGTCTAAACTCACCATACGGTCACCTTTGATTAATACAGCTTTATCTGCCTCAAAATGAGAGAAAACAGAAAAACCATAGAAAAGCTTGAAGTATTCCCTTCTTTTTTTTTTTTTTTAAGAAACTGAACTTCTTTGCCACGATCTCCCTGACAGCCTGAGGGGCTGTTTTCAGGACGCTTGCCTAGACCCACCGCTGCCAAGAAAGCTTCCTGATTCAATCCAGTTTCTCCTCCAAAGGTTAGCAAGGAAAGGGATGGAAAGAAAACAGATCGAAACCTTAAGCTGGCAGGGGACCTACCAGATACCAAACTGAAGCCACTGAAGAGAAGTTATGAGTCTCTCTCAAGGAGGAAAGGTGGCACCAGGGCTGTGCCTCCCAATGTCCATTCAGGTTTAGCTTAAAAAGCCACTCTGTGTGTTTGGCTGCCTGTTTTTGCCATTCGGAATTACCTGACCAACTAATGAGTTTGTGACTCCATATTTCAAAGGACGCCAGGGAACGTGTTTGGGCAGGAAGGGCTCCTAATGACGGCCTGAATTCTGGAGGCAAAGGAAATCCCAAAGCGGTAAAACCTTTGGATGGGGCGAGGAAGCTGACTGAACTGTTTATAGGGAGAGAAACTGTAAGCAAGAGACTCTATTTCTTTTTCTACATGTTCTCAAGCAAAACTGGCCCTTGTAGAGCAATGGAAAAGACTCAAGAGGAAGAAAAAAAAAGCCCCACTTTCCATCTACAAGGATCTAAAGTTTATGTAGAGGACAAACAGATCTTTCTTTGCCTTTGGGTCGAACACCTTGGTGAAGCCCATGAGGTAATGTCCCAAAGAAAAGTATCTGGAACTTCCAGATCCCAGGGGTTCAGGCTGAAGAAAGATCGCTTCCATTCCTAACCAATTAAAAAGCTTGCATCAAGGTTCTATGCTATGCCAAGCTCTGTAGAGGTTGTTTCTGAGGTAGGAAAGGACCTGGAAATTCCCATTCTGTGTGAAACCACTGACGGTCCTAGTGGAGACTACTGAATCAGAGCAGTACCAAATAATATTTAAAGATGAGCATAATTGACCTCTGAGGGTGGGCACGTCCCACAGACCTCCCTACTGGAGATTCGTCAACCCACATCTTATCCAAGCTCCTACCATTTTTCTAAATTGGGGAGCTTCATAGTGGACGCTCGATACATATGGGTTCATTGAATGGTATCTCCTGCCTTATAGGAGAGGCAGTTAAGAGGGTGGAATAGAGCGATTGCCCGGAGTCACATCCCGACTCCCTAACATGCTAGTTCCGTGACCCATGCTAGCTTCTCTGAGCTTCCATTTTCCTGACTGTAAAATGAGGAAAAGAACACTATTCCTCTATCTTGAGGCTCTGCATGACGAATAAATGAACCAGGGTGGGTTACTGCCTCACTGGAGCGCCTAACCCTTAGTGAGCACTCCAGGAAAAGTTAGCTTCCATAAATAACAATTTTTATTATCTTTACTAATAGGACTACCGTACCCCAGATGACAGAGGCATATAATATTAATCGATCAAAAAATTATTTGAGTGCCTTTGATGCTGTTAACTGTTCTCTGATGCAGGTGTTATGGATCCTTGCCATCTGCTGGCAGAACAGCTAAGATAGTAACAGTGGGATCTGAAGTCTTCCTGTTTGCCCCCCATTGCTTAACCTGTTTCCTACACCCCCTCCCTCCAGCAGGGGAGGAGGAGATGATTAGCGATGACTTAGTGGTTTAATGTGGGAATGAAACCTGAGTCAAAGTTGTTGATAAGAGCGGAGCAGTTCATTACTGGATTTCTTAGGTGCTTTATCGGGCATCGGGCACAGAGCATCACCGAGTCCATAGTTGAACCTGCAGTCCCCAGTATTGGTCGGCGTTTGTCTATACCAGTTAGCTGAAAGCAGTGATGCTCACACTGAGACGTGTCTCACCTGAAGGGCTTGTCAAGTACAGGTGGCTCGGCCCCAGCCCTGAGAGTTTCTGACTCTGTAGATCTGGAGTGGTTCTCAAGAATCGGTACATCTAACAAACTCCCAAGTGATGCTGAAAAGCTGTGGTCCCAGGAACGTGCTTTTAGAGCCTTTCGCTGAGAGTCTGTTTTAAGGAGCCAAACCTATGAATTCAGCCCGTCCAACTCTGTCACTGATGCCACAGGCCACAGGGGTCACTAAAATGGAAAAGAGGGTGTTCCACATGCCCCATGTCTCTGCTAGAGGAAAAAACACAGGAAACATCACCACCTATGTGTTACCAAGAAAAGCCTACCAATGGTTTAATTGTTCATTCATTGAATACATTCAGCCACCTCCTGGTTCCAACATTAGCACACTGATCATCATTTATTTATCCCAGAATTCCCTAACACCAGGGTTTAAGACTTATGTTGTTGTGATTTGGGGAAGCCAACACTTGAATGTAATCGGACTCTGGTTGGAAGCCACATGGGAATCACGCATCTCAGTTGGTCTAGTTGGTCTTCCAACTGCAGAAGTTGATGCTGCATCTCAATAATGAATGACCGAGGTCAGCCATTCCAGAACTCCCCTTGCATTGTCCATGTTGCTGTGCTTGTAGTAGCTGAAAGGCCGTTGTCTGTTTGTTATTTTAGTCAGTGAAAGGGGATGAAGGGATCACCCACTCAGAAGAAATAAATGGGAAAGACTCCAGCTGTCAAGTAAGTGACCTGTCAACTCTGTTCGGTGGTGGGGTTAGCCTGCGTGCTCTTACTTCTTTCTAGCCTAGTTCCCAATGCAATTCTCAACCACAAGGCGACTCATTTACCGACTCTAGGTTGAGCACTTGCTGTACATGAGGCACTCTCTTGGGCTCTACAGACACATGCATGAACAGGCTAGAGTTTTCAGCTATTTCTTATTTAACACTTACTTTTCCAACTCTTCTCCACAGAGCAAACCCCTTCCCATCCTTCAAGTCTTGGCCTGAATGTCCCCTCCTCAAAGAGATGTCCTATTTCCATCCATCATTGTTGTGTCTTGTTCTGTTACTTCGTGGAATTTATGACACATTGTAGTAAGTCATCTGTCTATTCGTTATCTGTCTCCTCTACCCCTTTCTTTCTGTGTCTGGAGCAAGGGAGGGGCCTCTTCTATTTTTCCATCGCACTGCATGGTGCCTGGCATATAGTAGGAGCTATTTCTTTGAAAAACGAGTGAAGAAACATGGGATCGTGTGGTTTTTTCCATTATTTTCTCCACTCTAGAGAAACACAGCTAAGACATGTTTATAACTCCACATATTCATTTCTTTAAATGGGGTCATCTCATGCTCCATACCCTATTTTATAACCTGCATTCTTTCTTAACTTAAAAACACACCTCCACGAAAATCTCAACAAGTATTCTTCAACTAATTTTTGCAACACAGAGAACTGGTTAAGAGCAGAGCTGCTGGCTCAGATTGCCTGCGTTTGAACCCTGGCTTTGCTATCTTTTACCTGTGTGACTGGAAACAAATTACCAAATGTCTCCGTGCCTCAGTTTCCTCACCTATATCATGGAGCTAGGAAAAGCGCTGTCATACTTAGATGAGTCAGGGCACGTAAAGCACCTGGAAGTCCCAGCACGGAGGACGCGATGAATGCTAGTGGCCGTGCGAATCAGCACGGGCTGCCATACCAACTGTCATAGACGGAGTGGTTTAACAACGGAAATTTGTTTTCTCACAGTTTTGGAGACTGGAAAATCCAAGATCAGGATGCCAGCAATGGTTTGGTTCCTGGTGAGGAGAGCTCCTTCCTGGCTTTCTGACAGCCCCCTTCTCACTATGTCCTCACATGGTGGCTTTTATAGGGACACTAATCCTATTGATCAGGGCGCCATCCTTCTGACCCCAGTTAACCTTAATTACTTTCTTACTCCACATACTTTCACGCTGGGGGTTAGGGCTTCAGTCTAGGGAGCCATAGCAGTTGCTTTTGTTTTGTTACTGTTACTTATTATGCCGCTGATAAGAAATTACCACCCTACAGTATTTGTTCTTATCACACACACAAATGGACAGCAGTGACTACCATTCATTATATTTCCATGACCATAATACTTGGATTATCCTATATATTCCAACAGGGAATATATTGCTTTTTGCTGCATTCAAATTATCTCTGTTTTTCTTTTTCAACTTCCTGCTGTGCTTGTCCCCAAACGTGTTCTCCGGACCACTGGGAACCCAAAACTCCTCGAGTTCACTATCTTG
Organism: Prionailurus viverrinus; assembly: GCF_022837055.1. Classification (NCBI taxonomy): domain Eukaryota; kingdom Metazoa; phylum Chordata; class Mammalia; order Carnivora; family Felidae; genus Prionailurus; species Prionailurus viverrinus. Next base: position 8,516,598 of record NC_062563.1, read on the forward strand.
GAAACACGATACATGTACTTTATTCCATATGAAAGTTTTAAACATAATTGTACATTTCTGTCTAGAATGTGGACGTGAAACAGTTATGCCGATCGTCTTGGATGCAGACTTGAGGAGACGGATGTGTGATCGTTGAGAGAATGATAAATGCTTTGTTTAATTTGGGGGATGGGAATAGACATTCTCTGTTCCCTTCAGAATTGTCCTCTCAGAGTTACGAAAAGTCTCGGGTGATGATTCTAGGAAAAGGAGCCCAAGGCAACTCCCAGTTCAGATGTGCCTCAGGGTCTGAATCAAACGGGATGTTCCCATGACTTTGTCCCCCAACTTCCAGCCAGCGTCACTCAGTTCTACAAGAGGATACACTCAAGATGATTCAAATGAGAATAATTTGTGTGATAAATCCTGAGACAGAGTCAAATCCCAAGCAAAGATTTTAAATCATCTACATTCAATGATGAAGCAATCATCGCACAGTTTAGATTCTTAGCTTACTCTGAATGTAAGGAACCAGCCATCTGTTATTTCCAGGAGTTAGTGTCTAAGCCATTAAAAAGAACATTTAAGCCCTAGTAGCAGTGGCGTAATTATGCGATAAATGGACCTGATCCACTGAAAGCGCCCCTCCTGAAAAAAATCAATGTCCCGTGAAAGCTATTGACGTGTGGGCACTTCTCACTCCCCACCCCGCAATGATTTGCCGAGGGAAATAGTGTAGAAACATCTGGAAGGCAAGTTGCCGGCCATCCGTTCAACCCTTTTTGGTGGAGACTTACTATGTGTCAGACGAGGTGCTGGGGATAAAGCCGTGGAGGACAGAAGAGTGTTGTTCTCCAGAGCTCCCCTTCCAGCAGAGGGAGGCAGAGAATGTTCTCAAGTGAGCCAAGAAACCCCCAAGATTAATGGAAGCATGAAGGAAACACAGCCGTGTTTTGTAAGAGAGGGGTAGATTGTCTAAACAGGGGCCACCGCCCCAGGGAGGTGACATCTGAGCTGAGACTTGACGGGAAAGAAGTGGCTGTCACGTCAAGCCCCGCAAACGTCCTGAGCAGGAATTACAGCAAACGTGAGGCCCCCGTTTTGAGAGTAAGCTTGTTCACGGAAGAAGAGGAGACCGTGTGGTCGGAGCAGAAGGAACAGAGGAAAAAGGGATTAGAGACGAGGTTGGGGAGGCACAGGGACACTCCATTCAACAAACATTTGCCGAGTCCCTTGTCTGCCCCCGGCTCTCGGACCCACACGGAAAGAATCTGTCAGGAAGGATCACCGTGGACAACGTTGGGTTGGGATGACGGACTCTTCTCTGTCGGCCTGGGTACGCACCATGAGGTACGATGTCTTCTGTGACTGCCCCACAGATGAGGAAGCTGAGAGACCCAACAATTCATTCCAGGTCACCCAGCAAGGGTGTGAAGGGACCCAGAGCCCACCGTGTGCTTTCAGCTGCAGACGCTAAGCCCTTAGCCAATAAGTGGATCTTAAACCTTCTATACGACAAAAACTATCAACGCGGTGTGCAAGTGGCTTGTGGCCTTTCTGAAGAGCATCACGGTGGGCGTTTCTGTCTCCTTGTGCAAGGGTACCTGCTCTCGGGGCTTTGTTGCCCTTGGACATCTGCGTCTTGACTTTTGCTACGACTTTGGCACATGGGGTCTGACGGAATCGCTCAGCATCTTTGGGGTGCCCTGGGTGTTTCCTTTCTCCAAGGAATCCTGCCCTCCACGGGGCTGCGACCTACGGAGCCTTTGGGGACTGGGCAATCTTCTCTCTTCTTGCTTATTTCTCAGGGCTACACTTGATACTGAGGGGGAACTTTGTCCGAGAACTTTTTAACGGGGGGACAATATGTAACTTTTACGAATCATAAGTTGTGAGCGTGTATTCCGTGCGTCCCATGCGGCCCCCGGGGGTGCTGGGGCTGTGGTTTTCTGTGAGCAGGGCTTTAAAACTTCTTTTAAATAATTTATTTACTTTTAAAATTTACATCCAAGTTAGTTAGCATGTAGTGCAACAATGATTTCAGGAGTAGATTCCTTAGTGCCCCTGACCCATTTAGCCCATCCCCCCCCACACCCCCTCCAGGAACCCTCTGTTGGTTCTCCATATTTATGAGTCTCTTCTGTTTTGTCCCCCTCCCTGCTTTTATAGTATTTTTGTTTCCCTTCCCTTAGGTTCATCTGTTTTGTCTCTTGAAGTCCTCATATGAGTGAAGTCATATGATTTTTGTCTTTCTCTGACTAATTTCACTTAGCATAATACCCTCCAGTTCCATCCACATAGTTGCCAATGGCAAGATTTCCTTCTTTTTGATGGCCGAGTAATACTCCATTGTATAAAAATCCCACATCGTCTTTGTCCATTCACCCATCGATGGACATTTGGGCTCTTTCCATACTTTGGCTACTGTTGATGTTGCTGCTATAAACATGGGGGTTCATGTGTCCCTTGGAAACGGCACCCCTGTATCCCGAGGATAAATGCCTAGTAGTGCAATTGCTGGGTCGTAGGGTGGTTCTATTTTTAATTTTTTGAGGACCCCCCATTCTGTTTTCCAGAGGGGCTGCACCAATTTGCATTCCCAGGGCCTTAAAGCTTTGAAGTCAGTATCTTAAACTTGACATATTTTGCATTTAAAACAATTCCTTTTCAAGTTTCCATGTGAAAAATAGAAGATTTCACAGCACTAGGGCCGCAATCCTGTAGAGCATCTGGCTGGGTCGGGACAGCCATTGCCCCTTTAAACAGGGCGTGTGATAAGTCGCCACAATCCCCTCCAACTCCAGTTTTCTCCCCAACATCAAAGCGGGCGTTGCTCGAACTGGTGTTTTTCTTACGCTAGAAAAATAGTTCTTATGTCGCTTTCCCAACGGGGGTGTAAAGTCTCCATGTGATTATTCTTACCCCAGGCCTCTGGCATGTTTTTATTTTATCTGTGTGGCCCCCAACTATGGGAAAAAGGCTTCTACTTCACAGATATTTTGTTATCTGTAATTTACCAAGCATTTGCTAGAATTTTGGATTTCACAGCTTCCTCCCTCGGAATTATAAGGAACCAAGCAGGATTGCAAAAATGTCTCTGTAGCATGAAAGCTGTACATTCAAAACTAAAAATAAAACACTCCTCTTCTTTCACCACTGTTTTATGAGTGATAGCACACTTTCACACCAGAAACCACGGTAGACATAATCAGGAAGAAAAGAATAGGCACCACCCAGAAAAGAGTTGTAAGTGGAAGAAACGCTCTCAAAGCTGGCTTAAGCTCAAAAGGGCTTCAGGAACGGCTAGATCCAGGGACATATGTGATGCCATCAGCTTATAGACTCCTTCTCCCTCCCTCTCTCTCTCTCTCTCTCTCTCTCTCCATCTCTCAACTCTGCTTTCCTATTGGCTTCCTTTTCAAGCAGATTTTTTCCCCTAGAGATGGTGCTGGTCCTGGAAGCTACTCCTTCAAACCCAATGGAAAGAGGGCAGACCTCTCTCTTGATTGATTTAGCAAAGCTCTGAGATTGGCTCAGCTTCCAATCTGTGTTCAGCCATTCTGAACCAATCACAGCAGCCCAATCACATGCAAGGCTCTGAAATTGCCAGGCCCCAGCCACAGGGATGGAATAAGTTTGTCTGACATGAAAGAGAGGAAAGGGAATCCTGGTTCCCCAGGGAAAACGCAAGTTGTAGTCCCAGGAGAGGGAGGAAAGAATACTGGCTGGGAAAGCATAAATTAGTGAGTGAATTATTAGGTAAACAAATAAATATCCCCTACTGTGACCTTGAACCATAATGAGGATTCGCACATTTTTTCTTAATTTTGTTTCCCATCTCGTCCAGGATGCATGAAAACGTAGACACCCTCCAACACTTGAACACCTCTGTTTTGACACGTTTATTCACCTGCTATGGAGGCTTGTCTTGCAGCTACTAAATATGCGTTTTGTTTGAACTTGCTGTAGACATCGGACTCCGCGGAGAAGGTCATCATGCCCCCGGAGCCGGAGCCGGCAGGGGCGGGCCAGAAGGGCAAGGAAGGTTCCTCCAAAGACAAGAAGGTGGCGGCTGAGGGGAACAAACAGAAGAGCAACAAGCAGGACGCCAAAGAACCCGCCCAGTGTGTGGAGCCGGCCGCGGTGGAGGTGAACTCACTGCAGAACGGGGACAAGTCCCAGAAGAGACCGGAGAAGCGGCGACAGTCCCTCGGCGGCTTCTTTAAGGGCCTGGTAGGTGGATTGTGCGACTCTTCTTTCTGGGATCTTGGGCCGGAAGTGTGGTGCCCGCCTTCAAGGAGGGACTGGCTTGGACATTGGTCCCACAAATACTGACGGAGCACCTTCTATGTGCCAGGTGCTGTGCTAGGCACGCAGAGCGAGGTGGACACAGACATCACCCACCTGCAGGGTGTGGATCGTTGGGGGCGGGGGTACTGAGTGCGGGGAGAGCCAGGAGGTGAAGGGAACCTGAGCATGAGGATGTGGCCCTGCCCTGGGGTTGAAAGGAGTGTCGGGGAAGGCTTCTCAGAAGAGGTGAGCTCTAAGGTGGGGCCTCAAATTAGCCTGTGCAGGAGGAGGCAAAGGGAGGTCTGAAGGCACAGTGCGTTCCTGCCTATGGAACAGCAGGTGCGTGGGGGTGCTGGAGAGACAGCACGGAAGTGAAGTTCAGTCTGGCTGGAAGAGAGCATAGGAGGCAGGCACGGGTGGTGATAGGGAGCACCAGGGTTGGTCTGTGGCCAAAGGGAGACCCGAAGTGTTTAAACCAGGAAACTACTGTGAGCCCGATCTTGGGTGTTGGGGATACACAGGCGACTAAAAATTAGCTCCTTCCTTCCAGAGAGGCCTACACAGGGGTGAGCAGAGGCCAGACATTCAATAATCGATGAACCTTTGGGTTATGTGTGTCTATTCGATTCTTCTCCATCTCCTGCCCGAGACTGTTAGCCTTGGGAGGGCAGTGGCCATACTGTCACAGGCAGACGTGCTGTCCTCCGCAGCGTGGTGGATAGAGCATAGTAGACACCCCGTAAGTGTTTGTTGAACGGATGAAGGCGTAGATGAAGTGAAATACGACGCCGGTAAATGTTTTATTATATAAGTCCTGGCAAACAAGGAGAGTCTAAGGGTCGTTAATCGAATGATAAGCGCGGTAATCAAGCATCCATTCGCAGAAGCCACAAGCGGAGTCATACCTAGACCCCGCGGGAATGTGGCTGGAGCCCATAGAGGAGGGCACGGAAATAACATTGAGAGTAGCCGTGGGGCCGGGGTTCACTGGGGTAACCTTCATGTCGTGATAGAGCTGGGGGTAGGGACATGGTCTAGGACGTGCCTGAGACCAACTGATCGCTCCTGATTGCCCTGGTCCCTGAATATCTGTAGGTATTGATGACTTCCGACAGATGGAAGCTGGAGAGTCTGACGGTTCCCCTGGGCCCAGCTTTGGTCTCCAAATATCATCTGTGGGAAGCCTGTTAGAAATGCAGCGTCTCGGGCCCCAAGTTTAAAGTCTTAAGATAAATGCTATCACATTTCCATCTGGTCTCAGTGTGTGTATAGAACCTCAATGTGAGGCAATGCCCGAAGTCAAGCTCTGGGGCTGTTTGGAAAAGGGAAGCCTGGCCCAGAGTCCCTCCGTCACCCCCAAACCTCCAGTGAAAGCTCTTCTCCAGTTCTTAAGAGGTGAAGGAGACCAACCACCAAAGGAGGGGGTGTCTGAAAGATTGATCGTGCTTTGGGTGGTTTTGCTGGAAAATTTGTCTCCATTCTCAGCTCTCGCTCCTTGGAGAGGAGTGTAAACGCTAACCGCACTTCTCTAGACATTTCCAAACCGACTACTACTTCTGCCCAAAGTTCTGGTTGAACCATTCCCTGCCAAACCACAGCGCACAGGGCGGCATAGGGCATGGGGAGGGTGCTGTTCTAGAAAGGTTCTGAGCTCACGGGCCCAGTCTTTCTTGTTGGTTTTGGTTGGTGTTTTGGGGGGGTTTCTTTTCTTTCTTTTTTCTTTGTTTTGGTCAGAGGCTCATGGGGGTGTTCTCTGCATATCCCCTTACCCGTGACACCCCTGGACCTGACAGGATGGCTCTCGTCCAATGGTTCTGAATCAGTGATTTTATTTGTGGGGGACGCTGGGCAACGTCAGAGACCGATTTGCTCGTCACAACTAGGAGTCAGTGCTACTGGGATGTTGTGGGCAGAGACCAGGGACCTTGCTAAATGTCCCATAGTGCACAGAACAGCCCTCCATGACAAAGAGGTATCCAGCCCAAAGTGCCAATGGTGCCACGTAGGACAGTAGAAAGGACAGAACGGTGCCAAGGAGTCTGTGCGTGAAGACAGGCAGCTTCACTTACTCGAGTCCTAGACCTACCTACCACTTCCTACCTAGCTATGTGACCTTGGGCTAATCACTTAACCCCTCAGAGCCTCCGGTGTCCCTTAAGCAAAACTGAGGTGATGATTACAGCTACCATTTGAGGGCTCCCATGAGAATCAAATGCATATATGCCCTACGGGGGGCGCCTGGGTGGCTCAGTCAGTCCCACTCTCCATCTCGGCTCAGGTCATGGTCTCACAGTGGTGGGTTTGAGCCCCGCGTTGGGCTCTGTGCTGACTGTGGGGAGCCTGCTTGGGATCCTCTCTCTCCCTCTGTCTCTGGCCCTCACCCACTCGTGCACTCTGTCTCTCTCAAAATAAGTAAATAAACGTAAATACACACACAGACGCACACCCTACCGGATCCAGCACCTGGCACGAAGCAGGAGTTCTGTAGTAGACGCCCTCATCTCCCTGGCAAGTTTTATGGGACCTTCCGTGTGGACTGGAGCTTAACCCCCAGCAAAGTGGGGACATCAGCCCACATGGCTCTCACCTTAAAGCCCCCACAGGACTCCCTTCCCTGCATTCCCTTCTCCCTCCGTTCACTGCCACCTCTCTCTCTCCCTCCCCAAGACCATCCGCCCCAGTCAGTTCCCCAAGTTCACCGCCAGCCAATCCCTGCTCGCTCTGTGCCCTCCCAGCGAGGTGGTCTCTGCTCGGCGCCTTCCTTCCCCCTCCTCCAGCATGCTGCCTGAATTCTAACAGGGAGCAGCCTCCTGAGCAGTCCATGCGACGTCTGAAAAGAACTGGAAGGAAGCCTTTAGAACTCGGCAGGTGCAGCTGTTTGCAAGCATTTGGTTTTTGAGCAGAGGGACTTCGTTCACAAAGAGACTGAGAACCTTCACGCGTGTGCATGTGGGTGTACACACACATATGTGTGGACATAGAAACACATCTACTTGACCAACACGGAGCCCCGATTGCAGGGGGAGTGGGCTCAAGAACCCCCTAGCTGGTGGCCCCCCCCATCTCTCCCCCTGTGGGAGCCCCTGAGACACCTTTATGTAGCGCTAGAAGATTCTGTGCCATCCCATCTGCATGTTTTACAGAGGAGGCGGTGGGGATTGGAAAGAAGGCAAGGCCTGCTCTTCGTTCCCCAGGGGCCCCTACCTGTCATCGTTGCCCGTCTCCACTGGGCACAGGCTCAACTGAGGCTTGTGACAGTTAGCTCAGTTACTCCGCCCAGGGCTTGGAAAGGGCAGTGGTGCACAGGATGGAGCCTGGACGACAGGTGATCTGAGGTCCGGATTCCAAGTCCAGGTGGCCAGTCCGCTGCTACATAAGCTGGCCCTGGCTCATCTTGGAGCCGGTTTGCACATCTGTAAGACTGGTTACTAATCACTGCCCCCCTCACCGGGCTGGTGAGAGGGACCCGGTGGCAGTGGATTTGGTTCGGCTGGTTGTAAACCGTGAAGTACCGTCCTGATACAGCAGGCAGGACAAAGGTGGCCTCCAGGGGCTCTGAGCGCCAAAGTCCATGCCTGAGGCGGCCAGAGGGGGAACGTATGTGAGCGAAGAGACCTGGGAGGGGTCTGTGGCAACTGGAAAAGCAGGTGCCCCATCTAAAAGGGGGCACCGCCACTCGGTCCCCGTCATTTATCGCCTTGCAGGTTTATGGGTCCAATATGGCAGGTCTTCTTGCTTTTCAAGAGAGAAGAACAAAAGTGCGGATTGTAATATGAAACATTTGATTTTTATTTTTTTAAATGTTTTTTACTTAGTTTTTGAGCGAGAGAGAACACTAGTTGGGGAAGGGCAGAGAGGGGGGAGACAGAGGATCTGAAGTGGGCTCTGTGCTGAGAGCAGAGAGTCCGACGTGAGGCTCAGACTCACAAACCAGGAGATCATGACCTGAGCCACAGTCAGACGGGCCACCGACTGAGCCACCCAGGTGCTCCAAGGCATTAATTTCTAAATGTCAGCATTTAACTTAAAACCTAAAAGAAGAAAATCTGTTTGTCATAACCCATTTACAAGCCAAGTTCAGCTCAAGACAGCCACTTAGCGAGCTGAGTTTGATAGACTCAGCCCATCAAGACCCTCAGCACTGGGGCGCCCGGCGGGGGGGGGGGCTCAGTTGGTTAAGCATCTGACTCTTGATTTTGGCTCCGGTCATGATCTCACAGTTCATGAGTTTGAGCCCCACACCGGGATTCTCTGTCTCCCTCTCTCTCTGTCCCTCCTCTGCACGTGCTCTCTCTCTCTCTCAAAATAAATAAACTTAAAAAAAAAATCTAATAAAAAAATTTAAAAAGACCCTCAGTACCTGAAGGAATAGGACCTCTGACGGCTAAGGCTGAGTGTCGGGGGGAGGCCTGTGTGAACCAGGACAGACAGCAGCACAACGGAGGGCATGCTGGGTGACGTGGGGACAGAAGGGATCATTTTCCCCAGGGCCAGCCTAAGTCCAGCCCTCGAGAAGCTCGTCCCTGGATTTGCACCCAGCTCTACCACTCCGTGGCCGCGTGACCTTGGACAAGTCGCCTTCCTGAGTTTCAGGTGCCTTATCAACGGGCCGATTCGGTCACAGAGTTAGCCCGAATGAAACGAGATCAGATATGGCAACCTTAGAACCATCCCTGGCATGTTGTAATTTGTCAGGGGGGAATAGCGATTTTTATTCTTATGGTGATTATTATGATTCTTCTTCAGTCAGCCCCTCCCTAGGCTGTAAAGATGCAGGTGAGTGAGATGCCACCAAGTGTCCGGCAACTTTGTGACTTAGGTGTTCACGGTGCAAGGCAGACGGACTGGCTGGGAGCCACCTAGAGCACAGGACACGAGCTCAGGACTCGGGCACACGGGACACAGAGCTCGGGTCCACCACTTCCTGGTGGAAAACAAGTGACTTGAGCTCACTGAGCTCTCTCCTTTGAGTTGATGGTGACAGTGATGATGGGGTCAGCTCAGAGGATGCTGGGAGGACCAGGGTGACCTCACGAATGAGACAACAGGCTCACAGACAAGGGATTGATCAGAGGTCAGGAACCTGAGAGGGACGGAGCCGTCCTCGAGCTTTGAGTCCCAACTTTCACTACTCCGTGTTGGCCTCTCCTCTTCGTCTTCCCAGACGGACACGATGTATTGCACAGAGTAGGTGATCCATACGTGCTGTCCCGTGAATGAACGAATGCAGCAAAAAGCAATCACAGTAACTCTTTTATAGCACCTACTGCGCGACCGCACTTCACATACGCTCACATCTGCTCTGCACGGCCTCCCGGCGAAGCTCCGCTGGTAAAATTGAGGTGCACGGGGTTAAGGCAACCTGACCAAAGTCAAGCAGCCAGGAAGTGGCCGATCTGGAATTCAAAACCCAGCGATCTGATTCCAGCGGTAAACTGCACTACATTGCATTCTACTCTACAGAACATGCTTTCCACTGTACTACTCTGTATTACACTGTGCAACATATGCCGCAGTACGTTGTACTGTATACGCACCATATATGCACCCTGTGTACATCCTATCTGTTGTACTATACTAAGCCATGCTATATTACTAAGCCATGCTATATTCACTATACCATTACACTATTGTCCTACACTGTGTGTTGTACTATCTTATCCTATACTGTGTATGCTCCGCTATACTACATTATACGACATGGTACTATGTGTATTACTAGGCTATATACATATATAAATATGCTTTGTAATAGCATATTATACTATTCTACCCAATATTATACTATACTGTGGTATATATGCTATTGCATACTACACTGCGCTACATACACTATACCATACTGTATTTATTGTATTATATTACCCTATATATATTATCTGTATTATATAATATATACTATACTATTTATACTATGCTATACTATAATATGCCATGCTACATTTAATACACTAGATTTCATTATATGTGTACTATACAATATACATCATCCTATATTATGGCATCCTATATTACATAATACTAGCCTGTACTATGTATATATACTGTACTATATATACTTTATTATACTATATATTACACTATACTGTACAACTATATATACTTTGCTATATCACACTATCTCATATATATATATGTATATATACACACACACACATACACACTTTACTGAAATATATATACTATCCTATATTATACTATCACTAGCCTATACTACATATACTGTAAAACAAGACCAACAATAAAATACCCCTTATATATGCAGCAACATGGATGCATCGCAAATCCATTATGCTATATGACAGAATCTGGACTCAAAGGCTATGTACTCTGATTCTGTTGATATGCTGTCCTGGAAAAGCAAAATTCTAGGGATAGAGACAGATCAGTGGTTGCCGGGGTCTGGAGGTTGGGGCAAGGGGTTGACTCCAAAGAGACTCAAAGGGGATCTGGGGAGTGGGTTGCACTACGCTATATCTTGATTTTGGTGGTGGCGACATGACTATTTGGGTTGGTGGAGGCTCACAGAACTGTACACAAAGAGGTTGATTTTATTGTATATACATTATACTGGGCAGAAAAGGTAAAATAATAATAATAGCAATAGTAATGATACTTGACTCGGAGTTTATTCCATTCAGGTGGAGGAGACAGATATCAGGGCATAGATGATAAGATCATTTCAGATGGTGATTATGTTTCGTAAAAAGTTAAGCAGGGCAACGTGTTTCACAAGTGATCGGACGGGGTAACTAAAGCAAGACACAACTATGAAGCGTTCTTCACAGCGCAGGTAGTGTTCTAAGTACTACACAGGAATGAACTCACTTTATCTTGGAGCAACCCTCTGAGACATTGTATTGTCCCCATTTTAAAGATGGAGAAGCTGAGTTTACAGAGGTAGATAAGGGGAGCCTGTCTGGCTTAGGCGGGAGAGAACACAACTCTTGATCTCGAGGTGGTGAACTCGAGCCCCACTGGGTACAGAGATTACTTAAATAACTAAATGAAAAAAAAAGAGTTAAGTAATTTCTCCAAGATTTCGCAATGCTAGAAAGACTATAACTGGGCATTGCGCTGCAACATCTGACTGGTGGCCATTCTTTTATCCACCACTCATGAAAAAAGTGCAGTTGTTTGGCTCAACACCTGGCACAGAGTAAGCGCTAAATAGACGGCAGTCGTTGCCCTTGATGGTTCAGCCTTTCATTAGGGTGCAACTTCTTTCTATTTTTCCCCAGGGACCAAAGCGGATGTTGGACGCCCAAGTGCAGACAGACCCTGTATCCATCGGACCAGCTGGTAAAACCAAGTAAACAAATTACTACAGTTCCCACCAAGTTGTCCTGCACCAAGATGTCTTCTCCCTACTCCGTTTCCTCCCCCAGCCCACTCCATGTACATAGTCTTCTTCTCGTGGCCATCAAATGAAATTCTGCCTACAAATTAAGCCTGAGCTGTTGTATATTGAGGTGTATTATTTACGTCTCGGGTCCAATCTTTTCCGGTAAATGACCGTAAAGATGGTTTAGCAGGTTAACCGGTTAGGTCAGAAGAGTTGAAGGTTGCCAAGCAGAGAGCGGAGGGGGCGGAGGAATGCATCCTGGCGAAGTTACGAAACGTGGCAGTGGTGAGTAAGTTGCAGAGGGAATTAAGTTCTGTAGTACATGCAGGCTCCTCTTCTGAGCTCCAAGAGGAGAGACAAAAATCCGGTTAAGTTCACATTTGGAGGAGGGACAACATGGGCTCTGTGCCGGGAGGTTGCCAACTTCCTGAAATGGAATGTGTGGGGAATGGAAAAGGAATGAATACGAGTCGCTTTTCGAATAGGGTCCTTGAAAGTTATTGATGAGAGGGAAAAGATTGACCGCAGAGGGTTTGAAATGATTTGGGAAGACAGCTGCGCTCAGTGATGAGGGCAAAGATTACAACTTCAGGGGGAAAAAAAAAAAAAAAGGCACAAAATAAATGCAGTTGCAAGTTTACTTTGCGACACAAGGGGGCACCGAGGTCTCCGTTTTAATCCTGCGTCCTGTAGCCCTAACAAAGATTTGGTCTCCGCATCTTACATTATTAATGCTTCTCAGATGGCTGAGGGACTTCCTTCATCTGTTCTGTCTGACACTTATCTCAAAGTCTGTCTGTAATTTCCTAATGTTTCAGGATGTGCTCCGATAAAACCCTCCCCATAACCCCAGTTAATAAAAAATTTCCAGAAGATTATTCAAATACCCGAGGTTTTTTTTTTTAATACGTGTACAGAGGAGTAAATAGGACCATGAGTCTATTAAAATGTAATTCAAAGTAGCATATGATTGATTGATATCATGTATACTGTACCTTTCTTTTTCTGATTTAATAAAAAAAATACATTTACATCTAAAGCATCTTTTACTTTTCAACTTTTAAAGCAGGTCTCTTGTCCTCTCTGAGACACCTTCATCTTCCACAGCATGAAATCAGTGTTCTTCCTCCATTTTGTTTTCCTTCGCAGATGCTCCTAGGTTTTTCCCCTTGTATATGGGCACATACACATGCAAATGTGTACACACATATATTTGCATGCACACACTCCCACTTACATAAAAGTCCTGCCTTAGGCCAGGCTGCCTGGAGTAGAGCCTGAGATAGGGATTCAGAAGCATGTGACATACCCAGGAAGGACCAGGAGGGGGGAGGGAGAGGAAGTGAACAACAGGGCAGGGGAGGGAGCTGAGCAAGGATTGGTCTCAGCTGGAGTTGAGTTCCATCCTGATCCCTCAGGGGGCTCTGGAGCCAGAATTGCACACTGCAGTTGGGTTCTATCTTGAGCCAAGGGGGCCAGCCTTTGTACCCTTGTTGATGAGTCACGGGCCACCCTGGGAAGCCGTGGGACAGGCCCGGTGCTCCCACTAAGCTGAGAAGCTGGGATCCCATAACAGCTAGAGGAGAGGGGCTGGGCAGAGTCCATTACAGATACGCACATGATATTCAGATAGGTGTTCATTCCCACGTAGGGACACGTCCATACATATAAGCATGCTTTACATGCAGAAATGCACAAATGCATGCACACATTCATACTTCTATATTACATACAGGAATAAATTCATGAACATATTCATAATCACACATACAAACAGGCACGTGTAGCAAACACAGATTCGCACGTACGCGCTGGCTTGTGCAAAGCCGTCACGCGTTGATCTGAAGTAAACATTGAATATGCTCTTCTGACAAGTCTTACATTAGGAAAATAAAACCATTGCTTTGGCCAAAAAAAAAAAAAAGGCATTTGGAAAATGCATTCAGGAAAAAAATGGTATCTCTAAAAAAGCAGATGGGGGGAGGGCGTGGCGTCGGCTGCTGCTGTGGCCAGCTAGCTGTCAGCGTGGATGCCCATTGCTAGGTTTCAAATAAAGATCAGAGGTCTTTTCCCTGCAGCTTTCCCTTTAGCCTCTTCGGATCTGCTGCTCCAACCTGGAGATCAGTGTCTGTGACTCACCCGGTTGAGAATGACCTCATGCGGCCTCCTGTCTGAATGCTTAACTTGGCGCAAATCAGGAAAAAGTCCTTTGGGGAAGCCCTTACTGGCTGGGTGACTTTCCTCCACCAACATCATCATAGAACACAGGGCCAGGCAGCTGTTTATTCCTTTGTCCCCAAACACCAGGGGGGGCGCCTAGTGTGACCTTTGGTGAGCTCTGGGCCATAGTCGTCCATTGAGAAAGGTGACAGTTTCATTTGCAAGTTTCACCTCGCTGGGCACAGGGGCTTTTTGCCCTGATGAGAAATGCCCCCAGGCAGGGCTGAGTCACTAATGCAGAAGGAGCCCTCCTCCCATCCCCCCCACCTCCCTGGATTAAAAAAAAATCTTAAATGAGTTCTTTGCTGAGAACCTCTCTGCAAACCCAACTCTTTCTGTAACAGTTTCATATCGTCCTGGCCAAAAAAAAAAGAGAGAGCAATCTTTTAATGAAATTGCTTTGGTTTTTTTGTTATTGTCATTTTTAAAAGGCAAGAAAACTGAAGCCAGGGTAGACTCGGAAAATGACTTGTTTGGGAGATTTGAAATCTAGTAGTAGCCTCAGAAGTGCGTTAAAACCCCATTTTTGAGTTTTGAGGGTTTGCTTTGTGTGTGTGTGTGTGTGTGTGTGTGGTGTATTTTGTTTTGTTTTTTAGTTGAGAGCTCATTCCTGGTGCGTTTACAGACAATACTAATTTCCATGCCTCCCGCTGAACTCCTGTGAAAAAGAGCAGAGACTCCCCAGATGAGCTCAGAAGAAGGCTCTGGGGTCTCAAAGAGCCTTGAGGGACCCAAGTTCCTCAAACTGCGGAGCCCAGAAGGGCCACTTGGAAGGCAGAGCTGTGCACGTGGAGACACGAAACACACTCTCTGAAACTGAAAGGGAATTATGGCCTGCAGGAGGGGCCGGAGGGACCTCGTTAAAAATTTACAAACTCACTTATTTATTTACTTTTTATTTTTAGGTGCACAGGGAGGTGTGTCTTCTCCAGTGGCAAGAAGAAGTGGCCCTTCCAAGAACTGAGCTTTTGAGCCGAACTGGCCGCCACTGGGGGAAAAACAAAAACAAAAACAAAACAAAAACAAAAACAAAACCCACTCTGCTTTTCAGTTGCAGCTGATGGTGACTTTTGGACTGATACCCGTAAAAGAGTTCATTCAAAAGCGTGCTTGTTCTCAGCAGCCCATGAGGTCCCTCGTGAATTCATCATCCAGGGGAGGGGAGGCATGCCTAAAGAAATGCCAAAAACGGAGGGAAAAGAGAAAGAAAGTTAAGTTCTTCGGTTTTTGTTGCATTCCCCCTGCTCTTTTCTTGGAGCAAGCTACCCAGGATTTCAACACACACACGCACACACACACGCACACGCTTGAGCCGGACTGTCCTTGTTTGCTTGCAAACAGTCCAGAGGCAATGGCAATGGAGCCCCATTAAATCAGACTCCAAGAGACTGGAATCTGTGTCCCGCTGGCTCCTTCTCCGACTGCTCCCCCACCCCCAGAAGGGAACAGATTTCTACAATCCGGACCTGACAAGCGCCACTTCTTAGGCCAAATAGTCCCACGTGGATCTTAAGCCACAAAAAGGTAAATCAGCTAGCCTTCCTACTTTAAAGACAATTTTGGAAAGGAAGAGGATTTCAATTATTAACTCACCCAAGCCGCAGACGCAGGGCATGCGCTTTGCAGAATGGTAAGAATGATGAGGGTGGGTTTTAAGCATCCTCTGCATGTCCCTTTCGAAGCCTTCTTAAAAGGGGGTCCGCACAGGGACTAGAAACACGTCTCTGCATGCTAGACCTTCCTCATGCCATCAGTGAACACAAAGTGGCCAACTGGAAATTAACAGGCTCCATTAGGGGAGGAAAAAAAAATTACTGAGCAGCAAATTCTGTAAATTTGTAATTCAGATCTTAGCGCTGGCCTGAAAACCGGTTGGGATCCAACCCTTTGCATACATTGGTGTTCTGGGGAGCTTAACCCTTTCTCGTCTGTCTCCTCTCCCCAGGGAGCTACTCATTTGGTCTTCTCTATCCCCTGGCCCTTTAACTGGCCTTGGCAGGCATAGCAATCCGGGCAATTTTGCAGAAATAAGGATAATAATAATAATGCTTCACATTCTCACACTCCGCAGATTATAGAATGCTTTCTGAATACATTATCTAATTTAAAGCTGTCTGCCCCTAATGGAACTTAATTGCCACCTTTGTTATAGTTTATTATGAGGACACTGGCGTGCACCTGTATGCCTTCTGTTTTGTTTTGTTTTTCTCCAAAGGAGTACTTCTTGACAAAATGGCCCCCAGCTGCTTTTCTGCCAATGGTCGCCACTGAAGGAGCTCATTGCTTTCCCGCTGGGCTCTCACTCACGGATGCTGTTGTTTAAATCTGGCCACATGGGGGAGTTCTAGAACATAGGGTGCTACCATCTCCAGCCAAGCTCTTTTCCCTGACTCCCTAATGAGGAGGTCGGGCCAAAACAGCTCTTAAGAATGTGTTTGTTGATGAACTTCTAGAAAGCAGTCAAGTTTAGAATAAGAGGGCCAACCTGGACAAGTCAACTGCCTTGGGTGATTCCCAGGCCGCCAGGCAGAGATAGAGTTGGTTGGTTGGTTTTTCCATTCTTGTCAGCTTCGTCTGGAAAGAGGCTTAAGAAAGGATATTGTGATTGCAAACCATTTAGGTTGGTGTCACTGCAAAGCATATAAATTACCCTCACCAGCTTTTCATGCCCCACGACACAGCCTTACCTCTCACGTCTCTACACGCAACTAGCGGGCAAGTGACTTGACTTCTCAGTTTCCTCCCTAAACAATGGGACAGTCTTAGTGCCTGTTTTGTGGAGCTGGTGGCTGGTGCATAATAAAGAGCTAATAAAGGAGAGCTATTATGTCATAGGGAACTTCCAGCACCAAGTAGCAGAAAACTCCCATTCCCACTGGCTAATAATAATAATAGCAGTAAGGATGTTTATCATTTCATTTCTCCGATGTTGTATCATAGCCTAGCTCTGCTTCTCTGGACTCTGCTGTGCCATGTTCCATGGGTTGACTTCACCCTAAGATCAATGCCAAGTGATGGCTGCGGTTCCAGACCAGGGATTCTGGGATTAGCATAATCAATTTTTGATGTATCATTTTGGTGAAATAGATTTGTTTTAACGTTTATTTGTTTTGGGGAGACAGAGAGAGACAGAGAACGAGCGGGGGAGGAACAGAGAGAGGGGGAGACGCAGAATCCGAGGCGGGCTCCAGGCTCTGAGCTGTCAGCACAGAGCCCGACGCAGGGCTCGAACCCACGAACCGTGAGATCGTGACCCGAGCCGAAGTTAGTCGCTCAACCGACTGAGCCACCCAGGCGCCCCCGGTGAAATAGATATTTAGAGGCAACTCCAGTGATGCAATAAACAGGCACTTTTTGACATCAGTATCTTTAAAGGTAGCCACTCCTCAGACCAAGGATGCCCTTCAATTCCGACTGATGGGACATGTGCATTTATGATGCCTTGCCCTCCAGAACGGGACCATTAGACCGAGCTCATCAACATCAGGGACTTTATGTCTGTCTCACTCACGGCTCCGTCGTCAATGTCTGGCATGATGCTTAGATGCAGTGGATCCTCAACAAATATTGGCTGAATGGATGTATTAATTGATAGATACCCTATGGCCACATCCATTGGGCAGTGGGTTGCCTTACGCTCTGGTATGAGTTTATTTCAGCACGAAGTGTTCGATCACTTTATATCAGACATCCACCCTCCCCAGCTGCCTAGGCTAGTGGTTCTCAGAGTGTGGTCCCCTAACAATCAGCATCAGCAGCACCCGAGAACGAATTAGAGCTGCGAATTCTCAAGCCCTACTCCAGACCCACTGGATCAAAAAGTCTCAGGGTGGCGCCCAGCACTGTGTGTTTTAGCAAGTCCTCCAGGTGGTTCCGACGCAGGGAAATTTGAAAAGCACGGGTCTAGGTAGAGCTACCACGCCACTGATCATCAACTTAAAAAGATTAGCCCGGAAGATGCATACCTAACATTGGACTTACTAGATGCCAGATGTCCTGTGCCACATAAATTGCCTTGCTTCCTACCCATTTTACAGATGAGGAAACTAAGGCCCAGAGAGGAGACGCAACACTGCCCAAGGACACACATGTCAGAGTCAAGGCTGAAACCCAACCTAAGCTCCCAAAGACATGTTTTCAGGTCTGTGGGAGAGACAGGCAGGCAAAAGGACACTAACAATATAATGTGTGATAAGTAAACGTAGGGTGTTGTGGAGCTCAGAGGAAGGCACTGCTACAAGACTCCAGGGGAAGGAGGTTGGCCATTTGAGGGGGTAACAGTTGAGCAGAGTCGCAAAGAATGAGTAAGAGTCGGCCAGAGGCGTTCCCAGCAGAACAGGAAGTGCCGAAGCCCAGGGTCTACAGAGACAACGGCAATTAGCTCAGTGTGGCCAGAGTGAGGCCGTGGGGAGGAAAGATAAGACAGTGGAGGCTGCAGAGGAGGCACAGACCAGATCATCAAGGTCATGAAGTAAGGAGCCCAGAGGAAGAAGTTTAAACTTCTCCTGAGAAATAGGGAAGAAACTATCGGAGCTGGAGCATGGCAGAATCCAACCTGTATTTTGGCGGTAGGTAGGCTCTAACGTAAACTCAACCCGACTAATACTCATTGCGTGACCCGAACTCTCTACTCAGTGTTACAAAATGTAATCATTTTCTTCTTAAGCCGCTTCAAAAAGCAGAAGAAATACCCATTTAGATAAAACCTCGAAACGGGGCTGGTCCCTACAAGAGTGCTCATTTCCAAGTGTCATAAGTGTGGGTTTGGAATTTGGCCCCTGATCCACCCAGATGATCCGCGCCTATGACCCAAGGCTGGGAGACGGTGAGCAAGTGATTGCACGTATTAGAGCCTTAATTTGTTCCTCTGTAGAATGGGAATAAGAGTAGTACTTAACTCAGAAAGTTGCTGAGAAGAGTAAGTGCGACAACACGTGGATAGCTTGTAAGTAAAGTGCCTGGCAAATAATAAGTGTTCAGTGAGCATTATTGATGAGGAGACAGATGGTATCTGCCCAAGGTCGAACACGTGGCTTCACTCTCATGGGCTCAAAGGCCACCCAATCTTTAGGATTAAACCGTGTGCCAGGCTCTCCCCATCGTGGCAACGCGTTGGCTGGCTGGCTCATCCAAGAAAAAAGAAAAGAAGAAAAAGAAAAATACTGACTTTTCCCTGATGGCCATCCCATTCTCAAGTAAAGTAGAATTTCTGGAGAATTCTAGAAATTCCCCAGAATGTGACTTGAGTCTGCCTTTGGCTTTCCTTGACTGTATCTTCTTATAATAGTAGCTAGGTTGCCATGGTAGCAGACAGGGTGGATGGTCCGCCTCATTTCTCTTCAGCCCACTTCAGAATTCCCTCCACGATTGGCTTTTCCTTTTGGTGGCTTTCTCCAGGGGCTCGGGGAACTTGTTCAGCTCACCTGCCGGGCAATCTGGAAATGCCTAAAATTTTATGCCCCGAGGGACAGCTTTCAAGCAATGAGGGATGGGAGACAGCAGATAAATATCTCTGCTTCCCCATCTCTCCGAGGGACCCTTTTGATGTGTCTGCTGAATGTTCCCCCGGGGTCCCCAGCAAAACTGAATCCTACCTGCTCACAGTAGTGACGCACTCATGAACATACTCTCCGTCATTTGTGCTTCCTGGGGTCACCTCCCAAATAAACTACCTGCCTCCAAGCTCTTGTCTCAGGGTCCGGTGTCTGAGGCACAAACATCTGTATCTCGCTTAGGGTCCCTGTGCCACGTGGTTCAATAGAGGGGAATTTATAGGCACTGGCAGAGCTGAAAAAGGAAGCACGTGACAAGGAGACCACCTAGAGATTAGACACAGAAGAAGAATGCCACCATACCATGGGGGCCAGACAGACAGAAGGAAGAGGCGATACTACCAAAGCAAGAGAATCTGGACACCCTGGGCGGGGCGGGGGGGGGGGGGGGGGGGGAGGGCCCGGGGCACCGCATAGGGGTGGGAGAGGCTGCCTGAGGGTAGCTGGGACCGGAGTGGGGCTCTCAGGGAGCACTGCCTTTCTGCTGACAGAAGGGCAGAGGAAAAATATCTTGGAACTTAACTAGAATCCAGTTGGCAATGGAACCTGGGAAATGCAGTTCAAAGGGAAACATGGAAAGAGGCATTAACGGGCAAATGCCCAGCACGACCTCAAGCCCTGCTATGAAAGAAAAAAATAAAATGAGAAAAGCAACAGTGGTTAGGGCCCCACACCCATCCTGTATCTAAAGAAATGAACATGTCTGTGAATGGTCCCAGTAACGCCACCTCACTAAACGTGTCTAACTTCGCTTTGACATCTATCAAATAGAGATGCCAAGTGGATTTAATGATCTACTCCACGCCAAGCAGCTAGCACTGTGCCTGGCGCATACGTGTCGAATAAACGCTCATGCTCATTGGAATGTTTTGAGATCCGACTGTTCTTTGAGAATCTGGGAGCCCATGAAAAGCCCTGCTCAAACTTGTCTCTTCCCCTCTTTACCACTCAAAGCCTCAACTTCAATGTCTAGAATCTGCCTCTAGTCTCTTTTTCATTGCCTTAAAAAAAAAAAAATCTTTCCACTTTCACTAAAGTTCTGCCAGAGCTGACGGAGGAATAGCTCTCTCCTCCCCTCTGGACTCCCAACCCTCTCCCCGAAGCCCCCACCCCCTCCCTATCTCCGCTGGCCGCTTGTTCACCAGGAGCTTAGCAGTTCTGAGGGTACAAAAACAGGAAACTATGCCCCAGTCCTGACTAAGGCTAAAAACTCATGTGCAAACCCTTCATCACACAGATTTCTTCAGCTCTCCAAAACTGGGGCCTTGAAAAATCAGGTCCCGGGCCAAGAGCGTTGGATTTGCTTAATCATTTCCTTTGCAAATTTATAACCTCTTTAACCATGAAGAAGTAATGGTGAGAAAGAGGGAGGTGGGAGCTGAAATATTTTAAGTCAACCACAAGACAGGACAGGAAATTCTGGAAAGGGAGGGGGGGGTGGTAATTTTTCTTTAATCCCTCGGTGCCACAGCAGACTAAAACGGCAACTTTGGGAAAGTGACCATTCTAGGAGATTCTTTTACTGTTGACTCTGACCCAGAGTGAGATGGCATAGCTCTCTTTACTCAGGGCTAAATAGAGAATAGAGGAGAAAAACTCTGAGATGACCCTTTACTTGACTCAGGCAGCAAACATTTACTGAGTGACCTCGTCAGCCCTTGTGCTGTGTAGAGAGAACTAAGATGTGTTCCCAAACAAGCAAAATAATGTCCTCCCTTGCTCAGTGCCAGTAGAAAGTTAACATGCCTATTGGAGGCTGCCTACCAGAGAATCTGAAGGGGGTGACCCAAAGCTGTTCTGTTGTTAAAATCTCTGAACAACAATATAAGTGGCTTTTTTGCTTTCAGAACTTTCCTCAGCAAATCAGAGCTGTGTATTTTACTAATCCTTAAGGTAAGTCATTGTCTTTAGCAGTGATTTTTATCTGAAATGGGGGACCCACCCATTTATGTTGACCCAGCAAATAGAGTGGGATGGGATGAAATAGAATGGAACCGAACAGAACGGAATAGGACTAGAATAGAATAGAATAGAATAGAATAGAATAGAATATTTCATGATGTATTACACATAATATGGATAATATTGATTAGTGAAAGTTTTGATTATGAATATGTGCATATAGATTCATGAGGTATCTCTCACTTTGGTTTATAATCAGATAACTTTAGAAGGCTCTGGTCTTGTAGCTTAGAAGTTAACAGTGTTGGCTCTGGAGATGCCTGGGTGGGGCTCAGTTGGTTGACCTTCCGGCTTCGGCTCAGGTCATGATCTCACGGCTCATGAGTTCAAGCCCCGCATCGGGCTCTGTGCTGAGAGCTCGGCGCTTGGAGTTGGCTTCAGATTCTGTGTCTCTGTCTCTCTTGGCCCCTCCCCTGCTCATACTCTGTCTCTCTCTCTCTCAAAAATAAACATTCAAACAATTGAAAGTGTGGGCTCTAGAGCCTACCGGCATGGGTTCAAATCTCAAGAGGTGTACTAGCTATCTGAGATTACACATGTTGATTAACCTCTCTGAATCTCCATTACTTCAGGGAAGTATAACATAATAAAGAGAAATAAAATGTAATATTGACCATCATAGTCTCTCAGATTCTAGGGCCATTTATTTTCATAAATTGCCATTATGTCCCCTATAGCTTTCCTATGGTCGCAGACATCTGCTAATCTTCTGGGGTCCACTCCTCTTAAGTAAAGTTACTCTATCTTAACCTCTCTCTCCCTCTGATCTTCTGTCGTTCCCTCAACCTCCAGCTGCTAGCTCCAACATCATCTAAGGAAAACCAAAGGCATTTAATATGTAAAACTCCTCTCGGGGAAACTGTCCAGATAGCTAGTTGCAGACCATCTCACCTACTAGAACAAACAAAAGCTAGACAAGAAAATTGATATGAAGTTATCCTAAAATAGAGACACAGTGCTCCACTTCGATAGAAAACAGCAAGGAGGCTGGCAGTTGCTTTTTCAGCAGGACTGATGGAAGTCCAAAGACAAAACCCTTTAAAAAATTAAGACCTGAGGGGCGCCTGGGTGGCTCAGTCGGTTGGGCCACCAACTTTGGCTCAGGTCATGATCTCACGGTTCGTGGGTTCGAGCCCCGCGTTGGGCTCTGTGCTGACAGCTCAGAGCCTGGAGCCTGCTTCAGATTCTGTGTCTCCCTCTCTCTCTGCCCCTCCCCCACTCATGCACACACTCTCTCTCTCTCTCTCAAAAATAAATAAACATTACCAAAAAGAAAAAAAATTAAGACCTGAAAGAAAATAACTACCAACCTATAATTCTACATCCAGTAAAAATATCCATCAAAATTTAAGATGAAATAAGTGTATTTTCAGACAAACAAAAACTGAGTGGCTACATTACCCGTGGACTTTAACTAAAAGAAAGACTAAGGAAAGTCCTTTAGGCAAAAAGAAAATAATCTCATAAGGACGACTAAAATTTTAGGAGAGAATTAAGAGCAACAGAAGAATAAATGTGTTGTTAAATCTAAATGAATATTGACTGCATTAAAAGATAATAATAATGTCTTGTGGGGTTTAAAATATATGTAGAAATAAAATGTATAGCAGCAGTAATGCAATAGGTAAGAGTAAAAGGGAATTAAACATGTCCTAAGTTCCTTGCATTGCCAGAGAAGTAGTAAAAGCACTAATTTCATTAGGCCATGATGAGTCCAGAATCTGTAGGATAACAAAAAATATGGAAATAATAAGCTAATAGGAGAATGACCTTATAAAAGATGTCATTAATGTAAAAGTTCATAATAAAGGAAAGAAAATGGAACTCACAACAGGTGGAGCTAATTGAAACAGCTAGTAATGTGTTAGATTATGTTAGTAATGCATTAATTATTACATTAAATGTAAATGGACTAAATACTCAAATGAAAAGAGAGATTATCATACTAAATTTTTTAAAAACCTACTATTTTCTGCTTGCAAGAGACAAACCTTAAATATGAGTATACAGACAGGATGAAAATAAAGGATGAGAAAATATATTGCATACACTAATCAAAAGAAAGCTGATTAGTTACTCTAGTACCAGATAAAGTCAATTTTAAGGTAAGAAGCAATATAATAGATACAGAGAGTATTTTATAATAACAAAAAGGGTCAGTACCATTGAAAGATAGAACAATGCTAAATCTAGAAACATTTTCTAATATAGCTTCTATATGTATAAGGCAGAAACAATCAGATCTAAAAGGAGAAATAGATAAATCCACATTCATAATGGTAGGCTTTAATATTCCTCTATCAGTAAATAATGGGCAAACCAACAGAAATAAATCAAGAGGAATAGAAAAATTTTGACCAACGTTATTTAACACACTTGACCTAACTGACATTTACTGAACAAAGCAACTGGTAACTGCAGAATATATATTCTTTTTCATGTGCACATGAAACGTTTACTCAAACTGACAGAACAGGTCTCAAATTTAGAAAGTGGGTGGCAGGGCAGGGTTTGCTGATAGATTGGATGTGAGGATGACAAAGAGAGGAGTCAAGGTTGATGATGAAGGACCCAGTGCTCTGAAGTTCAGACTGACTGATTCATGCTGCACAGTTAGCATTTTGAAAAGATAAAGGTGTGTGTGTGTGTGTGTGTGTGTGTGTGTGTGTGTGTTTAACAGTCATAAGGTAGTCAGGAGTATTTACATGTGTGAGTCAAACTGGGAGTGAACCTGTGTCCAACTGAACATGAAGCAATTATTCAAACTTGGTTTCTGGAATATTCCCAAGGTGAAGTTATTTCCTGTTTTTATCACCGTCTTCCCAGTTTATGTGTTTGCTTGTCTTATGAGTTGAGTTGGCATCATGTGTTTCAGTTTGCAATGGTAGGCATACAGCAAAAACTCCATAAAAATCCCACAGGGTTGACAGACACTTCTGAGAAATGAAGCAGACAACCCAGTTCCTGGCCTCTCTTATCAAAGTGCAATTGGCTTATTCATCTGCTGATTGAGGATCAACTATGAGTTTGGGTCTGGGAAAGTGATAAACAAGAAAAGCAGAGAACACTCCAAGATAGCTGAGGAGGCATCCGCTCCAAAAGCCAAGTATCAAGGAAATACTGTAGGAAATCCCACGCATAATTGTGTTATGTACCCTTGTGTGGTATGTTTGGAGTAGCAGTTGACCACATTCTGGAACTCAGTTCTCCCTTGAACAAGCTCTAAGACATTGGGCTTGGTATAAAATAATTTCTCCACTATAACGTAGGAGTGATGTTATGGATAATACCATCATTACAGAGGTAAATCAGATAGTATTCAGAGTCTGCTCAAGAGCAGTGCTTGGGATGAAGTTCACAAAATTAGCATTTGCAACTTTTATCAGTATGCTGTTTCAAATATTTCTTTCCCTTTTTTTAAATTATGAAAACATAACATTTTTTAAATGTTTCAAATATTTCTCTCCCTTTTTTTAAATTATGAAACCATAACATTTTTTTAAATGTTAGGAGAGAATAAAAGTAAAAGAGTCTACCATAATCCTATCTCCCTGACTCAATCTTATGTGTATGTGGTACCTTCAAATATTTTTTTTATATTGATCATGTCCCTGGTCTGAAAGTGCCTGGCATACAGCAGGTAATCAATATATGCATACTAATTGCCTGACTGTCCAATTCCATGCAAGCTATTTTGTTTTATGCTTTGGGTACCTAATTTCTTATATAAGATTATGATTATAATTATGTCATATACATTCCCCTGATGTTTTTTCAGAAGCTGCATGATTACAATCTTGGATATCTCAACCCCTCAGACGTGTACAAGCCCTGGATAAGCCATTTCTCTGTGCTGCTGTAGAGCAAAAGAGAAATTATTACAGGCCCCACTCTTTGGACATCACCACAGTGAACAGCTCTCTATATAGCATTTTGCCTTTTTTGTAAAATTTTGTAAGACAACCATAAGATACCAAATTGAACATTCTAAACTAAACCTTTAACTTAGCCAAGAAAGGAGTCCCCAAAAGATGAAGCCAAAATGGGATTCCTTCCGTAAGTTTAGCTTGTAATAAAACGAACTCCACGAGATGACAAAATCATGGGGTGAACCTATGATCGTTTGGAAGGATTGCTTTCACCCTTTCAAAAAAAAAAAAAGTCTTTTTCACATCCACTATTCCCCTACCACAGATCAATAGAACGAAGATAGGAATAGTCTGATGCATTTGTCAAATAATAGCAACCAACTTAAAAACGAAGTCACCCCTGGTGGGTATACATAAGGAAAAATCTCATCAGACCTCTGGTTAACTCAAAGGTTGGCTTTAAAGAGCTGCAGAGAAAGATTTTCAGATATGCACATGTTTCCTGAAGCAGCAACCCCAACATCTGATGGCGTGTTGGATGACAAATGTCTCCCTCCTGGTGATGGGAAAACAGGGGAAAGGTGAATCACAACACTCGATGTGAGTGAGAGGCACTTACCTAGTAAGGCAGAGACAGTCACTGGTGTTTCCCAGAGCGACGATGGGTGACTGTAAGCCTGGTGGTCCTCCATGGGTTCTCTGGGGCCAGGTAGTTATGAGGGCCAAAGCCCCTGGGTCCACACAGAAGGCAATCCTCTCCAGATTGGTTCTTCCCCTATTTTGGTTGCTTCCAGAGTTCACTGGAAACAGGAAGAATGAATGTGAAGGCCAAGTAGAAGGCCATTGCCATTGCTTCTGGAGAGAAGAGGTCAGCTTCAATCAGTATGGTTGCTGAAGAAGGGACAAGTGGCTGTTTTCTGGACTTAGGTGAATAAAACATGACAGGATTAGATAATCTATGGGACACCTAGTCACACCCCTGAAAGGGGGTTTAAGCACACTGCCTGGAAGGGAAGAGTGCTCAACAAATTTGCTCATTGGCTCCAAATGGATGCCGGCCTAGAATTTGGAGGCTTTATGCTCACAGAAAAACCTGAGGATTGAAAAGCATATCTTTCTCCCCAAACTGCCCTTTCTTTCTCCATCCCCCAAAATTATGGCCCTAAGGTGGCATGAGAAGAAAATAAAATCAGATCACCCTGAGAATAAAACCACCGACTCAACCGTCACTACATGGAGGCTCCATGCACTTTATTTATTATTTCAGTTCAGCCTCACAGGAACCCAGTGAAGAGGGGACTCTTCATCTCCTCTCTACACAGGAGAAAACGGAAGTGCAAAGAAGTCACAGAATTTACCAGAAGCCCCAGAGCTGTTCAGTGAGAGCAGGGATTCCATACGGGTGTGTTCGAAGGCAGAGTTCACAGGCTTAATCATGAGGCTGCGTTGCTTCCTGCCATGTTGGGGGAAAGGAGGGGCTTCGGGAGGAGGGAGAGGAGCGACCTTCTTCTCTTTATATGTCACATAACTCGTTCAGGGTCAGCCCTCTCTTGCCAGCTCATATCCCAGCCCGCTGAGTTCTGTGTTTTCTCTTTGAGGGTTAAGAACACACAACAGGCCTTTGGTTGGGAGTGGGGAGGAGTTGACATTTGTCGCCCGGCATTGGGGAAGTTGATCGTTTTAGGTTCTGTCACACTGTGTGGAAGCCTGACATTTGACATTTGGGTAAAAGGGGGAAAAAAAAGTCTCCAAAAGGCTGCTGAGGGCCAGCCTGCCTGATTCCTTGCCAAACAGGAATCCTTCCTTGGCTGTCTTCCCTCATAAATGATTTTCAAACTACAGCTTTAAAAACAGTTCCTTTGGGGAATGATGAAAGCAACAATGTTTTCAATAGAAAACTGTCCCATCAACAGAAATGCAGGAAAAGTAAAATCACCAACTTCTCCGTCACCCAGAGCAAAGCATTGTTGACAATTGAATGCTTTCCTTCTTTTTCTCCTTATGCCTCTCCTCATTTTTGTGAGTGCAACTAGACTCAACCACACAGGAAGTTTTGCAGCATGCATTTGAAAAGTCAAACATTGTATTACTAGCATTTCACTCTGTTTTAAAATTTGAAAACCTGGAAACCCCGATTTTTAATCTGCCCCACTCATTATTATAACATTTAATCAAATGGATGTTCCTCTGTGTTCTATTTTAAACAACATTGCCCCCAAATGAATATTTCATCTTCATACGGGTATTGTGGTCCTATCCTACCAATGAAACCATTTTAATTTCCATCAAAATTCTTCTAGACTTCTCTACATCAGAAGAGTCAGGAACTAAATTATAGGTGTGAGCTTGGGTCAGAAGTAAACCCCATGCTCTGCTGTAGTGGTAATGCCCTGTCAGGAGAAGTCAAAATGTCCTTTTATTGGGTTTTTCGGTCACCCCCATTAAAAGTGAACCAACAAAGGGGTGCCTGGGTGGCTCAGTCGGTTAGGCATCCGACTTCGCCTCAGGTCATGATCTCGAGGTGCGTGGGGTTCGAGTTCCACGTCGGGCCCTGTGCTGACGGCTCAGAGCCTGGAGCCTGCTTTGGATTCTGTGTCTCCCCTCTCTCTGTGCCCCTCCCCTGATGGAGCTCTGTCTCTTTCTCTCTCTCAAAAATAAATAAAAGCATCAAAAAAAATGTTTTAAAGTGAACCAACAAAGAACTTTCCCTTGCTTCTTTCCCTGACCTGAGTCTTTCTGTAGCCTTCTAGTCCTCTTTCCCTCATCCCCCCAGCTTCGGTTTCTGTCCCTTTACCTCCTGTTTACTCCTCAAGACGTTGTGATCTCCTCTCCACTCCTCCTGCTCTACAGAGACAGTCCTTGCAAAACGCCACACGCATTGTCCTGTGCTCTCAATTACCTTTTGATGGCATGACTGATACAGAAATGCATTTGTCTGGTTAAAATAACTAACAGCTTAAAGGTGATGGAAGATTCCTTTTAAGCACTTATCCCCAACCTCAGAGGTACCACGGACTATGGTTTATTTACCTGTAACTGTGCTGATGGACATTGAGGTTGCTTCTGGTTCTATAACAAACAACAAGGAAACGAAGAACATTCCACTCTGTCTCTCTCTCCTTGCACTTGTGCAACAATTTGGGGTTCCTGTGGCAGATACACAGAATTAGAGCCCCAGGCCATTGGGTGTGCCCCTTTCCCTTTCCACACTACTGGGCATTGACCAATCACCAATCCAAGATGGCAGCACGCCTTTCACCAACAGCCTGTTTCAAGCCTTCTACCACAGGCTCCTCCATAGCGTTGTGCACTCACATGCAGCTTCTATTTCTTGCCTTACTTCGCCTTCCCAGTGCGTCCTCACCCTTCCGGTTTATGGTTTCTAAAGCCCTTTGCAGTGTTCCCTACTCTGTCCTGAAATGTGCCTGTGGCCTGGATCACTTCGCTTCTTGCTCTGCTGGGCTGACCTCGTATATTCCTAAGGTTTGCACGACTGGCTCCCTCAGGGGTCACAGACTCAGATACTTAGAGGAGCCAGGTGGGTAAAATTAGCCCCGGGGGAGCCCACGCCGTGCCCCCCACCAGCCCCAACCCCTGCCCAGTGCCGGCTGTTGTTGGTTATTGGAATCTATGTCTAATACTCTCAGATTGTTTTTCAAAGGGAGTCAGAAATCTAGATTTGTATGTAAATGTTCGTGTTTTTTTTTTTAAAGCTTATTTATTTTGAGAGAGAGAAAGAGAGTGCGAGTGGGGAAGAGGCAGAGGGAGAGACAGAGAACCCTAAGCAGGTTCTGCACTGTTAGCGCAGAGCCTGATGTGGGGCTTGATCTCACCAACTGTGGGATCATGACCTGAGCCGAAATCGAGTCGAATGCTCAGCCAACGGAGCCACCCAGGAGCCCCAAGAACTGGACATTAATATAAAGGAAATTTTAATCCTGCATGGCCCACAGAACATACCTCTGGGGCATATTCTTCTGCCAAAATGCCAGACTGCAACTTCTGCTTCAAACAAGATCACTCTGTTCCTCAACTCTCCCCTTTCTTATCTGGGGCTTGTCCCTTATCCACTCAGTCACCAAATGCTCTGACGCTGGGCCTGAGAAATTGTTCCAGAATTTAGCCTACCCCTCTACCCTCACTGCCATTTGCATTGATCTCAACACTCACCAAATCGCATTCTGGCTGTGACTAGAGCATATTGTCTGACTCTCCTGCCTTCTGTGGATGCCTCCCTGCCCCTGTCTTTGTAGTACCCTCCTCTGCATTCTGGAACGTTCTCCCCATGGCTAATGGAGAGAGAGAGGAGGAGAAGTATCTGTGTTGCTTCTCTGCTCAGACAACCCTGCTGAGACCATATTGCCCCTAAAGCAAAGTTGCCCACTGTGGCCACATTCGGTCCACACTTGCCCCAGCATTATGAAATGTGACCCGACGCTATCCAATCTGATTTAATATAAACATTCAGATATTGGGCTTTTCCTGAAAGATCTAACTGGCTAGCAGTACTGGGTCTGCTGTCTCCCATGGAAGCAATTGGCCGGAGCCCAGTAGTGACTGTCACCATGGGGACAGATTTGCTCCCTTATCTTTCTCCTTCCCCTGGCCAGCCTCCCGTACCCATGGTACTGTCTGGCCCTGAAGGAGTTTACGACCCCTGAGCCACAGGCTAAAACTCGACTGTTAATGGGCACATCAGCCCCAGCACATCTGGCCCCTCTGCCCACCCCCAGCCTCACCTCTCAGCCCCATCCTTCACCCCCTTTCTTTTTCCCACCGCTAATAATGGCGGACTCACAAAGAAATTGTTTCAGACCTGAACCCAAGCACCGCTCAATGCCGTGGCTGTTCGAGTTACTTAAATCAAGACAGACACACTCTGTTCAGAGAGGGCTTCCCTTTAGCTCAATAAATCTCTCTTCAAATCACTAATGAAGTTGAACTTGCCCTAGACGGTGTGTTTCAGGTTTAAGAAACTCCTACTGAAGCTCTTTAGCCAGTTCTCAGGAGTATCCTTGCTCAGCCTCGGATTCTAAGGGGAGGAGACTGAGCTGCTGATGGACAAAGTGGCACCTAATTCATTTACCCCCAGGGGAAACGTGCAGGAGATCATGCGGTAAGAATGCTGCTTTGCCCTCACGGAGAACATGCCCACACACACAAGCACTAAAGCTTCGCTAACTCGCTTCCTTTGTTGCATGGCCATTATTTTACTACTTGGTAATTGGTTATAAATAAAAGTCGTTTATAAAGACTATTGAGTTACCGGGGCTCCTGGGTGGCTCACTCAGTTAAGCATCCAACTCTTGCTTTCGGCTACAGGCCACGATCTCACGGTTGGTGAGTTCGAACCCTACGTGGACCTCTGAGCCGACAACGTGGAGCCTGCTCGGATTCTCTTCCTTCTCTCTCTCTCTCTCTCTCTCTGCCCCTCCCCCTACCTCTCTCTCTCTCTCTCTCTCAAAATAAATAAGTAAACTTAAAAAAAAAAAAAGCTATGGAGTTAGGGTTATGGGAGACACAGAACTCAAAGCAGGTTCCAGGCTTGGGGCTGTCAGCACAGAGCCTGATGCGGGGCTCGAACTCACAAACTGAGATCATGACCTGAGCCAAAGTCAGAGGCTTAACCGACCGAGCCAGCCAGGCGCCCCAAAAACATTTTTTTATCCGTTTTAAGATTTTTTGAACTGATGGAAGTCTACTGAAAGCCTACCCCACAGATAGTCTCCCTTCTTTGTTACTAATAGAATATCAACTTTAATGGGGGTGTTGGAAGGAGGCTTTAAAAACATCAGCTTTAAAAACTACATTTCCCAGCCTCTTTTGCACCTAGACTTGGCCGCTTAACACGGCTCTGGCCCGTGAGATGCCATAAGCCATGGGGTGGCCTTCACAAAAAACTCCTTTTTTTTTTAAAGTATTTATTTTGGGGAAAGCATAAGTGAGGGGGGCGGTCAGAGGGAAGTAGGGACAGAGGATCTGAAGCGGGCTCTGCTCTGTCAGCACAGAGCCTAACGCAGGGCTTGAACTCGAACTCACGAGCCTCGAGATCATGACCTGAGCCGAAGTCAGACATTTAACCGACTAAGCCACCCAGGCGGCCCCCAGAAAGCTCCTTAAAGGTGGCGGCGGGGGGGGGGGGGGGGGGGGGGGGGCAGGTGAAGGGTGGGGGAGGTGAAGACTCACATATTCTCTTTTCTGCTGCCTGAAAAGCCATGCGACCATGAAAAAGAAAAAAAAAAAAAAAACCAACAAGTTTGGTCTTAAAATCCATACAACCCCAACACCAGCAGCCGCCTACCTCTGGGTTGCATACTGAATGGGGAAAATAAATCTTATTTAAATAAAATAAATCTTATTTAAGCTGCCGGTGTTCGGTTTTCTCTTACAGGCGGGTAAACTGGATTCTATGCAGAGCTATTTTGAACGAGGTGTGTGCGGGGAGGGCAATTTTCCCTACTGGCTGGCCTACCGAGAATCATGGGAAGGTTCCCCTTCAGGGATAAACTTACACAAGATTGCTCTATTCATAGTATCTCAAAACTTCCAATGTGCTTCCTGTCTTCGGGCCCAAATGCAACACAACGTGAAATTTATCAAGTGTGCCTTTAATAAAGGGCGACTGTGGAGAACCGACCCATCTGAAAAACTTAAACCCCAGTCTCTATTTCCATCTTGGCTGAAAGCAAGATGTTCCTTTCGGTGGTAGGAGGCCCTCAATTTCCCACTCCAAGTCCGTATGACTCAACTTGGACGCACTCCCACTGACATTCTGGATTTTTCTGTAATCTCCTTTCCTTAATACATTCAAGATAGCTCCACAACTCGCAAACGGCTTATAATGGTGTTACTGTTTCCGGGCTAAATCGGGGATACAGCACTGGCCAGTAGCTGTGTCTGTGGATATCTGAATAATTGCTTCAATTCCCCACTTGTTTCTGAGTGAGTGTAGGCCTGACCCCTGGGCATGGCTGAACATTACTCAGTCAAACCGAGAGTTTCAACGCTAAATGTGACAGTGAGTGCCATATCTGTTTTTCTCTCCGGCAGATTATTCAAATACCATCAAGCTGAAGTCAAGTTCTCCCGGAGCCCATTGAATCTTTGCCCCAACGGTCCACACAGGAGCCCTTCCCTGAAGAGCTCCCTTTGCTGTGCTGGAATCTGTTTCTCAGTGAATATGTGATGATTGCATGTTTTCGGCCTGATTCTTTTCTCTTGCCTCACATCCCCTGGAGATCCCGCGGCCTCCTTATAAAAGCCATGTGTATCTTATCTTTTCCAGTGCAGTTGCTAAAACCAGAAAGCAGGCTGGAAAACATTTCCCCAAACTGTACTGTTTTTCATTATTTCTTTCTGACACCTCCAGATAACTTGTTAGCATATTGTCTTTCTCTATTCAGCACGGCCCCACTGGGGGTTTGGGGACTGAATGACATCACCCAGGCATTTATAATTAGAAACAAAAATGCCTCTTTCCAAATCTATAACACCAGGAGACGATTGGAGACATTTTTTAAGTTGCTGGTGAAAATCCCACATGAAAGAGGTCTTTTCTGAGCAGGCAGCAACTTTGCTGGCTTTTGAGACACTACCGGGAAGGCACTGGAAGCAAGTGACGAACAACCTTTCCAACCATGGATCCCAACGCCACCATGCAGTTTCGCAGGAAAGCGGTCACTGGGCTCTCGGCTTCTCCCCAGAGCAGCTGTGTTTCTTGAAGTTCCTGGGAGACTCCAAGAAGGGGTCTGAATTTCCACCACTGTGGAGAGAGAGCCCAGTGACTTCTGATGGTTGAGTTTCCATTTGTTCATCAAGTTCTTACTGACTCAACTTGAATACACTCCCACTGACATTCTGGATTTTTCTGTAATCTTTTTCTCCTTAAAAGAATTCAGGATAACTCCAACAATCACAAATGACTGATTATGGAGTTTTCATTTATTCAACAAGTTCTTTTTGAGGACCTCTCTCAGCAAGTCCTGAGAACCTGCTGACATCCAGGGTATCTGCCTGTGAAGAATCAGACCAGCACTCCACCGTCTGATACGCTAGCCACTAGCCACATGCAATGATTTGCATTTAAATTTAGATGAACAAAAATGAAGGGAGGCTGCGAATGCATCTTCTCAGTTGCACTGGCCGCCTCTCTGACGCTCAATAGCCACACGTGGCTAGTGGCTACCGTACCCAACAGCACAAACCTAGAGCGTTTTCATTGTTGTGGAAAGTTCTTTTTGGACAGTGCTGGACTGATCACCTGACTTGCCTCGAACACTCCTGGATTACACCTGTTGACGCAGTATCATCATTCATAGCACCCTCTTTCAAGCCCAAAGTGTCCTGGTTGGGAAAGACAACTGAACGATGAAAATGAACTTGGCCACCATCCCTGCCAGGACTTTCGTTGAGACGCAGAACCCTTTCTCTTGATGACAAAAGTAGCCTGCGTCAGCCCCTGTCTTTTCCCCCTGATTCTCTCCCACCTGTCCGGCCCGCCAGTATTAGTAACCGGGGACACAAATGCAGGGGAAGAGATGGTCACAAGTGTCTCCAAGTGAGGGATGTACTTGTAAGTAATTTCAGGTTTGTGTCTGATCTCCCCTGCCTGAAGGAGCTCAGATTGGCCCCCGTGCCCTGGGTCCCGAGTAGGAGGCAGGCCTCCCGCTGCTCTCCCTCAGAGCCCCCTCAGCTCTGTGCAGGGCCACCAGCCCGCCGACCCGCGCCCCTGCCCGCCTCGCCCAGCAGAGGGCATCGGCGCTTAATGTTCCGGGCTAAGAATATTTACACGATCATTAGGGATTTTTTTTTTTTCCTT
Source organism: Prionailurus viverrinus (assembly GCF_022837055.1). Classification (NCBI taxonomy): domain Eukaryota; kingdom Metazoa; phylum Chordata; class Mammalia; order Carnivora; family Felidae; genus Prionailurus; species Prionailurus viverrinus. The sequence continues at coordinate 8,550,633 of NC_062563.1, forward strand.
CCAGTGATACTTTTTTTTGTGGGCGGCCATCCGAGGTGCCAGCTAATATAGGTCATCTTAAGGATATGTCATCAAAACAGGGAGATAAGAGCTGTTCGGGCGGGCGGCCAGCTCGTTAGGGAACCGCACGCACCAGGACACTCTGCTGAGGACGCAGTCGCCACCAGTGTCAACACGACAGACACCATTTTGCAGAACTCTTCAGAAGGGTGTCTAAACTCTGATTCGATCTGTGCCGCCCCACGGGACAGGCCTGGACTGCTTGCTGAGGGGCCGCCCCCCCCCCCCACAGGCATCTCTGACCATGGCCTTGCTCTCTGCGGGGCTCTGGACGCTGCCTTGCATCTCAGACACCTGCCAGGCAACAAAATGGTGGTAACTACAAAGCGGTGGCTGCAGGGACCAGAGGTGGACTGTCACACAGCTGGCTCGGCTGCCCCTCTCCAAGCCGTCAGTCAAACCCCATGTCGGTCCGTCTGTCTCACCCTTTCTCTCTCTTTCTCTCTCCCTGTCTCTGTTCCTTCTCTCTCTTTCTTTCTCTGTCTCCCTCCCCCTCTCCCTCCTCCCCTCCTCCTCCCCTCCCCCTCCTCCCCTTCCTCTCCTCCTCCCCTTCTTCCTCCTCCCCCTCTCCCTCCTCCCCCTCCTCCCTCCTCTTCCTCCTCCTCCTCTCCTTCTTCTCCCTCCTCCCCCTCCCCCTCCTCCTCCCCTCCCCCTCCTCCCCTTCCTCTCCTCCTCCCCTTCTTCCTCCTCCCCCTCTCCCTCCTCCCCCTCCTCCCTCCTCTTCTTCCTCCTCCTCTCCTTCTTCTCCCTCCTCCCCCTCCCCCTCTTCCCCCCTCCCCCTCCCCTCCCCTCCCCCTCTCCCTCCTCCCCTTCCTCCTCCTCCTCCCCTTCCTCCTCCTCCTCCCCTTCCTCCTCCCCCTCCCCCTTCCTCACCCTCCTCCCCTTCCTCCTCCTCCCCCTGCTCCCCCTCTTCCTCCTCCCCCCGTCCTCTCCCTCCTCCCCTTCCTCCTCCTCCTCCCCTTCCTCCTCCTCCTCCCCTTCCTCCTCCTCCTCCCCTACCTCCCCTTCCTCCTCCTCCCCTCTCCTCTTCCTCCCCCTCCTCCCCTTCCTCTCCTCCTCCCCTTCCTCCTCCTCCCCCTCTCCCTCCTCCCCTTCCTCCCTCTTCTTCCTCCTCCTCCTCTCCTTCCTCTCCCTCCTCCCCCTCTCCCTCCTCCCCTTCCTCCTCCTCCCCCTCTGCTTCCTCCCCTTCCTCCCTCCTCTTCCTCCTCCTCCTCCCCTTCCTCTCCTTCCTCCTCCTCTTCCTCCTCCTCCTCCCCTTCCTCCTCCTCCCCTGCTCCTCTTCCTCCCCCTCCTCTCCTTCTTCTCCCTCCTCCCCATCCCCCTCCTCCCCCCTCCCCTCCCCCTCTCCCTCCTCCCCTTCCTCCTCCTCCTCCCCTTCCTCCTCCTCCTCCCCTACCTCCCCTTCCTCCTCCTCCCCTCTCCTCTTCCTCCCCCTCCTCCCCTTCCTCCTCCTCCTCCCCTTCCTCCTCCTCCTCCCCTACCTCCCCTTCCTCCTCCTCCCCTCTCCTCTTCCTCCCCTCCTCCCCTTCCTCTCCTCCTCCCCTTCCTCCTCCTCCCCCTCTCCCTCCTCCCCTTCCTCCCTCTTCTTCCTCCTCCTCCTCTCCTTCCTCTCCCTCCTCCCCCTCTCCCTCCTCCCCTTCCTCCTCCTCCCCCTCTGCTTCCTCCCCTTCCTCCCTCCTCTTCCTCCTCCTCCTCCCCTTCCTCTCCTTCCTCCTCCTCTTCCTCCTCCTCCTCCCCTTCCTCCTCCTCCCCTGCTCCTCTTCCTCCCCCTCCTCTCCTTCTTCTCCCTCCTCCCCATCCCCCTCCTCCCCCCTCCCCTCCCCCTCTCCCTCCTCCCCTTCCTCCTCCTCCTCCCCTTCCTCCTCCTCCTCCCCTACCTCCCCTTCCTCCTCCTCCCCTCTCCTCTTCCTCCCCCTCCTCCCCTTCCTCTCCTCCTCCCCTTCCTCCTCCTCCCCCTCTCCCTCCTCCCCCTCCTCCCTCCTCTTCCTCCTCCTCCTCTCCTTCTTCTCCCTCCTCCCCATCCCCCTCCTCCCCCCTCCCCCCTCCCCTCCCCCTCTCCCTCCTCCCCTTCCTCCTCCTCCTCCCCTTCCTCCTCCTCCCCTCTCCTCTTCCTCCCCCTCCTCCCCTTCCTCTCCTCCTCCCCTTCCTCCTCCTCCCCCTCTCCCTCCTCCCCTTCCTCCCTCCTCTTCCTCCCCCTCCTCCCCTTCCTCTCCTCCTCCCCTTCCTCCTCCTCCCCCTCTCCCTCCTCCCCTTCCTCCCTCCTCTTCCTCCCCCTCCTCCCCTTCCTCTCCTCCTCCCCTTCCTCCTCCTCCCCCTCTCCCTCCTCCCCTTCCTCCCTCCTCTTCCTCCTCCTCCTCTCCTTCCTCTCCCTCCTCCCCATCCCCCTCCTCCCCCTCCCCCTCCCCTCCCCCTCTCCCTCCTCCCCTTCCTCCTCCTCCCCCTCTTCCCATCCTCCTCCCCCTCCGCCTTCCTCACCCTCCTCCCCTTCCTCCTCCTCCCCCTGCTCCCCCTCTTCCTCCTCCCCCCTTCCTCTCCCTCCTCCCCTTCCTCTCCCTCCTCCCCCTCCTCCCCCTCCACCACAGTCCCTGCCCCTACAGAAGGGGGCCGAAGCCCCAGCTGATTCGATTCCTGCTCTCAGCTCCTCAGCGCTGCTAACTCATTCCTGAGCATAGTTGGTGATTTGTTTTTATGTATCTAAGGGGTGAGGTGCTGAGGCAAGTTGCCAGTCGGGGTTATTTCATCTTGCCTGTTGGGGCACACTGAACACGTTCCTGAGATCCGAAAGCTCCTTTCTGAATGAGTGTCCGCTGCCCTTCCGGAGATTTTCAAAAACCTTTTTGAAGGGGTGTCCAAATGGCAAACACCTCGTATCACTCCATTATACCTTTTGGGGAAGAGACAAGTCCCCAGTATGTGTGGCACCTTCGTTTTCCTTTTCCGGAATAACCGCACTTTCCTTAAGGAACAAATAAGCCCATGCGTGTAGAAGGCCTGGCGAAGGCATAGGGCGTGGGTTCAGTGGGTTTTATTATTTCTTTGCGACAAGCTCGCGCCAGGAGGCCGGGAGCTCCGTTCCCGCCCACGGATGCTGGCCCGGGAGGGAGCTTTGTCACCTGCACCGAGGTGTGAGCGATTTGGCCCCACCTCACCTGCGACCTCCTTTCTGCGATTTTGTAAGTCATCGCTTTGTGACTCAGTTTCTCTCCGACTGAATGAACCACACAAGCTTTCTTTACCACCCCTTCGGAGACCGTTGGTAAAACACGCTCGACACACCTTTCAGAGCCTTGGGGATGAGCCGAGGGCGGGGGGCGGGGGCAGGAAGACTGGGGGAGTACCCCTACCCCCACCACACATCCCGGGATGCCGAGGCATCGCCAGCGTGTGCCCAACTGCCACCTGGGCCTCCTTTCACTTCCCGGAGTATCCTGATGGAGGATGAATAAGGTAACCACAAAAAACATAACAGACCCGGGTAAGTTCAAAGTCAGGAGTAAGAGACAAAGATAGATGGATAGTTATGATAGATGATAGATAGATAGATAGATAGATGATAAATGGATGGGTGGATGGATGCAGTTAGAAAGACAGAAGATCAAGAGAATCTCCACTTCTTCAAACAGGAATCACTGAGTAGCACCTGCCTCTGGGGCTGGGGAGCGGACTAGGTGGCCGGTGTGTTAGCGTGCTGGCTGGACAAGTCAGCTTGGGGTTTCTCACCAGGCAGCTAGTTGACGCATTGGCAAAGAAGGGGTTCACCTCCCCAAGAAAGAAAAAAAGCGTCCGTCTCAAAAGAAAATAATCGTCGCGTGTGATTTCGTGTGTCATTTCCAAAACTACCTTTCCATTTTATGGTTTAATACCATTTTCTTTTGAACTCCACCGGGGCTGGGGAGAGGACCCACGGGCACGTGAGGGCCTCCCAGATGGCTTTGCGAATTGTAAGGGCCCAGGCTGCCATCAGCTCTTAGATTCTGCGTCACCTGATGTCCTAGTGGCCCAGCAGGCCGGGCCGGTGAGGGCGAGGTTGGAGGGCGTACAGCATGTGACGGGGACAAAGATGATGGAGGGCTGGCTTCTGCCTGAATTGGGGGATGGGAGAGGGGTAGGGGAGACAGAGCATAGAAAACGGCCTTACCAATAAGAGCCCAAACTTCCTGCCGGTGTCCGTCCACACATGACCCAAACGAAGCAGATGTAGCAGTGGCCAAAGGAGGTGGTTTTCATTCTAGAAACGTCCACATCTCCTGCTCCTGCAACCTTCCCAAATGTCTTCTCGATTTTTACACAGGCTTCTAAAAATGGCATCAACAACCACCCAGTGCCCAGGGCCATGGCAGGCTAGGTAGTTGAATCTGGAGGGAGCACTGCATGGCCAGCCCCATCAACCCGGCCTCTGCCCCACTGAGGAGGAAGCTGGAGCCGTCACAATGGCCGTGACATCCCGCAGTTCTGGCTTGAACTCTCCCTCTATAAGGCTTTCCTGCCTCTGATAACTCAACCTCGGGTCAAGTTGTCAGGTCTTTATGGCTGAGATTTTCTTACCTGCTTCTTAAACCTTAAACTGGCTTAAGCAAAATGGGAACTCATTGGCTCATATGACTTAAAGAACGAGGACTGATAGCTTCAGGCGTGGCTAGACGCAAGCCTGGGGTCCGAGCCATATACCTGCTGAGGTTGTTTCTTTTCCTGCTTTCTTCTACGTTGACTTTGCTCTTGGATAGGTTCTCTTTCTGGAGCGGTCCCTGGTTCACCTGGTTTACCAGCCCCACCGGAACTAAAACACCTCTTTGCCGGTAATTCCAGCAAAAGTCTTGGCTCAAGCCTCATCAGACTAACTTACACCATTCGTGAATCAACCCACTCGTCAAGCCTAAGAATCAGCCGGCCATTCCTGAAGTCAAGAATCAGGGTCATCAACCACACAGTCGGTAAGCAGGGATGTAGTTAGCCAGAGAAAAGCCAGGGAGCTTTTTCACCTTCACCAGTAGAAAGAAAACGGATGCCGTGGAAACCAAATCCATGGATGCCCACGACGAGCAGTAAATGCTCGATACACTTTAGCCATTAACCAAAAGTTAAAGACAGGATCACAGAAGCTCTGGAATCGCACCCATAAGCTGGTGGTTCTTCACCTTGACAGGACGCTAAAGATTCCCACAGAGCTTTTAAAATTCTTCCATCCCGGGACGCCTGGGTGGCTCAGTCGGTTAGGCGGCCGTCTTCGACTCAGGTCATGATCTCACGGTCTGTGAGTTCAAGCCCCGCGTCGGGATCTGTGCTGATGGCTCGGAGCCTGGAGCCCGCTTCGGATTCTGTGTCTCCCTCTCTCTCTGCTCCTCCCCCGTTCATGCTCTGTCTTTCTCTGTTTCAAAAATAAATAAACGTTAAAAAAAATTAAAAAAATAAAATTCTTCCATCCCGGTGCCCCACCCTCAGAGAGACTCCGATTCAGTTGACCCGGGGCTGGGTCCAAGCAGCAGTGGATGGTAAATGCCCCCAGGAGAATTTAATGCACTGCCAGGGCTGAAAACCACTGCTTTAAGCTAATGCATATGCTTGACTGGTACCCACAAACATCCTAACCATAGCACCAAATCCTTTAAAGCCCAAAGAATTAGGAAGTAATAACGATGTAAAGCCTTAATTCAGAATTTTAAAATCTCTCCAGATTATTTCTTCCAATGCTCCACGTGCTGACGCAGAACTCTGTTGGTCAGCTTAAAAAAAAAAAAAAAGGTGGGGCGTCTGGGTGGCTCAGTGGGTTAAGCGTCCCACTTCGGCTCAGGTCACAATGTCACGGCTTGGGAGTTCGAGCCCCACGTCGGGCTCTGCGCTGACAGCTCGGAGCCTGGAGATTCTGTGTCTTTCTCTCTCTCTGCCCCTCCCCCGCTCACACTCTCTCAAAAATAAACAAACATTAAAAACAACTTTTTTTAATTAAAAAAAAAAAGGCAAAGTGGAACTTAGCTTAGGTCTGGGCATGCACGGGTGTGTGTGTGTGTGTGTGTGTGTGTGTGTGTGTGAGTGTGTTCGGGTGTGTGGGCACGCAGGTGTTCACCCCTTGTGATTATACAAAACCTTGCTTCGGGTGGTTAAATCAGCAACACGATGACTCAGGAACTTAATGCTGAGTCACATGTTTCCTCGTTTGTTTTTTTTCAACTTTCTTCCTCTTTTTCCACTTCATGTCGTCCGCAAATGTTGGACGAAAGGTTGGGGGTATTTAACATCACAAATGACAGAGAGAGAAACATCGTATGCCTCCGGACGTGATAAACGGAGCGGAAAATGACATCCTCTGTGCCCCGCATTGAGGCCAAGAATGCATAGTCCATACCTGGTTGTGAGGGGACATTAGACAAACAAAATGAGGACCACTTTATGATAACGGGGGTAGGGACAGAGGCAGGACCACATTCTTCAAAAATGCTAACATCACAAAAGACAAAGAAAAGCTGGGGGAATGTTCCGGGTGAAAGAAGGCTAAAATTAAACTAGATTAAATAAAAATTAAATGCAAATCCTACGTCTGGAATATACCTGTACTAACGGGGAGAATCCCATAAACAATAGCATCGGGTTAACAGATGAAATCGGAATATGGATGATAAATTAGATCAAAGAGGTACCTCAGTATAAACGTACGAAGTTAACCCTCCCGGGGGAGGGGCGGGGTAAGAGACTGTCCTATTCTTAGCCAAAACGAACTTGGAGTCGCTCAGAGTCAAGGGCCATGATGGATATAACAACCACAAGTGGTTCAGAAAAAAATTATTGGGGTGTGTGTGTGGAGAGAGAGAAAGAGAGGGCACTCAGACAATCAAGCAAAATGTGTTAAAAGCTGGGGACAGAGAAGGTCTATGAACAGTAAACATTTAGTTAAAATGTGGAAATATACCTCGTGATTCATCAAGCTTAAGGATTCCAAACACACACACACAAACACACACGTGTGCACACACACACAGGCACACGCGCACGCACACCGACCACATATCAAAATTCATTCCTCATTCCAATAAAAGGAAGAGTTCCTGTTGGCACCCAAGACAATTCAACAGTCACAATGTCAAGTCCATCAATCCTTGAACATTTTCATAAATTCTCCCAGATTAGGGGGTTTCCAGGAAGCTGCCAGATGGCACAGCCACACCCCAACGGGTTCCCAGGACTTACGAAATTTACGAAAAAAAAAAAAGCCACCAAGTCACACTGAAGCACACACAACCTTTTGAAAACAGAAATCAGGCTTGCCACTCCCATCCCTAAAGCTTCCCAAAGGTGTCCGTGGCCCCTTAGCATGGAGTCCAAACTTTTACCCTGGCTCACAAAACCCTGCGGGCATTCGGTCTTTGTTTATCTGTTGGATTTCATCTCCAAGACTGATAGTAGTCTGCTTTCTGGTTCTTGGACACACCAAGCTTCGTACTTACCGCAGGGCCTTTGTACCTGCTGTTCTCTCTCTCTTGAAAAGCTCTCGTCTGGTGCTTCACATAACTGCCTGCAGCTGCTCATTTAAGTCTCAACTCAACGGCCATCCAGCTCATTCTGCTTATTTTTTTTTCATAGAAATGACCACTAGGTGGAATTTTTTGTAACTTGGATTGTTTCTGCTAAACAAATACAGTGCAGAAACCTCATCGGAAAGTTTCCCTGGCTGTTCAGGCTCTGGGTATTTCTTCCCCTTCTGCACTGAGGAGCATGTGTTGTGTGGCTCAAACTCTTGCTTCTGTGGGGTGATGTCCAACTCTCGTCCTTAGAGAGCCTCTCCCTCACTGCTTCCCTCCTTTCCTTGCTTTATTTTTGTTCATGGCGCTGGTTACTATCTGATCACACTCACATGCACTGTATGTGTATTTGATACGTATGAATATATATTATATATATATGAATTTGACAAATGAAATGTATATATTTCTGCTTATCATTCCAACTCCCGCCCCCCCCCAGCCCCCAATAGATTGTAAACTTCATGAGAGCAAGGAATTTATAGATATTTGATCACCACTGTGCCCCCGCATGTAAATCCAAGCCCGGAACCCAATCAATGCTCCAGAAATATTTCTTGAATGAGTCGGTGAACAAATGAATGGGAATGCATGTGGAGTTGGTGCTCCATAAATGAATGTTGGGGAAAAAAAAATAAAACTAGAAGGTTTCAGCTACTGGAGTTCAAGACTTCCTACAAACCACGGTAACCAAGACAACACCTCATTGCTGTGAGGATCAATAGAGAGAGATCAATGGAACATCTAGAAATATACCCACACAAATATGATCAGTTGATTTTATAAAAAGGTGCCAAGTTAATTAATGGCAAAAATGGTCCTCTTTTCCACAAATGATGCTAGAACAATCAGATATCTATACGCAAAAATCATGAACCTTGGCCATTTCCTCACAGTATACAGGAAATACTAATTTGAAATGGGCCATAGAGCTAACAGACCTAGATAAACTTGTAAAACTCCTAGAAGAAGGCAGGCCAAAAATCTTTGTGACTTTGAGTCAGGCACATATTTCTTAAGATACACAATCATTCACATAAAGGAGAAAATGGATAAATTAGATCTCATAAAATTAAAAATGCGTGATTTTCAAAAGACACTGTTAAGAAGATGAACAAGCAGGGGTTCCAGGCTGGCTCAGTCCGTAGGGCATGTAAGTCTTGATCCAAGGGTCATGAGTTCAAGCTCCAAGCTAAACTCATGGAGCCGAAAGAAAGAAAGAAAGAAAGAAAGAAAGAGGGAGGGAGGGAGGGAAGGAAGGAGGAAAGGAAAGAAGGGAGGGAGGAAGGAAAGAAGGAAGGAAGAAGAAAGGGAAGGAAGGAAGGAAAGAAGGAAGGAAAAAGGAAGGAAGGAAGGAAGGAAGGAAGGATGCAAGGAAGGAAGGAGATGAGCAAGCCAAGTCAAAAATTGGGAAAATATTTGCAAAGCATATCTCTGATGGAAGACTCGTGTCAGGAATATAGAGAGAAATCTATAGGACACAGTAAGAAGACAAATATTTTTTTTAAATAGGAAAAATATTTAAACAGACACTTCACGAAAGGAGATAATAAGGATATCAAATAATGGGGCACCTGGATGGCTCTGTCAGTTAAGCTTCTGACTCTTGATTTTGACTCAGGTCATAATCCCCCAGGACCGTGGAATCGAGTCCCGGGTCAGGCTCCACGATGAGCATGGAGCCTGCTTAAGATTCCCTCTCTCTCTCTCTCTCTCTCTCTCTCTCTCTCTCTCTTCTCTCTCCCCTCCCACCTCCGTCTCCCTCTGCCTCTCTCCTGCACTGGCGCACTCACTCTCTCTAAAAAGAAAAAAAGAATAACAAATAAAGACACACAGATGCTCAGTATCATCAGCTGTTAGGGAAATGCCCATTAAAACCACGATGAGCTATTACCACAGACCCACTAGAATGGCTAAAGTTTTAAAAATTGATAATGCCAGCTGCTGGCAAGGATGTGGAGCAATTGCAACTGTTGTACAATGCTGGTGAGGATGCAACGCGGCACAGCCACTTGGCCAAACAATTTAGTGTCTCTTATAAAGTGAAACATTTAGCATACGACCCAACAATCCCATTCCGAGGCGCTACCCAGGAGCAACATAAGGGAAGGAATTACTAATATGCTTCAGGAACGTGGGTGAATCCCAAAGACATGTTCAGGGAAAATAGTGCATGATTCTGCATATATGAAATTCTAGAAAAGGCAAAACTCTAGAGACAAAATGCAAATCAGTAATTGTCATCGTTGTAGTCATGGTTGCGTGGCGGTATCCGTTTGGCAGAATTCTAAAGAAGACAACCTCGGTCAGTTGTGTTGTAGGTAAATTATACCTCAATAAAATACATTGCATGTCGGATGAAAACAAAACTGCGCTTTTGTCAAAGATGGTATTTCTTCACTTTCCACCACCTAAAAAGTGCCGGCCTCGGCAACTGTGGCCTGTCTGTGCTGACATTCCTGTTGAGCTGTTGGGTCACCATAACCTCCACCAGTGTTGCCGGAGGACAAATAATGATGACTAACATTCATGCCTTGGCTTAGTGCCTTATCTCAGCCTCCTCCTCCATAAAATAGGATCATAATAGTGTCTGCCTCCTAGGATTGTCTGGAGGAGGGGGGAGGAAGTAACACACAGTAAGCACGATATGGTTGACGCTCAGTAAATATTAGCCAGCACTGTGCTAATTATAGGTTAGGCATTTAGTAAGTGCGTGGCTCTGTGCTAACCTTTTTTGGAGACATTATTCCATCCCATACCCCTCAAGGCAGGGCTTCTGGTTCGCCACCCCCCCGCCCACCGCTCGGAGATGAGGAGGGTAGGGATCACTGTTGGTGAATGGTTAGAGTCAGGATTCCAATCCACAACTGCCTGATGACATGCTCAGAAGAGCTTATAAGAACCCAGGTCTGATGTCACTGTTCTCTCCTTCCTCTTCTCTGTTCTATTCTTGACCTGTCAGGGAGTCATTTCCTGTATCCATTGGATCCTTCAGTCGCCCTTCTGCCCACTGAGTCCTCCAATCACTTCTTTGCACATCCTTTATCAGTGTCTTGCTAAAACAGTATCACATCAGTTAATAAGCACTAATGGTCCTCTTTCCGGAGAGACCTTCCCTGACACTCTGTCTCTCCATTCAGTGCTCTGTTCTTCCGGGCACCCTCCCTGGCATTGTATCGTTGTCATTTTTGCTGACTCTCAACACATACGCACATACACACACAACTCCCACATCCCTATCCTCACCCACCACCCCAACCCCACATCGTATGGAAGCTCCCTTTAAGCAGGGACTTGGATCTATGTGGGGTGGTTTTAGCTTTATTTTCCCCCCACCACTGTATGGCTAGGACCTAGACTGTTCACAGGGACCTGATATAATCATAAAGTTTTAGAAGGAACTTGCAAGGTCATCCTCCAACACTTGCATTTGTAGAGATGGGGAAATCCAAGAGAGGTTGAATGACTTCCCTGAGGTCACACAGCTGGTTGGGGCAAAGCCAGAGGGCAAGCATTCAATTCCTTTGGGTCCCCATCAAGTAATGGTTCTGCTACTGTATAATGCCCTTCACTTCCAGGTCTAAGAAAGTAAGAGGCACAAGACACAATTTAATCATTTTGAAATTCATTTTAATGTCACCTAGTGGGGCTGGTAGGGAGGGGTCTGGGGGCATGTGGCCTAAGCCTCGTGTTGACCTTCTGACGCCATCTCTAAGAAGACTGCAGGCCTTCCAGGGAAGAAGTCTCCTCCGTAGATCACGCTGCCTGTATTTCATTTTAAGGTAATTTGTCTTATAAATCTTATGACCCTCTGCGAAGCACTATATCTTTATAGTGACCAGTAATTTGTGTGTGTTCAAGCTCTTATTTTGTTCAATGTAAACGCTGAAAACATTCCGTAATCTTTGGTGATTCTTCACTTTTATATCTTGGGATGCTAGAAGCCTCACTGATTAGGTATGACGTGGGCCTCTCCCAGCTTCTGTGTGGTCCTGGGCCCGGTCCCTGTTTAGTGTCCACATTCTGCGAGATAGATCCCCATCCTACTCACCCCCTGGGAGCACACAGCTCTCTGGGAGACTGGGAGAGGAAGACAGTCTTCTCAGGCACAAGCTCTAACAGGAGGTAATGGTTATGCAACCAGCTTACAAAACTTTCCTTTTGCATTTCTAGACAGCTCAGCTCTGTCCCTGGTTGCGTGCTGTTCTGTCGATGACTTGGCATGGAGCACTATCTCTACGAGAAAAACAAGTCAAGGGCTTATGATGGTGAAATCACCGCTCACTCAGTGGGCAGCCATGGGAAACGGGTACCTGGTTAGACCCAAGCCACAGGATTACGGGGCAGCATCCCACGTGCCAGAGCATTACCCTGAGGCTCATTAAGGACAGATATCTGGGAGTATGCATTGGTCATAAACTTAAAATATAAGTGAGTAGCCATCTCAAAGGGAGGGGGTGGGGAAGAACTATGAGCCAACCAGTGACTCAACGGGTGAGTTTGCACTTCTGTATCAAAACTAATTATTATTTTTTTATTAGGAAATTTATTGCCAAATTGGTTTCCATACAACACCCAGTGCTCATCCCAACAGGTGCCCTCCTCAATGCCCCTCACCCACCCACCCCTCCCTCCCACCCCCCATCAACCCTCAGTTTGTTCTCAGTTTTTAGGAGTCTCTTATGTTTTGGCTCCCTCCCTCTCTAACCACTTTTTTTCCTTCCCCTCCCCCATGGTCTTCTGTTAAGTTTCTCAGGATCCACACAGGAGTGAAAACATATGGAATCTGTCCTTCTCTGTATGACTTATTTCACTTAGCATAACATTCTCCAGTTCCATCCACGTTGCTACAAAAGGCCATATTTCATTCTTTCTCATTGCCACGTAGTACTCCGTTGTGTATATAAACCACAGTTTCTTTATCCATTCATCAGTTGATGGACATTTAGGCTCTTTCCGTAATTTGGCTATTGTTGAGAGTGCTGCTATAAACATTGGGGTACAAGTGCCCCTATGCATCAGTACTCCTGTATCCCTCGGTCAAAACTAATTATTAAGAGCACCTGGGTGGCTTAGCTGGTTGAGTGTTGGACACCTGATTTCAGCTCAGGTCATGATCTCATGGTTTGTGAGTTCGAGCCCCGTGTCAGTGTCTATGCTGATGGTGCAGAGCCTGCTTGGGATTCTCTCTTTCTCCTTCTCTCTGCACCTCCATTCCTCGCTCTCTCTCTCTCTCAAAATAAATAAAGAACCTAATTATTAAAGAAATGCTTGGAACTCATCACAGATACCAACATTCAATAGCATTGACTGATCCTAACTTAGTCCATAAGTGGCTATTCAACAGCAATTAGAAAACCTTTTCACTTCCCCTTGGAAAACTCATCTGCAATTGCAGCAGACCAATTATTTAAATTAAAAGTCTAACCTTGAGCATAGATGAGAGTAAGCACTTGATTCTAGGATGAGTGGATTTTCTCTCTTGCAAAGTTTGGTCATGAACCCAGATCGGTATTTACCTATGGATTTAGAGTTCGCACCAGCAAAAGGATGATTTAATAGCCAAGACTACTCTAGTTGCAAGTGACAACAACATAACACGATCTGGTTTTAGAATTAAAAAGGGAATTATCATCTTATGTAACTGAAGCATCCAAATTTATGGTTGACATCAGGCATAGCTGGATCCGGGTGTAAATGCAGTTAGCAGGAATACGTCATTCTCCATTTCTTGGCTCTTTTTTCCTTTTTGTTGGCAATATTCTCAGGTATACTCTCTCCATGTGACTGTAGCAAAGCAGTCATCTGTAGCTTCAGGCTGAGATGATCCTCACGGATTATGAGTCCAAGGGAAACACACACACACACGCGCACACACACACAGAGTTTTCCCAATAGCCCTAATGAAAGTCCCAGGTAAGAATTCCACTGACTAGTCTTGGGTATATAGCCAACCCAGAATACATTCTCTCTTAGTTGGCCACCTTATGTGTATTCAGTTGTTTCAACTATTACAAACCAGGCTGCCGTGATAATTCTCCAGGTTTCCCTCAACATTCATGTTAGATCACTCTGGAATACAGAGGTGGCTATTACTTTGAATACAGGGTGCAATCGTTGGCTTACAGTTAGGTGCCAAGGTTTAAGGGGGAAAAAATGAATTAGTACACCGTGTTTACCCACTAAGAAGCAAGAGGGCTCCCCCCGCCCCCCACCGCTAAGGCAAGAGCAGGCGGGCCTCCCACGCAGGCTCTTCGAGAGAATCCGCAAAGCACCCTCAGCACGAACCTTACTGTTTTTCTCCCTCTCCCGTTACTACCCCTGGCCGAGCTTGGGACGCAGAGTTGGAGTCCTGTAAGTTCAATGTGCGTAACGATCTAACTCCTGTGCATTGGTAAGAAAATATGAGAGGAGAAGGAAAAAAGAGAAAAGGCTTGAGTGAACTCTGAAGCACCCCCCGGCCCCCCAGCACGGGGCCTCATTTGGTAGAAGGGACCAAATCCGTGTCCTAGGCACTCCCCTCCCCCCCTCCTCCCCCCACCATCCCAGCTGGTGGGAGGGGGACCCTCCCTGAGCTGTGTTGAGAGTGTGGACAGATAAGGGTCCTCAGCCAAGAACAGTGAGTCAAAAGGACCTTTCACCCTGACCTTCTTTCTTTACAAGGAAATCTTCCCTGACATGGGTGCTCTACCTTCATAAATCACAGGCCAGGAGCTCAGGCCTTGAGAAAAATCTTAACACTGACTAACATGACCAACAATACCAATTTTCTTGGAACCTAAAAAAGAAAAAGAAATTTATTTATGGGTTCCCATTTTTATTCCTGGCCCCCCCCCCCTTCCACTTCCCCTTACGTGAATTTTTGTAAACGATAACAAATAAAACTTTCAAAAAACGGAGAGGGAAGGATTTCTCGAGATCCTGCCCGGTCTTTTTTTTTTTCTCTCTTTCTTTCTTTCTTTTTTACGTCTGCAAGAGTCAGAATAGCATTTCAGTGTTAGGATAGTCATCCAAACCAAATCCCACATCTTTCCATCCTGAGTCAGATGCAGGCTGGACACCTGCCCTCATTCTGGTTATAGGCCTTCTGACCCAGCTCAAGACATGCGATTAAAAATTGCTGTGGAATTTGAACTCACAGACATTCGTCCTGACTCAGCCACTCTGAACTCTGCTGTGCCATAAAAACCTGGGCATTTCCTCCTCTCACTTCCCCAGAATCTGCCCGGGAGTGTCCAGGGAAAGGCTGTCACGAACGGACTGGCAATGAAAGTAATTGAATAAACGGAGAGCACGTCTATTTCTGGAATTAGGCTTGTGAGATAGTAGAGAAATCAAATGGGATAAGGGGCAGGGAGAAGCCTGGTGAATCCAATATTCCCGTGTCCACCTACTTAAATTCCACTCCTCCGGGACTCATCGTCACTAACAATGGCCCTTTTAGCTTCGGAACACGGAATGACTAACCTTTTTCTAGCCTGTCAGTGGGAACTACCACCGTAGACTGGTAAGTATTTCCGTACAAAATTCACTTGGAAAGGATATTGTTTCAAGCCTGGACAAAGCTCATATTGTCGTGTTCAGTCCCAGTTATTTCAGGCAAGGAAGGGGGATTTCCACTGCTCCCTGTAATCAGTCGTGAGCACTCCCCTCTGAGTAACCACTTCCTTGTAATCTGTCAGAGCCCGAGATATTTAAAAGGGGGAAAAAAAAAACACCCTGATATTATGCATCAAATTCCTAGCCAAGCAAGCCAGTGTGAGAACACATCAATGAGCTTATGCAGGAGCAAAGATGTGACCTCACTCCGTGGAGGGAAAGAGCTGGTTCTGAAGGGTTTCCCAAGAGTTGATTCTAAAAGGAAGGAATGAAATGGGTCAACGCAGGCTCTCCGGTGGAATGGAAAACTAGAGGCGCCTGGGTGGCTCAGTAGGTTGAGCGTCTGACTCTTGATTTCAGCTCAGGTCGTGATCTCAGTTTGTAGGCTCGGACCCTGCGTCCGGCTCTGCATTGACAGCGCGGAGCCTGCTTGGGATTCTCTGTCTCGCTCTCTCTCTGCCCCCCCCCCAAAATAAATAAATAAACATCAAGAAAAAAATACAAACCTAGCAGCCCCTCAATGTCAACGTCAATGGTGATGGGAGCACTTGTTTATAGCCCACCTGCCGTGTGCCGGGCACTGGTTCACCTGAACCGTTATTCCGCTGGTCTCATTTGCAAGTGGATGGTGTCTAAGGGTTCTTTTTTTTTTTTTTAGAGTCAGTTAATGTACGCGAAATACATAATAGTACAGGTGGCAACAGATATGGCAAAAATCCAAAGTAATACAATTGAGAGACGGTGCACCAGACAATGCCGTTTCTCAAAATAAAATAAACCCCAAACCAAAACAAACAAAAACACCACCGCAACAAAGTGAAAAAGCAAAAAAAAATTACCGTGTGTTAAACAGTAATTGGGTGCCAGGCACCGTACTGAGTTTCTTAAAAACATTATTAACTCGGTCCGCCTGGGTGGCTCAGTCGGTGAAGCGGCTGACTTCGGCTCAGGGCACGATCTCCCGGTCCGTGGGTTCGAGTCCCGCGTCGGGCTCTGGGCTGACGGGCTCGGAGCCTGGAGCCTGCTTCGGATTCTGTGTCTCCCTCTCTCTCTGCCCCTCCCCCCTCGCACTCTGTCTCTGTCTCAGTCTCAAAAAAAAAAAAAATAGACATTAAAAAAAAAAAACATTAACTCAAATCCTCACAAAAGCCCTATGAATTAGGAAATATCGTGATTCCCGTTTTATGGATGAGGAAGCCGAGGTTTAGTAACGCTACGTAATTGGCTCAGGGTCACGTGGCTCGAGTGGCAGAGCTAGAATCTGACCCCACTCCCACCAGCTGCCAAACTCCCACTAGTTAATTGTGACATTAGGGCTACTGTGCCAAGCACCGTGCTGGGTCATCAGCACGACAGCACTCACTCCTCTGGGCAAAGGAAATGCCACAGGTCGCTGGGAGAGGAGCTGCTTCCTGCTCCTGCAGAAAGAGAACATCACCATCAAGACCTCACCATCCCTGGGTCCAACTTGTAAGCTAAACAACGTATCCTTGGAGTGACAGATGGCGGCTTAGTCACCCTGGCTCGGCCCTTCTCCCTTTTTCTATAAGCCAGCTATGTCTCGTGGGTGGCTTGGAGCATGACCTCAGAACACACAGGCTGTTACGTAACCTGCCGTAACCGGGCACTGCGTGCAAGGCCGTCAGTGGCCCTCCAGATCCCCGCCAGACGGGCAGAACACCTTCTCCGGCTCTTTTGGGTCTACGGCTAACAGCTCCCAGCCAAGTTCATGCTCAGAGTTGCCCTCGGCACAACAGGAGCCATGCGTCTCGGGGACAGCTCCTCGCCCTTGATGTGGTCAGCCCACGGCCAGTAACCGACTGTCCCAGGGTGAAAGGCCAGCCCCCTCTGCCTGCGGGTGAGGCCAGCGCCGTGCGGTCAGGCTGAATCTGCACTTAGTTTCTTCCCTGCCCTTTTCTGCTTCCCTCACTCCCCGTCTCCTGGCTGCTTTCCCTGGCGCACCCATGGGCACCCAGTCCTCATCCCTCCTCCCGCTCTTAGAGGCCCTGCCAGACAGGACAGTGGCTATGCGCCGAGGCATAGGCACTGGGACGCGTATTAAATAGGACGAACTTCGGGAACTCGTGCTTTTGGAGGAAACATTTACACAAACCCAGATACCATGGGAGAAGAACCTCAGGAAAACCTGCTTTCTTTTCTCTCCCCCTGTTCTTACCGCTGCTATGTGCTCAGGCCTGTGCTAAACATGATACAGGCATGGTTCTATTTGATTCTGAGAACAAATTCGTAAGGTAGACCCTCCAGTTACCCGCTTTTGGGAGTCGGTAAGAGTGATATTCAAAAAGTCAATTTGCTTGCCTTGGGTTACACTGCCCGGCGGGCGTAGAAACGGCCTTTGAGCCCACATCTCCAGAACCTCCTCGTTTGTTTTGTTTTGTTTTGTTTTGTTTACACCGCCTCTTTCCCACTGCTCTAGATCAGGGGTCAGCAAACCAAGCTTCCTGAGCACTGTCTTTGCCAATAAAGTTTTATTGAAACACAGCCACGCGTATTATTTACATATCATCTATGACTGCTTTCAGCCAACAAAGGCAGAGTAGAGCAGGTGACACAGAGCCGGGAGGGCCACACGGCCGAGAACATTTATGATCCATGCTTCTCACGGAAAAAGTTGGCCGACCCCCCCTCTAAATGATGGGCTTTTTGGTGGTGCTGGTGTTTAGCCTCAGAGGAAATGTGCATTCTCTTCCCTTCAAATCACGGTTCTCCATTCAACTGTGATTTATCACAGACACTGTGTATACTCATTCACCTCCTGGGGAAGGGCCAATCTTACCCATTCTAGTAGGTTCTCATGCAACACCCTCTGGAGAAAAAAAAAAAAATCCCATTATCTAATTGACCTGCGCTCCCTTACTGGCTTACCCACTTACTCTTTTAAAGGAATTCTATCATTTCCTTGACAGATTATTCTTATAAAGAACCACGGGGAAGTTTCCTCTTGAGATTTCACTCTGGAATTCTCATTGTTCAAGTAGATCCCATTACCTTTTGAACTCCTGCCCCTCTCCCAGAAGCTCCTCTCCTCGTCTTTTATTTCCTGAATTTCCATGCTTGGAAATGGTGATCACCTCCTTCCAGGGGTTTCTGCAACATGGCTTTCGGACTTGGAGCGCTTTTCATCTTTTCCCATAAGTCAGTCACTTCTTAATTATGTTTTGCTGCCCAGTCTTTGAACTGTCTCCAATCTGTTTGCATTCTGGGAGGATTAAAATGCAATGAGTGCCATGGGACTGATTGAGAGGAAATACACCCCATCCGTTCAGTTTCAAATGGTGAGTAGAATTTGAGCCCAACATATTGTATGCTCCTCCTTCTGAAGGCCTCTTCCAGTTATCAGAATTTTCTAGAAGTGTTATTATTTTTTTTTAATTTTTTTTTCAACGTTTATTTATTTTTGGGACAGAGAGAGACAGAGCATGAACGGGGGAGGGGCAGAGAGAGAGGGAGGCACAGAATCGGAAACAGGCTCCAGGCTCCGAGCCATCAGCCCAGAGCCCGACGCGGGGCTCGAACTCCCGGACCGCGAGATCGTGACCTGGCTGAAGTCGGACGCTTAACCGACTGCGCCACCCAGGCGCCCCTCTAGAAGTGTTATTGTGAGCTCAAACCAGCTCTGTTTGCTCTTTAATACCACAAGACTCCCGATTTTTAGATGTAAACTCTTACACCAAATAGAATGGGGACAACCTTTCTGCAAAGCAAGTTCATCAGGCACATGGAGGATGATTTTCAAGTGTATACCCTATGGGGCGCCGGGGTGGCTCAGTCGGTTGAGCAGCCGACTTCGGCTCAGGTCATGATCTTGCGCTCCGTGAGTTCGAGCCCCGCGTCGGGCTCTGTGCTGACAGCTCAGAGCCTGGAGCCTGTTTCCGATTCTGTGTCTCCCTCTCTCTCTGACCCTCCCCCGTTCATGCTCTGTCTCTCTCTCTGTCTCAAAAATAAATAAACATTAAAAATAAATTTAAAAAAAAAGTGTATACCCTTTGATTCAGTCTCCCACCTCTAGAATGAACCTCAAGCCTTAGCATCTAATGGAATAGTCAGAGATGCAGAGGTAAGGAACAGAAAAAAAAAGGGGAAGAATCCACTTTAATATAAAGGCGTGGCTAAAAATTGTATGCCTTTCTGAAGGAATGTATTCTGGGCCTAAAAATCATGTGTTTGAAGAACTTTTGATAATATTGTAAAATGTTTGTGAAGCAATGTTAAGTAACAAACTATACAGTGAATAATACCACATTTTAAAAACACATATATCTGTCTGTGTGTATATATATTACATATATTTTACAAATCCTTACTAAACAGATTAACTTTTTATTGTTTTGTTTATTGCTATGTGCCCAGAACCCAGACCAAGGTTTCCCAGTCATGGCCCTACTGACACGGGGGCTGGATCATTCTCTGTCGTGGGGGTTGTCCTGTGAATTACAGAATGTTTTGCAGCATCCCTGACCTCTACTCACTAGGTGCTGGGGGTACCCCTCTCCCCACCCAGTTATGACAACCAAAATGTCTCCAGATATTGCCAAATGTCCCTTGGGTGACAAAATTGCCCCTGATCAAGAACCACTCGCCTGGAATATCTAATAGGTGTTTGAAAACATTGCTGAATAATTCGATGAATTAGGAGAGACACGTGGAAATTTTAGCAGTTATCTCTTGTTAATATCATTATTTTCTTTTTGGTACCACACTGTGTTTTCCTAAGTTTTCTACTAAAACATGTGCAAAGTCCTGTTTATAATCCCTCAGCCACAATTGCAAAATCCACAGTTTGTTTGATGGCAAATCTGGACTCCTCTGAATGTATATGAGGGCTTTTAACGATCTCAGGTGATGTAAATATTCATACATTTCTCAGAAGTATTAAACTGTTGATTTGATGTTCAGCATAAATAAAACACTTCTAAACTATGAAAAAAAAAAAAAAAAAACCTGACGTGCAAAATGCCTCTGGCCCTTAGGTTCTAAGACAGGATTGTGGGCCTGTGTTACTTTTACAATCGGCAAACAAACAGAAACATACGAAAACGGTCATAATACTCCTCTACTCAACAGGATAAGATGTGTTAAGACAGTTTTTGCTTTGGGTTTTGGTTTTTTTGAGAGAAAGAAAGGGTGCAAATGAGCCAGGGGCAGAGGGAGGGAGAGAGAATCCCAGGAGGGGCAGATGGGGAGAGGGAGAGAGAGAGAGAGGAAGAAGGAAGCGGGGCTCGAGCTCACCTGATCCAGGGCTGGCACTCATGAACCGTGAGACCACGACCTGAGCCAAAGTCAGATGCTTGGCGATCGAGCCACCCAGGCGTCCAAGGAGGTATTATTAAGTAAACACTCAACCAAAAAGTTCTCTCTGAAAACTAAATTACAGGAAAAAAAAAAAAAAAAAAGGTATGGGTAGTCGTCCTAATCTTATTTTACAGATGACGAAATAGGTGCTCGGAAGGTTTTGAACCAGAAGTCCCACAGCTGGAGCATGCTGGTGTTGGACGTAGATCTCAGGTGTTGATGACCACAGCTCACCCATCTGAGCCCCACACATGACTGCCTTCTTGTTTCTGGACTCCAGGCACAGCGCCTGGCAGGGACAGGCATCTATGATGTCACAGGGCTGAACGAACGAGCACTTTCTTGGCGTGAGGTTAATTTCATAGAAGGCCAAGGTCATCTGAATTCCATCTTAAACAGGAAAGAAAGCAAGGTGCAGCTTGGCAGGGGCTAGATAAGAGCTGAGGCCACTGATGTATGTTCAGTTGCAGCCTGGAAACCATCACGGGGGATGACATAAACCACCGTCCGCGTACGAAGCTTTATAGGTTGTATGGACACGGGCTCCGGAGCCAGACCCCTTGGGTTCCGATCCACGTTCACCATTCATTAGTTGCAAGGTAATTAAAGGCTCTGTGCCTCAACATTCTCATTTGAAAGATGGGAACCATAATAAGACCTCCATCCCAGGTCTGCTATGAGGACCAGGCGAGTTAATACAGAAAGAGTCTTTGGAAGGGTATCTGGCCCACGCTAAATGCCCATTAAATATCCTCCCCGCCTTTCCCCAGTACATCTTTTTTTTTTTTTTAATGTTTATTTCTTTTTGAGAGAGAGCGAGCGCAGGAGGGACAGAGGGAGAGAGAGACAGAGGATCCGAAGGGGCTCTGCCCTGACCAACAGAGAACCAGATTTGGGGCTGGAACCCACAAACCATGAGCTCACGACCTGAGTCGAAGCTGGGAGCTGAACCGACTGAGCCCCCCAGGCGCCCCTCCCCCCATACATCCTAAGCATTTGCTACTTTGATAGCTCTCAGCCCCTGTGAATGGAGGATAGCACAGAGGCGGTACTGAACCCAGGTCAAGGGTTTGTATTCAGACGGGCTGAGGCTCACATTCCCGCCCTTCCGGGCATGAGCCTTGTGACTGGGCAAAGTCCCTTCCCCTCTCTGTGCCTCGATTTCCCCATAGATACAACCTAAGTAGCAATACATCATTATGGGAATCTTGTGGGAACGGGGCGATCTGCAGGGTGCACGCTGCTCGGCTCGGTCATTACTCAACAATGGTGACTATTTGTGTTAACCTCCCATCTCAACGATGAGAAACCAAGAAGCAGAGAGGTTAGGCATCAGGCTTCTAAAGGTGCAGAAGCCTCAGCTGTTTCCATAGCAACGTGCCAACCACACGTGGGGTACAGAATAACATTAAGAGCTGTACGGACAAATTATGTCATACTTTTAATAGCCATGTATGTATCGTGTTTCTTTCCACCTGTGGCAAGCAAGTCCACCCCCCCATTAATAGAGTGATAATGAAGCTTCCTTTTTATATAAATGGAGTTAAGCACAAGTAGTGGATTCATGTAAAGAAAAATATAAAGTGAATACTAAACAAGCTGGAGCCAGATATGGTGCAATCGCACAGGTCATATGTGGACAGCTGTGTGGAAGAAGTGTTGGGCTAGACCACATCTGGTGACTAAAATAGCCCAGCAGAACCGTCAAGGGGATCTTCAAGGGCAGCAGGCACTGATGGTCTGCGTGATTCACCCTACGTGCTTTATTAGTGAGCTCTTCCTCTCTCTGAGTACACACTGACCTCGTCCTTTATGGATTTCCTAACCACGAGTTGGAACCATGTTTCCACTGTCTCAGCATTCAATTTACAGCCCTCCCTAATTTCCCATTTTATGTCATTAACGTGTGTGTGTGTGTGTGTGTGTGTGTGTGTGTGTTAGAGATCCTTGTGAACATAAGTCACAATTCCTTCACTCACACTACCTGCTTCAGTAATGGACACACAGGCGTGGCTCAGTCATGATAGTTGACCATGTGTTGTGTGCATCCATGATTGCTCTGATGCTCCCAACAGCTTGATAAGGTAGGTATAATTGCGTGCCAATTTTTACAAATGGGAAAGAACCTGAGGCTTACAGAGGTGATGTGAGCCCAATAGAAGCAACTAAAACTACAAGTTGAACCCAGGTACCTGAATGTCATGCCTAACTGTTACACCACATTGTATTTACGTTAAAGCATGCCTTGGATGGATGGATGGATGGATGGAAGGATGGATGGAAGGATCAGGAGAAAGCATAGAGAGACAACAAGACTATCTTTGAGCTACCTATAAAAGTTCCACGTTTGGAGTTCTCTTATGGACTAAGCATTAGACAGACATTATCTTCAATCCTCATCTACAATCTCTGCTCAGAGAAAAGATGACTTGGAGATGTAGCAGAGGTTTGTTATTAAGACATTTGCTACTCAGAGCAGGGACTCTAAAAGTCAGACAAACTAGGGTCCCCATCTTAGATCTGCCATTAAAAGCTGAGCAATCTTGTGCTGGTTATTTATAGTGCCTAGGCCTCAGTTTCCCCATCGACAATGGGGGTAATGATATCTCCTTCCCTAGGGGGTCCTAGAAGGATCAAATGAGACCAGGTGACCCCCATGCCTGCTTTATAGCATATTCTCAATGTGTAGTCTGCGTCATTGATGTTGCTGTGTGGCTATCATTAGCCTTACCACTTACAAATCTCAGAGCCAGACTATCACTCCAGGTCCATTTTAAGCGACTGAGAAGGTTGTGAGTTCACGTTGGACTAGAACATCACAGAGAGTAATTGGCTGAATAATGGCTCCCAGAGGAGGCCCGTCTCCAAACCCCAGAGCCTATGAATCTGTCACCTTGAATGGCAAGGGGAATTGAGGTCGCCGATAGAACTAAGCTTGCTCGGCAGCTGATTTTAATGTTTATTTATTTTTGAGAGCGAGACAGAAACAGAGTGTGACCAGGGAAGGGGCAGGGAGAGAGGGAGACACAGAATCCAAAGCAGGCTCTAGGCTCCGAGCCGTCAGCACAGTGTCCCACGCAGGGCTCGAACTCATGGACCGTGAGATCATGATCTGAGCCGAAGTCAGATGCTCAAGCAACTGAGCCACCCAGGCGCCCCGCTCGTCAGCTGAGTTTAAAGTAGAGAGATTATCCTGGATCACGCAGGTGGACCCAAGGTCATCGCAAGGGTCCTTGGAAGTGGGAGAGGGAGACAGGCTGGGGGACTGTGACTGGAAGAAAATAGGTTGAAGACGGGGAAGGGGCCATGAGCCAAAGAACGTAGGCAGCTTCCAGCACTGGAAACGTCCGGGTGATGGACTGTCCCCTGGAACCTCCGGGAGGAACGCGGCCCTACCAACAGCTTGGTCTTAGCCGACGTGGTCTGTGTGGGACACTTGACCTCTGGACTTGTACGATAATAAATGTGTATTAATTAAGGCGCTCATTGTGAGGGAATTTGTTAACAGCAGCCCTAGGAAACTCACGCGACAAGGAAAGATTCAGACTCTGACCGCGGATGGAAGGAACCCAAGGGTCTCAACAACTTGCCTCATGGAGGAACTCTGTTTCACTTGCCCCCTTGAGAAGAAAACTAGAGGCGGCCTCGTCCTCTGCTTCTCCACCTCTCCTTCGGGTGGGAACCCGTGTGCTCACTCAGGCGGGTCTATGCAGCCTGCTGGGGGGAGCGGGCTTCTGGCCAAATGGGCTAGCGCTGGGCCCCAGCCCCCAGCGGCTTCCATGAGGAGCAGGTGGAAGCCATTCCCAGCTGACGGGAGGGTGCAGCCAGGAAACAGCTTTCCAGACTCCCAAGTTTCAGGGCTCCGAGGAAGAGTGATAGCTGTTATTTCCTTCACGGGACAGCTCCAGTTAAAACAGGAAATGAGTTGTTGGGTCGTTTGCAGCCCACAGACTTCGGGGCACCACGGTGTCTCCTTTTCCTTTGCAAAGCCGCCGGGCTCGTCAAGGGCAGGAGAGCCCGACACCCAGAACTGATCCATCTATGAAGGGACCTTTTCCCACCTTTCAAAGCCAGGCAACGTAATCTACATCCAGTACAAGGCCGAGATCTTAAGGGTTTAGTTCTGGGTTTTGGCAACTGTATTGTAATTGACATCCACCCCAGAGAAATTATGGAATGTTTTCATTATCCCAGAAAGTTCCCCCTGCCCTGTTCTAGGCAATAGGAAGCACCATCACCTTTCCACCCGCTCCCAAGGCAACTACTGATCTACTTCCTGTCCTTATAGATTCCTTTTTTTCTAGAACCTCATCCAAAGGACACCACACAGCATGTGTTCCTTTGCATCTGCTTTCTTCCACGTTATACAGTTGTGAGATTTTTTAAAATCTGGGTTTTTTTATAGTTCTTTTTTTTTTTCTTTCTTTCTTTTTAACTTGTTTTCTTTTTTTAAATTTACATCCAAATTAGTTAGCATCTAGTGCAACAATGGTTTCAGGAGTAGATTCCTCAGTGCCCCTGACCCATTTAGCCCATCCCCCCTCCCACAATCCCTCCAGTAACCCTCAGTCTGTTCTCCATATTTATGAGTCTCTTCTGTTTTGTCCCCCTCCCTGTTTTTATATTATTTTTGTTTCCCTTCCCTTCTGTTCATCTGTTTTGTCTCTTAGAGTCCTCATATGAGTGAAGTCATATGATTTTTGTCTTTCTCTGACTGACTAATTTCACTTAGCATAATACCCTCCAGTTCCATCCACGTAGTTGCCAATGGCAAGATTTCCTTCTTTGTGATGGCCGAGTAATACTCCATTGTATATGCACACCACATCTTCTTTACCCATTCATCTGTCGATGGACATTTGGGCTCTTTCCACGCTTTGGCCATTGTTGATGGTGCTGCTATAAACATGGGGGTGCATGTGTCCCTTCGAAACAGCACCCCTGTATCCCGTGGATAAATGCCTAGTAGGGCAATTGCTGGGTCATAGGGAAGTTCTATTTTTAGTTTTTTGAGGAACCGCCATACTGTTCTCCAGAGTGGCTGCACCAGCTTGCATTCCCATTAAAAATCTGTTTTGGGGTGCCTGGGTGGCTCAGTTAGTTGAGCGTCCAAGTCTTCATTTTGGCTCAGGTCATGATCTCACGGTTCGTGGGTTCAAGCCAAGCATCGGGCTCTATACTGACAGCATCCAGCCTGCTTGGGATTCTCTCTCTCCCTCTCTCTCTCTGCCTCTCCTCCTACCCTCTCTCAAAATAAATAAATGAACTTTCAAAAAAAAAGTTTTGGAGGTGCCTGGGTGGCTCAGTCGGTTAAGCTGACTGAGAACTGACTCTTGTTCTCGGCTTAGGTCATGATCTCACAGTTCATGAGTTCAAGCCCCGTGCCAGGCTCCGCTCCTGCTTGGAATCTTCTCTCTCTGCCTCTCCCCTGCTCCTACTCTGTCTCTCTCTCTCTCTCTCTTTTCTCAAAATAAATAAAACTTTTGGAAAAATCTGTTTTTGGGGCACCTAGGTGGCTCAGTTGGTTAAGCATCCAATTTCGGCTCAGATCATGATCTCACAGCTTGTGAGTTCGAGCCCCGAGTCAGGCTCTGTGCTGACAGCTCAGAGCCTGGAGCCTGCTTCAGATTCTCTGTCTCCCTCTCCCTCTGCCCCTCCCCCACTTGTGCTCTGTCTCTGTCTCTCTCTCTCTCAAAAATAAATAAAAAAAATTTTTTTAATCTGTTTTGTTGATGCCATTTGGGTTGTTTCTATGATGTCAAGCACCTTTTCATGTACTCATTAGCCATTTCTACATCTTCGGTGAACTGAGTCTTTCGCCCATTTTAAAAATGCGTGTGTTTGTGTTTCCATTACTATCTGTGGAAGTTCTCTGTATATTCTTTTTTTTAAAATTTTTTTTTTCAATGTTTATTTATTTTTGGGACAGAGAGAGACAGAGCATGAACGGGGGAGGGGCAGAGAGAGAGGGAGACACAGAATCCGAAACAGGCTCCAGGCTCTGAGCCATCAGCCCAGAGCCCGACGCGGGGCTCGAACTCCCGGACCGCGAGATCGTGACCTGGCTGAAGTTGGACGCTTAACTGACTGCGCCACCCAGGCACCCCTCTGTATATTCTTTATACGACTTCTTTATCACATATATGGAGAGCAACATTTTTCTCCCAATAATCTGTGACTTGTCCATTGTCTCAATAGTCTCTTAAGATGTGCAGCAATTTTAAAGGGTAATGTTGTCCAATTCACTTAGTTTACGTTTAGTGCTTTGTGTGTCCTAAGAACTCTTTGTGTAACCTAAGCTTACCAAGATCTTCTTCTCGGTGTTCTAGAAGATTTCTCGTTCCGGCTTTTATGTGCAGTTCTCTGATCCATCCCAAATTTATTTTTGTGTCTGGAGTTAGTGTGGGAGAACAGAGAAGCAAATTCCACGGCCGGTATTGTAGAGACAACAGGATGATTGTTCCCAAACTCAGGGCCTAGTGCAGGATTTGGCAAACCTTTTCTTTACGTAGAAACAGGCCAGACGGTGAATATTTTCGGCTTTCCCAGGCTATGCAGTCCTTGATGCAACTTCTCAACTTTGCCTTTATCGTGCAAATACAACCATAGACAACGTGTAAAAGTCAAGAGCTCGGCTGTGTGCCAGCGGAAGTGGTCGCACACAACGCGATTTGAATTTCATGTCATTTTTACATTTCATGAAATATTATTCTTCTTTTGATTTTTCTCAAACCAGTTAAAAACTTGAAAACATTATGCTAAGGGAATAAGGGGGACACAAAAAAAACGAATACCATACGATTCCTCTTTATATCAAGTACCTAGACTGGGACAATCCATAGAGACAGTACCACAGAGGTTACCAGAGGCTGGGAGGAGGAAGGAATGGGCAATGATTTAATGGGTATATGTGTTTGGGATGATCAAGTTTTGGAAGCTGACAGTGGAAACCTATTTCCCATGCACAACATCGGAAATATACCGAATGCCACTGAATGGCACACTTAATAATCGCTCAAATGGTCAATTCTATGTGATATATATTTTACCAAAATATATTTTTTCAAACTTAAAAAGGAATTATAGCTAAAGGTCTTATTATGAGTCAGGCACTGTACTAAGGATACCACATGCTAATTCAATTTTTTAAATGTTTACTTATTTTTGAGAAAGGCAGAGCACACGTGGGGGAGGGGCAGAGAGAGAGAGGGAGGGAGAGAGAGAATCCCAAGCAGGCTCCATGCTGATAGCAGAGAGCCCGATGCAGGGCCGAAACGTGAGATCATGACCTGAGCCGAAGTTGGACTCTCAACCGAGTCACCCGGGTGCCCCACATACAAATTCACATGATCTTTGTAACACCACGAGGTAGGGGTCTCTTATTATCATTACACCCATTTTATAGATGAGGAAACTGAGGCGCTGAGTTTTGACGACTTGCCCAAAGTCACCTTGCTAACGAGTTGCCGAACCAGCAGTCTGGCTGTGGGTCCGCATTTTGAGTCACCCTGCTTCGTCGCCTCAAAAACCAGTGACTCTCAACCTTGGCTGAACGCTAGAGTTTCCTGGGGAGCACTTTTAAATCCCTGTGTCCCGGAAGGATCTAGTTAAATCACAGCCTCTGAGGGTGGAACAAGGCATCAGTAGCTGTTAAAGTCCCCCAGCTGCTTCCAGTGTGCGGTCAGGGTAGAGAATCACTGCTTCAAAGGGCAGTCTTCTCTCAGAAGATGACATTTCAGCCAGAATGAACGGGAGTCAGCCGTGGTGGGGAGGGGCGGAGCAACAGTTCAGGCCATATATGCTATCAGTCATGTATTCTTATCGAAAGGTGTTGGTCCTTTTCCCCTGTGACAATAATGCCAAACATCCTCAAAGCAATAGCAGCTCATATTTATTGAGCAATTATGCCCCAAGCATGACCCTAAATGTTTCCCATACACCATCTCCGTTCACGTTCATGATCATCTTAGGGAGTCAACCGCATCATCCCCGTTTCGCAGACGAGGCAACTGAGGGCCTGAGGCCTAAAGAGAGTTGCTTGCCCAAGGCCACACTAAGCCGCAGTGTGGGGGCGTCCAGCCACATACTGTCCGAGTTTGGTGCTCCAGACGCCTTCACAGTGAAGCTTTCCGAGGGTGTCCCAGACAGGAGCAGTGAGAAAGGACGTCCCTTGGTAAATTGAGTCAGAACCTTGGTGCTCCTCTAACATCGCCATAGCCCAGAGACAGCTCCAAGAAAGAGGCTTGTTAATGCTTCTGCATAATCTCACTCTGGGGTGAAGAGGAGCCCGGGAGCCAGGAGAAGCGTGTTGGGGAAATTCAATGTATTATCAGCTGGAATCCAGCAAGTGGATGTAGAAGTCCCCTGGTCCAGGGAGAAGCTGTGTGTGTGTGTGTGTGTGTGTGTGTGTGTGTGCGCGCGCGTGTGTGTGTGTGTCCATGTCTGGATCATGTGGATTATGTCCACTACCAAGAGCAGATCCGAATGGGGGAAAGGGCCACCCACCCCAGGGAACGTAACACAGACAAGACTCCCACGACTTTTCCCCCAACTCCGGAAAGCCCGAGACCGCCTTTTGCTTATACGTCACCCCTGACTCTAGAATGGCGTCTGGCAGACAGGGTACTTGTTCATCACAGTGTGTGGAGCAAACAGATAACGTGCAGTGGGGTGGGGGTGGGGGTGCCCTCCACTCGAGCTCCCTGCCCGAACTTGTTAAGGGGCGAGGGAAGGACTGTTCCAGGAAGGAGGAAAGAAGAATTCACATTCCAAGTTCAAAGGAAGCTTTTCTGTTATTCTTTGTCACCCATCACTGATAAGGAAACTGAGGCTCAAAGAGGTTTAGTGAGTTTGTCACTTATCAGGCAGCTAGAAAGGACCAGAACTTCGATTTGAACTTGGGCCTCCGGGCTCCTCTCCCAGGGCTCTTTCTAGTACCCATTAGCAAACAGACAGCCGGAGGTTAACGCATAGGTCTGCTCTGCAGCACAGGAACCCTAACCATCACCGCCAATGACAAAAACCATGAGAACAGCGTTAACCAACACGTAGTAAGAGCTTACTATGCGCCAGAAACCAGCCTGTATACTTAAAATGCATTATCTCAAGGGATCTTCACCAACAAATCTAGGGAATGGAATCTATTGTCATCCTTATTTTATAGTTACAGAAACAAGATCCAGAAGCATTAACAAGCCTCAGTTCACACAACTACGAAGGGGCAGCACGAAAGTTCAAACTCAGGAGGATCAGCCCTCCCTCATAGCATAGCGGCTGTTCTCCAGCCTGGTGGGCAGGTTGGTCCCAGCGTCAGGCAACCGGCCTCTGGCTGTCACCGAGTGGATGATAATAGCAATTATGGCCTTCCTGGGGCTCTTAACATTTCTATTTTAAGAGAACCTCGCAGCCTTTTGACAAAATTTTCTGGTTTTCAAATCCAGGTGTTTGGATGTTATGTCTCCATGGGGAGAGAGCTCAGCTCCTAAAACTCCTGGCCTCTCTGTGCCCTTTATCCTCTCGACTCCAGGGAGGGAGGAGTGATTTATCCGGCAGGAGAATTTGGGAAGAATAGAGCTGTCCTCTCTGTTCCTTGCGTCCTCGTGGAAGAGTGGGTTGTTCTTGAAACTCTCGTTCTCCTGTGCTGGGAGATCCACTGAGGTTCAGAAGACCCAGACCTATAGATATGTGGACCTATCAACAATAAAAGTGACATTTTGGCTCCTATCTGTGCTGTGGACTGTATCGCCCCAGAACTCATCTGTTGGAACCTGGTTTCCATTTTGATAGTAAAGTAATCTGGTTGCAAAGATAGAATCCCCAAGAATGGAATTAATGTCCTTAGACAAGAGACCCAGAGAGCTCCCTCGCCTCTCCCGCCCGGTGGGGACACATGGAGAAGTCAGCAACCTGGGAGCGGTCCTCACCTGACCATGAGGGCACTTGATCTCCCACTGCCAGTCTCCAGGACCACAAGAAGGAAAGTTCTGTTGTCTATAAGCCACCCGGTCTACGGTGTTTTGTTGCAGCAGCTCCAATGGACTAGGACAACTTGCATATCCCTTTGTCTTAGTTTTCAACTGGTTAATAACTCCAGCAGGCAAGATGCCGTCTTTTGGACCTCCTCAAAAGGCCCATCACAGGGAGCCTACTTTTAGTGAGGTGCAGTGTCGCGTTTATCGGTGGGAGCAATAATTCAGCACTAGGGATGTGTTTTCTCTTTCCCGTTCGCTTATTTATCCCATATTCACTTGCGAAGCACCTCCTATGTGCCCGGCGCTTCGCTGGGGACTGTTTAAGTAAGGATGAGCCATTGCAAGTGGGAGCAACGAGCCAAATCAAGACTGAATGGAGTTCTTACTTCCAACCTTTCTCTGGGAGGTTGAGCAAGAGGAGGGGAGAGAGGGCGTCAGCTGTTTTCAAGGAGCTTGACATCCACTCCCCATTCTTTGGGTTGCAGCACCCTGGTTTTCCTTTGGGGGTCACCCACTTTATTGTGAGCCGCTCCAGTGGGACTGTCAGTCAAGGCACCTGGCCCCTCCCCTGGCCAAGGGATGAGCCCATGGTCAAGACAAAGCATCAAACTCTAGATGTGGGGCTGGTGACTCTCTGCCAGAGGGACGCAGGGCAGAAAGCACATTGCCGCTTCCCCGCTCCAGAAGAAAGTCCTTGAGGAGCCTCGCTCCCTAGACACATGGGACTGTTCTAGTTCTTCCCTCCCTCCTTCTCTGCTTCTCTCTTTCTTGCTTAGTTCTCAATTCCCCATCTGTGAGTTTCTCAATATCGGCCCATTAAAGTGTTTTCAGCATAAGTCAGCCAGAATCGGGTGCCTTTGCAAGAGAAAAATACCATCGCCAACGGTCTGCACATGGGCTGTAGGAATTAGAACTTTGTGTTCAATGCCTTGGGGAACTTGAGGTTAAGAGGAGACTTTCAAATTTAGGGTCAAGGAGACCTTGTGGCTCGCTGATTAAGAACACGGGCTCTTGAGTCAGCCCTTCCTGGATATAACACCCGGCTCTGCCGTTTGTTAGTTACTGGCTGATGTGGGACACATGACCTAACTTCCCAAGCCTCAGGTCCTCTTCGGTGAATGTAGGATAATAATAGCACCTAGCTCCCAGGGCTGGCAATGCGGTGAAGTACGTAATAACCTTTGGCTGTTATTTTAGTGATTATTCTTCAAGATTTCTTCTGAGAAGTCATACAAAACAGGAATGTCAATTGCAAAAAAGACGCTGAGCAGGAAGGCACTACAGAAAAGCCTTCCTCCAAAGGGGATGTTTATTTCAGAGACACACAGGGGGACGCTCCAGCAGCTGTCTTCCAGGAAATCGTCCACAACCCAGGGTGAGTTCTAAGTTTTAAGTGACTAGCCAGTGTCAAAGGATTGGAAAGGGAAGAAAACACACTAGGACGATGTAAAAATCCAACCACACATTGCATAAGCTCTGAGCTCTCCCAGATTGAATGAGAATCCTGAATTTGGACGTGCTCCCCATCTCCATTAGGCAAAGAATCAACACCATCATGCATATTCTATTGGCAGCTACCTCTGCACTTAACAGTAAATATCAGAAACCAAATGCCGGGGCTCCCTAGGATCTTGGAAAGAGGAAGATGTAAATGATTAATCCAAAGCCTCAGGGCCTTTGCATTGGAGGTTTTTTCTGCTGCAAGTGTTCTCCCCAGCACCCCCATCGCCCCTTTCGGTGTTCACCTCTACCTTCTTATTTCAGCTCAAAGGTCACCACCTCTGAGAAGCACTCTGGGTTCTCTCTAGTGGAACTAGCCTCTCAGAGTGTTCTCTGTGTTTCCTTCCCAGCGGTACCAAGTTTGTGATAGATGTTTCCGCGATTGTTGGATCGGTGGCTTTGCCCAAGTAGACCACGAGTTCCAGGTGGGCAAAGATCTTGTCTGTTACGCTCACTTCTGTAGATCGGGGAAGATTGGTTCCAGACCCACAAGAGAAACTCTATCCATCTTTGTTCGTTTCATGACTTTGGTAAATGTCTACTGATTAGCTTTCATTCACTCAGCAAGGGCTTAAATTCTTAGCATGTGCTATTCAATGATGAATGCCATCATTAGTGCATTCCTTTAATTATTAATTCATTAATAATCTATAAATGCTTACAATCTGCCAGGCACTGAGCAGTGAGGACCCAGCCGTGACAAAAAGAGGAAAAAATCCCGATCACAGAACTCACAGAACTTACACTGTAGCGGGAGGGGGTCATCAATGAATACATAAATAGACGCGTGTCCCAGGAGACATACGTGCTTAGGAGAATAATAAGTGGAGAAAAGAGATAGGAAGAACTGGGGCCGGAGCACATTGTGGGGGGCACTATTTTATTTTATTTCTAAAGTTTATTTATTTATTTTGAAAGAGATAGAGACGGAGAATGAACAGGGGACCCGACGTGGGGCTCGAACTCACGAACTGAGAGATCATGGCCTGAGCTGATGTCGGATGCTTTACCGACTGAGCCACCCAGGTGCCCACAATTTTAAAGAGAGATGCTGGAGAAGACCTCACTAAGCAGAGACCTCCACAAAGGAGGGAACATAGCATGGGGCAACCAGAGAGGGGGGGACATTCCAGAAAGGGAACGGCAGGTGCAAAGGGCCTGCAGGGGCGTAGAGAAAGAAGAATCCAGGATGACCCTGATGTTGGTGTGAGTAGCTGGCTAGAGGCTACCATGGCTCAGGAGAGAAGGTACGGTAAGAGAAGAACCCAAGTCCTCTTTGGCCACCTTGAATTTGACATTAATGAGGAAGTAGGAACAGGGAGATGAGTATTGGCTTTTATTTTCTTTTAAGATTAGTTATGTATTTCGAGAGAGAGAAAGAGAGCATGAGTGGGAGAGGGACAGAGAGAGAGAGAGAGACAGAGAGAGAAAGAATCCTAAGTGGGTTCAGCACTGTCAGTGCAGAGCCTTACATGGGGCTCGATTTCATGAGCTGTGAGATCACGACCTGAGCCGAAATCAAGAGTCAGATACTTGGGGCGCCTGGGTGGCGCAGTCGGTTAAGCGTCCGACTTCAGCCAGGTCACGATCTCGCGGTCCGGGAGTTCGAGCCCCGCGTCGGGCTCTGGGCTGCTGGCTCAGAGCCTGGAGCCTGTTTCCGATTCTGTGTCTCCCTTTCTCTCTGCCCTTCCCCCGTTCATGCTCTGTCTCTCTCTGTCCCAAAAATAAATAAACGTTGAAAAAAAAAAAAATTTAAGAGTCAGATACTTAACCCGCTGAGCCAACCGGGCGCCCCCATATTGGCTTTTTTTTAAATTTTTTTTTAATGCTTTTACTTTATTTTTGAGAGAGAGAGGCAGAGACAGAGCACGAGCGGGGGAGGGGCAGAAAGAGAGGGAGAGACAGAATCTGAAGCAGGCTCCAGGCTCTGAGCTGGACAGAGCCAGCACAGAACCTGACCTGGGGCTCGAACCCACAAACGGAGATCATGACCTGAGCCGAAGCCTGACGCTCAACTGACTGAGCCACCCAGGCGCCCCCGCATTGGCTTTATTTTTAAATGTTATTAAAATATTGCACACACACAAAATAGCAGACACAATGGAAGTATCCAGCCTCATTGATTTCCCGAAGTGTGGTGTTGGGTAATCAGCACCGCCCCCGCAAAGGCCCTCGTGCCCATCCTGGTCCCTGTTCCCTCCCTCAGTGACCACTGTCCGGCCTGGCACGACAGATGCATTTTATTGGCAATTTTCAACCCACGATCAAGAGATAATACGGGGCACTGGCTCAGGTCATTCTCAGAAAAATACCTCATCTGCTTTTTCTTTTAGACTAAGACTTTTGATTTGTTTTGTTTTGCTTCCTTTTGTTGTTTGCAACCGGGAGCTTTGCTTATTTGTTTTATTCGCCTTCTTCTCAGGGCGAAGTGCTAATGCGGGGTGTGGGTGGGGTCGCTCGGGGCTGGCAGTCACCTCCTGTCCGGACCCCGGGTCCGGACCTCTGTGAGGGGGGGGGGGGGGGGGGGGAGGGCAGCCACCCACCAGACCAGCTGGAGCTGCAAACCCTACTCCCTGCTTTCAGAAAGCAAGTCCCCTGCCCACCCTGTCCCCGTCCCCAATCCCCCAGGGGCTTCCCCCCTCCCCCACCCTGCCTCGTCCAACCCCAGCAGCTGGTTCTTCTTAAGGCATCGCTGTTAGTTTACAGTGGCTGCAAGTGTTCATTTTCATGTTTTAATGAAAACACAGCCAGCTTCATTCCATCCTGAAAATTAATGTCTTCTTTCTCTCTCCGTGTCCCCCTCCCTCTCACTATATCCACCGATTGTTTCTTTTGGAATTAATTCTCCTCTCGCTTTGCCTCCGTAGAGCTCTGACTCCCCGGAGAAGGAAGAGGACGGCCCCTCGGGGCCGCACAGAATGGACAGGCCAAGCGACAGGAGGGAGGCCGCCCGCGCTCCTCCAGGGCCTCGAGGAAGGCACAGTCACACCTGCAAAACACAGCGCCCATCTTTCTCATCCGCTTTTACTTCTCAGGAGACCCCGGTCCCCAGAGACCTGTTTTCACCTCCCTGGCTCGGCACACATGTTTTCTACATGATATTAACCGGTCGCCTTTGAATCTCGCACATCCTGGTATGCTTTGGATCCACCGACCTCATTTTCACACACACACACACGCACACGCACACACACACACACCCCGGAAGCTGTACTAGCTGACTGCCGGCAAAAGAAAACGTTAGCGTGGCTCTCTCTCCTTCTTTTAAACAGCTTAATTGAGATACAATGTACACGCCATACAACTCACTTAAAGTGTGTTCTTGCCTGACTTTGCGTTTATTTACTGGGGTGTGCATTAGCTGTTTCTTCTTGAGAAATGGGGCCGCCGGGTGGACATTTTGACCCTATAGGCTCCCCCCTTTGACAGGTGACATCTAAATAGAGAGCAGATTCTGTCCATGTTTCCACCCCCTTCGCCCCCCCTCCAAAAGTTGTTTTACTCTTTTTCCAACTTACAACCTACTTCCTGTGTTTGGAGTCTGAGCCGCCCAGGCCTTTTCAGGAGACTTGCTGCCTTGTTTCTGCACTAATAGTAAGTTTCTTTTGTGTTGGAGGGGTTTTCTGTTCGGTTTTTCGTTATTTCGAGCCTTCTGCTGTTTCCCTTATCTGCGGGGCTGGGGAGACCCCAGTGAAAGGTATCTGTGTGGCCTAACGGACTCTGCAGAAGTATTTGGTACTTAGAGCCAAATGTAAACGTTCGCAGCATTCTGACTCTGGGGGTGGTCAGAAAGGAAGATGGTTAGGAATATGAAGAGGCCTGGAGCTTTTTCCTGATATTAAAATGTTAATCTCTAGTTTCGCTCTGACTTCTGTCTCTGTTCCCTCGTTTGAAGAATAGGATTTAAAATAACTGCTTCATGGGGCGCCCGGGTGGCTCTGTCGGTGAAGCATCCGACTCCAGCTCAGGTCACGATCTCGCGGCTCATGAGTTCGAGCCCCACGTCGGGCTCTGTGCTGACAGCTCGGAGCCCAGAGCCCGCTTCGGATTCTGTGTCCCTCTTTCTCTCCACCCCACCCCTGCTTGTGCTCTGTCTCTCTGTGTCTTTCAAAAGTGAACAAATATTAAAAAAAAATTTTAAATAACTGCTTCAGCAGATTTGCCTAAGGATCGCAACGTGCAAACTCTTTAGAACACAATCAGTTTCTCTAAATCTACAAATACTCATTAAATATGAGTTTGAAGGAGCTTCACTAATGGTATAAGAATTCTGTTTCTGTCAAGGAGCATTAATAAAAACGTAGTGGCTGCGGTCAGACAGGTATGCTCCAGCTCCAGCATTCACTCAGCGAATCCGTACTGAGGCCTGCTGGGTGCCGGATATTGGGGATTGCAATGGTGGACACGCAGGGAGAGTCAGGTAGAGGAGAGAAAGATGTTCACCATGTAGTCGAGCAAGTAAATATCTACGTACAAACGATCCAAGTACCACAGCAAGGGCTGTGGGAGAAACTTCCGCTGTGTGTGTACGTGTGTGTGTACGTGCTCAAAAAAGTTTTAAGAGGATGTGTATTTTGCTGGTAAATTTATCCCTACCAGCATAGAAAAATTTTCTGGAACAATCCATGAGAAGTTGGTTACAATTGTTTCTTTTTGAGGTAGGATCCAGAAAAGTACATGGGGGAAGGTCTACTTTTTATTCTATACATGTCTTACACAGTGTGAAGTCTCTAACCACAAGCATGCATTTTTTATTATTTATTTGCTTGTTTACCTACCAGTGGAACTTCTCTAAGCAGCAGACTGAGAGTCCACGTCGACTTTCTTTGTTAGTTTTCTCCATTCAAAACCAAAACTTGTTATTTAAAATGAATAAATGATTAACTGCTTAAAGTATTTAACTTGTCATGCCAAACCAATTAAAGAGTGCATATAAAATCGTTATACTTGAAAAGACAAAGGTCATTTACGAGAGTGCAGAAATTCATCAACCCACACCAAGGTGTTCCCAAGCCCACTCATGCCCACAGAGCTTGCCCAGACAATAACCTTTTTATTCAACAGATATTTATTGAGTGCCTACTGGGTACCAGGTGTTGTTCTGGGCACCGGCAGGTAAAACAATTGCCCACTCTCCTGTTGTAGGGAACAGACAATATATCTGTTTCTTTTTTTTATTTAAAAAAAAATTTTTTTTAACGTTTATTTATTTTTGAGACAGAGAGAGACAGAGCATGAACGGGGGAGGGTCAGAGAGAGGGAGACACAGAATCTGAAACAGGCTCCAGGCTCTGAGCTTTCAGCACAGAGCCCGACGCGGGGCTCGAACCCACGGACCGCGAGATCATGACCTGAGCCGAAGTCGGCCGCTTAACCGACTGAGCCATCCAGGCGCCCCTATCTGTTTCTGATCAAGCAAATCCAATATACATTATATATAAATCAAGCCAATCAAATATACAATATATATTTTATAGAACTATATAATAATAGAAGTATTGTGACAAAAAAGGAAAGCAGGGCTGGGTGGTGCGGGACCAAGGGATTGGGTGGTGTTTTTGGTTATTATATAGAATAGATTTTGTGGTTGCATTCGCCATAGAGAAGGGCCAGGAGGCATGTCTGAGGAGATGGCACATCAACAAGGACCCAGATGAGTTGAAAGAGGCATGAGCCGTGGAAGAATGTTCTCTGCCCGAGAGACCGGTAAAGGCCCTGATATGAGAGCGCCGGAGACCGGTGAAGTCTAGCGGTGAGCATACACACCGGGTATGCCGTTCTGTCCTCCTGTCGTAGTGCTCCAAACATTTCAGAATCTAGACTTATGTTCTAGAAAGGAA
This sequence comes from Prionailurus viverrinus, assembly GCF_022837055.1. NCBI lineage: Eukaryota > Metazoa > Chordata > Mammalia > Carnivora > Felidae > Prionailurus > Prionailurus viverrinus. Next base: position 8,588,427 of record NC_062563.1, read on the forward strand.
AACTGAAACACTGATAGCTTTATTATCTTTGTGCGTCTGGGCCTCAATATGCTATTCTGGGCATTGCCTCTCTTCTTGAGATGGTAAACAAAAATAGTCGCTGTGACCTATACATACCAGGGAACCAGAAATACAGTAAAACCTTGGTTTGCGAGCTTAATTCGTTCTGGAAACATGCTTGTAATCCAAAGCACCTGTACATCAAAGCGAATTTCAAAAACTATTGGCTCGGTTGTGATCATGTGACGGCCCGCATCACGCACGACTGTATCGCAAGACACCACTTGGTTATCAAGCGAAAATTTATTAGACATGTTTGCTCGCCTTGCGGAACGCTCGCAGAACACGTTACTCGCCTTCCCAGGTTTTACCGCGGATCTTTTTTTTAACATATCTTTATATTTCAATATATTTTTTAAACTTCGTGTGGCCATATTCATCCACAGTTGCCATAATACACTTTCTTTCTATTGTCCTAACAGCGTCTCATGAAACCCGTGTGTGTTTTATTACTGCGGTACATGTCCGTTTTTAGGCACTGAAATTAACTTAGCAACTATCACTCCCAGGCCATTTCGACAAGGATTCTGAGACGTGTTGTTTTCAACCGACTCTAAGCAGGAGGGGGGCTGGGACAGGCGAGTGAAACCATGTGCTACTTAAAGGAAATAACAAAACATAATAATGCCGTTGGTGCTGCTGACGACAAGCCTCTTCTGACTGAGCACCTTGGAATGCCCTTCCCGCTGCGGGACTCACCTGTCGGATGAGGGGCTGGCGATTAAGTTTTCTCTGCGTCCTCTGATGTCATGTTCTCTTTCCTTTTCTCGCGAGGGTTTTCAGTGCCAGCTCTGTCATCAGTCATTGTCACTACGACCGTCTGAGTGTGAGGTTCACCTTCTCCTCTTTCTCCAAACAGGGCTTCTGTGGGTGGGTTGTTCTAGAACACTGGCTCTCAACCAGAGGTGATCCAGACCAGGAGAGGCTTGGCAGCGCTGGGAGATGCTTTTTGGCTCGTCACACTGTGCTCCTGGCATGTAGCAGGTGGAGGCTGGGGGTGCACTGCCCAGGACGGCCCCCCCACTCCCCACCCCCGACACGCAAAGAACAATGCTGCCCCCAGTTTCATCAACGGTGCCGAAGCTAAGAGCCTCGGGTCTCGAGAAACTGGGAAAGATGACGAAGGGAGACGGTGAGTGGAGGACACTGCTGCCTTATGATGCCCACGCGGTATTTCCCACCCACGAAACACGCAGCAACTTTTGTCTTAGTTGATGCTGATTACTCTCGATTATCCATCCCCAGAGATCTGGGCGTGCGGCTGAACCCCACGTTAGGGGACAAGCACAAGGGGACAAAACCGGAGGCACAAACATGTGCCGTAAAAACCAGAGCGTTTTCTGCTCTGTCTTCAGATCCTTGGTTTCATTCAAGGGCCAACACAGTTGATCTGCATATGGCATTCAGCAGCAAAGTAAACTTTTTTCTCGGGTCTTTTGTTTCCAAATCAAAAGGAAACAAAGGACATCAAGCCCCATTCAGGCACTTTCAATGACTCTCAAATAAACGTGGGAGCAATACTGGAGCCGTTTATAATGCTCAGTGATGAAAAAGCATACTTATTAACCTTGTAAACATTCTATAAAAGTACAAGGGAAACTTCATAAAGAATATCCAAGTGTCCTTTTAATATAATAGCCCTTTGTACGTTGAAATGTTCATATGTGGACAAAATAGAATTAAGCAGAACAGACTGGAAGAACACAGTCTTCGAGCCTTCTCGTAATGGTGCCATTAAAACATTATTTTGCAGTTTCTTAAGACTCAGAAGATTAAGGTTTCTCACCCCGAGATCAGTTCCCCTTACAAAAAGCACTTTGGACCCATATTTAACCAACCGTCAGGAAGGGATTCAAAAGCAGGCTAATTGAACACGGGGGTTTTGGAAACTCTGTAATGATGACCCGGGTTTTTTTCTGGAAAACACCAACAAGGGCAGCTTGGCAGGAAGCAGGAATTAGACAGGAGAATTGATTTGAGACCTGCCCTCCACACTGGAAGGAAAACTCCCCCGTAAGAAACGGTGAGGTTTGAAATCAGTGCAGGATCTATCATTCACACGGCCTCCGGCCTTAACGCGGGGCATTTTCTCGTCACCGTAATTCCCCAGGAACTGCTCTTCTCGCGTGGGACAGATCCACCTCTCGGAGGAAAGGAACCCCGCTCTATCTGTTCAACCCGTCCTCTCCCTTCTGTGTCTGAGCCATCGCCGGGTTCTCTCTGTGTTTTGCAATCCCCTCCATGGCTCCAAAGGCCGACAAAGTCTGTCTCCAGCGAGGGTACTGAGCCAAAAGCCCACACCGCCTGACCGTATTTTTCAATTTCTTAGCCTTTTACCCGCCGACTTCACAGTTCTCGGGAGCAGACCAGCTCGGGCAGACCTCCCCCGAATATAAAGTTCTGCAGGGGCAAGCTGGAGAACCACACAGGGGAGAGTTCACGAGGAGCCCCGTCTGACGTTTTCTGCCTGAATCCTTGGGCCTCGCGCCAGCCTACAAAGGCAAGTGGCAGGGAACTAACAGCCGTAAGCAAATGAGCTCAGCCAGCCTGGAGTCTCTCTTGCAAGGGGATCACAGGCATTCTGCCCAGCAGAACCTGGAGAGAGAGAGAGAACCTCTGTCCTGAAATCTCTGAAGTTTCCTGCCAGTGAGTCAGTACGTACCTGACCAAAAAAATAAATAAAAAAAGTTGTCGAACTGGTTTGACCGTTTCAGCCAGCTATTGCTGAGAGAAGTAAACAGAACATCACCGCTTCAGTTATGTCTGACTTGGGCATTATTTTCAAGTCAATATTTGTCATCTCAGTGCTGTTCCATTGCGGCCTTTGAGACGGATAGATGGGCACCTCGTCCTGGGGAAACCCACCCAGCAGCCACCAGCCTCCACCGCCCCCCCCCCCCCATCTCAGGACGGGGGTGGGGAGGGTTTAGTGACACTGAGTCAGGACTTCGCAGTTACCTCGTCAGGATGTAGCTGAATTGAGAAATGCTCTCACTTTGCCCTCTGGGCTCCTCCAGTCGGCGCCCCGGGTTTCTGCCGACCGCTGCACTTTTCAGTGAAGTTGACACGCAGGCGTTCTCGGTGTCTTCATTCAGGAAGTGGCCAGCCTTGAGATTCTTTCTGCTCGGATGCTACAAACAAATTGCAGAGGAAGTCAAGTCAAACTTTCCCTTGCTTCTTTTGTTCTCCAACCAGCAATTCAGAAAGCAGAGCCGGTTTTTTCTTTTTGGATGCCTTTGAAAGATTGCTCTTAGCTGGCAAGGCAGAAACCCTCATGGGTTTGATTTTTGTTGTTGTTGTTGTTTTAAGCAAAGATCCTCCTAAACTCATTTTTTCAAAAAAGCAGAAATTTCCTAGAAGTTTCTTTAAGGCTGGGTTTTGTGTGTGTGTGTGTGTGTGTGTGTGGTTTTTTTTTTTTTTTGAACCTTTCCAACCCAATTGGTCCCTTAACGTCACACAGCTTTCTAATTGTTGTTCTTCCCTTTAGATTTAGATTTCAACCAGGAGAGCAATAATGAGCTTTGCATGGACAATGGCTAAATCTGAATGAGGCTTCTGGTGCCCTAATTCAGGGCCAAGGAAAGCTAACAGTCATGATTCAATAAAGGTGCCAGTCCACGGCAGGCATCAGACAGAAAGGAGACACCTTATCTGTTGAATCTACAGATACTACTTGAAAAATCACACATAATTAATCCCTTCTCTTAGCGGAGGCTATTTGAAGCTTTATCACCAGCTTGTATGTACGATTTCATCTCTAGCTTTCACTGATGGCTCCGAGAGGGGAGCATTTTCAAACCAGAGGCAGTTCATAATTTAGACATGCCTACCACCCCTATTCTAGTTAGCTAATAAAAGAAGCTTTGCACTAAATAACTGAGGGAACACAGAATAGAGATACATAGCAAATATTTGCCAAGTGGCCCTGAAGTGGCTTCCCAGATGGCACGTTCTGGGGAATAAAGAAGATACGACAGCCCCATGGATATCAATATGACATCTGATGGTCCTCCCGCGACCCTCTGTGTACAGGGGTGGGCAGTCAATGGGAATTCGTTTTACCATGGCAGTGCTCTTATATAGGCTAGAAAAAATATATACGCAGAAAGAGGGAGAGAGACATATCTCACGTAACCCAACCTGTGGCTCCCGTAAGGCTCTCCACTAAAGGAAGTTGTGATGATTGAAATTCATCACACCATGTGAATTCTCCTGGGTCAGGAAAAACTGGCATTGGCAGAATCTAAACTTAATAGTATTTGCAAAGTTACTCTTATGTCAGAACATGTTTGCCCAACCATGATCGTCTCCTTCCTCTTTATCTATAAACACATATACACTGTAGATATTTATAGACTAATAGGTATATGAAATCATTTATGCAAGTTGTAATTGACTGTGTAATTATTGAATAAACAGCGGATGAAAGGAAATGTGAGGTTCTGAAGCTTTAATTCTCGTTTTATCTTTTATTCTTTCAACTGTTTATTTACTTGTCTACATTCTCCTCTCTGCTGATTATTTTCTAGGCATGCATTTTCCCTTGGGCAACATCAGATGAGAACATCATTTCATTTGCATCGCAGGGGAGACAGACAAACAGAAAGCAGAGAGACAAACAGAAAATCAGAGACAGCATCCCGCTTGGACACCTCCAAGGTATGTGGGTCATCGTTAGACGCTGTGGGCACCGTCACCATTCTTGAAGCTTTGATGTAGAAACATGTAAGACTTACAATGTACCTGAATCTCTATATAAAGCCAACAGACCTATCCTGTATTGAGGCGATCGCTATTTATTTACAGAATTCAACTGCCTTCAACAAATTCTATCAAATCCCTACTGTGTGCCAGGCGCTAGGATACGAGGAGGGCTTGTCATCAATGCTGGATTGCCCAGTGTGCAGACGAGACCCTCACTTAAAAGTCCAGAAAGCATGGCTGAGAGAGAGCAGAATGTTCTGGGCACAAAGAACAGCAGGGAGGTTGTCCTGAGGCAACACCCAGTTTGGTGCGTCTGAGGGACTGAAAAGTGCCCACTGCTTCAGTGAAGCTGAAAGGGTAAGTATGTCTCTTACTCATTTGCCATAGGACAGGGGTTAGTCAACACCTTTTTTTGTAAATATTTTGGTAAATATTTAGTAAAATATTTATTTTATTTTATTTATTTAGTAAAATATTTAGTAAATATGTTAGGCGTTACAGGCCTTGGGGTCTCTGTCGCAATTATTCAACTATGACATTATAGTGCAAAAAAACATACACCATAAACAAATTCCAATAAAACCATACACGCGGGCATTGAAATTGGAATTTCGTTGGGACAGTTCTACAAATAGAAAGCAGGGACCCCATCACAACCCCACCTTGCCCGCCATTGGAGACAACCAGACAATTCAGAAAAGTCATTTTTTTTCAACGTTTTTTTTTGTTTTTTTTGGGGGGGGGACAGAGAGAGACAGAGCATGAACGGGGGAGGGGCAGAGAAAGAGGGAGACACAGAATCGGAAACGGGATCCAGGCTCTGAGCCATCAGCCCAGAGCCCGACGCGGGGCTCGAACTCCCGGACCGCGAGATCGTGACCTGGCTGAAGTCGGACGCTTAACCGACTGCGCCACCCAGGCGCCCCATGAAAAGTCATTTTTAATTTCAGCACACACATGCTTTTACCCCTTTGAAAAGCGCAACTTTATTTTTATGAGTGTTCGATTTATTTTAACTTCTATTTGGACACAGGTCCTGAGATCGTGGGGATTATTATTCAGAAAATGAGCCTCCCCGACTCCTGCTTTGGGTGGAATACACTTCCTTGCACCGCAGACGTTGGACTTGGCCGTGTGACTTTGTTGGCTAATAGGCCGTTAGCGAGCGTGAGTCCGGCAGGCCTTGAGGTGTGTTTGCATGGCAGCTCGTGCTCATTTGCATTTCCAACATCGCCACAAGGGGTGTATATGCCCGTGTATCCAAGGAGGATGCACACGCCCGGAGCAGACTGCATGTGCTCCACTACTGCGAGCCCAGCCTAGAGCAGTCTCAATCATCTGAACACCTACCAACTTGCAGATGTTTGCGTGAGATTAAATAATTCCTGTTTTAAGCCAATGAGCTGGGGGATGATTTGTTACATGGCATCATTATGGCAATAGTTGACTGATGTAGGCCCCGTAGTACTTCTAGGTGTTAATCCGGCCATGGCCAGACCAGTACAGTCACTAAATTGCAGGGGGCGGGGGCCGGGGAAGCATAATTTTAAAAGATCCTTCAAAAACTTGTCTTCCTGCTTTGACTTTGTTATGTAAATCAAAGTCAATTATAGCCTTTCAGGCACTAAATGAAATTTGATGGCCATAAGGCTTCAATGAAGCGGCATATGGTTAAAGAATAAAAGAGGTCTAAGGTACTCATTTATTTATCCAGCACTAGATAAAGCCTTCATCCACAAAGACTTTATCCAGAAAAATGGTTCGCTCATTAAAGAGACGCTCGTGGGTTCTTTTGTACGACACCTTGTAGTTACAGTGTTGAGTCAAGTGCTTACCCTAGGCCAAGCACGGTTCCTAGTGCTTTGCTTACATCAGCTTCTTTGACCCTCAAAATTTAATGTTGTAGTCACTGTTGATTATCTCCAACTGACAGATAAGAAAAGGGAGGGACCAAGAGAATAACGACTTATCCAAGCTCCATGACTTGTAAGTGACAGAGCTGGGGTTCAAACACAGGCTTTCTGATTTCAGAGCCCACCCACCTACCCCCCATGGTAAGACATATCTGGTTTTTGTTCACAGGGGACTTAAGAAGACAAACCAATCTTTACAAACCACGGCAGGACCGGGATGGAAAAAAACAAAAACAACAACAAAAACCACACACACCAAATAGGGAAGTCTGGTTAAGAACACCAGAGAGGACCTGTTTTAGACAGGAGACCAGAGAAGGCTTCTCTAGTTAGGTGAAGTTGTCTGAGAGATGAAAATGATCACACACAAAAAAATGGCTGAGAGAGAGAAGAATGTTCTGGGGACAAACAACAGCAGGGAGGTTGTCCTGAGGCAACACCCAGTTTGGTGCGTCTGAGGGACTGAAAAGTGCCCACTGCTTCAGTGAGGCCCAATGGGTAGGTCTCTTACTCATTTGCCATAGGACAGGGGTTAGTCAACACCTTTTTTTTTGTAAAGCACCTAATAGTAAATATTTTAGGCATTTTAGGCCTTGGGGTCTCTGTCGCAATGATTCAACTATGACATTATAGTGCAAAAAACCATACACCATAAATAAATGTATGTGCTCCATTCCACTAAAACTGTATATGTGGGCATCAAAATTGGAATCTTATTAGGACAGTTCTACAAATAGTAAGCATGGGCGTGAAGACACATAGGATTTTCATATTTAGTGCATTTCCAACATATCGGGTTGGAATAATTTTGGAATACTATGGAAATATTATGATATTTGATGTATCTCGACCTTGGAACTCTGGTGAGTTCTCTGTCAAAATAGAATATAGGTCATACCGGTAAGAACAAGAGATAATTTTGACTGAAAGTAATGACAAGCTATTGGGGTCTTTTGTTAGGTTTATTTAGTTATTTTAGAGAGAGAGAGAGAGAGACAGAGGGACAGAGACAGCACACACAAGTGGGAGATGGGCAGAGAGAGAGGCAGACACAGTATCCGAAGCAGGCTCCAGGCTCCGAGTTTCAGCACTGAGCCTGAGGTGGGGCTCGAACCCTTGAACCGAGGTATGACCTGAGCCAAAGTCAGATGCTTAACCAACGGAGCCATCCAAGTGCCCCAAGCTATTGTTTTTTTTAATCACTGTGTTAGGATTCTCCAGCAAAAACAGAAACAGAATATATATGTGTAGGAAGAGTTAGATTGTCTCACAATTTGCCGTTTGCAGGCTGGGCATCTAGGAGAGCTGGGGTCATTGAGCCTGAGCTCAAAGGCCTGAGCCCCAGAAGCACTGGGGGCAGGAAAAGATTGATGTCCCAGTCATGCCATCAGACGGGAAGAGCCAAATTCTGCCTTCCTCTGCCTTTTTGTTCCATGCAGGCCTTCCACGGATTAGAAGAATAGACGATGCCCAGCCACACTGGGGAGGGCAAAGTGCTTTACTGGATCTCAGGATTCAGATGCTAATTTCATCTGGAAAGAGCCTCCCCGACATACCCAGAAATAAAGTTTAACCAAATATCTGGGTACCCCAGGATCCAGTCAAGTTGACACAAAAAATTGACCGTTACAATCATCTAATTAACATAGAGGAGTAAATGATACCATCACCCAGAAAAAAAAAACAACAAGAAGATCAAGTTCTTGCTAAAATGCCACACTGACAGAAGTAACATAAAATGCATGTTTCTAAACTTTACAAACCGGGTAGTGGGTATCATCATTGAAGGAGTATTTAGGATTCATCACTGCCCAAGAAAACTTGAATTGCCCTGAAGTCTTCGAGAGGTCCTATGTGAAAGAAAATTGACAAACGTTTCCCCATATTTGACAATAATCATCCTAAAATTTTACATCGCCTAACCAGTGATGCATAGTGAAGCCGAAAGAAACTTTCCACATTGACAATAATAAAAATATTTTTCCAGCCAAAAAAAATTGGAATCTGTAGTAGTATTTTCTTCTTTCATTCAAATTAAAGAGTAACTTTTATTATTTTTTTAAGTTTATTTATTGAGAGAGAGAGAGAGAGAACCAGTGGGGTAGGGGCAGAGAGAGAGAGAGAGAGAGAGAGAGGGAGATGCCCAAGCAGGCTCCATGCTGACATAAGAGAGCCAGACGCAGGGCTCGAATTCATGAACCATGAGAGCCAAACTGGGATGCTTAACCAACTGAGCCACATAGGCGCCCCGTAAGTGTTAACTTTTATAACTAATTTTGTATTCTTTTTTTTTTTTAAACGTTTATTCATTTTTGAGACAGAGAGAGACAGAGCACGAATGGGGGAAGGTCAGAGAGAGAGGGAGACACAGAATCTGGAAGAGGCTCCAGGCTCTGAGCTGTCAGCACAGAGCCCGACGGGGGGCTCGAACTCATGGACCGCGAGATCGTGACCAGAGCCGAAGTCGGACGCCCAACCGACTGAGCCACCCAGGCGCCCCTGTATTCTTTTTATCAAGGAAAGCTTCCAAACTTCAAGGTTGGCAAAGCTGGAAGCAGCCCTGATTAAACACCTACCGTACAAGCCAAGCACAGCTCGATGCTAGAACAGAACAGACGATGCTATTGAACAGAACAATGTGTCCGCAGATTCATTGACGCGCTCCTGCTCCAAAAGGCACAAGGCATTTGCTTTCCCTTGGAATGTAGGCTGGACCTGATGACTTGTTTCTGGCGAGTGGCATATTGTGCAAGTGGTGACGCTGGGTGACACTGAAGACCGGTCGGGAAATAATGCCATCTCCCCCACACTCCTTCCTTCTGGAAGCCGGTGGCCATGTCATCAGAACACTCCAGCAGCACATGGAAAGGAGGCGGAGCCTTCCAGCCAACCGCCATGCGAGGGTGCGATCTTCGAAAGAGATCCTCCAACTTTACCCAGTCGAGCCTTCGGGATGCTGGCAGCTTCGGCCAACGTCTTGACCGCTCGTGAGAGGCCGTGGGCGAGAGCCATCCGTTCAAACTGCTCTCGGGGATTCCTGACCCCAGAAACCGCGTGCGATGAGAGATGCTTGTGATGTGAAGTTGCCACAGTTGGGGGGCAACCCGTTACCCAGCGAGCAATAAAGAATACGCTGACACAAGTCTTGGCTTTAGGACTCTCACCTTCTGACGTTTGTTTAATAGGCGTGGAATAAATGTGTTTTTGAGAAAGTGATGAAGAACAGGAAGCCAAAGAAATGTAGCAAATTATCATTAACTGTTCATTCGCTTATCAGATATTTACTGAGCAGTACCATATGTTATCTATGTTCCAGGCATCAAGCTAGAATAATAAGCGGGAAAGACATAACAGCGCCCCCCGTCATGGAGCTTCCAGTCTGGAAGAAGAAGAAAGTTTTTGTCCTGTGTCTGATGCCTACTCACCGCAGGACCCTGAAGTCAAGTTTCCCTGTCCCAGATAATATGCATTATCTCATCGAATCCTCAAGATAGCCCCCTTCCTCTCACCCACACCCACCCTGCAGCCCTCCCCAGGCTCCCTTGCAACTTGGCAACGTGACACAATTCAGACCAGCGACGCACAGGCAGGAGATCGCTGGGCAGATCCGCTGTCTTCGGAAGGACGCGCTGTCTGGAGAGGGCTGCGAGTTATCCATCCTGCGAATGTCAGGAAGGGCCGAGGGAGCAGCTGAGCTCTGACATTCTTACGCCATCGAAACAGAATAGTAACTGCCTGCCTTTTAAGGGAGAGAAAAAAAAATAACCTGTTCGTTGAGGTCTCTGTTGGGTTATCGTCGGCAGTTGCTACTTACGGCTAAGAGCGTTCCCGACTGACTTAATGAAGTCGGAGGAGAGAGCCAAGGTCACAAAGCCAATGAATGGAGCAAATCGGAAATCAAAACCGCATCTTCTGGACCCCCAGATCTGTATCTTAATCATGATGCTATGTTGTCCTCATGTTTCCAAAAGGAAGAAGAAGAAAACGAAGCAAAACAAAAAACAGGATAGAAAATGTATTTGTCTGGTTTCCCTGATTGTATCCAAACAGCGTAACAAGCTATTTGATATGGCCTCAAACCACGGGACATTACATCTACATTCCAATTTTAACAAAGACTTAATTGCAAATTTGGGGGAGGTGGTGAAAAGGACTAAGGAATTCCTTAATGTTGATGATGTTGGAAACGTGCTAACCTTGAATACATCTTTGAGAGGAGTTGAAACAGATAGACCCCATTCCTTGAGGGTCCCTGCAGCCTTATATTTACGGGGCACTCACCGTGGGCCTCATGATTTGGTTCCGCGGTCTCACCTAGTCCCTCTGTCACCCAGCAAGCTGAGCCCGTGCACCCCATTTCACAGCTCAGAGAGGTTCAGTAGCTTGGGCAGGGTGATTCAGCTCGCGCTTTGACTTAGGACTGAACTCTGGTCTGCCAGTCCAGAGCTGGACTAGAGAGGGAGTAGCAAACTGTGTCCACATGTGATGGTAGGATAAGTGATCCTGGATATGGCAGCAACTATGACAGTCTATACAGGAAGGAATAAAATTCGGGGGGCGCCTGGGTGGCTCAGTCAGTTGAGCATCCGACTTTGGCTCACGTCATGATCTCACGGTCCGTGAGTTCGAGGCCCGCATGGGGCTCTGTGCTGATGGCTCGGAGCCTGGAGCCTGCTTCCGATTCTGTCTCTCTCTCTCTCTCTCTCTCTCTCTGCCCCTCCCCTGCTCGTGCTCTCTCAAAAATGAATAAAAACATTAAAAAAAAAGAAAAGACTAAGGTTTGGCAAATGTTCTGGTGGAGGATCGGAGTGGAATAAACACAGGTCGGTTCCTGCTCCTGCCCCACCTGGCTGTGACGTTGGGTGAATCTCTCCGTCTCTCGGAGCCTTTTTCTTCTGCTGTAAAATGAATGTCATACTAACACCGGCCTCGCAGGGGTTCTGAGGACTCAGGGGGGCAGAGCCACTGGACTCCAGGCAGGTGGTGCAGCCAGTCCTCAAAAAATATTAACGGTTAGCATCTTGGTTACCATTCCATGCTTCGTATACGGGGAAGAGAGCGCCTCTTTGTGTTGAGCTCGGTATGTCTCCGCAACAATTATGTACATTCTTCGTGCTGGAAGAAGAAACGGAGTCATCCAGAGAGCGAATAATCCCTGCGAAAGCAATGTCCCAAATTGTGGCAAAAGCAATCTGCCAGTCTTCCTTACCCGTGGCAATATTACAAACGCAAAGAGAGCACAGTCAGGGCAGTGGGGGGTGGGGGAGGAACAGGAGGGTCTTGCTGCCCTGGCTTGCAGCCTCCTCGTGCCCCCCTCACCCTACCCCTGCCACTTCATTCTCTCTTGTCCTCATCGACCTGGGGGTCCCTTCTCAGTCTTTTTCTCCGGTCACACCAGTACTTGTTCTGTTTTAAGATAGATCCCCGACCTCTCCCCTCAAAAGCAGGTTCCTGGTTTAGAGGAGAAAGAGAAACACAAGTGGGGATTTCCCATTTTCCCAGAAAGACGCCGGAAAAAGTGGCAGGCAGTGCTCTCACGTGGCTCCCAGTGGTCCCCGCTTCCTGGTATCCATGTTCCTGGGGGGGTAATCCCCTCCCCTCAAGTGAGGGCTGGCCTCCTGACTTCCTAACACATAGAATACTCAAAGATGACGGGACATCACTTCCATGGTTGGGTCACAAAGGATTGTGACCTCCATCTTGCCAGCAGGCTCTCTCTACTGCCTTCTCAGCTCGCTTACTTCGATGAAGCAAGTTGCCATGTTGGAAAGCCTACGGGTAAGGAAATGCCCTTGGCCTTTGGCCAACAGCAAGGAAAGACCTGAAATTCTCAATGCAAGAACTCTTGAGGAACCAAATCGTACCAAGAGTCACATGAGCTTGGACGCACCAGCTGAGCCTTCGGATGAGACCCCAGCCTGGACTCACACCTTGAATGCAGACTTGCAAGAGACCCAGCTGAGCAGATTCTGACCCACAGAAACTGAGTGTCCTGTTATGAGTTGCTGTATCTTTGTGCATGTGGATAATTCGTTACACAGTAACAGATAACTAATAAACTAATACAGACCCACCGTGTCAGTCAATAATGAATAGAGAGGAAGAAAGGAATGAGCTGGATGAGGGTGTGGCCTGTCCAGATTCTGGCCGTCTTCTGCCACCCAATACACAGGTGCTGTTAGGAAAGGCCCTTCTCTTACCTTGATTTCTTCTTCTGCCAAACCAGAGCGTGGACTTCGAGACTGTAACTTTTCTGCAGTTTTGTTCGTTAAAAATCTAATGACGTCCTGGAGCGCCTGGGGGGCTCCGTCCCTTAAGCGGCTGACTTCGGTTCAGGTCATGATCTTGCGGTCCGTGAGTGAGCGCCCCGCGTCGGGCTCGGTGCTGACAGCTGGGAACCTGGAACCTGCTTCGGATTCTGCATCTCCCTCTCTCTCTGACCCTCCCCCGTTCATGCTCTGTCTCAAAAATAAGTAAACATTAAGAGAAAAAAAAAAATCTAATGATGTTCCGCCCTGGGCTCACATTCCAACTTGGCCACAGTCAGAACTAGACAGAAGCTGTCCTCATGAAACAGGGTATGGGTTTCAGTTCACCTCAGTCCTCACCTGAACCCCTTTACTCATTTACATCACCTGCCAGGCATGGCGGGCGAGGGGGTGGATTCCTGAACACGCGCTCCTCTGTATTGGATCGCTTCTTTTGATGAGCAGACTAACAGATACCACGTTGGGAAAAGACGTACAAGACACTTCCCGGGGCGGCGGGGGCGGGGGGGGGGGACTCATAGGAGGGAAATACGGGGAGGAAGCCCCAGGGGGCTGGGAGAAAAGGCAGACCACATGATGGTCTAAACCCTGCAGAGGAGAAAAGGAAGGGAGAAGGTAGGTGGGAAAAGTCTGAGACTGTGTGCCATTTTCAGGAAGCTGTGCCAAAGCCCCGTGTCACCTGGAAACGAGCCTGCTTGAGTGTCCCCGTCCCGTGCGGTCATAGGTAAGGAACAACCTGAGGGAAATGTGGGTGTGGCACAAACAGGGATCTCAGAGCATGGCATCCGGGGCCCTCGGTCAATTACAGTCCCTGCCACGGGAGACCCGAGAGGCACGCTTTCAAGGTTCCCCAGCCCCCGAGCGTCCTTCTAGTCTAAAAATCCCACCCAAATGGGGACCCAAGGGATGAAAGTGGCCCACAGATGCATTCTGATCGGCTCGTGGCATTTAAAAAACACTAGCTGTGGGGTACTTGGGTGGCTCACTCGGTTAAGCGTCCGACTTCACGCCTCAGGGTTTGTGGGTTCGAGGCCCACGTTGGGCTCTGTGCTGACAGCTCGGATCCTGGAGCCTGCTTCGGATTCTGCATCTCCCTCTCTCTTTCCCCTTCCCCACTCACACTCTGTCTCTGTCTAGAAAATAAACATTAAAACTTCCAAAATCCAGTAGAAAGAAAACAAACCATCCAATATTTTTTTAAGTCAAGTCTACACCCAACATGGGGCTCAAACTCACCGCCCCAAGATCAACAGTTACATGCTCCAGCACTGAGCCAGCCAGGCACCCCCGGACCACCCAATAGTTTTAAATGGGGAAGATTTGAACAGACACAAATCAAGAATAGATACTCACGGCAAACGAGCAAATGAGAAGATGTCCCACGTCTTCAATTTCTACAAGATACCCCCACACACCTGTTAGAAAGGCTAAAACTTTTAAAAGCTTTTGAGTATCAGGGACAAGCCTTCACAGGGTTGTGGTCAGGATTAAATATAACAATGTGTGCGGCACGGGTCACAGAATGCATCCTTAGTATGTGTATTATCAGAAATTTTAAAAGAAAATTAAGAGCCCGAGCTTTGGAAGAGGAGACTAGAGAGAAGAGACGAGGACTAACATAAGAAGGAGATGTCAGGGGCGCCTGGGTGGCTCAGTCGGTTTAGCGTCTGACTTCGGCTCAGGTCATGATCTCACGGTTCGTGGGTTCAAGCCCCACGTTGGGCTCCGTGCTGACAGCTCGGAGCCTGGAGCCTGGAGCCTGCTTCTGATTCTGATTCTGTGTCTCCGTCTCTCTCTGCCCCTCTCCTGCTCATGCTGTCTCTCTCTGTTTCTCAAAAATAAATAAATGTAGAAAAAAAAATTTTTTTTAAATAAAAAAAATTTTCAAAAAAAGGAGATGTCCGTGCACAGAAGTTCCTCTCAAAGGAATCGATTTCCCTTGCTAAAAATTCCAACCACTGCCCTGCTATCCAACCAGGAGGATGGCATGAAAATGAGCCCACAGTCACCAAACCCCTGCTATTCCTCAAGGACTCACACAGACTCACCCCAGGTGACAGGTGCGGCTCAGCGAGGTCAGTAGCTTGCCCAAGGCCACACGGCAAATGAACGGCAGAGCCAGAATTCCCATCAGGTCTGTACTCTACCCCCCCATGCAATACAGCCTCCCAAACTGGGAAGCGGAAGAAGCAAACAGGGTGAGATTCCTTCTTCGGGGGAAATCTCCGCGTTCTTTAACAGGCCTACCTCACACGCAAAGTCTCGACTCCCGCTACCTGCCGTCTTCTGAGTCCTTCCATGTTTACCGTCTTGTATTAGATACCTACCCCTCTCCGGGGTTCCACAACATGTTTGCCAGTGCTAACCGGGTTCCTCAACATGTTTTTCACTTGCACCTCCCCTAAGGAAACTTTGTAGCTTTTTTTTCTAAGTGTCCCCCCCCCCCCCCCCCCGCCCTTGAGATGTTCATTTCACGGTTATACTGTGTATCTGTGTCCCTGTCCGTAACTTCCACGTGTGCTTTATAACAAGAGTGAGATTTTTTTGCGCCTCCTTCCCCCAAGAGCCAGTTTGACCCCTTTGAGGGCAGTTCTACACCCCTTGGGAGCGTGGGGGTGGGGGTGATGACAGAATTAGTGACAGCGACACATTGTGGGACAAGGGCTCGGTTGGTGCCTGCTGGTGTCATAAGAGCTCCATAGACGTTGACTCAGCAGGTCTCCCCTCGCACGCTCATGTATGACACCACTGGCTCCTTCTTGGAAGCGGAACAGTTTCCCCCTCCTGTGTGGCTCTTCCCCAGTCCCTTTCCATCTCTGTCCGCTTCCAGGCCCGATGCAGAAGCGATTCGAGGAGAGCAAAAAACACGGGAGGGTGGCAAGATAGTCTCGGTCATCCCAATTCTTTCATTTTCCCAGCCTTTTCAGCTTGGCCCGAATTGTCTCTTTAATCTCAACAGTCTTTCGTAGTCACGGGGTCCGGAGAAGCATTTAGACCTTGAAAACGTACCCGACCAGCTCTTTTCTAGAAATGATGACCGCTTGGGGTGCCTGGGTGGCGCAGTCGGTTAAGCGTCCGACTTCAGCCAGGTCACCATCTCGCGGTCCGGGAGTTCGAGCCCCGCGTCGGGCTCTGGGCTGATGGCTCGGAGCCTGGAGCCTGTTTCCGATTCTGTGTCTCCCTCTCTCTCTGCCCCTCCCCCGTTCATGCTCTGTCTCTCTCTGTCCCAAAAATAAATACGTTGGAAAAAAATAATAATAATAAAAAAAAAAAAGAAATGATGACCGCTGAACTTCAGCAGGTGCTGAGCTGGATTCTTTTCGGGGATTATCAGTGTTTCGTTTTTGCAACAACAAGGGGGAGATGATGGAGGTTCAGGGATGTCGGTTAATTCATCCCAGGTCACACGGGGGTCAGTGGAGGGCAGCCCAGGCTGTCCATCCAGGACAGAGCGGCTCCAAATGCATGTTGCTAACCACCGTGAGAAGCCACTGCTTAATTTTAGTGCATCGCTTCCCTCAAAGTGGGAAGGAAACAGCAGATGGAAATTTTCAAAGGGAGAGGAGGCATCTTTGTGCTTTCTATATTCTCCCAGCCACTAAAGGATCCCCTGGTGCTTACTTAGACTTGTTTTAGTGGTGCATCTAAAACCTGTTTAAGATTTGCTACCCTCCCAAGAAAGAGGGGGTGCCTGGCTGGTTCTTGAGCATGTGACTCTTGATGTCAGGGTCGTGAGTTCAAGCCCCACATTGGGTGTAGAGATTACTTTATTTTTTTTTTAGAATTTTTTTTTCAACGTTTTTATTTATTTTTGGGACAGAGAGAGACAGAGCATGAACGGGGAGGGGCAGAGAGAGAGGGAGACACAGAATCGGAAACAGGCTCCAGGCTCCGAGCCATCAGACCAGAGCCCGACGCGGGGCTCGAACTCCCGGACCGCGAGATGGTGACCTGGCTGAAGTCGGACGCTTAACCAACTGCGCCACCCAGGCGCCCCAGAGATTACTTTAAAAAAAAAAAAAAAAAAAAAAAAGACTTGTTCCCCAGCCATTGACTGCTCTTAGTAAGTCTTCCTTCTCTTATCTCTCAATTACTAGATTATCAAATGATTCTCCTGAGGGAGAAACCTCCCAGTGAGAACAAAGCTCCAAGGAGAAGAGCGTTACCCTCTTACACTTTGCCAGATGGGCCCAGAATCTTTGGACAGATTTGAATAATGAATCACCTTTTCCCTGGTGCCCTAAGTTGCTTTCCTCGCCGTGTTCTTCAGCCCCATTTGCATCGTGTTAACCTCGAATAGCTTCCTGTGTGCTTGGAGGACCTAGTGAACATCCTTTCGGTTTCTTTTCAGTTAAGGAAAGAGAAAAATCTACTTCCATAACCATCTCGCGCGTTTCTTCTCTATTATCTACTTATCTATTTTCTTATCTATTTTCTACTTACCTAGTTTCTTCTCTATTATCTACAGAGTATGCCTTCTGCTCCGCACTTCAGAGGAGTTACCGCTAATCCCCACTTCCGGTAAATGCCCACTGCCCGGTTTCTGGATAAAAAAAAAAGGAGGCTGGTGAAGTGACTGGTCTGGACACACGACCGGGTATTGAGAAACGCAGAATTCAGTTCACCTTTCGCTGGCCCACGGGCTTTTCAGTAACACGATTTTCCCACATGTGGCCAGCACATTAGTCAGAACTTTCTCTTTCAGGCACCTTTGAGACTTCCAGCAGAAGTCTACAATTTCCACTTCGAGCCCAGTGAGTGCACCCCCGCCCCATTCTTTTTTTGCTTGACATTTTCAGTCAATCACTTTTTTTTTTTTGGTTCTTAAAACTGCCAAGGCAGACTTTCCGTTTCTGATCCAGCCTGCACGGCGTTCAGAAGTCGCCACCACCAACAAGTAAAAAAGCTGAACAAGCTGCAAAATGAGCAGCTTCTCTTAGATCTGCAAGGGAATTGAGGTCGCTGCAAACCACGGCCTCCAACCCTGGAGGGACGGGCAGGCTACTAGAGAAAATCACCACCTGCTCTAGAGTCCCCCTTGTAGGGCCCGGCACCCAGGGCGGGGGGGTGGGGGTGGGGGGGCTGAACTGGTGAATGGCCGGAGGCTCGGTGTGGACAGACCCTGGAGTCAACACCTCCGGGGGTTCCAGGCATAAGGGACACTTTGGCAGGTTTTAACCTCCGAGAACTTGACCAGGTACTCCCGGTCAGTGTCAGAGAGAAGTCCCCTTGTGCTCCCAGAAGGAGAAGGGACAGTAACTGCTCTGAAGTACCCCAGAGTATTTCGTTCCTCCCAAGAAAGTCTGTCCTCAGGGGAAACTAGTTCATCAGGGCTTGTCTTGCTGGAATTTTATCAGAACCGACGTAGGGAGGGAACATGCACAACTCCAGCCTCCTCTAGCCATCCTGTCCCAACCACTGCGCAGAGCTGACGACCTGAGAAGCAGCTGTGAAGTTCTGTGAACTGAGGCATGGGCTCCCCAGCAGGCTGAGACCCGATCCCAGGACTCTAGGACGCTCCCCGCCCCCTCCCACCTCACCACTGCTGTCAGCAGGCCTAATTATATAACAGTTCCTTCTACCTATCACATGATGTCAGGCTATCGGCAAAAAAAAAAAAAGAAAAAAAGAAAGGAAAAAAAAGTACAAGACATACTTGAAAGCAAAAAACACAGTTGAAAGAAGCAGATTAAGCATCAGAACCAGACTCCGACATGGCAGGGATGCCGGGATGAGCGGAGCAGGAATATAAAACCACGCTAATGAAGATGCTAAGAGTTCTGATGAATAAAGTAGACAGCATGTAGGAACAGATGAGGCGATGCGCGCAGAGAGACGGGAATTCTGAAGAACCAGAAAGAAATGCTAGAGAGAAAAACACTGTAACAGAAATGAAGACTGGGCTTCCCGGTAGACTGGATGCAGCTGAGGACAGAACGTCTGGGCTTGAGGAGATTTCGACAGAAAGTAGGGAGACTGAAAAGCAAAGAGAACAAAGACTGAAAAAAAGCAGAACGGAATATACCCCAGGACGGTGGGACAATTACGAAAGGTGTTAACATGCACGCAGTCGGGATACCAGAGGAGAAAGAAAGGAACAGAGGGAGTGTTTGGCCATAATGACTCTGAACCCCTCCCCCCACCTCCTGCCCCGGTTAATGGCAGACACCAAGCCACAGATCTAGAAAGCTCAGGTATACGAAGCAGAAATAAGTGCCCCCCAAGACCTACATCCGGCCATAGCCTATTGAAGTGGCAGAAAGTCAAATACAAAGAGAAAATGCTGACAGAAGTCAGAGGGAAAACCATCCACCTACAGGGGAGCAAAGATAGCCATGAAGTCTGACTCCTCAGAAGTCGAGCGAGTGCCGAAGAGAGTGGAGTGGAATAATTAAAGTGTTGGGAGACAAAACCCACCAGCCTAGAATTCTGCTCCATATAAAGTTATCCCTCAACAGGGGAAGGAGAAATCGAGACTTTCTCAGGCAAACAAAAATGGAGGGGATCCGTTGCCGGTAGATAGGCCTTGCAAGAAATGCTGACAGATGTTCTTTGCCTTTGGATGCAAGTGGTCAAAAAGTTCACACTTGTGATTGTGTGATAAATAAGGACTAGGGATGTAATGGACAGTATGATGTCCGTAGTTAACTGCCGTGTGGTATATTTGAGAGTCGTTAAGAGAGTAGATCTGAGGGGCAGCTCGGTGGCTCAGTCGGTGGAGTGTCCAACCTTGACTTCCGAGCAGGTCATGAGCTCATGGTTCACGGGGTTGAACCCCACGTTGGGGGTCCGTGCTGACAGCACAGAGCCAGCTTGGGATTCCCTCTCTCGCCTTCTGCCCCTCCCCCACTCATTCTCTCTCTCTCCCTCTCTCTCTCTCCGCGCCCCCCCCCCCCCACTCTGGCCCTTTCCCGCTCATTCTCTCTCTCTCTTTCAAAATAAATAAATAAACATTAAAAAGAAATTAAAGAGTCAGAAGCTTAACTGACTAAGCCACCCAGGTGCCCTAATTTTTCTTATTCTTAAGTGATCTAACAGTGTATTCAAAACAACAGTTGAAACAATGTATTCAATTATGTATTCTCCTGTGTGTGTATACGTATGCTTATGGATAAGGAAAAGGGCAGCAACTATATAGAGAATAAGAGGGCTTTGTTACCACAACTGACCCTTGAACAGCATGAGGGTTAGGACCACTGACACCCCACGCAGTCGACCGTCCACGTATGACTTTGACTCTCCAGGAACTTAACTACTGTTAACCAGAGGCCTTACTGATAACATAAATAATTAACACATGTTTTGTATGTTATATGCATCGGGTACTTCTTTCTTACGGTAAAGTATGCTAGAGAAAAGCAATGTTATTAAGAAAATCATAAGGAAAATACGTTTGGAGTACTGTACTGTATTTATAAAACACACACACACACACACACACACACAATGCATATAAGTGGACCCACACAGTTCGAATCTGTGCTGCTCAAGGGTCAGCTGTCACTATCTGTGAGGCGGCATAGCATTATTTGAATGTTGGGGCACCTGGATGGCTCAGTGGGTGAAGCATCTGACTTCGGCTCAGGTCATGATCTCCTGGTTCGTGAGTTCAAGCCCCGCGTCAGGCTCTGTGCTGACTGCTCGGAGCCTGGAGCCTGCTTCAGAGTCTGTGTCTCCCTCCCTCTCTCCGCGTCTTCCGCTCGCACTTGGTGTCTCTCTCTCCCTCTTTCAAAAATAAACATTAAAAATTTAAAAAAATAAAACACTTAAAAAATGAAAGTAGACTGTGGTCAGGTGTCAAGGTATATGTATATAAATGCATATTGCCAATTCTAGGGCAACTACTAAAAAAAGTACCACAGCCACGCACAGCCTGGGAAAGTGCCACCCTCCTCGGAAGAGAAAGAAACGGCTCTCGGACACGGACACGGACACGGGCTGGATGTGTGGGGCCGCAGCTGGGCTCACTGGCTCAGTCCTCCCGGCCAGGAAGAGATACTTTTGCTTCCTTAAACGGCTGCACCCAGCAGAGCAGGGCGTCCAGCAGCCGTAACCTTGGCAGCTTCCTCACCTCCGGGATCTTTTGCGGAAGGATTGAACGATTGGCACTCACTTACCCCTTGGCTTCTCTGCCCTTGGCATCTTAAAGCTAGATCTCAAAGATGGAGGCCACGAGTGTGTGTCTTTTCCCACCTGTCTCCTGTCCCCGTCACAGGACCCGGCTCAGTTTTACAAAATAGTAGGGAGAAGGTGCACAAAAGATGAGGGAAAGGAAAGAAGAGAGGAAGGAAGGAAGAAGGCGAGGAAGGGAGGAAGGGAGGAAGGGAGGAAGGGAGGAAGAGAGGAAGGGAGGAAGGGAGGAGGGAAAAGTTGGCCATAAAGAATAAGACAGAGGGGCACCTGGGTGGCGCAGTCGGTTAAGCGTCTGACTTCAGCCAGGTCACGATCTCACGGTCCGGGAGTTCGAGCCCCGCGTCAGGCTCTGGGCTGATGGCTCAGAGCCTGGAGCCTGTTTCCGATTCTGTGTCTCCCTCTCTCTCTGCCCCTCCCCCGTTCATGCTCTGTCTCTCTCTGTCCCAAGAATAAGACAGAATAAGGACCACGGGCATCTGGGCGGCTCAGGTGGTTGAGTGTCCGACTCTTGGTTTCAGCTCAGGTCATGATCTCATGGTTTGTAGGTTTCAGGCCCGCATCGGGCTTGGGATTCTCTCTTCCCCTCTCCCCCTGCTCGCTCCCTCTCTCTCTCTCTCAAAAATAAGTGAACATTTTTTTTCAACTTTAATAAAAAATAATCAATCAATCAATCAATCAATCAGGAGGAGCTTGGTGGGTTTAAGTGTGGCTACAGCGCCATGGGAAGGGGCAGAGTGGGGAGGTAGGGCCGTGGCCAGAGCAGATCAGGTACCGTCTATAAACTGTGGTGAGGAGTTTGAATGTGATTCCAGGTGTGGTGGGTGAACCACTGGAGGGCTTCAGGAAGGAGCAATTTTGTTTTTTGTTTTTTCTTAAAGATTTTTATCCTTAAGTATGTTCACCCAACGTGGGGCTCAAACTTACAACCCTGAAGTCAAGAATCGCATGCTCTACGGACCAAGCCAGCCAGGTGCCCCAGAAGGGAGCAATTCAGACTGATGGTGGCAGCAGGCAGCACACGAGGAAGTGAGAAAAGCATTCAAGAAGGAACTCCTGGAAAAAAAAAAAAAATTCTTGGACTTAGAAGTTCGACCTCATTCCCACCACCCTGGACCAAACTCCAGGATGAAGATCAGCTCGCAGTTAGGGAGCCACATTCCGTCAACAATTGCTGTGCCCCCCTCCCCCCAAAGTGAGCTAATCTTAAAATCAAAAGACAACCTGTAAAAGTTCACGTTGGGGGCTTTTCTTTTTTTTAAGTTTATTTATTTGGGGGGGGGGGGGCGGTGCGGGGAAGAAGTGCAAGCAGGAAAGGGTCAGAGAGAGAGGGAGAGAGAATCCCAAGCAGTCTCTGCACCGTGAGCACAGAGCCCTACATGGGGCTCGAACTCACAAACCATGAGATCTTGACCTGAGCCGAAATCAAGAGCTGGACTTAACCGACCAAGCCACCGGGGTTCTTCTTTAAAAGCGGGCATCACCAAGTGCGTGGAGCCCAAGGGGGCACCTGCAGCCAGCAATGCATCAAGTCTCTCCCCGCCTTCTCCCCCCTCCCCCCCCTCCCCCCACTGCTCAGGTGCTTTCTCCCACACCAGTGCTGTCAGCCCGGTGACAACAGGGGTCCCGGTGAGAGCCAGTGTCCTCACCAGACCATTGGTTAAGGAGCTTGCTGTTGTTTTGGGTTATATCTTTGTGTTTGACACACAGCACACTTTAGCCAAAATATTAGGCTAAATCGTAGACAGTTTCCAAGACAGTGTCATACCAACAATTCATGAGGCTCACTCTGGTATGTTCTTCCAGGCCCCCAGGAGCCTTTGGACTTGTAGCCAGACTCAACATTCTTCTGTCCCTCAAACTGCCCTAAGAACTCTGGCTTCCAGGTCTTCACGCATGTTGTTCCCCCACTTAAACTCTCCATCTGGCCACCTGGGACTCATCATCGGGTTCCACCAGCGATGACACATCCTCCAGGAAATGTCACCTGAGCCTTGAGGGTCCAGGCTGGGGTGCCCTCTGAATTCTCCGAAAGGGCCATCTTCTCTCAACAATAATAATAATAATAATAGGGGCACCTGGGTGTCTCCATCAGTTGGGTGTCCCACTTTGGCTTAGGTAGTGATCTCGCGGTTCGAGGGTTCGAGACCCACATCGGGCTCTGTGCTGTCAGCCTGTCAGCACGGAGCCCACTTTGGATCCTCTGTCCTTCTCTCTCTCTGCCCCTCTCCTGCTCAGCTCTTTCTCTCAAATAATAAATAAATTAAGTAAGTAATAATAACAGCTAATACTATGAAGTTTCTAAGTATCAATGCCAGGCGCACTTCTCCTATGTCTGATGTATTAGAAATAAATGTCTCATAACCACAGCTGGCAATGACCCAAGGCCACCCCCTCGCATGGGGTGTGATGGTGCAGTGAACATACCCATCTATCCCCGCACAACAACACTGTGCCTTGCCTACTATTATTATCTCCATTTTACAGATGAGAAAACTGAGGCAGAGAGCTGTATCGTGAGCGGCTCAAGCCCATACCGTCAGTTAGTGGCAGTTGGGGATTTGAACCCCCTCTGTGCGTCTCCAGAGCCTGTGACTTTGCCACCACACTCTCCTGTGTCATCTCTGTAATTACCATCCGCTCGTCTTTCTCCCCCGCGGGTCTGAAAGCTCTTCAAAGGCAGGGCAGTGTCTATGCTGCCCTGAGGGATCCCTGCGGCACCCGTTCAATGGCGTGTGGCACAAAGACAGTGCCAGATGCGTGTTTCGCTTCCTGGACTTGCTGGAGACCCGCATGGCCAAAACCTCAAGGGTGGCGTGATCTTTTTTAACACGTTCCGAACCATTGCTGAGTAGGCAGCTCGAGAACTGATCAAAAGGAGGGAACGTAGCATCGAGAGGGGCAACATCAAGTACACATAGGACTTTAAAGAGTCCATCCTGGGGCGCCTGGGTGGCGCAGTCGGTTAAGCGTCCGACTTCAGCCAGGTCACGATCTCGCGGTCCGTGAGTTCGAGCCCCGCGTCAGGCTCTGGGCTGACGGCTCGGAGCCTGGAGCCTGTTTCCGGTTCTGTGTCTCCCTCTCTCTCTGCCCCTCCCCCGTTCATGCTCTGTCTCTCTCTGTCCCAAAAATAAATAAACGTTGAAAAAAAAAAATTAAAAAAAAAAGAGTCCATCCTGAAGGGCATGTGTGCGGTCACCGTAGGATACGGCATTGACTTTTCCCAGCAAAACTGGTTCAGGTAGTGGAATAAATGTTCAAAGTGATCTTTCTTTGCATTTTGATATTCTTGGGGCAAGAGGGAAAGGTTAGAAAAAGAGAAAAACCAAAGGCATTGGGGCATGCTGGGAAACATCTAATATTACAGACCTTCGGGGAAATAGTGGTGGTCCTTATAATTTTAATAATAATTAGCTATTTCACTGACTGTTCACTGTGTACTTAGTGGGTGCTTAGCGAATAAAACAAAGTCACCGATCAGCCTAACATTATACCCTAGAGCGACACATTCCAATATGGCAGCCACAAGTCACACGTGGCCGCTGAGCACTTGAGATGTGGCTCGTCAGGTTGAGGTGTGCTAGGAGTGTAAAATAGACACCAGATTTTGAAGACTTGGCCCCAAAAATAAATATCAAAATATCTCATTAACAGTCATTTCATCGCGATTTGACGTTCAAATGATAATGACACATGGAGTTGAATAAAACATGCTATTATAATGAAGTGCGTTGGTTTCTTTTTACCTTTTTGATGGGATCCCTAATAAGTTTTGAATTTCGTATGTGGCTTGCACTGTATCTCTATTGGGTGGTGGTGTTCTAGAAGTGACGAACGCTTTGAAGGAAAACAAAGCAGGTCAAGAAAATGGGGAGAGATGGGAGGTGGGGTCCTGGCAATATTTCACGGAGGTTGTTCATGATAGGTCTCTCTGAGGAAGTAGTATTTGATTATCCTAAGAAGTAGACAAATCTCGATTCCTAGAAAACCTGCTTAGAGCCTGCCGTTTCGTTGCATTATCAGCCAAAATGTTGCCTGAAAACTCATAAGGAGCCTGTGGGGATAAAAACGGTTGAAGTGCGTTGTACTTCCTTGTGTGATCGTCTTCTAGACGTAAGAGCCAAGAATAATGGTTTTCTCCTGCAAACAGTCAGCAAATGATCAGAGAACAATCTTCTTTAGGCACAAGTGATAAAGATCTTGCAGATAGATTTTCTCTTCTCTGGAGTTCTTTGCAACCACATCATCCATTTTTATTTAATTCTGATACAACTCATGTCCGATGCTACGGTGGCGGCAGGAGGGGGGGGAGGGGGGGTGCGGCCGGCAGGTGTTGGCGGGCGAGAGGGACTGAACAGAGCTTCATGTCCCTCGGGGTCTAGTTCAATGCCAAACAATAATTGTGTTTCCTGGATCTACGGAATAAATGTACTGTAGGGGCAATTCTGTTTAAAGTGAGCAGAGGCACTTACAAAATCTGCCGTGGGAAGAGGACTGCTGTTACTGGAACGGGGTAATTTGAGCACCTCTCAAAAGTATGGGATAAAAACTTAAGCCCAGATTAGAAAGTTCTGCCCAGGGGAAATGAAAGTAAACAAAAACCGAAGCAGTGGAACTGTTGAAACAATAAACTATGGCCGAACTTTGATCATCAGGAAGCCCTTAAAATGTCAGGAGTGCACAATCCAAGAGCTGTTATTAGGTGGTGGGTTCCATCACAGACCGTTGCCACGGGCTCACCGCCTTTTAATTGAACTTGACACTGGACACAGGCCTGATCGCAGAACAATGCGATTTTGTACATGATTCCAGGGCTGTATTTAGTGAATTCAAACCCAATAAAATAAATCATTTCAGCGCTTTTGCTTTCATATTTAGGGAAGCCCAGGTACACCGCAGATCGTAGTGTGTTGTTGACACAAAGCCAACACACTGAAACCTTGATGTAGACCAGATCCCGAAGCTGTGGGAAGCTGGGCCGTGTCTACCACTTAGGAGAGAATTCTACTGTATTTGTCTTATTCCTAGATCTTGGCTGTACTCGAATCAAAGACTCTGTCTCTCCTCATCCCCCAAAAGAACAGGGGGGGAAAAAAGACAGGACAAAGAGTATTTCCTTTATTTTCTGAAATTATTTCCAGTTATTCCCAGTGATTCTGAAAAAATACAAGTGTGGCCAGTGGCTTAATGGTCAGCTCCTGAGACTGACTCATACATTGGAGACATTTTTTAGGGAGGCATTATCTCAGGGAGCCCTGGGAAAGAATTTTATTCGAGTTACGAATACGTTCTGCTTTTAAAAATAAGGTTGTGGCCAAAGTTCTCAGATATCCTTGAATAAGAGGAATGATTTGGGTTATTTTTTTCTGTTGGCTGTCATGTCAGAAAGCCCAGAAGCAGTTGGAATAACCAGTTCTACACTCCACTCCGGGTGTAGACAGCTATGTGCGTTTGAGGACCTATTTGGAAAAGCAGAAGTGGTGACTTCCTCCCCGCCCCCCCCCCTTCCACGCACTGATCCTCAGTGTATCCCCAATGTCTGCAGAAGTCCACAGAGGACCAGCTCTCGGGTCAAAGTGACAACGCCAGTAAAGGAAACCACTCTCCCCCCCCCCACTCCATCCAAGGACCCAGAAACAAACTATCAAACAAAAAGGT
Source organism: Prionailurus viverrinus (assembly GCF_022837055.1). NCBI lineage: Eukaryota > Metazoa > Chordata > Mammalia > Carnivora > Felidae > Prionailurus > Prionailurus viverrinus. The sequence goes on from NC_062563.1 coordinate 8,615,161, forward strand.
CCTACCTAAATTTCATTAGAAAGGAAATAGGTCCTTACAACAAAACAAAACAGAACTGGAGGCAGAGGTAGAGAGGAGGAGTGTGCTTAACTCGAAAATGATTAATCAGTTCCCTTGCTTCCTTAATTTCCAGCTGTAGAAATAATCCGGGGGGGGGGGTGCGGTAAAGAAAAAAAAAAAACAAAATTAATAAGTGTAGGAAGAGTGTTATTTTGACTCCGAGGCTGTGGATGGGGGTGGGGGGTGGGACGGGAATGTGGGCCCTCCCTAACAACAGCAGAAAGGCTTTTGCTGTATCCGTTCCCAGACTATAAACATTGCGAGACTCTTCGCCAAGCACATAATAAAATTTTCCTCTCTTTCTCTCTCCCTCTCTCTCCTGCACCCCCCCTTCTCTCCTCTCTCTCTCTCTCTCTCTCTCTCTCTCTCTCAATCTCTCTCTGATTTCCTGTAGTTTGTACTATTCACATGTAAATCGTGACGAGGATCAGCGTGGTCTCCTACTTCAAAACTGCTGAATTTTTCCGGAAGTATCCAAAGCTTCCTGCTGAGAAGAAAGCATCTTTTAGGAGATATTTTACTGGCTGAGAAATGTATGTGTTCATTTCAGCAACTGTTAGATCTGAAACAAGAATATGAAAAACGATCCACCGATAATGATCACAAGAGATGTTACCCAGGAAAAGCCTGTTTCTACAACAGAAAAGGAACAAACACAGCATTCTTAACTGAAAACTCGAAGGAGGGTCTTGCATAATAAATCATGAATCTAATCCAAAAGTCAAACAATGTTTGCTCCAAAAGGTGACACTCTGAAATTTTTCTACAACTGGTTTAGATCAAGAAGCAAATTTTCTCTCGTTCGCTTGGGAAGTAAACATTGAGTCTAAGTGTCTTTTAAGAGATGAATCATTTAGCCCCTGCATCTGACATGGGATTAGGTCATTTGTTTCTGGGATATATTCTACCCTTGACTATAACTGGGCTCCACGATTTGTTCAAACATTTTCTGGCAATTTCTGATTTGTTCAGACAAAGACCAGCAGCTTAAATCCCACGGAATTAGCCGGTTGGGTTATTACCCAGGTGGAACAGAGCCAGAAAACAGAGAACATACCTACCATGCAGTGTTGGGACATAATGTCTGCCTTCATAGGGATAGTATCTTTTCTGGGACTCTTACCCACAGTTAGCTCAATGAACTGGAATTTTTTTCCTTTTTTTTTTTTTTTAACAGGAAGAACAGGAAAGAATTGTCATTAACCAGGTGAGCAAATCTTTTGCCTCTTGGAATATACTAGAAAAAGAAATAGCTATCCTCTTTCTCATAGCTTCGACATCTCTACGTTAACCAACAAACCAAAAAGAAGGTGGGGGAGGAGAAAGAGAGGGAGAGAAGGAAGAAAAGAAAGAAAGAAGGAAATTAAAAAAAAAAAAAAACACACTATGACGCTGAGCAGTCACAGAAGAAATAACCCGGAAATAACATGTGGATGGACTATTCTCAAAAATCAGAAATCACCCAAGTAGCTTCCGTTTCAATGAATTGAAGAGTACGGGTCTCCTCCTCGAACCTTCCATTTGCACGACATTGACAGCTTAGCCAAGGCTCTCACATACATTATCGATTGGTTTGTCTGAAACCATTCATCATCTTTTATATTGAAGGAAGCCGATGATTAAGGAGATTAAGGAATTTAAGGAAGATCCCACACCTAGCACTAGAATGAACCAAAATAAACCTTGCTGTTTCAGTCTTGGATTAAAGTTCTGACCACGACACTGTGGCGTTTTCACCTCGTCCGCTTCTGCTCTGACCTTCGTGTATGTAGCGTCACAAGGGTCCCCCAGCCTTTATGAACCTCTTCCCAAAATTACTTTGTGAGGTAAAAGCAGCGCACTGAACGGTAACCTCCACGATGGTCTGTGGTGTGGTTCCAGATGCGAGGTGCAGCCTACCTGCTACTGCTCTCAGCAAACACGTTGGGTTGGGCGGGAGCCTGTATGTCTACCCAGCATCCCTTCCTATAGAAAATTCCTCTCCCGCCATAGAAGTGGTTTTCCACGGGGCCGATTTTGCCCTCCAGAGGACATCTGGCAACATCTGGAGACAGTTTTGGTTGTCACAATGGGTGAAGGGGGTAGGAAGTACCCGTGTCTGGCGGGTAGACACCAGGGAAACTTCTAGACATCTGCAGCGCACAGGACGGCCCCACAACAACGAATTACAAGACCCAGGATATCTGTGCTGCCAAGAATGAGAAAGCTTTCTCCCCAGGAGCCTTGCTCAAGTCCCATGACCCTGTGGGCCTGACCTCCTGACCCAACACCAAGGGTGGGCATGAAACCCAAGCCTGGCCAGCTGGGGTATCCCTCCACATAGGACTTTGGCCAGAGATATCAGAAAAAGTGTTCTCTCTTCCTTTATGAAATCAAAACCTTAGGGCCAACAAAAACTTGGTCTTGCCAGGCTGGTAACGAAGACGGGGAGAGACAGCTAAGAACTAAGCGGAGGTGTAGACAGGAATCTGAAGACTTTGTTTGACTTAAGCCCTACCTCCCTATCGCTAAAGCTTTTGAGCTAAGCAAGCCTATAAATTCCATTTTTGTAGTGGGGGGGGGAGGTCTGTTTAAAGAGTTTTGCTTAAGCTAGTTTGAATTGGACTTCCACTTTTAGCAAGCAAGAGTCTTGGCTAATCCAGAAGCTGGCAAGCGAGGGTGATATTATTACAAGAATCCCTTAAATGTGTTCTAATATCTTCTAGAAGCATATCATCTGCCAATGCCACTACTTGAGCTCCCGTGAGTAACAAACAGCCCTGCAGCCCCTCAGCCAAAAGTAAAATCTCTTTCATGTATTTTTTCTTATATATTTTTTCGTGTTTATTTATTTACTTTGAGAGAGAGGAGAGAACATGAACAGGGGAGGGGCAGAGACAGAGGGAGAGAGAGAATCCCAAGCAGGCTCTGTAAAAGCCTGATGTAGGGTTCGATCTCACAAGCCAGGAGATTATGACCTGAGCAGAAATCAAGAGTCAGGTGCTTAACCGACTGAGCCACCCAGGCGCCCCTCTTCCATGTTTATTATTATTTTCTTTCATGTTGATTTCTTTTTGAGAGAGACAGAGACAGAGCAGGGGAGGGACAGAGAGACAGGGAGACACAGAATCCGAAGCAAGCTCCAGGCTCTGAGCCATCACCACAGAGCCCGACACAGGACTCGAACTCACGAACCATGAGACCATGACCTGGGCGGAAGTCGTCGCTTAACCGACCGAGCCACCCAGGCGCCCTTCCATGGTTTTTTTTTTTTTAAATAAAGGATTACCAGAGGCACCAATCTACTGTTTTCCTTCAGCTGAACAAAGAAGAGACAAAGCTCAGTGGCCAAATCAAAGACCTAATTCTTGAACTATAAGCAGTTACAGATGCCAGCTTAATCCCAATGTCAGATTCCCAAATGTCAAGGCAATCACGTGGTAGGCAGCGTTACATTCCAGAGGAGACCCACCGGAGTCTTTGACTCATCCGGAACGTTAGCGATCTGGGTGTTGCAAGGACCCTCTTCCAGACAAATTGCAAGCAACCTCCGGGGGGGGGGGGGGGGTGGGTGGTAGGTGGGAGGGGATGCTGAAGAGGCATCTCACACTCAGCGTGTGCGGGGAGGGGAAACCCAGCAAGAGGAGGACAGGCTCTCTTGGGTTGAAGACACAGAACTAAGAGGCCTGGAGGCGCTGGCCTTCAGCCACCAGGGACTGGGAGAGCAGAATGCCAAGAGAGGACGCCGGACATCCGCAAAGGGCCCACCTGAGGTCTTCCGCTGAGTACTCATCGCACACAGGCCAGAAGAAACTTCTGAGGTTGCACAAGGACCGCCGTGGATTACAGCCCACCGCACCTGAGCTCCCCCAGCCAGCCTGGACAACCTCACAGCTCACGGAGCCCTGAGCCGGGACCTCAGAAGGGTCCTGCCTCAGTGGCGGGGTGGGTGGGTGGCGGGGGGTAGGGTGTAATGCCCCCAGGCACTAAGTGCAGCTCTGGGCACATCTAACAAAATCTTAAAAGCAAGACCCGAGAGCATCGCACCATGTCTGGGTAACTGAACTCCCGGCCCCACGGGGCCATGTGACTTTAGCAGGATGCCTGTGGACAAGGGTTTCATCCTCAGCAGCCACTGAGCAAAGCTTGAGAATATTAAGAACAAAGCTTGAGACTAGTCACAGAAACACAAAAACATCCTGCAGCAAAGTAAAGCGCACGTCTGGCAACCAATAAAAAAAAAAAAAATTACTAGGCATGCAAAAATGGAGGAAAATACGACCCAGCCGACACTTGCGAAGCAGAACTGCCCAGGAGGCCCGCAGAGCCCCCGGGAAAGAATAAACCATTGATGTTTTCAGCCACAAGTTTGGGGATGCTTTCTTAAACAACAAATAGCTGGGGAAAAAAGCATCTTCCCTCACCTGGATGGTTATACTCGCCTCCAGACTGGTTTTCCTGATTCCATTCTTCCCTCCCGCAAATACCTCAATAGCAGTCAAAGTGGTTTTGTGATCTAAACCAGGTCTTGTGCTCCGGAGCCTCCCATGGCTCACCATTTCCCCCAGAGTAGATGCAAAATCCCAAGACAACCTAGAAGGGCCTCCGCGGTCTGGGTTACCACCTGCCTCCATACACACCTGCCCCCCCCCCCCCCCCGCTTAACCCCATCTTTAGGCTCCTCCTCCGGCTCATCTGGACCCTCTGGCTCCCACCATATGGGTCCCATTCTCCTTCCTCAGACACGGCCCGCCTCTTCTTGGGCTGCTCGTCATGCTACCCAAGACCTCCTTGTACGGAGCCCTCTCTGACCGCCTGTAGAAAATAGGGCCTTTCACATGGACTCCCTGGTATTCCTGTCCCCTCCAAATACTCCCAACATTTTAGGTAGCACTAGGCCCACCTAGCAGGCAGTATGTCTTTCTTATTCTGTTTGTCTGTGCCTGAGGGCAGGCGCTTTATTGATTTCGATTCCGGCTCTATCTCCCCAGCACCCAAATTGTCTATATGATACAGGAAGTCAATCAAAATATTTGTTGGATGGGAGCACCTGGGTGGTTAAGTCAGTTAAGCATCCAACTCTCGATTTTGGCTCAGGTCGTGATCTGAAGGTTCGTGGGATCGAGCCCCACCTCGGGCCCTGTGCTGACAGCGTGGAGCCTGCTTGGGATTCTCTCTCCTTCTCTCTCTTCCCCTCCCCTCTCTCGAAAACAAATAAATAAGCTTTATAACTATATGTGTGTTGGATGGAACGAAAGAAGGAAAATGAACTGAATGTATGATCGATTGCTAAATACCGAACAAGATAATGCCGAGTATGAATTTTCCCACGGGGGTGTATACCAAGAGGTTAGAAGGATGACATTTTTGTAGGTGTTCTCAGCCTCCAACTGCATACCATCAGCTGTTCTAAACGGCTGAAGTTTTGTTGGATTTTTGTCTTCTTCCATTTGCATCAACAGCCCCCCTTATCTGCCCAGAGCAACTTTTCCCAGCAACTGACCGATAGGAGAGCTTGCTCTCCCAAGGCTGTGGGCAAGATTCGATGTGCAAAGGCTGAATCTGAAAAAGAAAGAAAGGAGAAGAAAAAGAAAAGGCACCTACGATGACCACAAAAGAAAACCGAATGAAACCAAGCAGAAATGTACGCGTGGGCTATAGGGGAGTACACGCGAGTTTCTGGAAAGCTAGACTATTTTAGGTCTCTATCCCGTAGCTGGTCACTCAGGCTTCTTTCAGGTCTGTTTCCTGAAACAGACATGTTTCCAAATGTATTTATGCATAATAAAAATTTTAAATAAGGTCGACATCGTTCTGTTAATAATCTACCTCTTTTATTTATTTATTTTTAATTTTTATTTATTATTTTTGAGAGAGAGAGAGAGAGAGAGTGCAGGCAAGGGAGGGGCAGGGGGAGGGGAGGACAGCAGGCCTGACAGCAGCCAGCCCGATGTGGGGTTCGAACTCACAAACCAGGAGATGAATACCTGAGTTGAAGTTGGGCGCTCAGCCGACTGAGCCATCTAGGTGCCCTACTTCTTTTTTTTTTTTTAACAACTTTATTTTTTTCTTATTTATTTGTTTTAAATAACCTATACCCAACAGGAGGCTGGCACTCACCACCCGGAGATCAAGAGTCGTGTGCCCTACCGACTAAGCCCACCCGATGCCCCAATCTAGTTCTTAATTAAAAAGGCAACAGGCTGTGATCAATGTTTCCAAGAGGCTTTAACAATCAGGGGCGACCTGTCACCGCTTCCCGTCTGATGTCTCCGCAGAGCTGGCCACACGTGTTCAGGGGAGCGTCCACGTGTACTCAGAGTGGTACAGGGTAGGGAGACCTCGAGGCAGGAATGAGGAACTGTCTTCGCCCTCAGAGTCCTTCCTATGGGTCAGGGCCAAGAGAGCGGCGCACTCAGGTAAGCTAACGGTGACAATGCAAATAACAAAAAACATGAAAACCTTACATTTCCACATGGCTTTTCCAAACACTATTTCATTTGGTAAGTAGGTATTTTTATTTTTATTTTTATTTTTTTTAGTACTCTCCACACCCAACATGGGACTTGAACTCATAACCCCGAGATCGAGAGCTCCAGGCTCCACCGACTGAGCCAGCCAGGCACCCCAGTAAGTAGCTATTTTTAAATGCTGGTCTGGACCGTAATAAATGGTGACAAACGGAAAACAACCTGCATAGTTCACCGTGGAGCAATATTACTTTATAGTCCCACATGAAGCAGAATACGAGATAGCCGTAAGAACGGGGGGAGTTGAAGTATATTTCATGGCATGAAAAGGTGCTCCTAGGGGCGCCTGGGTGGCTCAGTCAGCTAAGCGTCCGACTTTGGCTCAGGTCACCATCTCGAGGTCCGTGAGTTCGAGCCCCGCATCAGGCTCTGTGTTGACCGCTCAGAGCCTGGAGCCTGTTTCGGATTCTGTGTCTCCCTCTCTCTCTGATCCTCCCCCATTCATGCTCTGTCTCTCTCTGTGTCAAAAATAAATAAACGTTAAAAAAATTTTTTTTCAATAAAAAAAAAGAAAAGGTGTTCCTAATGTGTTTGACTAGAACGTGAGGGATGCCACACACACACACACACACACACACAGAATTTTTTTCAATTTATTCTGTTTTTTTTTAAGCATATTTATTATTTATTTTGAGAGTGAGAGAGAATGCGCAGGGGAAGGGCAGAGAGAGAGGGAGAGAGGGAGAATCCCAAGCAGGCTCGGAGCCTTCCGGGCGGAGCCCTACCAGGGGCTCAGACTCGAGAGCCGTGAGATCATGGCCTGAGCCGAAATCAAGAGCGGGTCGCCCAACCGGCTGAGCCACCCAGGCGCCCCCGCAGAGAACGATTCTCAAGAAAACGCACAGCCACGTTGTCAGCAGTTATTTCTGGACGGGTGAGCACAGTATGAATTTTGTTTTCTAGAGCTGAGTTCTGACATCTGCTGCTTCTTTGTCCGCTTCTTTCCCTCTGGAGTAGGTTTTACTCCCCGGTACATTTGCCCATTCACACACACAAAGATGGAAACGCCACTGACACCCACGGAAGACGCCGACGATTCTCCCAAGCCAGGAAAGTCCTTGGATCTCCGTCCCCTCTCTTGTGGATGAACACACATCCGCTCACCAGCCTCAGATGCCTTTGCTCACTCTCGCCCACGCACTCTCACACATCCAGCACCGAGCCCTCCTCCGCTTCCCCAAGGCTTCCTGGATGTCGTCTGCTTATGAGACCATCGGGACCGATTTCAGGATGCCACCGCACATCAAATATTTGAGAAATAAAGCAAGATGCCTGTTTGCACGCCTTGCAAGAAGCAGTGGTGATGAGGACGTCGGAAGAAATCTGCGTGCCTAACAATGATCGAAACTTGGGTTTCTGTGTCCCAGCCACTGGGTGAATGACTTCTAGGATCTGGGTACCATATGGCGAAGCCTGAGCGGTATTAATCAGCACTGTTGTTCCCGTTTCCCTGGATCTTTTCTGGCAAGAACTCCAGCGGTGGGGCCCAGTGCTCGGTGCGGGGTGAACACGCATAATGCTGGACATTCGCACAACTCTGTCACGGGATATACGGTGCGTGGTCGAAGATATGCCCGTGGAGGGACACGTTCCCAGTTCAGTCCTTCACTCGTCCCTTCCCAGACTTCCCATGGAGCACGGAGGCACACACGTGCTGCCTTTGGGTGCCATATTAAGGGAAAGCCACACTGGTCTGCCCCTGACGTTACCAAGTGCACCCTGAGTCTATCCATGCCGAGGACCTGCCTTAGATATTAAGGACATAGTTTGGGTCACAAAACGCGGGCTGACTGCCTTCATGTGGTTCATAGACCGAGGTGGGGAGAGATGACCAGGCAGAACGTGCGGACTTGTCTTTCAGGCAAGGAGCGTAGATAGTGAGGGCGGCGAGGGCCACCAAGAGGGTTTAATCCAAGTCCGAAAGTGGTTCCTGTTGTGTCCCGGGAAGGCCACTCGGTCTGCAGTTTGGGGAAGAGACTGGGGGTGGGGGTGGAGGCGGGAGGCGGTACCACTTCAGGGGTGTGTACGTTGTGATGGAATATTTGGGGCCATTTTCAAGCACATAAATATAAGTGCCAAGGTTAGCTGTAGACTGCATTCAGTCAACTTTCACTTTTGCCTTTGTAAAACGTCATCATGTTTTCTGAATGTTTTTCCGAGTAATAAGAATCTGTTATCGAATTGGGAAACAAACGTTTGGACTGGTATTAGTGTGACTGGCGGCTGGCAGAGGGCATCGTTGGATGGGACGATCCTTCAAGGACGATCTTCCTCCTCGGTTATGGTTTTATGACATTATGTCCTTGGAAGTGTAAGGGGAGGCCCTTGGGATTGCACACAGACCTAAGAGTAACCGTGAGTTGTCCTGTGGGGCCACAGACATCTCATATGTGTTGACTTAATTCAGGTCAGTGGCTCTGCCGGATCAGACTGCCGTCCCCATTTCCTGAGGCGCAGGAAGGTCAGTCTATGTCACCGGTGTTGGACGTGCCCTTCATTAGGCCACAAATTCCCGTTGAATGCGACTGGCATTTGTCTCGTTCTTTGCCTATTTTGTCATCCCGGGCTTCCCCCAGCTTCCTGCCTCCATCTACCTCAGAGCAGGTGCACACGCACCTGCTCACAGAAGCTGCGAGCCTCCCTTTCATCTTGTCATGTTCCACCGGGATTTAGAAAGCCATAGAATGGCAGCCGCCGGGCGCTGGGAAACGGCTCGAATCCCACCGTGGCCTTGGAGTCTCACTTTCCCCATCTGTAAAATGGGAGTGATAAAAGTTCCTGTCCTGGGGCGCCTGGGTGGCGCAGTCGGTTGAGCGTCCGACTTCAGCCAGGTCACGAACTCGCGGTCCGTGAGTTCACGATCTCGCGAGATCTCGAGTGATCTCGCGTGAGTTCGAGCCCCCCCCCCCCCCCCCCCCCCCCCCCGTCGGCTCTGGGCTGACGGCTCGGAGCCTGGAGCCTGTTTCCGATTCTGTGTCTCCCTCTCTCTCTGCCCCTCCCCCGTCCATGCTCTGTCTCTCTCTGTCCCAAAAATAAATAAACGTTGAAAAAAAAAAAGTTCCTGTCCTGTAGCACCTCGGGGAAGATGGCAGGCTGCGTGATCCAGGAAGCACTCAGCTGGGACTTCGCTCTCGTAAATGCCATTATGGGTTTTTTTATTCCCCACCAAAAAAAAAAAAAAAAAAAGACTCCAAGGAAGAGTTTGCTAATAGGCCAATTGAAATGAAAAGAGTTCATACCGTTTGTCCCAGGAATTCCAGGATCCGAAACCCGTGGATATACTCAAATAGGGCCCATATTCGAGAAGGATGGGCAGGAGGACCATCATGGTGGTGGAAACGTAGGAAGGTTTCCACACCAGTTGGCCAACAGCTGCTTCCCCGAGCCGGTCCATCCTGGGCCGCCACCCAGACTGCCTTCTCCTCTCCCCGGAACCATCCGGAGCTTCCCAGCATCTGGGGATTGAAGGGTTATCTTGGGCTTCACGGGGGACCCCAAGACCCTGCCCCCACCCCCACCGACTGCCAGCCACCCTCAGATTGGTGTTGGCGAGAGCCCTGACCTGCCCTCACCTTGAAGCTGTGTCCCCACAAACTCAAGGGCGTTCCCACATCTCCTTTGCCTCTTTGCATGTTATTTGCTTCAAGGCACAAATCTGGAAGTGGCCTAAATGCTTCATTACATAAATTATGACGTGTCCCTCCTCATCAAATATCGTGCGGCCTTATAAAAAACAATGCGTCGGTTCTAACGTGCAGAGAGTAAAGGCGGCCGGGATGTATGTTCAGCGACCAAGGCGGGTCACCTCTGGGTGTACATTGTGTAATTCCCTTTATGCAAAGTCAACTGTGCAGACATTTACGGGTGACCATATCTACATAGAACACGCAACGTGCTTCAAGTGAATGCGCATCAGCATTCAACTTCTGTCGTGTGCTATCATTCAGAAAAACAAAGTATCGCTAGGACAAAGACCGTATTTCCCAATCTGGTGCTGTACATCAAAAATTTAAATACATCCCGCATATGCACATAGGCTTACAGACTTTATATTTGCATCCACGGTTGGTGCGTAGAACATTCCTGTGTTTTTGAGAAACTGGGAGCAACTGGGACCTTCCAGGGAGTAGAGCTGAGACGCAGGTGACAAGCGTTCAGGGAAGCCCTGGGTCTCACGTTACACTTGGTCCTTTTTAACCTTCTTGGCCCCGAGTACGTGTTGCTGTTATTATTACTCCATCGTTGGTGTCGTTGTTGTCTTGTAAATGGCAGACTCAGGACAGACGAGTGTGTTTTCGCCACTCCAAGGGAACGACTTGGCAGACAGGCCCCATGGGACGCTGGGAGGCTGGGACGGGCCTGGGGAGCTCGGGGTTAATACCCCTTCCCAAGGGGGCCTGCTGCCCCAAGCCTGCAATCCTGCAATTAGGCTAATTAAGCAGTAGTTTCACGAGGAGGAGGAGGATGGAAATGTAATGGGTATCGGGACACCTGAGCTCTCAAAGGTAGATGCTAGAAGCCTGGAGGGGTGGAGGCTCCCGCTGGGGAGAGGCACTCGCTGCGGGGACTTATCTAAAAGTATTCTCTTTCCAGGCTTCAGAGAAGATTGCAACCAACCGCCCCGGCGCATTCAGGGGCTGCAGCCGTGAACGCGTCAGCGCAGAAAAGGAGGGGAGGTCCCTATTGGATGAATAAATACGGGATTCTTTCAGGATGAGAAGGCCCGCCCCAAGCCCGGGGGGCGGGGTGGAAGGGTGAGCCCTCAAGGAGCTCCAGGCTGGTACAAGTGGGTCTGTTAAACTGGCTCAAGCTACGGGCACCTGGGTGGCTCAGCGGGTTAAGCACCCAACTCTTGATGTGGCTCAGATCATGCGAGGGCTTGTGAGTTCGAGCAGCCACGTCGGGCTCTGGGCTGACAGCGCAGAACCTTCTTGGGATTCCCTCTCTCTCTCCCTGTCTCTCTGCCCCTCCCCTGCTTGCATGCACATGGTCTCTCTCTCTCTCTCTCTCTCTCTCTCTCTCTCTCTCAAAATAAACAAACAAACAAAAAAGTGTACAAGCTGTCTTATAACAACCCCTACTTTGTATCGAACACCTACTCTGTTCCAGGCCCAGATCTAAGGCTTTTCCTCCATTAATTCACCCCCAGCCACACCTTCCAGTGACACACACACTACGTTATTTCACTGAGTCTAGGATATATATTTTTGGCTTTGTAACTAGAGTTAGCAGACAAAATGCAGGACTGCAATTGAATTGGAAATGCAGATAAAAGTTGCATAATTGCTTAGTGTAGGTATGCACCGAGTAGCATGCCCCAAATGGGATTAATTTATCCTAAAACATTGTTCGTTTCTTTATCTGAAACTCAAATTTAATTGGATGTCCCATATTTTATCTGGCCACTCTACTGACAACACTTCTAAAGTCTATATAACTCTTAGAATCAGTGGGCTGTTTATAATCAGTAACATTGTTTTTTTTCTTTGCGGTTCATACAATAACGTTGCTTTTCAGTGGCTTCTCGGATTGGAGGACATGTGACATCGTTATCCCCAGTTGACAGATGCTCAGACTGAAACTCGCGGAAGTTAACTCACTTCTGCAATGGCACAACCTCCACAAAGCCAACGGTGCAGCCGGGACTTGAACACGGGTTCTAGGAGCCACACGTAACTACTGTGCTTCTAAGCGGGGAGCCAGTAGGAGCCCAATGTCAAAGAGCAGGTAACACTGGATGGTTAGGAGCGCTGTGTTACATTTCTGATATCCTTCTTTTTGCTCAAAATTCCATAGGGCAATTTTTGACCTGTACCTTTATTTATTTTTCAGTTTATTTATTTTGAGAGAGAGAGAGAGAGAGAGAGAGAGAACACGAGTGGGGGAGGGACAGAGAGAGAATCCCAAGCAGGCTCCATGCCAGCTCAGGGCTTGAACCCACGAACCGTGAGATCATGACCTGAGCCGAAATTAAGAGTCAGACACTCAGGGCACCTGTGTGGCTCAGTCAGTTCAGCGTCCGACTTCGGCTCAGGTCATGATCTCGAAGTCTGTGAGTTCGAGCCCCGCGACGGGCTCTGTGCTGACAGCTCGGAGCCTGGAGCCTGCTTCGGATTCTCTCCCTCTCTCTCTGCCCCTCTCCCGCTCACATTCTGTCTCTCTCAAAATAAATAAATATTAAAACAAATCTTAAGCGGCACCTGGGTGGCTCAGCCGGTTAAGCGTCAGACTTCGGCTCAGGTCACGATCTCACAATTCGAGCCCCGCATCAGGCTCTGTCCTGACGGCTCAGAGCCTGGAACCTGCTTCGGATTCCGTGTCACCCTCTCTCTCTCTCTCTCTCTCTCTGCCCCTCCCCTGCTCATCCTCTGTCTCTCTCTCTCAAAATAAATAAACACTAAAATAATTTTAAAAAAAGGAGAGAGAGAGAGTCGGACACTTAACCGACTGAGCCACCCAGGTGCCCCAATTTTTTCTCTGTATCTTTAGCTTCTCGGCCGTGGAGAGTTGGGATCCAAGTTCAATTCAGAGGTTACAATCTTTAGGAGCTTCTCTGTCATTAGAACATGAACTCTGTGAGGCACGCCCACAGCCTCTGGGTGGATTCAAAAGGCGCCAGAACCCGCAGGTCAATCCAGAGCACATACTCGCGGCATGAACCAGGCTGCCCCTACTTGAGTCAGCAAGGGTTGGTGGTTAAGGAAACAAGTTTTTAAATCATCGGTCAACACCTAACAAGTGCTCAAACCCCAGCGTTCACTCATCCAACAAATATTTCCTGAGGCCTCCCCTAAACCAGGCATAGTTCTGGAACTAGAGACATGGCAGGGAGGGAAACAGGAAAAAAAACAAAAAACAAAAAACAAGTCCTTGCCCCCATAGAAAGTAACCTTATAGTGATAAAGACAGAAAATGAAAAATCAAATTATACAGTATTTAGGAGATGATTAAAACTATGCAGAAAGGTAAAGCAAGCAGGAGAGAGAAATGGGAAGTGATGGGAAGTTGCCATTTTAAATGGGCAGGGCGTCCAGAAGAGATCTCAAGGTAAAGCCATATGAAGATCTTAGAGGAGAGCATCCCCTGCAGAGCCAATGCAAAGGCCCTGAGGCCAGCAGACATTTGTGGTATCTGAGGATGCCGGTGAAGCAGCTCTAGGATATGAGACAGGAGCTGCCGTGGGAAAGGCCATGCAGAGGGAAAAGTGACCTGTGGGACCAGAACAGACTTTGGCTTCTCCCTTGATGGAGACAGGACATTTGCCAACCATATGGCTTCAGGCAGGTGGCTTGATCTCTCTAAGCTTTACACATGTGTCTTCTTTTTAAAAACGGAGCTGGGGGGCACTGGCATGGCCCAGTCCATTAAGTTTCCAACTCTCGATTTTGGCTCGGGTCATGATCTTGATGTTCGTGAGACTGAGCCCCGGGTCGGGCTCTGCCCTTCACGTGGGCCTGCTTGGGATTCTCTCTCTCTCTCTCTCTCTCTCTCTCTCTCTGTCCCTCCCCCCACTCATGTTCTCTCTCTCTCTCTCAAAATAAATAACTAAATGAACATTTTTTAAAAATTGAAAAATGGAGCTGATAATGAAACCCACCTCTTGGAGTAGTTCTATGAAGTAAGCATAAGCCTGTGCCGTGGTGCTGGGCTTACTGGTGAGCAAATACACAGCTTCTTTGCCCCTTGGCAAGTGCCTGCTTTTGTTCGCGCACCCAAGGGAAGCGGATAGATTGAGATGGTATATGTAGGGTGGACAGAATTTTAATTTCCTGATGGATGCGTTTGTTCGTTGAGTCATTCAGCAAACATTTCCTAGATGCCTCCTTGTGCGAGGTTCCCTGCTGAGCGCTGGGGACTTGAGGATGAAAAGGCCGCTCTTCAGACTCAGCAGAGTCTCACCTTGAACTTGGACTGTGACTGGTAGCCTGTCTATTGGGGGTCTTTTTACAATCTGGAACAGTTGCAGCATCGAAGGATAGAAATCTGGCCCCCAAATCCAGATTTCCGGTTCTCTTTATTTAAAAAAAAAAAAAAGTTTATATATTTTGAGAGAGAGAAAGGAAGAGAAAGCATGCGAGCGGAAGACAGGCAACGAGAAAGGGAGAGAGAATCCAAGCAGGCTCCGTGCTGTCAGCGCAGAGCCCGATGCGGAACTCGATCTCACCAAACCGTGAGATCATGACACGAGCTGAAATCGAGAGTGAGACGCTTAACTGACTAAGCGCACCCCCCCTCCCCCACCGCCAGGCGCCCCAGTTCTCTTTAAAGATCAGGAGTTTTGGCTACACGGGGCCCCGGTCCCACATGGCAAGCAACAACCGGCCTGAGCAGCACCGTGGGACCCAGGTGGCTCAGGTCCCACTGTTCCCTGTTGTTCATACCAAGTGCCCTTGGTTCATTTTTTTTTTTTTTTAACCTTCTGTGGCCACCACCCATCTCGGACGTATTTTGACCTCTAGGAGACGTGTCACGCCGGAGGCAACGATGACCCTGGCCGGCTTCACGGTGGTGGTAAGCTGGAGCTAGGACTCGTCAGACACTGGACAAGAGGGAGTCATTCGTGCAAAGCCGGGGATGCATCCACCGCCCCACAAGGACGCCACAGGCCCGCGATTCCCAAGCTGGTAGCTTCCATGAGCGCTGGGCTCAGCGGCCATCCATTTGCAAGTCAAAGCACGATCAGGAAGATGGTGGGCATTAGAATCAGAAAATGGGCTTGAACTAAATTACACGAGCTCCGGGTGGAGCAGGAGGAGAGAGGGAGAGCCGCTTGGGTCTGAATCATTTTGTCAGCCGTTGTAAGCCCAGGAATGAGCCCGAGTTTCCTTGACGGGTCCCGGGTCCTTCCTACCTCTCGGGACCGGAACACCTCGCCTCCCTGAGTGTGAGGCCGGTGAAGGTTCGGAAAATTTGAATGAGGCGGCCCCGAAATACAACCCGCCTTCTCCATCCAGCGCCAAATGGAAGAAACCGTGAGGTTGCACAAAATAGGGGACAAAACGGCCGTGTCAGACACCGGGATCGTATCTGTGGGGTTGTTCAGCGTAAGAGTACTGGGGCGTAAACAGTGTGGCCTCGGAAGGAGCGTAAGTCACCTTGACTTTGCGCCCAGGGTGAGTTTGTCACTTGAAGGACCCTAATCAGGAGCTCACCTGCCAGCAGTAGGCCCTTCAGTACTTCCGGTGTTGTTCTAGAATTCTACACCAGAGGCTTTGCTGGAAAGGGACGCTGCCACTGGCAGGGATTTTCCTTGGTGAAACAAGTCAAGGCTGGAAACACAGTCGGTTAGAAATACCGCACGGCTGGGGCGCCTGGGTGGCTCAGTCGGTTAAGCGTCCGACTTCAGCCCGGTCACGATCTCGCGGTCCGTGAGTTCACGATCTCGCGAGATCTCGAGTGATCTCGCGTGAGTTCGAGCCCCGCGTCGGGCTCTGGGCTGATGGCTCAGAGCCTGGAGCCTGCTTCCGATTCTTTGTCTCCCTCTCTCTCTGGCCCTCCCCCGTTCATGCTCTGTCTCTCTCTGTCCCCAAAATAAACGTTAAAAAAAAATTAAAAAAAAAAAAAAAAAGAAAGAAATACCGCACGGGTACCGCTATCCTGGCATGGCTAAGCACCCCGCAGGCCCCACCTGTTACAACCTCGAGAGCAGGGCTGGAGGTATTTCTTCCCTTTGCTTTTAGTATAATTTAATTGTAAGTTTATAGAACTTAATTTTTACTAATGGCTGTGTTTAACGACCGACTTACACAATTCCTGAAAAGTTGACAGTCAGTCCTCACGAGGCTGCGTGGGCGGCCCCAGCCCAGCACAGCCTGAGTCTGGGGTTTCCCCCCCCCCCCCCTCTTCTTGGCCTACTTAGCGCCTACACAGCCTTCCCGGATCTCAGCCAGGCGGCACTTGGTCAGGAAATTCTCCGTGCATTCTGCCGCAGGCCCCATCACACTGGTGGGAGCTAATTAGACACGTGATGATTGTTCTGTCGTTCTGGGCCCTTTCCGGTGTCAGCTCCGTGGAAGCTTCTGGTCTCCCCTGGCTCCCATGCCACCCAGCGCGCCTGGCACACGGTAGGTGCCCAAATAATATTGTTGAAGGAATGAAGGAATGAATGAATGAATGATGTGTGAATAAATGAATGAACGGATAAAATGTTTCCATTAAGGCTTTCTCTATCTTTTACGCGTCCAAGTTTGGTTGATACTGTGCAGAAATTATGTAAAATTCTGTGCCCAAAGGGTGAACCATTTATTAAATAAATGGCCCGCTTCTCAGCTCTTTGCAAGAGCTCAATCTTTCTTTTATTTTTGAGAGAGAGAGAGAGAGAGAGAGACACAGAATCCAAAGCAGGCTCCAGGCTCTGAACTATCGGTGCACAACGTCGGATGCCCAACCGACTGAGCCCCCCAGGTGCCCTGATAAGTTATTCATGGAAGCCGCTAAATTCGATGTCGTTTTTACTCAGCAATACCCAGAACAACTGCTTACCTTTAAGCTTCGATCTGAAAGAAAAATCATTTTCTACCGCATTTACACCATTAAAATTGCTGTTTGTCTTGCATCCAACCTGAAACCTCACCAATTCAGGTTGGACAAGCATTACCAAGTGATTTAGAAACCTAGATGTTAACCCCCTAACGGGCTATGTGACGTCGGCTGTCCTCTTTCTCTCTGGACATCAGGGTCCTCGTCTGTAAAATAAGATTCATTCATTAAAATTTCCTGGGGCGCCTGGGTGGCTCAGTCGATTGAGCGTCCGACTTCAGCTCGGGTCACCATCTCGAAGTTCGTGAGTTCGAGCCCCGCGTCGGGCTCTCTGCTGATGGCTCGCAGCCTGGAGCCTGCTGCGGATTCTGTGTCTCCCCCTCTCTCCGCCCCTCCCCTGCTCGTGCTCTGTCTCTCTCTGTCTCTCAATAATAAATAAACGTTGAAGAAAATTTTAAGTAAAATTTCCTAAATGCCGTCGTGTGGGGCATCGCTCAGAGTTTACCTTTTCTGATGAGGCTTGCAGTGTAGCGGGGTCAAACAGTCAAGACAAAGACCAAGAACTAAGCCACTGAGGGCCACCTGGCTGGCTCAGTCAGTGGAGCATGTGACTCTTGATCTTGGCGTCATGAGTTCAAGCCCTGCATTGGGTATACAGCTTAAAAAAAGAAGAAGAGAAAAGACCATTGAAATAACACTGGAAAAGTGCACGAAGAAAACACAACCAGAGGAAATAAGACAGCAGTGGAGCAGAAGGAGAACCGAGGAGGCCTCTTTAAGGAGGCGACATTTGAGCATCAATCTGAATATAAGACCTTAGAGATGAGCTTTACAGGCAGAGGCAAAGAAGGGCAAAGAACTAATTTTGCACGGCAAAGAAACAGCCAGAAGCCTAGCTAGCATGGATGGAGCAAAATGGGTGAGTGAGAGGGTGGTAATAGATGCATTTAGAAGGATAAGAGCCAGAATTAAGCAAGCCCGAGGAAAGCCTGGTCCATCCAAGGCCCTGTAGAACAGGCCACTGTTGACTTTGGCCAGTGCTTTCCAACTTTGGGCCACAGTCCCAGTGGTGGTGGAAGTTGATGAATTTGCAAAGGTAGGAAATTACTCTAAAGATCCCCTGATTTGGTATCCACTCAAGGTAATGTCTGTCAAGTAAATAAATGCAGCTCATATTTTGGATCCCACCAGCTTTGAAAGGTATTGGCAATGCTATCGTCATTTCCAGACATACAAGCCCGCTGCAAAAGCACTTGGGAATTTATAATTATGCATTTGCCATTATGTTTTTTCTCAATCAATGAAAATGAAGAGCTCAACTCTATCATGTGACTACGAACTGTCTGGTGGGAAAAAAACACACCCCCTCATCTTCCTGCCCGGAAGGACACGTTTTGAGGCTGTCCAGACCCTTCTATTGCTAAAATCATAGAAGATTCTGCTACAAGAAAATGTGTTAAGGCAAAAAGAGCACACAGTGATTTTTTAAAAGCAGGCGGGGTGGGGGGGCACCTGGGTGGCTCAGTCGGTTGGGCGTCCGACTTCGGCTCAGGTCATGATCTTGCGGTTTGTGGGTCCGAGCCCCGCGTCGGGCTCTGCGCTGACAGCTCGGAGCCTGGAGCCTGCTACAGATTCTGTGTCTCCCTCTCTCTCTCCCCGTCCCCTGCTTGTGCTCACTCTCTCACTCTCTCAAAGGTAAATAAACATTAAAAAAAAAAAATTTTTTTTAAATAATAAATAAATAACATTATTATTACTATAGCAAGAATTGAGTGAGTACCTACTATCAGCGAGGCACTGTTGTGTTTTTCCCTTCAGTTACGCGTCTAATCTCCAAAACAGTGGTGTAGAATAAGCATTACAATTCAAGGTCTCTTTGGGTTCAGAAATGTTCGCTAAATTGACCATGTTCACACAAGTGAAGGGGAGAGAAGAGGTAGAGATCTGTCCTCATGGAAATGTGTCAGTTAGGTATGGCTGTGTGATGTGTATCACCCTGAAACTCAATGGCTTAAAGTAATAAATATTTCTTACTGTTTATGGATCGGTGGGCTTCACCAAGGGGTCCCCTTCACAGCTGAGCTCACCCATGCGTCTGTCGTCAGCTGCGGGTTGAGTAGGTAGCTCTACCAGTGGAGACGACGCTCTCTCACCTGGTAGGATATCTGCCGGCTGTTGAGTAGGCAGCCCGTGATGGCTTCCACTGGGATGGAAGTCTCCAGCACGGCTGTGCCAACCTTGTGCATATGGCGGCAGCAGGCTTCCAAAATATGCATAGGATGGATGAGGCCTCCGGAGGCCTCAACTGCTCACTGCCACTGCATTTTGTTGGTCAAAGCAAGACACGAGGGGGCGCCCGGGTGGCCCAGTCGGTTGAGCGTCTGCCGAGCGTTCACCATCTCGCAGCTCATGAGATTGAGCCCCGCATGGGTCTCTGCACAAGTGGGATTCTCTCTCTCTCTCTGTCTTTCTCTCTGCCCCTCCCCCCTTGTGCTCCCTCTCTTTCTCTCTCAAAATAAATAAATAAACTTAAAAAAAAAAACCAGCAAGACATGAATCCAACTGATATTCCAGGAGTGGCAGGCAGACTTTACCCCGTGACGGACAGCCTCACCAGAATGATATCGCAAAGGGTATGGCTGTCGGGAGGGGTAAAGAGATACAGCGTCTTTGGACAACCCATCTGCCCAAATAAAAACAAAACAAAATAAATTATGTGCTATTAGAGAGCAAGTAATAAAGACACAGTTTGATCGGGAACCTCAAAACCAAGTAAGCCCCCCACTTTGGAGAAGAGTTGGCATTTTCTTTTCTTTTTTTTTTTAAGTATTTGTTTTAAGTTTATTTATTTATTCTGAGAGAGAAAGAGTGAGCAGGAGAGGGGCAGAGACAGAGGGAGAGAGAATTCCAAGCAGGCTCCGTGCTGTCAGCACAGAGCCTGACACGGGGCTCAAACCCACGAACTGTGAGAACCGAAATCAAGAGCCAGAGGTTTAACCGACTGAGCCGTGCAGGCACCCTGGCAGTTCCTTATACATACATTAAACACATACCTACTCTATGACCCAGGAATTCAACTTCTAGGTATTTCCCCAAGGAAAATAAACATGCATGCCCTCCAAAAAGAGTTACACAGATACGTCCACCGGAGCCTTATTCACAGTAGCCAAAAATTGGAAAAGAAATGATAAATATCCTTCAGCAACAAATAGATACACAAGCGCTGTACATCCACACAATGGCCCGGGGAATCATTTCAGAATGAACTAAGGGTGCACAAATAGAATGTATGAATCTCAAAAACATTATAATACTGAAAGAAGCCAGACACAAAGAGTATACATCTCGACTGGTTCCATTTTCACGAGGCTCTGACGCTGGCACGTCTGAGCGATGGGGCTAGAAATCAAAACCACAGAGGCGGGCGGGTTATTGCTGGAAAGAGGGATGAGGGACCGTACAAACACCGTGGAAGGTTCTCTACCAATTAGGACGGCGGTTACAAGGTGGTTACAAGGTGGTTACATTTGTTGAAACTCATAAAAGCATGCTTGGAATCCTTATGATTTATTGTATGCAAATTGGACCCCGATTAATGATAATAATAATAACAATAATAATAATAATAACAAAGACAGGCTCCCCAAGGCTTTCAAAGAGAGGTCTGGAAGAACTGGCAGGGTTTCGTTGTGATGCTCCGTGAGTCACAGCATTAAGAGAAGCGGTCTGATGGGGGCCCCTGGGGGAACGCGTAAGCCTCAATGTGTCCTTACCTGATCCGACTACGATAGAAAGAAGGATCATTCGTCTCGTTTCCAAGAGACACACAGGAAACAGCAACAAAATGTGCAGGTAAATTCCCTGCAGCTAGCTGGGGTCGTGGGGATTTAAGTTTGCTGGTAGGAGGAGGCTTGGATGCCATACTGGAGTCAGATGGCAGGAAAAAGAGGAAAGATCCACGGGGAGCCTTCTGTAGGAGTCAGACCTCACACAGAAAGTTGTGAATCAGGTTCCTGGTGTTTATGCTGCATAAAAGCCAATAATTCCTTTGGTTGGAGAATTGCTCACAAGGCATCTGACTCTTTGATCGGGGAGACCGAGAAGACTTCTCTTGGCTCAGATTGAGTGTACCAGTGACAATAAAATAAATCCGGGCGGAGAACCGTCCTGCTAGCCCTAGGCTAGGGGCAAAGTGGGGATCATGGAACATTGGATCTTTGTCTTGGGAGCTTCCCCCCTCCCCCCATATAACTCATCCTCCTATTTTAGAATGCAACGTTCTTTTCCGTAAAGACAACAGAGTCTAAGTTATTTTAAAATTCCTCCGAAACCGACTGAGGCCCTGAGAACACGTTTTAATAATAGTTTGCATGTTTTCAGCGGCCTGTGCGCTTTAATTCTTGCTCAATGTGCTCCAATCCCATGACACAGATACTGTTTGCTCCATTTTACAGACAAGAGGATTGCGGCTCCCACTTGCTCACGGCGTGGCCGCTCCTCCCTCTACAGGCTTTCAGAGTTGAACCGAGTACGGTTTTTGAGGTGCCTGTAAGAAAACAGGGCGCGTGTCCCGTTCCCTTTTGCAAATAATCTAAAAATAATCTTTCCAGACTCTAACCGCGCGTCCTGCTTCCTCCTGAACTTGGGTTTACAATTACTGGCCCCGAGTACTATTTGAGCTTTATTTGTGGGTCGAATGGGAAGAAAGGGGAGGCAGGCCGAACGCAAACAAGATGCATGCGTGTCCCAGGAAGGCTTTGTTTCTCTCTGGTTCCGAAGGAGAAACGTGCTGGGCGGGCTGAGTCACCGCACATGACAACAGAAAGCATGGTGACTCCGTGGCCTCGGTCCTGCCTGCAGAAATTGCAAGAGTTCACTTCCTTCCTTGCAGTTTTCCAGCCAACGTGTTCAATCATTGCTGCCAATTTGGGTATGACAGTTTTCCTAGTTTTGTTTGTATTAATTGGTAAACTTGCTTTGCTTTTGTTGTTCTTTAAGAACTACAAATATAAGGAGCAGTCTCATGTTGCTGTGCGTTTACGTTGTATAATGAAATACATATAGTAACATTCTGAGTCTACGAGATTTTTTTTTTCTTTGAAATGGGTTTGAATATTCCCCATATTACAGAAGTCTGTCTCTCACCAGTACGGGGGCCCCACTGCTTTCTTTTAAGTGCGTAAATGTCTCGTATGTTTCCTAAAGAAATTTCAAAATCCCTAGTAGTCAAAGAAATGTAAGAAAAACCAAATATGATTTCCTCTGTTATATCTGCAAGTTAGATGTGTTTTAAGTTAAAAGCCCTGTGTTTCTTGGAAGAAACAAATATACCCCTCTATACAACGCAGGTAAAATATACATTAACACAACCTTTGATGGGAATGCAATTTGACAGCATGTATCATGAGCCTTAAAAATATGACAACTCTGGGGCGCCTGGGTGGCTCAGTCGGTTGAATGTCCGACTTCGGCTCAGGTCATGATCTCACAGCTCGTGAGTTCGAGCCCCGCGTCCGGCTCTGTGCTGACAGCTCAGATCCTGGAGCCTGCTCTGGATTCTGTGTCTCCCTCTCTCTCTGCCCCGAACCCACTCACATTCTGTCTCTGTCTCTCTCAAAAATAAAAATAAACATTAAAAAAATATATATATGACAACTATGACTCCAGCATTCCGTCCTGGGTAAATGACACGGAAAAGGAAAGAAGGAAGGGAGGGAAGGAAGGGAGGGTGAGAGAGAGGGAGACAGAGAAAAAATACAACCAGAAATTCTGACAACGGGAGATTGTTTAAATGTTCCCCCCTACAATATGATATAGTCCTTTTAAATGATGCTAGTGAAGAATATTGAACATCGTAATGGAAAAGTAGCCCCAAGTGTCAAAAGAAAAGCATGCCCCATCTTTTCTAGAGTGCATATGTTTTTAAATTTTTTTTAATGTTTATTTAATTTTGAGAGAGAGAGAGACAGAGCAGGAGTGGGGGAGGAGCAGAGAGAGAGACACACACACAGAATCCGAAACAGGCTCCAGGCTCAAAGCTGTCAGCACAGAGCCGGACGCGGGGCTCGAACCCATGAACTGTGAGATCATGACCTGAGCCCAAGTCAGACGCTTAAACGACTGAGCCGCCCAGGTGCCCGCAGAGTATATATGTTTTTAAATGCTCAGAAAAAAAAGACTGGATGATTCACAACACAATGTCGACACTGGTAACTGCTAAATGGCAACATTAGCCACGACTTTATTTTCCTCTTTTTGTTTTCAGATGATTTTAATGCGCTACTGTGAATGAATACTGACCTCGGAGATCAGCATGGTGAATGAACCCGGGCATAAAACAAATTGGGGTGAAGTTCTCCCCTGTGCCCGCTTCTCTGCGTGTCCTCGGAGCAGTTATTTAATCTTCCCGAATCTCTGTGTCCTCATCGATAAAATGGGGTGAAGTTTATGTCTACTTTAAAAAGCTGTATTAAATGAGATAACATGCATCCAGGGACTTAGCACTGAGATTGGCAAATATCCTGAGCTCGGTAAGTAGCATTTGCAATGAGCGAAGGCTGATAAAAATGTTTTCTTTTAATCAAGCGCATGTTTAAGTAAACATTTCTCAGTCTTCTAAGTGTGCTCACCAAACATTTAGCTTCCACTAGGAAGTTCTGCTAAGGGAGGGGAGAGGGAGGAATAAACGTCCCAGCATGTTTTCCACTGGCCTTGTAATCGAAAGATGTTTCTTTGGAGCTCTGAAAGTCACCGGAAGCCTTTATTAATCATGGACTAGCGGTTCTTCACCAGGGGCAATTCTTCCTCCCAGGGGACCTCTGTCAACGTCTGCAGACGTGTTGGGCTTTCACAACAAGGTGTCTAGCGGGTAGAGACCACGGATGCTGCTGAACGGCCTGTAACCCACAGGATGGCCCCCACCGCACAGAACGATCGGCCCCAGAGGTCAAGAGCGCCCCAGTTGAGAGGCTCTGCTCATGGCGTTAACGGCGCACCATCTGATGATTGAAGGGGTGTGTGGCCAACTGAGCCTACTTCCTTATCACTTTTTGATCCACCATGTGTATTTGTGGGTAGAGCTGGAGTGAAAACCTTTCAGAAGCACCTGCCCAGCCCCACCCCCTCCCGCCCCCGCCAGCCCCCACCGACCGCGATTTTCCCTGTTCAGCCTGGTTAGATCTCAAGCCTACTCTGCACAAAAATCTCAGGTTCGTTATCGGGGGTAAAAAGATGAAGCCCGTTTCTGTCTTTGGTCTTTTGAGACAAAGAAAGACGAGCTCATAAGCAGCTCGCGGAAACCCGGGGTGGCTAAGTGGGAGGCAGTCTGAATCTTGGAGTCTGGCCAATGTGAGTCAAAACTCAGTTTCCCTCACCTCCTCCCTCTGTGATCCTGAATAAGATTTTTTTTTTTCGTTTACTTCTTCAAAAACTTAGTTTCCTTACCTGAAAAAATGGAGCCCACGGTACCAAGACTGAAGGGTTCCAAGAATTTGATGTAAATGACATACAAAGCCCAGAACCCAGGGCCAGGCACAGGCGCATGGGCGGGGGGTGAGCCCTCAAGAAATGATGGCAATCACTGTAAGTGAAATGAAAGGAAGAGAAGAAGAAGAGAAAAGAGGAAACACTCTTGGCAGTTATTTTATTGAGTTGGTTTGGGGGTTTTTTTGTGGTTTTTTTTTTTGGTAAGTCCCTAAGAATGTCCATTGGAGCCTAATGCCTTCGGCCTGGAAGCCCGCAGCACAAAGATCGCAAAGCCAAGTTGCTGAACAAACCCGTTTCCAAATTACAAGGGCTCCTCGGTGCCAAGAAAGGAATTCACGGGGCAGCGTTTGCCAAGAAATCATTTACCAGATCAGAAGTCGATGTCCCTGGTTCCCCGGCATCAAAACTCAGCTCCAAACCACAAAGCTGGAGAGCGTTTTCTCTGTAACTGGTCTGACAGACACTCTCCCAGCCTTCATATGTAAAGAGAGCTCATAGATGAGTTTTTTTAAAGGCAACGCCCGTCAAAAGAAACCGGGGAGGCTAATAAATGAACGCACTGTAATGCTCAGCTCGTTAGTAAGGCAATTATACCCACTGCGCACCTCCGGGGGGAGGGGGGGAGGGGGTGCTCGCACCCCAGTCTATTGGGGCTGCACTCTTAGAATCGTGTTGTTCACAGCCAGCGTGACCGTACTCGGTATTCCTGCCTAGAAAACAGCAACAGCGATAAGAGTAATGAAAGTGAGAACGAGAACGTTGAAATATTTTTGTTAAAGTCTATGTATTGCGTGTGAGAAAGAGAGACAGAGAGTGCGCACGCACAGGGGAAGGGCAGAGAGAGAGGGAGAGAGAGAGAATCCCAAGCAGGCTCTGTACTGCCAGTGCGGAACCCAACTCGGGGCTCGAACTCGCAAACCGTGAGGTCAGGACCTGAGCCGAGATCAAGAGTCAGATGCTTAACGGACTGAACCACCCAGGCGCCCCGGGAGAGCATGCAACTCTTGATCTCAGGCTCATGAGCTCAAACCCCACACTGGGCTCACTTAAAAAGGATATTTTGGGGTGCCGGGATGGCTCAGCCGGTTAAGCGTCCGACTCTTGATCTCGGCTCAGGCCATGATCTCATCGTTCATGAGATCAAGTCCCGAGTCAGGCTCTGCACTGACAGTGCAATGCTGCTGGGGATCCTCTCTCTCTCTCAAAACAAATAAACTAAAAAAAAGCTTACATGCTTTCCTGACTAAGCCAGCCAGGCACCCCTGTTGTAATATTTGGTGGGATTTTTTTTTAATGTTTATTCATTTTTCAGAGAAAAGGTGAGTGGGGGAGGAGCAGAGAGAGAGGAGGACAGAGGACCTGAAGCAGGCTCTGCACTGACAGCACTGAGCCCGAAGCAGGACTCGACCTCACAAACTGTGAAATCATGACCTGAGCTGAAGTCAGACACTCAACCAACTAAGCCACCCAGGTGCCCCTATTTGGTGGGATTTTAACATTTATTTATTTTTGAGAGAGAGAGACAGAAAGACAGAGCATGAGCAGGGGAGGGGTAGAAAGAGAGGGAGACACAGAAGCAGAAGCAGGCTCCACGCTCTGAGCCATCAGCACAGAGCCCGATGCAGGGCTCGACCTCACAAACCATGAGATCATGACCTGAGCCGAAGTCGGACGCTTCACCGACCGAGCCACCCAGGCGCCCCAATACTTGGCGGAATTTTTAAAAATGATTTTATTGGTATGTACATAACGTACGGTAAACTGTGCATATCTAAAAGATAAAACTTGCTATATTCTGTCGTACGTATCTGGACATATAGGAAACCATCACCCTCAATCAATTTAGTGAGTATATCCTTCATTCCCAGAAGTTTCCTTGTAATCCTTCCCTTCCCTCCTACCCCTCCAGTATAGGCAATCAAATCTGTTTTCTGTTGCTACAGATTCGTGTGTACTTTCTAGAGTTTTATACAAGTGGAATCAAATAATATATGCTCTTTTCTGTCTAGCACCTTTCAGCATAATGATTTTGAGATTCATCCAATCTTATCACATTCATCAGTTGACGGGCATGTGAGTTATTTTCAGTTCGGGGCTATTGCAATTAAAGCCACTATAAACGTTTATGCTCGCCTAGTTATAGACGTATATTTCGTCTTCTCTAGGGTAAACGCCTAAGGGTAAACGGGCTGGATCTTAGATTAGGTGTATGTTTAACATTGTAGGAAACTGGCAAACTATTTTCCGAAGTGGTTGTACTCTTTTGCGTTCCTACCGGTGGTGAAGGAGGGTTTTGGTTCTACATTTTTGCCAACCCTTGGTAAGGTCAGTATTTTAATTTTAGCAGAGAAGATCGTAACTAATAAAGTAATATAACAGTGAGAATATTTTTAACTGTAGAGCTGATAGAAGAAAATCATCATTGTTAACACCCAGCGTTGGCAAGGGTACAGAGGAAAGTACTCTTGGTTTTTGTTCGGTTTTTTAAATTCACTTATTTATTTTAAAAGAGAGAGACAAGAGAGCAATCAGGGGAGGGGCAGAGAGAGAGATTGGGAGAGAATCCCAAGCAGGATCCTGGCTGTCGGCACAGAGCCCGATGTGAGGCTCGGACTCACGAACCGTGAGATCATGACCTGAGCGGAAACCAAGGGCCAGACGCTTAACGGACTGAGCCCCCCGGGCACCCCAGTACTCTTGTTACTGAGGGTGGAAATGAAAATTAGCATCATTTTCTGGGAGCCAGGGTGCGCGTTGTGTCTGGACTCACAGTGTGTGTCTTGAAACCTCTCATTTTATTTTATTGAACAATTCCCCTTCTGAAGATGTATCCTGAAGACGTAAAACCCCTTGCAAACACACACCGGAGCCCTGCTGTCGGCAGCAGGAGGTTCTGCATCCATTAGTTTCCTCGAGAAGCAACAAAACTACCGAACGAGAGAGCTGAGAGCTGGCAGTCCACAGGCTGGACCTTCAGATCTGAGTTCTTCGACCCTCAAACGGTTTTAAGTTTGTGGAATTTCTTGCCGGCGTTTCAAAATGAGGAGCTGTCATAGAAAAATCTATTTTCCGGGGACTTTTTGACAAAGTAGAAGATCGGACGCACCCAGGGCCCACACGAAAACAAAAAGCTGGGTGAAGTGACTTTCTGCGCCAGCCGAATCCGCAGAATTTATCGCACTGTCGTGCAAACTGTGCCTTGGCTTGTCTCTTGTGCGTTGAGTACCCTTTGAAGGTAGACACTAGGATTTGTTCTTCTCCCCCGGACCCCGCCCTAGTGCCCGGCACGAAGAACAGATATTTGCCGAAAAATGAATGGCTGGGGCCCCTGGGTGGCTCAGTCGGTTGAGCATCCGACTTCAGCCCGGGTCGTGATTTTGCGGTTCGTGGGTTCGAGCCCCACATCGGGCTCTGTGCCGACAGCTCGGAGCCTGGAGCCTGCGTCCGAGTCTGTGTCTCCCTCTCTCTCTGCCCCTCCCCTGCTCATGCTCTCCCTCTGTCTCTCTCAAAAATAAATAAACATTGAAAAAAAAAAGAAAGGAAAAAAGAAAAAATGAATGGCTGGCAATTAGAATTGGTTTACAGCGTGTAATTTCTTGAAGCTAGGTTACCTAAAAGACAGAAGGTGTACAATATAATGATTTAACACTTGTATTTGCTCATCTATGCCTGCAGCAGGATTTCTAAATCTCAGCCCTAGGGGCATCTGGGGCCAGGCAGTTCTTTGCTATGGGGGGCTGTCCTGTGCCTCGTGAGATCTCTGGCCTCCCCCCTCCACATGCCAGTGGCCCCCCTCCCTCAGCTGTGACCACCAAAACTGTCTCCAGATATTGCCAAACGTCCCCGAGAGTTCAACTCCTCCCCAGCTGAGAACCGCTGGCCTAGAACATCTCTGGAAGAACATACTAGAAACGTGTAACTGTGGTGTGACCAAGAGAGGAAGGGAAACTTCATTTTCACCTGTTCCAACTTTTGACTCTTAAAACACAAATATTATCAAAGTTCGGCTTACGTTTTTTTTCCCGGTGTCCAGATACCTTCAAAACGGAAGCCACTTTTTAAACACTGAAATATACCGCCTTGTGTAAGTTTAAGGCGCGCAACATTTCGACGTGATAAATGAACATATGGCGTGTGTGACTGCCATGGTGGCCTTAGCTAACACCTGTATCACGACCCGTGATTGAGGCTTCTTTTTTTGTGGTGGGAATAATTAAGACCCAGTCTCTAAGGAAGCTTGATGTTTCTAACAGTGTTGTTTTCTATAATCACCTCCCTGTGCATTAGACCTCCAGGATTTATTTCTCTAGCAGTTGTAAGTTTGTAATGGTAAAGAACGTCTCCCGTTTCACCATACCCCCAGCCCCCGGTCACCACCATGCCACTCTCCAAAACAGAAACCACTTAAGAAAATATAAAAACTTCTAAGATACACGGGCAAGGAACTTCCTTGTGTCTTTTTAGTTTGTCTTTTTTAAAAAAAAGAATTGTTTTTAAGGTTTATTTCTTTATTTTGAGACGGAGAGAACAAGGGGGGGAGGGGCAGAGAGAGAGAGAATCCCAAGCAGGCTCCGAGCCGTCAGCACAGAGCCCCACACGGGGCTCGATCTCATGGACCGGGAGATCAAGACCTGAGCCAGAATCGGGAGTTGGAGGCTTAACCGACTGAGCCACCCAGGCGCCCCTTTAGCCCCTTTTTTAAAATAACAGAATCGATCACGGATTACGTGAGCTCCTCCGATTTGCCCCATTTTGCCGGGTGGGAAATGGAACCTCAAAAAGGAAGAAGTCCTACGCCCGTCCAATTAGCGACCGCTCTGCGGCTAGCGCCCAGAGGCCCTGAGACCCGGCCTTCGCTGCCATTTCAGATGTGTGTCCGCTGTTGAAAGCGGATCGTTCCAAGGGAGTAGAAGCTCAAGAAGGCACCGCCGGGGGCCCTGAAGTAAAACCACAGCAACTTCCACTCAACACGTGTTCATCTTTGCTTCAGGGCCGTTGAAGTTGTGCAGTGGAGGCTCCCGTGCGGCCCTGAGCCCTGACGCGCGCCTAGTCCTAGCTGAAAACTTTGCCTCTCATCTCAAGGGTTTTTGTGTTGTGTTTGTGTTGCGTTGTGTTTTTGAATCGCCAATTTTTATTTACAAGGGGGCCACAGTCTCTGTTTACCTGCTGATTATGTTCTTGGGGTGAATTATCTATGAATCGCAAGCAGTATTTGCAAGTGCTTCTACCTACAATCGTGTCGTCACAGAAACCCTGCGAGAGAACTAGGAACAAATTTTGCAGATGAAGAAGTAACTCCGGGGAGATGCATTCACTTACTTGCCCACCATCACACATGCTGGAGCCAGGTTCAAAAACCAAGATCAACTGAGCCTTTACTCTTTCAGACCCTTCACAGAAGTCTTCAACTTGCCAATAGAAATCCTATAAAAACCAAAAGTAATTCCCCAGTCAAGGAGTTAAATTCTTAATTGAGAACATACTAGTGGAAAGTGTTTATCCAAGGGATACCAGTGTGCTGTTTCGAAGGGACACATGCACCCCAGTGTTTATAGCAGCACAATCGACAGTAGCCAAAGTATGGAAAGAGCCCAAATGTCCATCGACGGATGAATGGGTAAAGAACATGTGGTATATATATCCAATGGAGTATTACTCGGCCATCAAAAAGAATGAAATCTTGCCATTTGCAACTACGTGGATGGAACTGAAGGGTATTCTGCTAAGTGAAATTAGTCGGAGAAAGACAAATATCACATGCCTTCATTCATACAGGGACTTTAATAGACAAAACAGATGAACACAAGGGAAGGGAAGCAAAAAGAATATAAAAACAGGGCGGGGGACAAAACAGAAGAGACTCTTAAATATGGAGAGCAAACAGAGGGTTGCTGGAGGGGTTGTGGGAGGGGGGATGGGCTCAATGGGTAAGGGGCACTAAGGAATCTACTCCTGAAATCATTGTTACACTCAAGGCTAACTAACTTGGATGTCAATTAAAAAATAAATTATTTAAAAAAAAAAAAAAGAACGTCCTAGTGAATAAGATAAGACAGCAGAGCCTGTGACAGCATGCCAGACATACAATAAATGCCACATAACTGTTAACCATTATGATGAGTCACATAGCTTCAAATATTTTTTTAAAAATAGTATAGTATTGAAGATAGCTTCCATTGGTCGTGTACAGCAAGATGAACCCATCTGCCTGTATTACGTGGCTGCACCACGTTTTTTTCTTTTTTCTTTTTTAATATTTGGGTTGGTTTCTGGCATTTCCAACTGGGGACGTTTCACACGAATAACCCAACGTACGGCGTCTGTTGGAAAACTGGCGCCTCTGGGCTGGGGTTATGGAACCACTGCCCCCGTCAGACAGCGCGAGGCCTCCCCGTTTACCGCAGACTCTCCACCCGCCTGAAGTGAGGCCTGTGGGTTTGCCATTTGTCACTGGTGGTTACGAAGGAGGGCTCCGGAATGAAATGAGGAGTCTCAGTTCTTTGCAGTGCTGCTGCCCAGCTGGGTGACCTAGAGCAAATAATTCTACCTTTCTAGGTCCATCTCCCGGAGCTGTGGTGACAAAATAAAACCATCTGCCTAAAAGCATGGAGCTCAGGGCCCAAGGCGTGGACGGCTTTCAATGAAGGTTAGCTCTTTGCATCACTAGGCGTGGGAAGCAGAAGAATGGCCTCCTGAAGGTGTCCCCAACCTAATCCTGGAACCCGTGCCTAGGGTACCTTGTATGGCAGAAGAAATGCTGCAGATGTGATTAAGGGAAGGGTTTTTATTTATTTATTCATTCATTCATTCATTCATTCATTTTGCTTCAAGAAAGCTTTCTTTCTGAATGCTTGTTTTTACTGATTGATTATTAAATCTATTTATTCTTATTTCTTTCACACGGCAAGCAGGGCAGGGACAGAGAAAGAGGGAGACAGAATCCCAAGCAGGTTCCGTGCCATCAGGGCAGAGCCCCGCGTGGGGCTTGAACTCACGAACTGTGAGATCGTGACCTGAGCCGAAATCAAGAGTCAAACGCCTAACCGACTGAGCCACCCAGGTGCCCCAGGTTGAGGATTTTTAAATGGAGAGATTATCTTTGATGATCCCGATGGGTCCGCTGTAACCACAGGGTCCTTGCGAGTGTAAGAGGGAGGCCGGAGGTCAGTGGCAGAGGAGTGTGAGACAAGAGGGGTTGCAGCGGGGGGCGGGGGCAGGCAGACAGAGGAAGGGGCCGCCAGTCAAGGAATGCACTTGGTCTCTAGAAGCAGGAAAAGCCAAGGAAGTGGGTTCTCCTCTAGAGCCTCCAGAGGGACACAGCTCTGCCAACCCCTTGGCCTTAGCCCAGTAAGGCCCCTTGGGGGTCTCCGACTTCCGGAATCATAAAAGAATACATTTTTTCTGTCTTAAGTCACTAATTTCGTGGCCGTTTCTTACAGCAGCAAGAGGAAACTCTACACGAGGCCGTCTCGTCCTCACTGCAATTCCGTACGGTCTATTGTCCGCATCCTACAGAAGAAGTGGGGTCGGTAAAGGTTAAGAACATTGCCCCGAGTAGAACGTGGCAGAGCCCAGAATCAATTCCAGGTCCTCCTGAAACCCAAGCCCGGCCCAACCCAAGTGACTCCCAGTTCTCTGGTCATTCAGCTTCTATTTGAATGATCCCAGAAACAGAAATATCCTTCCTTCCCGAGGCTACTCTTTCAACGGCTGGACAGGATTTACCATGATGTCTTCTGCCCACTGAGCTACTTTCTACGGCACTCGGAAGGAGTTAAGGCGCTTTCAGTTACAAACGCAGAAACCCAGGGGACCTAGCGTAAGTAAGAAGGGGACATTTATAACAAGGACATAGGATATCGCGTGAAGCCCATGTCCAGGAAGGCAGTTAGGCTTTAGGGAGAACTGAAACCAAGAAATGGGAAGCTGGAAAGAATCCGGCCAGGCAAGACCCGCTGTCTTCCACCTCTGCTTCTCGGCATGGCTGCCTCATTCTTTTCTCTCCGTAGATCGATTTTCTCGGCCACTCCGTTGTCATGTTGGCACATGGCCGCTCAGGTGCCCCAGATTGACACACTACAGGTCCAATTCTATGGACAGACTGCCTGGCAGTACCTCAAGGTAAATCTCAAATTCCCCAGAGACAGAATCCGATACCTCTGGCTTCCAGCAGGCCTCCCTCCCTTGTCCGATCAGCTGTCAGCAGGAAGGCAGGATTGTGATGACCAAACATGGCTGCCAGGGACTTCCCACTTGCAACTGTGGGCTTGGGTGCGAGGGGGAGGGGTGGGGAAAGCGGGAGCTGAGCTGATGCCCTCAAAATGGAGTACCTCCCATTTATCTCCCTAAGGTTCCCCCCACACACACACCCGCCCCCAAAAAACCCAATAAAGATAGCAAAGCAGCTTCGGAGCTTTTGAAAAGCCCTTTCTTCCCTTGTGGTCATCTCCTTTCCTGGGAACCGTCCGTAGAACCTTCAGGCATTTCCTCAGTATGACGGTTCCCAGATTACTCAACAACCTGACTATGCCCCCAGCTCCCCCTCGGCCTACACAACTTCGGCAACATCTCCACTCAAACGTGTGCTCTGTCTCCATAACTAACGTTGCTTCTTCAAATACGGGCTGTCTAGCTCATTTCAGTTGTTTTCTTGCTTTACCTTCCTTGAACCCACGAGGCGTATACCGACTCCGTTAATGCAGGCTAAGACTGTTTCCTTGTCAGCTGTATACATCTGGCTCAAATTGAGTTTGTGGCCAGCTAGAAGCCCCAGATCTACTTCCCAGGAACTGCTGTCTGGCCAAGTCTCCCAATTCCCAGACTTAAATAATTGATGCCAGAATCCACATCAATCCCTGGTAAATATTCTCTTGTTTCCTCCAAATCCTTTATTTGACTCTACGGAGACCACTGTGAACCTTGATTCCCTCATATCAGTTTGTCTGTGTCCTAGAAATTTCACCTGTGTACCTTAATGGTTTAGTCTCGAAACGAGATCCCAACTAGACCAAAGACATACCAGTGGACACTTCCGAAGCTGCCACGGGCTCCGCTAATCAACATCAAATACCCCCGAAAATACGCTGCAAGCATTTCGGGATCTTTTATTCCTGGAACGAGAAGGGTGGCAGCCCAAATTCCTCAAATATTTTTGACGTTTAAATTTTATAACGACAGAAAAGATCCAGCATGATTATAATCCAGGGCATCAAGGATATGGGAAAAACTCTGGAAGTCTTTCATTAAAATGAATCATGATAATTATTGAATTTACTTCTCACAGCAACCCAGGAATATTCATATTTCCATTTTATAGGTATGTAACCAAGGTTACACAGAAACAAGTAACCTTGAGATTGCAAGGCAAGCTGTTGATTCATAGCTTCAGTGCTTAATCCCAACCCTAGCGGTGGGCAGGGTCAGTTTTTCCTGTAAAGGGCCAGACAGCAAATATTTTAGGCTTGGGGGACCACACGGTCTCTGCCTTTGCAGAGCGAAAGCAGTTGTAGGCAATACTTTAACAAAGGGGTCTGACTGTGTTCACATAAAACTTTATTTACAAAACACAGGCGGTATGCCTCATTTGGCCCTCAGACTGTAGTCTGCCAACCCATGCGAGGGTGTTCTTCCTCCCCAACCTGCCTGGCAAAATCCTGCTCAAATATTCAGCCCCCACATGACCATTAAGTTACTAAACTGGACGTAAATGGGATTCGGCCCGTGGGTCATAGCTTGCTGGCCCATCTCAGCCATCATGCCTTCTGACTTGGTAGGTTAATGCATCTCACTGAAGAACCTTGAGTCAGTGCCTAATGTAGGTCATAGCCAAAGCCAGCAAGACTGACACATGTCAAAACGCATAAAGATTCACCAATCTATGTAACACTGCCCTGCACAGCAGTAATTCCTTGTGAGGCTATTTGTTTTAATACCTTTTTCCACAAGTCCCCAAATAAATTTGTAGCCATCCAACACACACACACACACACACACACACACACACACACACACACACCATGATCTGAGCCCAGCATATGATCTCAGCTTCTTCATGGCCATGCTGTTCTCCTCTGGCCAGAACATTTTAGCATTCCCTCACGCACACCTAAGTGCTGCACTGAGCCTGAGTCCTGAGTCACACGCATTAAAAAAAAAAAAGTGTTCCACTGGAAATTAGCATGCAAGCAAGTTGCAAGGAAATGGCCCGGGAAGCAGAGTGAAGAAGCTTGATTCAGGCACGATGGACGTCCTACGGCAGACGTAACCAACCAAGGCACCCGGGAGAGAAGTCACCTGCAATTTTGAAAAGCAGGTGGAAGAAATCAGGACCAGAGCCCTACTAGCAATTTGAGCAACTTGAAAAGAGCCAAGCAGGCCTTTCATGCCGATCGAGAGAAAGCTACCATTTCCAGAGACAGGTCCTCTTGCTAACAGGCAATGCAAGCCCTCCCAACATGGGCTGGGCACTTGGCAGGAAGGGCTATCATGCAAGCGTGTGGCCGGCTTACCCTTAACATTTCCCGGTGTCAACAGCTTTCAGGCAAACCGGTGGGTTGCTTTAACCTTTAGAAAAAGAGAAAATACAAACAGTAAAAATGAGCTGGTTCTAATGACATAGAAAGACACGTGCGACAATAACAGAAGCCTAGACATCTTGCGGCAGGTTTACTCGTATTTTTTTTGAATGCTAACGTAAGATGTGTTTACTTGTTGCCCAACAGCCTTTAACAGACGTACCATGGCAGAGCGCTTAAAAAAAACAGGGGGTGGGGCCCCCGGGTGGCGCCTTCAGTTAAGCGTCCAACTCTTGGTTTCAGCCCAGGTCACGGTCTCACGGTTCATGAGACTGAACCCCAGCGCAGAGCCTGCTTGGGATTCTCTTTCCCTCTCTCTCTGCCCCTCCCGGCTCACGCGCACACGTGTCTCTCCGATAGGTTCGGGAAAATAATGGACACCGAGGTTCTTCGTGTCAGCACTGTTCATCACAGACAAGAAAGAAACAACCCAAATACCCCGCAACAGAAAACTGGTTGAATACATTTGACTGTGATCCTAAGTGGAATATTCTGCAGCTCTAAAAAAGAAGGAAGGATCCCCTGGGCGGCTCATTCGGTGAAGCGTCCAACTCTTAGTTTCAGCTCAGGTCACAATCTCACGGTTTGTGAGTTCGAGCCCCACGTCAGGCTGTGTGCTGACCGTGCAGATTCTCTCTCTCCCTCCCTGTCTGCCCTTCCCCACGCTCTCTCTCTCTCAAAATAAATAAATGAACTTTAAAAAAATTTTTTTAAATAAAAAACAATTTTAAATAATAAAATCTTAAAAAAACAGGGGCGCCTGGGTGGCTCAGTCGGTTGGGCATCCGACTTCGGCTCAGGTCACGATCTCACGGTCGGTGAGTTCGAGCCCCGCGTCGGGCTCTGTGCTGGTGGCTCGGAGCCTGGATGAAGTCGGCTTCGGATTCTCTGTCTCCCTCTCTCTCGGCCCCTCCCCTGCTCATACTCTGCCTTTCTCTGTCTCTCAAAAATAAATAAATGTTAAAAAAAAATTTTTTTTTTAATCTGAAAAAAACAAAAACGAAGACACAGCTCTGAAGGACACCCAGCAAACTCATCAAAAGGAATCAGAGGATGGGTCCGATGGAAACAGGAATGGGGCTTCTCACTATATTCCTCTTTATACTGTTTTCTTTTCAAACCATGTGGATGTGACAACTATTCCAAAGCTTGAATTGTTTTAAAGAGCTAGCAACGTGTTTACAACCACAATAATTCTCTCTGTAAGAGGGTGTTGCTACCAGATGTCAAAACACTATTTTTATTTCTCGGCACTAGGTACAAAGTAGATGAAATCCGCTGAATAAGGTGCTGAGAATGGTCTCTCCTGCACAGAATGTAGGGTAAATTGAGGCCATTGATGGTGGCACTCCGTGGTGCTTGATAAGGAGAGGCCTAGAAAGCATTATCATCGTATTGGCTGCGTGTTCACGTGGCCTGAAGCAAAGAGATTGAACTTAGATGTCTGACCGCCTTGGGTGGCCTCCAGCTCCAACACCTGTCGGCTGTGTCCCCAGGCAGGTCACGCGGGTTCCGGGGCCTCCGCAGCTCTGTGTGGTGGAGACGGGATCACCTACCGTACAGGGTAGGAACGCTCTTTCGCTCCGACAAGTAAACTGCTACCTACTCATTCCTGTGCCGGGCGTCGTCTTAGGCCAAGGTAAGACTTCAGATTCTAGACCAGCGTGTCTCCACCGAGACCAGTTTTGCCCCCAGAGGACATTTGGCAATGTCTGGGGACATTTTTAGTTGTCACAAGTCGGGGGGGGGGGGTTGAGTGGGGGGCACAGGAGAAGTGCCACTGGGATCCAGTGGGAGGACCTAGCGGGCCACGCAAGCAGCTAAACACCCCACGATACACAGGACGGTCCCTCCAACGAAAAGTTAGCCCGCGCCCCATGCCAGTAGGGCTGAGGCTCGGAGCTCGCTCCGAGAGAAAACAAAGCCAGAATAAACAAATAAATGGCAATGCCACGTGTTGTTCGGTGCTCTGGGACAGAATGACCAGGGCAGCTGTTTGAGCTGGGGCAGGGACAGGCCGTGCCAGAGAAGGCTCTCTCTCGGAGGACAGGCAGGTGTTGCTGACGGCTAACAAGTACTAGGGAGCCCGGCAAGCTAGTGTCTGGGACAAGGGCTCTTGAGGCTCAAAGAAAAGCAAGGGCAAAGGCCCTGAGGCCAAGACAAGTCTGACTTGTCCAGGAGAGAGGAGGGGAGTGTGGCTCCAAGCGGGAACAGGGGTGGCTGGAATCCATGTGTTGAGGGAACAAGGGCCAGACCTCCTGGAGAGAAATTTTCATTTTTGCCTGAAGTACAATGGGGACCCATGGAAAGGTTTTCAACACTGAGCTGGCATGATCTGCTGTGTGTTTTTCAGAGCCGTTAGGGCTGCTCTGTGAGCGATGGATCGAAGAGAGTCAGCACGAAGCAGGTAGGCTGAGAGCGGATTTCGGTAGTGTTAGTGGAGTGGGGGGGGGGGGACACATTTTTGCAGGTAGAACCCGCTAGATGCTGTCGAGAACTGGAGAATTAAGTGGATAGCTCAGATCCAGCAAGTCACATACGGGAGAAGCCCACAAACACGAGCTCCAATGAACAAAAGGAGACTTTTTTTTTTAAATGTTTACTTATTGAAAGAGAGAAAGAACAGGAGGAGGCAGAGGGAGAGGGAGAGAGAGAGAATCCCAAGCAGGCTCCACACCGTCCGCGCAGAGCCCAACACAGGGCTCGAACCCACGAACCGTGAGATGGTGACCTGAGCCGAAATCAAGAGTCGGACGCTTACCCGACTGAGCCACCACCCAGGCGCCCCAAACAAAAGGGGGGTTAATCCCTCAGTTTGAAAATTAAAACTTAGTGAAAATTGCAGTGACAAACGCACCTTCAGATACCCACTTCTGCCCAGTGGCCCCGGGGTGCTGACGGGTCAGGTGAGCTGACAATTTCGACTTGGAAAGTGCCGGGAGAAGGACACTGAGGGTGAATACCGGGGAAAACAAGAAATCTACGAAAGCACCAAAAATGCCCATCTCTGGAAAGTTACAAGGGATAGCTGATGTGCTGAAAACGAAGGAACTATTTCAAGCAAGAAGCTTCTGGAAAATGTGGGTCTCTGCTTAGGAGTCCGGCGCTGGCATAACCAGTGGACCGTCAGCCCCATGGACAAAGGAAGAGCCAAGTCGAACAAGGCATTAACTGTAGTCCACGTCAAGCCGCTTACAAGTGGCCGTTTAAAGATTTTTAAACATAGGAGATATTGTTTATGAAACGTAATCTGATCGCCCAAGCAAAAACGACACAAATTCCATGGCAACTGTGGAGATTAAGGAAGTGTTTGAAGGACGAAATCCCTTATCTAACACCCCTCTTGTCAATTCACTCACCGAATAAGAGGTCTCAGGAGAAGCGTCAGGGGTAAAGACAATTCACTTTATGGAGAAGGATTTTCAGAATCTCATTTTGTGGACTGATGCATAAACACCACCCAAACTGTGGGATTAAAAGGCAGAGTCGGGCATTATTATGTTTTGCACGGAGTCAAACAGTAATAAGAAGTCATGATAATAGCAGCTGCTGCTTACTGAGCTAAATTAACTCCAATTCTCCAGTAGATTTATGAGTTTCCCTTTATGGATGAAGGAAACGGGGGCCCAGAGAGGCCATCTGACTTGTCCAAGGACACACAGCTGTTGGGCAGGGTCCAGGCTTCTGGACCCTCTTGTCTAAATCCCCCTCCTCGTCACATCTTGAGCAAGCAGTCTGGTGCCTTTCAGCCCGGGGGAGGGAAAACAACATGGTTATCACATTCAGAGACCGGGGACAACGATTAGACTTAATGAACACCTTCTTTGTGCCTGTTTCGGAGGCTAAGTGCTTTACTTAAGTCATCTCATCTGGTGTTAATGATAACTCTGGAAGTATTTCTATTATTTTCACTCTACATCTAAGGGACCTAAGGCTCAGATAGGTTCAGTAACTTTTCTAAGGTCACGCAGCCACGGAGTGAGAATACAAGATTCAAAACCCTGCGGTTGAACAGTAAGTCTACGAGTTTAGGCAACATGCTTCAGGGAGGGAAACAGAAAAGGGACCCCAGGCAGACAGGACGTATAAACAGAGGTTTAGATGCAGCTCAAATAGAGTCCGCATCCTGAATTCATTTCTTTTCAAAGCATGCATCAAAATGGCCGTTAAGTTCTTATTTGTGGAATTATTTGTTCTGTGTTATCTGTTTACAGCTTGGTCTCTCCTCCTGTCTTAGGCCCAGTATCTGTAACGGGGTACACATATCAAAGCTCCACCAATATCTCGTTTTGCTTTGGGGTTGTTGTTTTTTTTTTTTTTTTTTCCGGTTTGAGTCCATGAAGCAATCAATGGAAAGGCGAATGGCAAAGTACAGAGAGTCACAAACTTAGGGAGTTAGGAATCATTATCCCAAACTAGAAAAGCAGGCACGTTCCCTTTTAAGCTTCCCAAATCTGATCTCACTCTTTCTACCAGAGCCTTGATTCTAGCTCGACTGTGATCCCTAGATCGCAAACTCCTCTATGTGTCCCCCACCAAGGAGGGAAACAGGAAACTGTGGCTGCCTCTCACACATGCAGCTCCAACCTTGGGCATCGTGGGGTTTATCCAAGATCAGAGCAAAATTGTGAACTTCTCAGTGAGTGACATCTTGGGAGTGCCATTCCTTTGATCAGCCCCTGGGATGTAGTCCTTGTCGGCCGGGGTCAGAGGGAGTTCTGCTCTGGGTCACTGTCATATTCCGATTCTTTTTTTTTTTTAATTTTTTTTTTCAACGTTTATTTATTTTTTTGGGGACAGAGAGAGACAGAGCATGAACGGGGGAGGGGCAGAGAGAGAGGGAGACACAGAATCGGAAACAGGCTCCAGGCTCTGAGACATCAGCCCAGAGCCCGACGCGGGGCTCGAACTCCCGGACCGCGAGATCGAGACCTGGCTGAAGTCGGACGCTTAACCGACTGCGCCACCCAGGCGCCCCTGTCATATTCCGATTCTTACCGACCTAGCTTCCCTCTCTGCTCAGGGCATCTCTGCCGTGTCGTCAGTCACCACGTGACCACGTAGGATGACCATAGTCAACACGTTACGAGAAACCTGCCTTTAGGAATCCTACCTGGCCATGGGACATGGTGGTGCCTAGTCGGTAAGCCAAGGTTAACGGGATCCACACCTAGGATTCAAAGCTCAAGACCTTTAGTCCCAACTGGCTGCCTGCCTGAAAAGCTAACACTTCCTCCGTCTGCCACGTTAAAGAAATAAACATCCCTGGAGGCACACCTGCTTGCATCCACTTCTCCTTAGATTTTTCGAATCAAATGCACCCAGCTTCAAAATCTGGCTCTGCCTCTTTACAGGCTTGGACAGCACTTCTCCAAACCTTGTCTGCATGGGAATATCAATAGGACCTCCTCACGGTGTCGGGGCCCATATCCAACGAGATAAAGACTAGAAGGCGGTTAGTGCGATGGTTAAAAAAAAATAGTCGTTTGGGGGCTCCTGGGTGGCGCAGTCGGTTAAGCGTCCGACTTCAGCCAGGTCACGATCTCGCGGTCCGTGAGTTCACGATCTCGCGAGATCTCGAGTGATCTCGCGTGAGTTCGAGCCCCGCGCGGGGCTCTGGGCTGATGGCTCAGAGCCTGGAGCCTGTTTCCGATTCCGTGTCTCCCTCTCTCTCTGCCCCTCCCCCGTTCATGCTCTGTCTCTGTCTCAAAAAAAAAAAAAAAAAAAAAAAAAATTAGTCGTTTGATAACCCATTGCCAGTAGTGATGGTTGGTATTACTCACATCCATTCATTTCTAGAAAGAGGTTTCCAAACTTCCCACAAAACAGAAATCTTCCCTCTCCTCTCATGGGTTTTTCTTCCCCAAAACGACATGGAAATTCCAGCCAAGACAAAAAATGGTAGAAGGGCTCCAAGCTAGAGTAGTAGTTTACTTCTTAGGTCGCCCTGTTTCTACTGGGGCCATACTGGGGAAGCTGGTAATGCCTAACACAAAGAGAAGTACAGCACAGACCCACCTTCCAAATGGCATCCGTGAGTTTCATTTTGTGAAGTGCACTTTGTATCTCTTTCCTCAGCTCCGTCTCCTAGCGATCGGCTGTGTTTTTCAGGTCTGGTTTTTCTGGATACATCCCACCCACCCCACATTTTTGTCAGCGTGAAGATCAAGGGGACAAAGACAAATTCAATTAAGCGGCAGGCTTTGGTGACCAGCAGCTATCTTTCTGGAGGAACTGAATGCAAGCGGCTCAGGGGTGGGGTCGCGTATGCATCGTGCTCCTGAAAGGAAAGGAGGCAGCATTTGAGTATAAATCACGCGACAAA
This sequence comes from Prionailurus viverrinus, assembly GCF_022837055.1. Lineage (NCBI taxonomy): Eukaryota > Metazoa > Chordata > Mammalia > Carnivora > Felidae > Prionailurus > Prionailurus viverrinus. The sequence goes on from NC_062563.1 coordinate 8,656,593, forward strand.
CGGAGCTCTCCTCCTGTATTAATCTTTTATTCGGAAACAGGCACTGTTTTAAGGGGAAATTAAAGGCCATCAATGAGCGGGCGGCTTCTGAGCTCGAGATGCAAATATTATTCCCAATTCTAGATTCCGAAGCGATCCCTCCATTGATATGTTAATAGCCTCCTCGTGTTTCTCTGACCTCAAATCCTGGAAGGGGGGGAAGCTATACTTACAGGAAACAAAAGAAAAGTCCGTGGTAGAATAAACATTTGCTAAGTGGACTTTGACTGTAAACCCCAACTTGTCATGTGTTAAGGATGGAATTCTCTCCGAGCCAGCCCTCTACTGACGCCCTGAATGTTTGGTATGTGTCTATGTCCAAGGAGTTGCCAGGACCCATCCTTTCTCTGGTGTCACCTGACATTTCAGCTTCCCACTCATGCTGCACAAGACGACAAATGCTTTGGTGCTGTCACGCCAAGGAAGGCAACCCTTGGCAACCGGAAATAAGCATGATTCAGTTGCCTATAAATCAAAGGTGATCGCAACCCAAAGTGGGTCACCTATGCGTAAACTCACAGGGTCAAAAACAAAGTCAGAGATTATTTATTTAGCACCTGCTGTACGCAAGACATTGTGCCGGGATCCTGGGGATACACAAACATGTTTGACAAGGAGCTTATGTTTTTAGGGCAAATGGGCAATAAACAATTTAAAAGGTAAAGACAGATCAGGTTGTGGCGATGCTATGAAAAGCGAAAGCAGATAATGAAAAAGAAGGGGCTGGGAGAAGGCATCTGGAGAAATTATGAGCGTACAGAAATTCAAGGAGGCCCCGGCCACTGATACGTGGTCTGCAGGACTAGCATTCCAAGCAGAGGGACGGTACGTGCAAGGGTCCTGAGGTAGGAAAGGGCTTGTATGTGAGCGTCAGAAAGTCTCCTGTGGCAGCTAGACGGTGGTACATGAGATTATGTCACAACACCGCGTAGGAGCGAGATTATGCAAGGCCTTGTAGCTAGTACAACTTTCTAAAAAAGTAAATGTCATCATCAAAAATTCATGTCTTCCTATCAGCAGAGGGAAGACTCTCAAAGGGTAAGCAAACATGTACTTTTAAAGGATTCAGATATACTAATGTTTACTAATTTACCATATTCTTACATTACATACGGTAAATTCTAGAACCACATGTCTGATCTCTGTTCACCAGAGTCGAGGCTTCTAGCTAATGTGCTTTTTAAGATCTAAATTCAAGTAGAGGCTGACCTAATAGGCTGTGTTTCTTATCTTTTACATGAAAGGAGTTTATAATATTTCCCGAGGGCACCTCTCCCAGTGAGCTAATCATCTGCGATGTGAGGTTAAATCTGTCATGAAAATGGACTTTGTAGTCGATGTCTGTACTCCGTTAAAAATTTCCTACAACAAAGGGCACCTGGGTGGCTCAGTCAGTTAAGTGTCCTACTTCGGCTCAGGTCGTGATCTCATGGTTCATGGGTTCAAGCCCCATATTGGGCTCACTGCTGTCAGCACAGAGCCCGCTTCGGATCCTCTGTCTCCCTCTATCTCTGCTCCTCCCCCACTTGTACCCTCTCTCTCTCCTTCTCTTAAAAATAAATCAACACGTAAAGAATTTTAAAATACAAAAAATAAAAGTTTTCTACGACAAAAACACTGAAAGCCCGCCTACATCGCAGCTTTATTTACAATAGCCAAGGCATGGCAGGAAGCAACCCAAGTGTCCATCGACAGACAAACGGACAAAGAAGATGTGGTGGATATATTCGACGGAATAGTAGACAGCCATCAAAAAGAATGAGATCGGGGTGCCTGGGTAGCTCCGTCGGTTAAGCCTCCGACTTCAACTCAGGTCATGATCTCGCCGTTTGTGAGTTCGAGCCCCGCATCCGGCTCTGTGCTGACAGCTCGGAGCCCGGAGTCTGCTTTGGCTTCTGTGTCTCCCTCTCTCTCTCTGCCCCTCCCCTGCTCGTGCTCTGTCTTTCTCTGTCTCTCAATAATAAATAAACGTTGAAAAATTAAAAAAAAAAAAAAAAGAATGAGATCTTGCCATCTGTGACAACGTGCAAAGGGGAGGGGGTGGGGAGATGGATAAAGCAAATGAAGGGAGGAAGACTATAATCTGCCAGGTACAAAAATAAATAAGACATGGGGATGTAATGTACAGCGTAAGGAATATAGTCAATAATATTGTAACAAGTTGTATGGTGACAGATCATAACTGGACTTACTGGGGTAATCATTCCATGATGTATGTGAATATTAACTCACTACATTATACACCTGAAACTAATATTGTATTGTGTGTCAATTATTCTCCAAATAAAATAAAATAAAATAAAATAAAATAAATAAAATTTAAAAAAGTTTTCTCCAACACTGTATGTTAACTAACTGGAATTGAAATAAAAACTTTTTGTTTTAATGTTTATTTGTTTTTGAGAGAGAGACAGACAGACAGAACATGAGTGGGGGAGGGGCAGAGAGAGAGACACAGAATCCAAAGCAGGCTCCGGGCTCCGAGCCATCAGTACAGAGCCTGACGCAGGGCAGGAACTCACAAACCACGAGATCATGACCTGAGCTGAAGTCAGATGGTTAACCAACTGAGCCACACAGGTGCCCCTGATATAAAAACTTTTAAAAAGCTTTCTACAGGGGTGCCTGGGTACCTTAGTCAGTTGAGCATCGGACTTCAGCTCAGGTCATGATCTTGAGGTTCCTGAGTTCGAGCCTTGGGTCGGTCTCTGTGCTGACAGCTCAGAGCCTGGAGCCTGCTTCGGATTCTGTGTTTCCCTCTCTCTCTCTGCCCCTCCCCTGCTCGTGCTCTGTCTCTCTCTCAAAAATAAATAAACATTAAAAAAAATGTTTAGATAAAAAAAAGAATTCTGGGGCGCCTGGGTGGCTCAGTCGGTTGAGCATCTGACTTCGGCTCAGGTCATGATCTCACGGTCTATGGGTTCGAGCCCCGCGTCGGGCTCTGTGCTGACAGCTCAGAGCCTGGAGCCTGCTTCCGATCCTGTGTCTCCCTCTCTCTCTGCCCCTCCCCCACTCTCACTCTGTCTCTCAAAAATAAATAAATATTAAAAAAAATTTAAAAAAAAGAATTCTGAATAATATAAAGCAAACAAGATGGCAGGATAGCAGAACGGTTGAGAGGGCTAACTGCCATGCTCTTCGCCTGCTTTCGTGTCTCCTAGTTGTGTGGCCGCCCCCCCCCCCCCACCAACCCTCTACCCCCAACATTACTCTCTAAGCTTCAGGTTCATTACCCACAGACTGGGAACAAAACAATAGTTATTCGTAGGGTCATTTGATCAGCACTTGAGTTAATTTGTGGAAAGCACTGTGCTTGGCAATATTTTTTGCAAATATGAAGAGCCCACAATAAGTGACTGTTGCAGGCACTGTGCTGAGTTAGGTACAATAGTAACTCCCATTTACAGATGAGGAAACTGAGGTTTGGGGGTGTGAAGTATCTTGGCCACCGTCACATAGCTCAGATTCAAGTCTATCATTTTTTTTTTTAATTTGTTTTTATTTATTTATTTTTGAGAGGGAGAGAACCAGCGAGGGAGGAGCGGAGAGAGAGAGAGGGACAGAGGATCCACAGCGGGCTCCGCACTGACAGCAGACAACCCGGTGCAGGGCTCGAACTCATGAACTGTGAGATCATGGCCTGAGCTGAAGTTGGACACCTGACCGACTGAGTTACCCAGGCGCCCCCCATCATTGCTGATCTAGGAGGTTTTGCTCTTAGTATCCGTGCTGTGGTTGGGTCCACGGATATTTCGATCTATAAATTCAGACGTAAGAAAACTAGTTTTCAAGGGTATTTCATGAAACTTTTGTAGTGATAGATAGGAGTGCTTTGTTCTAATTTGTTTTGGTTTTACTCTGCCCATTTGTGTACAATTCCTTCCTTCCTTCCTTCCTCCCTCCCTCCTCTTCCCCTTTTCATCCTTCACTCTCCTGCTCTCTTTCTCTTTTTGCCCTGAGATAAGGGTATATAATTCAATATTGTTTTTTTTTTTATTTTTAAAAAAAATTTTTTTTAACGTTTATTTATTTTTGGGACAGAGAGAGAGCATGAACGGGGGAGGGGCAGAGAGAGAGGGAGACACAGAATCAGAAACAGGCTCCAGGCTCCGAGCCATCAGCCCAGAGCCCGACGCGGGGCTCGAACTCACGGAGTGCGAGATCGTGACCTGGCTGAAGTCGGACGCTTAACCGACTGCGCCACCCAGGCGCCCCTCAATATTGTTTTTAACAATAAAGCTAAAGCATATCACGTAGTTTGTCCCCCAAGGGACACTTGACAACTGGCTGTCATAATTGTGAGGGCAGGGGTACCACTGGCATCTGGCAGGTAGGGACGAGGAATGCTGCTAAACACCCTACAGGTCACAAGACACCCCACAACAAAGGATCGTCTGTCCCAGAATGTCGATAGAAACCCTGCCATTGGGCAAAGCCCCTTTTGTAAGGAGGCAATTCTCTGCAAGGGCCTCCCTGGTTGCTGCTCTGTGGACCTTGAGATCACCACTCCACCCCCTCCCGAGGTCATCCAGAGACGTGCCATGGGACAGCAGCGCTACAGCCACAGACGGAGGGCCGGAAGGGGTGAGATGGAAAAAGAAACATACAGGGGCGCCTGGGTGGCTCGGTCGGTTGAACGTCTGACTTCGGCTCAGGTCATGATCTCACCCTTCGTGAGTTCGAACCCCGCGTGGGTCTCTGCGCTGACAGCTCGGAGCTTGGAGCCTGCTTCGGATTCTGTGTCTCCTTCTCTCTCTGCTCCTGCCTCTCTCATGTTCGGTCTGACCGTCTCTCTCTTTCTCAAAAATAAATAAACATTAAAAAAATTAAAAAAAAAACACATAGAAATGTTTATTGAGGTCTTATACCAGGCTCTGAGCTAACTTCTTTACATCAGTATGTTGTTGTTTGTTGTTGTTGTTTTTAAGTAAGCTCTATGCCCAGCGTGGGGCTTGAACCCATCACCCCGGGACTAAGGGTCACATTCTCCACTGACTGAGCCAGCCAGGCACCCCCCCCTTCTTTAGATCAGTTTAATCAGTTATGAATTGATGTATCAATTATCCCCAGGACAACCCTGCAAAAAGTAGCTGCTGTTTTCATGCCCGTTTTGCAAATGAGGAAATGGAAGCACAGAGATGTTAAGTAACTTCCCAAGGTCACATAGCTGAGAATCAGGAATCTGGGGATTCTCACTCAGGCTGCCCGGACTCTTCATTTCCTCTTAACAAATGTGCTGTGAAAATCCCCAGATATTACCCTCTGAAGAGCAACCAAAATGGGCTGTCAGGACCGCCAATGTTTTCCAGCTGTTCTCCTCAGACTATTAACCAATTACATCAATTCCAAGCAGGGCCAGTGCATAATTTCTTCATTGCAAAATATTTGATCATCGGCCGGGCTATTTATTTTTCCTGCATTCACACCTGTTACCTACCTGTGACAGCCAGAGGTCCACAAGGAGTCCCCGCTCCGGAAGCATACACAGCTGACAGTAAAATCGTGATTCACTGGAAACCAACTGTATGAAGTTCACCTTCCTTTCTTCCTATTTTTGGCCCCTGGGCCCCATTTTTAGAAATCATGTAAATTAGGGGCACCTGGGTGGCTCAGTCGGTTCAGCCTCCAACTCCTGATCTCAGCCCAGGTCTCGAGGTCAGCGTCGTGAGTTCGAGCCTCCCGTGGGGCTCTGCGCTAAGTGTGAAGCCTACTTCAAAAAGAGAGAGAGAGAGAGAGACGGAGAGAAATACTAGGAAAATAACCTGGGGTTCAGAATTTGTCTTTAAACCACAACCAAGAAAACATCGCTTCGGGGAAGTCCTGAGGTTAGCGTTTAAGTGTGGCGCAAACCATTACAAGTTCTTTAGAGCTAATCTTAGGTCACCGGGTCCGGAGCTGTCGCCCAGGGCAGACCACCAATCACTCCAGAGAGACTCGATTATGCTCAGATGCTCGGAAAGGAAAGATTCGAAAAGGTTTTCAACCGCAAGAGATGATGTGAAACAGGTTTTCTGCATCTCCTGGAGCGGTGCCCCAAAGGCCAGCCCCCACGAGCCGACACAAAGCCTGAGCAAAACGATTCATCGAGCAGCTTTCTTCCAGGAGTGGTATTTGAATTAGATCCGCTTGCCTACCTGTGCACCCTCGGGTCCCCACAATACGGCTTGTCCCCATCACACCCACCGGTCACGTGAGCCTGCCGCCGTGCCTGAAATTGCTTGGCTCCTACCTGCCTGCCTCTGGTGTTCGCATCTGCTGTTCTCTCTCTGCACCTGCAGGGCTCTCCTCTGACCCCTTCTTATCTTTGCGGTCTGTGCCTGGCCCCCTCCCCATCCATAAGCCAAGTCCCCGTCATCACCCCGCTGACGTCTTCACGGGACGCGGCAGGTCCTGACTCCACCTTGTCACTTGTTCAACGTGCTGTCTTCAAGATCATAGGGAGCGCGTGGTAGGGGTTCGAGATGCACTCTAAAATCCACACGGCTGACCTTCAAATCCCACTGGTTAGTAAACCGGCCGTAGGACGTTTAAAAGATACGTTAAGATACTTGCTTTGGATTCTGTGTCTCCCTCTCTCTCTGTTCCTCCCCCACTCACTCTCTCTCTCTCTCTCTCTTTCCAAAATAAATAAAGATTAAAAACTTTTTTTTAAAGATACTTACGTTTTGGTTTCTTAACTTCCCCTATTTTATAAATGGCATGACATGAGTTGGAATATGGAGAGTTTCGGATACGACCCAGCAGGTAATAAGTCCTATATTGAGGTTGTCGTGTATTAATAATAGTTATTTTATGCATTGTAATTAGAATAACTATAACGGTATTCTGTTCAATTTGGGATTGATTAAAAAAATTTTTTGGGGGCGCCTGGGTGGCGCAGTTGGTTAAGCGTCCGACTTCAGCCAGGTCACGATCTCGCGGTCTGTGAGTTCAAGCCCCGCGTCGGGCTCTGGGCTGATGGCTCAGAGCCTGGAGCCTGTTTCCGATTCTGTGTCTCCCTCTCTCTCTGCCCCTTCCCCGTTCATGCTCTGTCTCTCTCTGTCCCCAAAATAAATAAACGTTGAAAAAAAATTAAAAAAAAAAAAAAATTTTTTTTTTTTTTACTTATTAGTGCTTGATTAGCTCTCCTATTAGAAAGAGGTGTCATGATGCTAATTTGGATGTAAATTAAAAAATATAAAAAATAAAACAAGTTAAATAGTTAAATAAAAAATTAATAAAATTTTTTTAAAAATTTTAAAAATTTAAAAATTTAAAAAAAAGAAAGAGGTGTCATGAGAACAGGGACTTTTTAAAAAAAATTTTTTTATGTTTATTTATTTTTGAGAGAGAGAGAGAAAGAGTCTGAACGGGGGAGGGGCAGAGAGAGAGTGATACGCAGAATACGAAGCGGGCTCCAGGCTCTGAGCTGTCAGCACAGAGCCCGATGCAGGGCTCGAACTCACGAACGATGGGATCATGACCCGAACCGAAGTCGGACACTCAACCGGCTGAGCCCCCCAGGCGCCCCAAGAACAGGGACTCTTGAACACAGTATCAGGCGTGCAGTAGGCACCTGATAATTATTTGCTGACTTGCAGAATGAATGAATGAATGAATGAATAAAAATGGTGTATTTTCTTTCACCAGGTATGGCAGTGATACTCCCAGCAGGGGACAGGAAAATCCAAAGAAAGATTTTATGAAATCTGAATAGAAAGTCCTGAAAGATTATGGTCCAGAGGATTATCTTGGGGGGCCAGAGAAAGCTGGGTGCTGAAGGAAGCTTGGCCTCTTACAGGATCCTCTCGGAGGCCGACACCCTCCCAGAACATTCCACAGGGAACCTGGTTTCCTTGCCTGCTCCCTGGAGAATCAGAAAGCAGTAACCTGCGTCCTTTCATTACTGAACCTGGTTTATTTGGGTTGGAAGGGAACTTTGCAAACAAGCTCAAAATGTGAAATGTAAGACATCAAGGGGGAGCTAAAAATAGCCAAGTGGGATAAACCTTTCCCCTCATCGCTGTCAGCAGTGTGTCTGCTGGTCAACCTGGGGAGGTGGTGGGGGGTTTGGGGGGGGGAGAGACAGCAATGCCTTTCTTGAGAGGAATTCCAAGATTTGCGGTGCAGACGGCCAGTGGCCCCACGCTGCGGCAACACCCCCTGTACTAACATCTGTTTGTGCGGAATGCACACAGCTTCTTGCCGCTGGCCTGGGCGGACGGCAGTTTTGAGATATTTGTTTAGGTTTACATCTTTTTTTCAATTCTCCCACATTTTGCCCGATGAAATATTTCAAAACACTCACTTTGGGAAAAGCAAAGAGGGCGGCTCCTGGGTCCAGGGCAAGTGCCTTTAACTATTGCCTGTTGAGCAGTCACGCTCCTGCCGAGCAGGTGCGGGGCCCCAGGACACCTCAGAACTTGACACTCCTTAGCCCTGGTCTCGAACACCTGGAACGACTCGGGGATGCGGCAGGCTGTTGTGAAGATTTGTTTTAATACTTTTTTAAGTTTCATTTCCTTATTTTAATTTTTTTTATTGTTTATTTATCTTTTGAGAGAGAGAGAGAAAGAGAGACAGACAGAGCACAAGCAGGGGAGGAGCAGACAGAGAGGGGGATGCAGAACCCCAAGCAGGCTCCAGGCTCTGAACATCAGCCCAGAGCCTGACGCAGGGTTTGAACTCAGGAACCTGAGCCGAAGTTGGACACTTAACTGACTGAGCCACCCGGGCGTCCCAATTTTTTTACTTCTTTTATTTTTATTTATTTATTTTATCCCTTTTTAAATTTATTGTTGTATTTATTATTTTATTTATTTATTTTGAAAGAGAAAGCGTGAGCAGGGGTGGGGCAGAGAGAGAGAGGGAGAGAGAGAATCCCAAGCAGGCTCTGTGCTATCTGTCGGCACAGAGCCCGATGCAGGGCTCCAACTCACAAACCATGGGATCATGACCCACTTGGAAATCGAGAGTCAGCTGCTTAACCGACTGAGCCAGCCAGGCACCCCAGAGATTCTTTTTAAATTTTTTTTTTTTTTTTTTTTTTTTGGGGGACAGAGAGAGACAGAGCATGAACGGGGGAGGGGCAGAGAGAGAGGGAGACACAGAATCGGAAACAGGCTCCAGGCTCCGAGCCATCAGCCCAGAGCCCGACGCGGGGCTCGAACCCACGGACCGCGAGATCATGACCTGGCTGAAGTCGGACGCTTAACCGACTGCGCCACCCAGGCGCCCTCAGAGATCCTTTTTAAAGCAACCACTACACCCAACGTGGGGCTTGAACCCACAACCGTGAGATCAAGAGTCGCGCGTTCGACCAACGGAGGCAGCCAGGCACCCCAAGACAGGTTTTGGGAAAACATTTTCCTGATGAAGAAGTTGAGGCCCAGCAGCACCCTCGACCAGGCCCACATTGCTAGCAAGTGGCAGGGTCAGAGTTCAAAGTCAGGTGTGTTTGAACCAAATTAATTCTGCACTCAATCACCAGAGTATATACATTCATTATATGCAGAGAAAGAGAGAGAGAGAGAGAGAGAGAGAAAACAACCACTGTGTACCAGGCACTATATGGGGAGCTAGACCTACCTATCAACAAGAACCAAAAAGTTCTTGCTCCGATGAACCTTACACGCTACAGAATGAGGCAGTCGAGAAGTAAAGAGGGGCGCCTGGCTGGCTCAGCCAGCGGGGCGTGCAACTCGTGATCTCGGGGTTGTGGGTTGGAGCCCCCACACTGGGCACAGAGACTACTTTAAAGATAAAAATTTCAAGGGGCGCCTGGGTGGCTCAGTCGGTTGAGCGTCCGACTTCAGCTCAGGTCACGATCTCACGCTTCGTGAGTTGGAACCCCGCGTCGGGCTCTGTGCCGACAGCTCAGAGCCTGGAGCCCGCTTCGGATTCTGCGTCTTCCTCTCTGCCCCTCCCAGGCTCGCACTTTGTCTCTCTGTCTCTCTCAAAAATAGGCATTTAAGAAAAGAAAAAGAAGAAGAAGGAGAAGAAAAATAAATAAATAAATAAATAAATAAATAAATAAATATAAAAAATTCATAAAAATTTAAAAAGAGGGGCACTTGGATAGCTCAGTAGGCTAAGCGTCTGACTGTTGATTTCAGTTCAGGTCATGATCTCACGGTTCGTGGGTTTGAGCCCCGAGACGGGCTCTGTGCTGACAGTGTGGAGCCTGCTTGGGATTCTCTCTCTCCTTCTCTCTCTGCCCCTCCCTCATGCACATGAGCACACACACTCCCTCTCTCAAAATAAATAAAAATAAACTTAGTAAAAATTTAAAAATAGAGGCGCTTGGGTGGCTCCGTGGGTTCAGCGACCAACTCTTGGTTTCAGCTCAGGTCACGATCTCATGGTTTCAGGAGTTCAAGCCCAGCATCAGGCTCTGTGCTGGCTGCTGGGAGCCTGCTTGAGATTCTCTCTCTCCCTCTCTCTCTGCCCCTCCCCCACTTGTGCTGCGTTCAAAATAAATAAACTTAAAAAAAATTTTTTTAATTAAAAATAAAGAAATAGAGAAGCAGTATGGACTCTGTCCGCTGACAAAAAAAAAATCTGGAAGAACTGGAAGAAGCTTCAGCTAATTCAGCAGCTCAGTGGCCTCTTGAATAACATGGGTTTTTACCAGCTTTCTGTTCTTTTTTTTTTATTAAAAAAATTTTTTTAATGTTTATTTATTTTTGAGAGAAAGAGAGAGAGACAGAGTGTGAGCATGGGAGGGGCAGAGAGAGAGAGAGACACAGAATCCGAAGCAGGCTCCAGGCTCCGAGCTGTCAGCCCAGAGCCCGATGCGGGGCTCGAACTCATGAACCACGAGATCATGACCTGAGCCAAAGTCAGATGCTCAACCGACTGAGTCACCCAGGCGCCCCTACCATCTTTCTGTTCTACAAACCCCAGCAGATGGGCCTGGTCTTACCAAGGCAGCCCCCCTCATGTTCGCAACACTGTTGCATGGCTCCAGCCATCACGTCTTCAGACAACCACATCCAGAGGCAGAGAAGTTACTCTTTTTTTCTTCAGTTTCTTGAGCCTCTCTTTAGGAAGAAAGTACTTTTTCCCTGAGACCCTTTTCACACTTCCTTCAAATCTCATTGCCCAAAATGATGTCCTATATCAATGATGTCATATATCACATAAATTAATCACTGATAAGAAGAAATGGACCACTCTAAATAGTTTAAGCTAATTAGAACCCACCTTCGGGAGCCGGTACAAATATTCTATAAAGCAAGGGTGCAGGGTGGCTCAGTAGGTTAAGCAACCAACTCGTGATTCTGACTCAGGCCATGATCTCACGGTTTGTGGGTTTGAGTCCCATATCGGGTTCTGCATTGTCACAGTGCTTGGGATTCTCTCTCTCTCCCCCTCTCTCGCTGCCCTTCTCGTGCTCTCTCTCTCTCTCCCAAAATAAATAAATGAACTTCAGATAAAATTAAAAAGAGTCGCATGTTCCACGGGCTGAGCCAGCCAGGTGCCCCTTCCAGCTAACATTTTTTGAGCACTTACTATTTGCCACGGATGATGTGACACATCTTAGATGCATTTTTCTCATTTACCCCTCATAGGTCTATGAGAGAGGCTGTTATTATCCCCATTTCACAGAAGAGGAAACTAACACAGAGCATGGCTAAGAAATGTGTCCAGGGGTGCCTGGGTGGCTCAGCTGGTTGAGCGTCCGACTTCGGCTTATGATCTCGCGGTTCGTGAGTTTGAGCCCCGAGTCGGGCTCTGCGCTGACAGCTCGGAGCCTGGAGTCTGCTTCGGATTCTGTGTCTCTCCCTCTCTCTGCCCCTCCCCTGCTCGTGCTCTGTCTGTCTGTCTGTCTCTCTCTCTCTCTCAAAAATAAATACACATTAAAAAAAATTAAAAAAAAAAAGAAATGTGTTCAAAATCCCACAGCTATTAAGGGGCGGCTCTGCAACGCACAGGGGGCCGTCTGGTACTCCCACACTCTCGCGTGTAGCACCCCACATAATATCTGTAAGAATTCAGACTCACTGAAAGGCGTTCTGAAGACAATTCCTAAATTTAGTGTTATTGACCCTGTTACTTCAATATAGTGCATTCAAGGCAGCAATCCAAGGAAGGCAGTTTCCTGGGAACGTAGCTTAATTGTACAAGTGATTCAAGCACCAACATCTTTCAATGGTAAGAGTGGAAGACATGTGGGAATGCAAACTGGTGCAGCCCCTCTGGAAAACAGTATGGAGGTTCCTCAAAAAACTAAAAATAGAACTGCCCTACGACCCAGCAATGGCACTACTAGGCATTTATCCACGGGATACAGGGGTGCCGTTTCCAAGGGACACACGCACCCCCATGTTTATAGCAGCACGATCAACAGTAGCCAAAGTATGGAAAGAGCCCAAGTGTCCATCGATGGATGAATGCGTAAAGAACATGTGGTCTATATATACAATGGAGTATTACTCGGCCATCAAAAAGAAGGAAATCTTGCCATTTGCAACCACGTGGATGAACCTGGAGGGTATTATGCTAAGTGAAAGTCCGAGAAAGACAAAAATCATATGACTTCACTCATATGACGACTTTAAGAGCCAAAACAGAGGAACATAAGGGAAGGGAAGCAAAAATAATATAAAAACAGGGCGGGGGACAAAAGAGAAGAGACTCTTAAATGCGGAAAACAGACTGAGGGTTACTGGAGGGGTCGTGGGAGGGGGGATGGGCTCAATGGATCAGGGGCACTAAGGAATCTACTCCTGAAATCATTGTTGCACTCGATGCTAATTTGGATGTCAATTTTAAAAAATAAAAAATAAAATAAAATAAAATAAAAAAAGAATGGAAGACATGATCTGCTTCTTAGGAAGCACCACAGCCTTTCCTGTGATATACAGTCCATGGCATTTCAAAACGAGTCTCTAAATGACTCCTTCCTGTTGCCAAGGAGTTTATGATCCCACAGAAGGTGCAATGTAACCATCTCACGTTTGATTTTGCCTCCTTAGTTCTTCCCACAGGCCAGGTAGACTCAGCGCGGACCCTCACCACCGGCCTCTGTCTGAGGTGACGTAGCATCATCCTGATTTTTATTTTTTTTTTTATTTTATTTTTGGGACAGAGAGAGACAGAGCATGAACGGGGGAGGGGCAGAGAGAGAGGGAGACACAGAATCGGAAGCAGGCTCCAGGCTCCGAGCCATCAGCCCAGAGCCCGACGCGGGGCTCGAACTCACAGACCGGGAGATCGTGGCCTGGCTAAAGTCAGTGGCTCAACCGACTGCGCCACCCAGGCGCCCCAACATCATCCTGATTTTTAAACGAAGAAACAGAGACTCAAAGACACGGGGGGCGCCGCTCGTGGTCGCAGAGCTAGCATGTGTGGGAGCCACGCACCCCCGCAGGCATACAGGGTGGCCCTATGCAAGGACACCCAGGGCAGAGAAGTGAGTTTCTGCCCAAACTTCGTCCTTCCTCCGCTTGCCCAGTGGGAGCCATCAGCCCACCTGCCCTGAGGGAGCCACTTTTTCTCATCAGCACATCATTTGTGCTCATCAGCACAAAGCCACCAAATGGACCAGTAGGGGCCCGGCCAACTAAAACGGCGATCGTAGATGCCAAAACTTACGTTCCTAATCATCTCCAGGGCAAAGATGAGGACATTACCAGCCTTGGACAAGTTTCTTAGCCTCTCTGAACTTTGGCTATCTCAACCAGATCGCTGTTACCTGTTTTCTCTCAAGCAGAGACAGGGAGATCATCCACAGAGACCTGGAGATCCTGTCCTTCGAGTTAGCGTCGCAATGGAAAAGGACTCAAGTTTGGGATCAAAGTCTACCTTTAAGACAATGCCGACTCAAGGTGAAGCAGGGAACGGCCATACTTTTGTTTTCCCGCTCTGCTGGAGATGGGCTGTGTGTCACCGTTTTCCATTCTGTGATTCAGCCTTCCTTTCTGTAAACGAAGGGCCACACCCCTGGAGGAAAAGAGAGCCTGCGATTCTCTGGGATTATTAACTCACAGCAGCCTCGTGCGGTCCTCAAAAATCCACAGATGTACAGCCACCTAGGGTAATAAACAAAATATAAATAGACAAGCTGCTGGCGGGGCTTTGCAAACGCTGCCGCTGTGTACCTGACGACAGAGGGAAAATTTAGTCCCTTCCTCAAAGTCCGAAGTAGGTGTTTTAGGGTGACTCATGCTTCGGTAAACCTCTTCTTTGGATTTTAGTGTGCTCTTGGGACTTTTCCAGAACCTTTAGCATGAGAGGAACCCTGGAGGTGCCTAACTCCACCTGCATAACATCCGATAAAAAAAAAAAAAATGTATGCCTGTCTTTACTGAAAGTGTTGAGCAAAAGAGATTGGGAATTCTAACTGCTCTCTGGCCAATGGTTTACATGCATGAGTTTAGTTTCTATGGCGTGTAGGTTGCTAACTCTGACCACCTCCGGGTTGCTATGATGATCCAATAAGAAATAATAGGAGGGGTGTCTGGGTGGCTGAGTCGGTTAAGCTTCCGACTTCGGCTCAGGTCACCGTCTCGTGGTCCGTGAGGTCGAGCCTCACATCTGGCTCTGTGCTGACAGCTCGGAGCCTGGAGCCTGCTTCCGATTCTGTGTCTTCCTCTCTCTGCCCCTCCCCCGCTCACACTCTGTCTCTCTCTCTCTCTCAAAAATAAATAAACTTTTAAAAATTAAAAAAAAAAAGAGGGGCGCCTGGGTGGCTCAGTGGGTTGGGTGACCGACTTCGGCTCAGGTCATGATCTCACAGTTTGTGAGTTCGAGCCCCGTGTCGGGCTCTGTGCTGACAGCTCGGAGCCTGGAGCCTGCTTCCGATTCTGTGTCTCCCTCTCTCTACCCCTCTCCTGCTCACACTCTGTATCTCTCTGTCTCTCAATAATAAATGAACGTTAAAAAAAATTTTTTTAAAGAAATAATAGGAGAATAATGCTTGGAAGAAGCAACCAAATCTAATACTAAGATAATTTCGAAGGACATCTTCATCTCATTTGATGAATACAAGCAAAGTTTCTTGCAAGATTCTCATTTGATAGAAGCATATGCCAAAAGGTGGGTTCAAATAAGCTTTTCTGGTACTATTCTGTAAGCCTGGAAACCCGAGGGACACAGACAAACTTTTTCCGACCAGTGGTGCATCCTATAGAGTTAGAAATCCCAGCCTTGAGAGAATAATGTGTCCGCTCCACAAATCCTAATCAAGATCCACCCATGCTGGTCATTTATTCTTCCAGCGCCGACGATTAAAGCTCCAGTAATGAAGCATGCTGTTCTCCCGCGAGACGCCAGTTTCAGACCCGCAAGCTGGAAACGCTTCTCAACCCGGGGCTTGTCACCAGCCACCTTGTGTTGAGTTCCTGGTATCTTGCAAATAGCGGTGGGTGTGCTCCTCCCTTTCACCATCCCACCCTCCCCAGGCTCCTCACCCACCTCCTATTTTCTATTTAACAGATTTATGAGGAATAAATCAGACAAAAGTAACAGACAATCAAAAAAAAAAAAAAGCCACAAACAATCTAGCGAAACTTCTACGAAATGACCATCTGAAAGTGACAAGGCAAACAGGTTGCTTTACAGCAGGTTAACCAAAGGCCAAATATTTTTGTGCCTAATCTAAAGGCCCCTCCAGGATCTACTGCCTCCCTGTCTTGGTCTTTGAAAGAGATCCGATTTTATATCGGATTTATATTATTTGCGGAATTATATCCACAAAGATATAATTGGAGGCCTTAAGCGAGTAGGATGTGTATTCTGAAAGATACATTATAAAAACCATCCATCATTTTAGATGCTTCTTATTTCTCAAAAAAAGAAGGTTAATAACTTTAAGCCGAGTACGAGAGAGGGAGAGAGGACAGAGAGCGAGGGAACCGAATGTGTCCCTTTTGTTCAACAAGGAAGTGCCAATAACCGTTTTAAGTAATCTACCGTCTAGGGACAAGGTAGAATTCTGTCAAGTTTCCAAACATGATGTAACTAGGAATGCCCAAACCAGGAAGTCATTGTGCCTGGGGCTTTCTAATTCTTAGAAGCTATAGGGCTTTCTGATTATTATAAAGCTGATTCCTTGAGGGCTTTTTATTTGTTTGTTGTTGCAAGTTATTTTATCTGTTTTTTTTTTTAGAGTCCACAACCAAAGGAAGAATATTGCAATATATACGAGTGAAAATAGAAAGTTGCCGGCCTCTCTCTCTGACACACACACCTTCCTCCGCCCCCGCCTGCTTCTCATCTACTTCCTGTGTTAACGGGGAGTGTATTTTTCCTATTCTTTTTTCTATGTTTTTACAGAAACACACACACACGCACACACACACACACACACACACGCAGATACATGCCTTTTTAAGGAAATCCTACAGTAGTCACCTGTCTATAACCATGTTTTAATCAACATCAGCCTCTGTGAAGCTATATAGCCCACCTCACGCCTCCAAGCCTTTTTTGAAGGCACTCTGGCTCACTTAGAACCACATTAATTTTCCACTGCCTTCTAGAGGCAACTTCACATCTTCTCAAGGAAGCTTTCAAGCGCGCAAGGGGAGGGCTCACTTCCTCTCTCGACTAGAGGAAATAATGCTTTCACACTTTGGAAACAGCATTACTATATACCCCATTGCCCTATTCCAGGCTGAGTACCCAACAGACAAATTACACTCTTCCTGTTGGCCATGGCTTTGAGTTTTCAGGACCAGAGCAGCCCCCGAACCCAGAGAGAGAAATCAGTAATAGTTTTTGTTTTTTTTACAAGGTGCCGTGCCCTGATGGAGGCAGAAGAGGTTTAACCACAATGACAAACTGCTCAGCTCAACGCTGCCTGGCTGGAAAAGCATCTGTTTTCTTTCCCCCGCCTGGTAACTAGTGGGTTTTGTCACCTGATTCATAAAGATGAGATTGCTGGAAACAACAGGCGGCCACAAGGCTCTAGGAAATATAGTAGCATAGAGCTCCTTTCTGAGTCTTGGTGTGTCTGTGTGTGCATGTGTGTGTGAGCGCACGCGTGCATGAGTGTGTGTACGTGCATGTGTGCGTGTGTGCAAGCATGTGTGTGCGCATGCGCGTGCATGTGTGGGTGTGTGCATGAAAATGTGTGCACGTGTGAATGTGTGTGCACACATGCGTGTAGGGGCGTGCATGAATGTGTTGCACGCGTGCATGAGTGTGTGTGCACGCGTGCATGAGTGTGTGCGTGCGTGTGTGCGTATGTGTGCACGCATGTGTGTACACATGCGTGCATGCATGTGTGGGTGTGTGCGCGCGTGCATGTGTGTGCACACATGCATGTGGGGGTGTGCGTGAATGTGTTGCACGCGTGCATGAGCGTGCGTGCGCGTGTGTGCGCGCAAGCGTGCATGCGTGCGTGTTTCGCATGCACATTTACAGCGGCAGCGCTTGGCCTGGAAAGATGTTCTTTCCCGGAAAAAGCAGGAGTCTCTCCAGCAGCAGGTAAACAGCCCAGGGTTTGGAACAAGGCCCAGTCAGCTGCATTTACTGGTTAATTCAACCAGTCGACGAGCACCAGCACCCGCCTCTTTTAGGATAGCCTCCCGGTTAGGATGCATCCTAGGGATCGGATTCCGGGATTCAAAGCGGGGCTCTGCCACACGCGAGCACTGTTATTCAGCCTCTGAGTTCCTCAGCCTTAAAATAAGGGAAAGTACACGTCCAAATCTCTCATCCAAATCCTTGGCGCCGAATAGGATTTGGAATTCAGAATTTTCAGATTTTAAAAGGTAAGGTGGGGCTTCGGCCCTGTTACACAGGATCACCGGCCGGGGCCCGGGAATCTGCCTCATCCACAAGTCTGCAGAGAAACCTGCAAAGACTGAATTAGGGAGAATGGATGCCCACGGTCAACAGCCTCACCTTCATTCAAGTCGTGTTCTGTAGCCAGATGAGGGAGGTCAGCTCACTTTGCTGCCAAAGTTGTTTTTTAAAAGTATATACAGCTTTTGGAATTTCAGGTTTGTGGACCCTTACTGGCATCTGCCTCACGGAGGATTAAATGGGACGATACCTGTAAAGCGTACTTAATACATGCTCAGTAAGTATTTGCTGAGTGTCCACTATGGCCAGACTGTACTAGAGCAGCTGACGACAGCCAAGGTCAGCACAGGTTTTCTGAAAAGGGTAGATACCTCTTGTTTTAAATTTTTTATTTTATTTTACTTTATATTAGAGATGGGGGAGAAGCACGAACAGGGGAGGAACAGGGAGAGAGACACAGAATCGGAAGCAGGCTCCAGGCTCCAGGCTCTAAGCTGTCAGCACAGAGCTGGAAGCAGGGCTCGAACTCACAAGCAGTGAGATCATGAGCTGAGCCCAAGTCGGACGCTTAACCGACTGAGCCGCCCAGGCGCCCCGGAAAGGGTAAATATCTTCACTCTGTGAACAATACAGTCGCTATCACACTTCTCCTTCGCTGTTAGAGAGCAAAAGCAGGAAAGAACTGAACAGGTCTGTGTTGTGATAAAACTTCATTTACAAAAAAGGAGACAAGAGGCCAAATCTGGACCACAAGCTGTAGTTTATGAGCCCCTGACCAAGACGGACATGACTCGAGCTCTGCATGGGTACTGGCATTTGAATGCAGAAGACAGTCAACGAATCAAATAATAAAAGGAAATGGCCAGTCTGATCATGATGGATATTGAAAGGAAATAGAATGTGCATTTAACAAGATCTGCAGGTGATCTGTGTGCACTTTAAAGTCTCAAAAGTGCTGGTCTGGGCCACCCCCCTCTTCCACAGAACAGGGCTTTCTACTGAGCTCACAGTCAGGGAGGACTTTTAATCTTTAGAACTCCCCTAAAAGGTGGGTCTTATGATACCCACTTCACAGACGAGAAAACCGAGGCTCCGAGGGTTTAAGCCACTGATTTCATATCACCAGCTTTGCGTGCTCTGGAAGAAAATTTTAGACTCAAGCCTTCAGAATCCCCAGCCTGCACTCTTAACAATTTTTTTTTCTTGCTTTGTGGGAAATGACAGGAAATCGTCTCCCTTCGGTAAAATGTCCAAGAAAGGAGGCAAGACATTGCCCTAAGCCAACAGTTCTCAAATGTTTTGGTCTCAGGACCCCTGAACCTCCTTCAGAATCACGGATAACCCCAAGGAGCTTTTATCTACGCAAGTCAGACCTATTTATGTTTACCTGCTCAAAACCAAATCTGAGACATTTTTGAAATGTTACTTTTTTAAAATCATTTTAAAATAACAATAACAGGAGCCCCCGGGTGGCTCAGTTGGTTGAGCATCCGACTTTGGCTCAGGTCATGATCTCACCATCCGTGAGTTCAAACCCTGTGCCAGGCTCTGTGCTGACAGCTCGGAGCCTGGAGTCTGCTTCCGATTTTGTGTCTCCCTCTCTCTCTGCCCCTCCCCCACTCACACTCTTGTCTCTCTCACTCTCAAAAATGAATAAGTGTTCATTATAAATAAATAAATAACATCTTACATATTAACATCAATAATGTATTTTCGTGAAAATTAACTATTTCCACCCCTGCCCCCAAATTTAACAAGTAGAGTGGCTTTGTTTTTACATTTTTACAAATGCCTTTAGCATTCAGCTTCCCAAGGCAGCTTTTCTTTCAGGTAGTTGAATTTCACACGTCATACCATCCCTGGAAACCCACTTCAGCTTGTGGAACAATGAGGGTGGAAACAGCAAAGAGCATTTTGCCTTTGGGCCCCAGCCCACTGCTGCTGTGGGTTGTTTCTTTCTATAGGTTCTGAGAGAGAGACCTTGGCTTCCTTGGTTTGTGGCTACATCACTTTAATCTCTGTCTCCATCTTCCATAGCATTTCCCCCTTGTTTCTTAGCTGGGGAGGGGCAGAGAGAGAGAGAGAGGGAGACACAGAATCCAGAGAACCCGAAGCAGGCTCCAGGCTCCGAGCTGTCAGCACAGAGCCTGACGCGGGGCTCGAACCCACAAACCGCGAGATCCTGACCCGAGCCGAAGTCAGACAGTTAACCGACTGAGCCACCCGGCGGCCCTGAATTTCCTTCTTCTTATAAGGATACCAGTCACTGAATTAGAACCCCCTCCCCCAGTCCAGTATCACCTCATCTTAAGTGGATTACATCTGCAAAGGTCCTTTTCCTGGGGCAGCTGGGAATTACGTCTGGAGCCACACTGACATGATCTTGTGAAAACAGCACTGATGTCCTCTCAGGGCTCCAGATCAGGGGCCAGCCGAGTATAGCCATGGACCGAATTGGGCTGCCATATTGTCTAAGGGCCCATGAGCTATGAATGGTTTTACATTTGTAAATGGTTGTGTAAGTATCTGCATCATCAGCCTGATATTGCGTCTTGCCTAGCAAAGCCTCAAATATCTATCTGGCCCTTTCCCAGAAAAGTTTGCCAGCCCCCGGCCTAAACCCTGCTGTCTGCACCAGACCCACCACCCACACCGGTTGTGGATGTCGGGTTCTGCTATGAGAACCACAGTCAAGGCCACCAGGGATGAAGGAATGTTAGCGTCACAAGTCACTAACGCGGGCTCCACCCAGCCCGTCCTGCTTGGCATCGCTGGGTTCCAAACCAAAGTCTGGGGCAGCTGCCTCTGATTGGCAAGCCCCAGGCCATGTGTCCACACCCTGGCTGCAAGGAGCACTGGGAATCGATCTACATTTTTCCCTCCTGCCGTGAGAGGTGGGTTCTGCTTTCCAAAAATCAAAGGGGAACAACTCCCCAGGTTTAGGAAACAGGTTCAGATGGTGGAGGAGAGACAAAAACGATAAACACACCCTACCTGACGCAGACACATAATCTCGGAACTTTCTCTGCTGGACACAGAAGACCAAGAACTCTGATGACTGGCTTTTCGACCTGACTCCGTCTATACCGGCCAAACGCCACGTTAGATATTGTTCCAGCTTTCTCCTCCAAATGCAAAACGTGAACCTCTGATAGATGGTCTTCACTTTCTAGAAAAACCTAAGCTAAAAGACTCACCCAAACCCCTGGAATATGACTTTTGTGTGGGCGGAACTACCATGTGGCTATTATTTTCACTGGCTCTGCCTCTGTCTTCAGGAAGATGCCTTCAGGTCTGGATCTTATCTGAAAACCAGTGAAGAATTAGGTACCAGCAGACAAGTTACGGAGAGAGCTCCCTATGCGTGGGTGCTGGGCTGGTTCCCATGCCCGGCTTCCTTAATTGCCACGATCACCGTTACACCCATTTTATGGATGAGGCCATCGCTTTGGCCTCCAGAGAGCAAAACGTAGAGCACTATATTCTACCCGAGGGCACCCATTGAGCGCATGTGCAACTTTACCTAGGTGCACACAGCTAGTAAGCGACAGACTAGGTTTGAACCCGGGTTCACTGACGGCAGAGGCTGGGATAAGTTTTTTTATTCCGTCTGGGCTGCATTTTCCTTATCTGTACCTGCACCTCGGAAAGTGAGAAACTTACATAAGCGCGGGAGGCCATGGGGCTGAAGGTTCACAAAACGAAATGACTTTAAATCTATCCTCTCTCTTCCCGCAGTGAGTCCTATAGCAGACACAGGCGGTTACCTTTCATTACACAGTCTGTACTTGAGAAATACTTCAGTATGATCAGTGCAATAAACTGTCCACAAAGTCCAGTTAGTTGAAACTCAGCGGGAGTGTGGTTAGCTAACTGGCGAGCAAGAATGCATCGTTTGGGGATAGCTGGCAAACACCAAGGCAGAAAGGACCACGCTCCAGCAGCAGCTATGACAGGTGCTTTTTGCAAAATTCAGAAATGGGGTATTTGGGGTTTTTTGTTTTAATTTTTTTAATGTTTATTTTACTTGAGAGAGAGAGAGAGAGAGAGGGAGACAGAGCATGAGTGGGGGAGGGGCAGAGAGAGAGGGAGACACAGAATCCGAAGCAGGCTCCAGGCTCTGCGCTGTCAGCACAAAACCCCATACGGGGCTCGAACTCAGGAACCTCAAGATCATGACCTGAGCTGAAGTCTGACGCTCAACCGACTGAGTCACCCAGGCGCCCCAGAAATAGGGTTTTTGTTGATGAAACTAGGGATTGATGACAACTAGCATGAGCACACTGACATTAGAAATAGATTTGTGGGGCGCCTGGGTGGCGCAGTCGGTTAAGCAGCCGACTTCGGCTCAGATCATGATCTCGCGGTCCATGAGTTCGAGCCCTGCGTCGGGCTCTGTGCTGACAGCTCAGAGCCTGGAGCCTGTTTCTGATTCTGTGTCTCCCTCTCTCTCTGCCCCTCCCCCGTTCATGCTCTGTCTCTCTCTGTCCCAAAAATAAAATAAAAAAAAAAGTTGAAAAAAAAATTTAAAAAGAAATAGATTTGCAAGAGGGGGGAAGAAAGACGTGTATTTATTTGCATTGGTGAAATTCAAGGTATTCAAGACATGTGAGCCGACCAACATGCTTCATAGGCTACAACAATCCACCTTTTACCCACCAATACCCTTCCCCTCTCCTTCCCCGATTGAGACTGTGTCCAGCCACTGGACAGGAGGATTTCTGACCGCATCATGCCAAGCAGACAGCACAGAATCCTGCTTTTGATGTACTGTTATGCCTGCCTTGCGTGAACCTTTCATTTAAGGTACGACCAGGGCCCCTGAAGGAATGGAGTGCTGAGACTTTATGGCGCTTCCGCGACACGTCGTATAAACTGTTTTGTGCGTGCTTCGCTGATCAGTGTTTGGTTATAAGGGTAGCAAAACGTGGACAGACCGGATTTTATGGTAACTTGTAGCCAGGTCGTGTGGAAACGCTCGCCCCTGCCAGAAATAACCTAGGAATCGTTCCATGTCAAATTCGGTTAGATCGCAACCGTTTCCCTGGTACCCAATAGCCATCACCCGTGTCTTCCTTCCTAAGAGAATCCCTATTGGTTCAGCTATCAGTCAGCTGAGCAGTTCAGAGAGCAAACACGGGCACCAGGAGATGACTAATCTAAGCCAGGGGCCAGCAAACTATGGCCCACAAGTTAAATCTGGCCCATCACCTGGTTTCATAAATAAAGTTTTATTGGAACACAGCCCCAGCCACTTATTTATGTGTTTCCTGTGGCTTCTTTCAAGCTGCTGCAATAGCAGAATTGACTAGTTGCCACAGAAACTGCATGGCCCACGAAGCCTAAAATATTTGCTATCTGGCCCTCTACAGAAAAAGTTTGTCACCTCTAGGACAGAAGAGTGTCAGTCAACACGTGTTCTATGGAACAGAAGCATTGGCATCACCTGAGAACTCATGAGAAAGGCGGACTCTCATGCATCACCCGGACCCAGCCTGGAATCAGGTCATCTAGAGGGTAAAACTTCCCGCAAAGGAGGAAAGCCATGACTGGCTTAGACCGAATATCCTTCAACCCTTGGAGCTGGGTACATTGGTGCCCAAAGCAAACTCAGTTTCTGTTAGCAGAGAAGAAGAAGGAGAAGAAATCACTGTAGGGTAGGGGACTCCATTTGCTGTAGTGTTCATTCCCCTCTGGTTACAGAATTTTCACATAGGCAAACCAAGCCCCAAGTGCCGAGAGTTTGTGTGTTACTGTGAAGGGCGCTGGAACAGGGAGAGTCATCGGAGGAAGACAAACTTCATTTGATGCACACACCGTAGGCGAGTCCTTTTCCCTCCCTGAGCTTTGGGTTTCATAAGTGTCAAGTAAGGGCGGTGATTTCAGACATAAAGTTTGCATCAGGGGGGACCGATGCAGTCACAAGTAACGGGACAGCCTGCAAATAGAGACAAATTCTGGCCTCACAAATACGAAATCTGGAGGTAAGGAGTTCGCGCATTGTGCAGCATTGCATAGGACTAGCAGTGTCATCAAATACTTAGCCTCTTGGTTTCTTCTCCACCATCTCCCATGTATTTTATACTCCCTTTGTGGTTTCAAGATGGCCGCCTCAGCTCCAATCATCTTATTCTGACTCAGAGAGGCAGGGCAGCAGCCAGGGAGGTGACCGCCTTCCTGCACACTTCTTTCGATGGGAGGGTGGGATGGGGAACATCTTTCTCCAAGGTACCACCCGCCCCCAGCCGAATTCTGCTTAAATCTCATTGGCCCAAACTGGATCATACAGTCATCCCTACACAATCACAGATAAAGATACGATTACCGTGATTGGCTTAGACCAGCAGGGGTCGGCAAACGTTTTTGAAAAGAGCTGGAAAATAAATATTTTAGGCTTTACAGGCCATATTACATCTCTCACTACTACTCAACTCTGCTGGAATAGGAGAGAAGCAGCCATAGATAATTCGTGAACTAACTGGGTCTGACTGTTCCAGTACAACTTATTTTTTTAGAAAAACAGGCCATGGATGGGATTTGGCCCACAAGCCATAATTTGCTAATCCCTATTTATACTCTACTCATCAAAAGCACAGGAGATAGAGTCGGGCAAATTCAAGCCCTGGCTTTGCCAATTTCCGGCATGGAACTGTAAACAAATAGCTTAACCTGTGTTCCAGTTTCCTGATTTTGTAAAATTGAAAATGGGTAGACCTTCAGGAAACAGAGAATCCACCTAAAGATACGATAAATGTCCTCCTTGATAGATAGGGCACCTTCAGGGTAGGTTGATTCAATGGCTGTAGTCCCAAGTTCTTTGCATCTTCTCGTTCTGCCCACCTCAGTGTATTGGCTTTGAACTTCAGATTTGCCCCTCATAGCCACAAAAAGGCGGCCACAGTGCAGCTGGCATCTGTTCATCTAAAGAAAATCTGAAAATTGAACATTCCTTCCCTTGTTTACCTTTTCAAGAGCAGGGATAACTTTCCCAGAGATATACCCCCACCCTGTTTACTTTATCCTGCTCATTGGTGATCATTACATTACCTAATTCTGGAACCTGTTATTACCAACAGAAATAAAGTTATCTTGAGGGGGCCTGGGTGGCTCAGTTGGTTAACTGTCTGACTTCAGCTCAGGTCATGGTCTCGAGGTTCATGGGTTCGAGGGCCATGTTGGGCTCTGTGCTGGCAGCTCAGAGCCTGGATCCTGCTCCAGATTCTGTCTCTCTCTCTCCCTCTCTCTCCCTCTCTCTCTCTCTGCCTCTCCCCCACTCCCACTCTGTCTCTCTCTCTCTCTCTCAAAAATAAATAAACATTAAAAGAAAAGAAAAAAAAAAAGAAAATTCTCTTAACTGATTAGACTACTTTAATCACAACAGCTGGGGGTGAGATCCAGGCATTGACAATTTTTAAAGCTCTGAAGAAAAGCTGACCTTATGCCCAGAATTGAGAACCACTCATAATGACCAGTCAAAACTCCATCCCTTGGAACTGTTGAGGTTTCAACTTTTCCTGAAGTACACAGCAGTTGAAAAAAATCAAACTAAATATATATGCATGTGTGTGCATGTAAATTTGCGTTTTATCTGCAAAGAAAATAATTAGCAATTACGATTAGGTAGACAACAACCAGGGTATGCTAAACTAATGATCTTTTTTTTTTCTCTTACATGATTTTGAGGACAAAATACCTAGTGTCTTGCATATTTTTTCAATTTTTTTAAATGTTTATTTATTTTTTGAGAGAGACACAGACAGAGCATGAGCAGGCGAGGGGCAGAGAGAGAGGGAGACACAGAACCCGAAGGAGGCTCCAGGCTCTGAGCTGTCAGTACAGAGCCCGACACGGAGCTTGAACTCACAAACTGTGAGATCATGACCTGAACCGAAGTCAGGCGCTTAACTGACTGAGTCCCTCTTGCATATATTTTTTGTATATAAAAAAATGTGGGGTTCAAACTCAGCTCAGGCTCCAAGATCTAGATAAAGTTGCATGCTCTACAAACTGAGCCACCCAAGTGCCCCTCTTGCATGTTTTTAAGTGGACATCTTAAATTTTATTACAATTCAAGCGAGTTCATATTTTTAGTAGGAAAATAGTAAATATTTTGTTAAAAAAAAAGAAAGAAAAGAGAAGAAGAGAAAAGAAAAACCTGGGAAACAAAAGCAAAAATGAACTACGGGACCTCATCAAAATAAAAAGCTTCTGCACAGCGAAGGAAACAATTAGCAAAACTAAAAGGCAACCGACAGAATGGGGGAAGATATTTGCAAATGACATATCAGATAAAGGGTGAGTATCCAAAATCTATAAGGAACCTATCAAACTCAATACCCAAAACACAAATAATCCAGTGAAGAAATGGGCAAAAGACATGAATAGACACTTCTCCAAAGAAGACATCCAGATGGCCAACTGGCACATGAAAAAATGCTCCACATCACTCATCATCAGGGAAATACAGATCAAAACCACAATGAGATACCACCTCACATCTGTCAGAATGGCCAACATGAACAACGCAGGCAACAATAGATGTTGGCGAGGATGCGGGGAAAGAGGATCTCTTTTGTATTGTTGGTGGCAATGCAAGCTGGTGCAGCCACTCTGGAAAACAGTATGGAGGTTCCTCAAAAAACTAAAAATAGAACTACCCTACGACCCAGCAATTGCACTACTAGGCATGTATCCAAGGGATACAGGGGTGCTGTTTTGAAGGGACACATGCACCCCCATGTTTATAGCAGCACAATCAACAATGGCCAAAGTATGGAAAGAGCCCAAATGTCCATCGACAGATGAATGGATAAAGAAGATGTGGTCTATATATACAATGGAGTACTACTCGGCAATCAAATAGAATGAAATCTTGCCGTTTGCAACTACGTCGATGGAACTGGAGGGTATTATACTAAGTGAAATTAGTCAGTCAGAGAAATCATAGGACTTCACTCATATGAGGACTCTGAGAGACAAAACAGATGAACAGAAGGGAAGGGAGACAAAAATAATATAAAAACAGGGAGGGAGATGAAACAGAAGAGACTCATAAGTATGGAGAACAAACTGAGGTTACGGGAGGGGTTGTGGGAGGGAAGATGGGCTAAATGGGTAAGGGGCACTAAGGAATCTACTCCTGAAATCATTTGTTTTGTTAATTCCTGAAATCATTGTTGCACTACATGCTAACTAATTTGGATGTAAATTTTTAAAAATAAAAAATAAAATTAGGAAAAAGAAAAGAAAAAAAGAAAAGAAAAGAAAAGAAAAACCTGTGGTCAGTGTATGTGCTTAGAATCCATAATTTATTCTATGATTTGATAAAATAACCCTTAACTAATCCATTGAATAGCACTCACTAAATATGAAAGAAAACCGTATCACATTTTTATCCTGAGGTATTCAGGTGTTTTTTATCCCCAGTGTATGCTGAAATATTTGATGGTTCTAGAAAACATTCCAATTGTATTTCTAAGAACCAACAACATTGTTACCCTTCTGTGATTGTTCTGAATGCACCTTAGAAAGAAATGTATGTAAGATAAAGTGATATAGGATGTCCACATTTAGGCACCTTGATTAATCATTAAAGGAAGGTTTCTTTGGGGCGCCTGGGTGGCTCAGTTGGTTAAGCGTCCGACATCAGCTCAGGTCATGGTCTCGTGGTTTGTGAGTTTGAGCCCTGCATCGGGCTCTGTGCTGGCAGCTCAGAGCCTGGAGCCTGCCTTGGATGTGGTATCTCTCTCTCTGCCCCTCCCCTGCTTGCCTCTCTCTCTCTCTTTCTCAAAAATAAATAAATCTTAAAAAAAAAAAGGGGGGGGGGAGGGTTTCTTTAACCTGTTACTTTGAAAACCGTTACACCATCTACCAGCTCAATGCTGAGCGCAGACCTCTCTGTAAGGTAGGAAGAGGGTGAATGTGAACTTAAGCACACAGCAGCATCCCCAGGCAGTTTCAGGCGTATGTAAATGTGATATAAACACGTAAATTCTAGAAATCAATTCCCTTAAGCCTGTCAGGGCAGCGTCGTCCTATTCTTAAGACCATTCTAAAATATTCCATTGGGGGGCACCTGGGGGGCGCAGTCGGTTAAGCATTCGACTTCAACCAGGTCACGATCTCGCGGTCCGTGAGTTCGAGCCCCGCGTCGGGCTCTGGGCTGATGGCTCAGAGCCTGGAGCCTGTTTCCGATTCTGTGTCTCCCTCTCTCTCTGCCCCTCCCCCGTTCATGCTCTGTCTCTCTCTGTCCCAAAATAAAAAAAAAAAAAAAAAAAAACGTTAAAATATTCCATTGGTTGTTTTGCAGATTAAGTGAGATTGACACAGGTAAGCAGTCAGTCCTCGGTAACTGGTAACTATTATTATTATCTGCAGTCATAAATAAAGGAGGAGCACCTTACTTCCCTGTCTGATGAGGGGAAGGAGATAACAGTTGTTAGAACTGAGGATAAACTCTCCGCTAACCTGTTCCTTGAAAGCACCTAGGACCTTCCAGCTTGGACAGCTGGTAATGATTGTTGAATTGGCGAGAGCCGGAAAGAATCAACTTAACTTCCCAACATGCTACATTTCTTCCCATCTCAAGGAACATGCCTCTGCTGCTTCTCTGCCTGGAACTTTCATCCCGGGTCTAGGTCTTTACCTTGTGGCCTCCACCCATCACTCAAGCCTCTTCCTTGACCTCCCTCCCTCCCGCATTGCTACACCCAACTCGGACACTCTCCATCCTATCTGTCCTGTTTCCTTCCCTTGCTAACATCCCTCATCGTCTGAAAATAGCCTGGGTTGGACTTAGGTGTCTGATTTGTTCACTGCCGAATCCTCAGAATGGAGCATAGGGCGTGACACGCGGTAGATCCCAAAGTAGGTAAGAATTAGTTGAACAAAAGGATTAGTTGAACAATCAATGACAGACCTCCTCTCAGAGGGGAAAGAGAATGGAATTTGGGGTCAAGACTTTGAGGTCATCCCACCATGCATTCGCTGGGACACGGTATGCCCCAGGACCTCATTGATCTCATCGAAAAAATAAAATAAAAATGCCTTCCTTGTAGAGTTATCAGGAGGACTTGGTAACACGTAGTCAGGACTTTAGTCCCGTGCCTGGCATGTGGGAGACACAGAAGACACTATCATGAATTTTGTTTGCTAACTTTTTTTTTTGTAACCTGGATATGTCACTACACTGATCAATCCTAGAGACCTTGAAAAAACTAAGCCACTGTGACAACACCAAAATCGTAGCCTACCTGGCAATACAGATCAATTTCCAAGATCTCCAACTTGTCTTAGTAGGAAAGAAGAGAAAATAACCCCAAATACCCTTAGGGTTCAATTCTCCTTTGGTTACAGAAGTTTTACATTTATAACCAAAGCTTCACAAGCCGAGAGTCTGTATCTTACTATCAAATCTGGTAGCCTCTTACTTTAACAACTTATTCTACTTGTAGTTTTGAAAATAACATACACCGGGGGAAAAAATGTATGTATGTCTCCTGAAACACTGTATTCCATTTCTTCATTATTTTGGAAATTACCCGAGAAATTTAGGTCTTTAGACAAGCAGTTTCGTTAAACTGATAAGGCAATGAAGGTTTTTTCGGTCTGTTTTAAATTTAGAATATAAGGGCTTTTCAAAGTTTGAGATGAAAAAAGGCGGGGGGGGCGGGGCCTGGGGGGGCGGGGCCTGGGTGGCTCAGTACGTTAAGCACCCGACTTCGGCTCAGGGCATGATCTCATGGTTGGTGGGTTTGAGCCCTGCATCAGGCTCTGGACTGATGGCTCAGAGCCCGAAGCCTGCTTTCCATGTTGTGTCTCCCTCTCTCTCTCCCCTTCCCCCTCTCAAAAATAAATAAACATTAAAAAAAATAATAAAACAACAACAACAACAAAAGTTTGAGATGAAAAAGGGATAAAGGAAGAACTGTTTGTCTGTTTGTTTTTAATATTCTGGGGCCCCTAACAGATTTCAGTTTTCCAATAACTATTACTGCTTCTTTTTCCTGTTCAGCATCACATTAAAAAAAAAAAAAAAAGAGGCATTTTGAGCAGAAGGAAACATTCAGGCTTAAGCGCCCGGGCTCCAGTAACCAGAGCAAGGATCTGCAAATTTTTTCTGTAAAGGAACGGACAAAGTGTTAAGCTTTGCGGGGCACAGCGTTTCTGTCACTGTTGCTCATGACCAGTCACAGGTGATGTACCCCCGAATGAGCATGGCTGTGTTCCAATAAAACTTTATTTATAAAAACAGGCATTGAATCAGAGTCGGCCATTGGCTGACAATTCGGTAACTGTCAACCTTGATCTCGAATTATATTCTGCCTGTACCATTTTCTAGTTACTCGATAATTTGGCCAACCCCTCATTCACCTGCAAAATGGACACACCTATAACGACCCCATCTGGTTCTGAGGATAAAATGGATCAGCGTATAAATTATTCCATGTAAGTATTCTGTAAACGTTACCTTATTATTATTCTCATCTGACAGTAAAGAGGGCAATCCTGCAGTCTGGAAGCATCACACTCCAGTGCACCAGGCAGCCTCCGGAAGAATCCGGAAGAAGTTTCCATTGTTTGTGGAGTTTAACTTTGTCCTCCTTCGCTTTTGACTAAAAATGCCTTTTCCCTCTTTCCTAAGCAATTCCATTCAAGGTAGTTCTGGGAGGAAAACAGAGGAGCCGAGGGATGTAGGATCTAAATAGATTGGGCTCTTGGGGGAGAAAGATCATTCTGCCCCTACTGTGTGCTCCC
Source organism: Prionailurus viverrinus (assembly GCF_022837055.1). Lineage (NCBI taxonomy): Eukaryota > Metazoa > Chordata > Mammalia > Carnivora > Felidae > Prionailurus > Prionailurus viverrinus. The sequence goes on from NC_062563.1 coordinate 8,687,124, forward strand.
TCTGCCCCAATCTCCTTTTTGGTGGAAGGACTCTATTCCCCCGGTTTACCCCATCTTATCAGAAGGCTCGAGCTGTCCTGGAGAACGTTTTTGAAGACGCATGGGGGCAGCTGGTTCCTGTGCACCCAGCGTTGCTCACATGAGCACCATGGCAAAACCAATGTTTATTGACTCCATTGGACAACATCATCACCGAGGAAAAAGATCTTCTGGGATTTTGCTTTCCTTTTTCTTCTTTGGGACATTTTTCCGGCATCTGGGTTACCCACTTAAGTTTTTAGGATTTTCGGGCATCAGGCACTTGGCTTTGTCTCCCATTTCTTTGTGCTGATTGTCAAATCCCCACGTATTATTTACACCTCCCTTTCTCTCTGGGGCTTCTAATCCCTCCCTTTCTTATTACTAGCATTTCTTCCTGGACCTAGCCTCCTTTTTTCTAACCAGCAGGAAAGCTCCCCCCACCCCACCCCACCCCACCCCCGCAACCCCCCCCACTCCCCCCCCCCACTCCCGCCTCAAGATAAACAGCAAACAAGATCGTGAATTTCAATGACAAATACAGCAGGCGCTATATTCTCCAGCCCCACGTAATTTTTAACTTGGGGATGGTAACTTCTTCGGTTTTCCTGCTCTGAACATTGGCAAGCCCAGTTCCTCTTTCAATTAGCTTGCTTGTTACAAGGCGTAGGGAGCTGCCCTCCTCTTTAACTCAAATTTCCTTCTTCCCAGGCGTAACACAAATTTGCTGTACACATTGCAAGACAAAGAACAAAAAGACCTCACTAGCTGAGCAAAAAGATTCAGTTGTATACATGATTTCACCAGGTTTCCAACTGTATAATGAAATCAGACTCCTCCCCCGGAGGGGGAGGTCCCTCCCCAACCTACGGCGCACACAAAATCCCACCCACTTCTTTCCAAGGACACACTTTGTTCTAAATCCCCAAGGCTTCACTCCTGCGCACAAAAAAGAACAGGAAGCTTTACCTAAATTGTAAGAGTGAGCCGTGATCCTGCTCTGAGCCCCCGATGAAAGCAGTAGATGGGACAGAATTACACAATCTGTAGCCGGCATTTGTAACTAGCAGGCATGGGATGCGAACACAATGAATCTGGCAAGGCTGACCTCTGGGTGGGGTTGGGGGGGGGGGGGGGGCGGTGAAAGGGAACATGACTTTTTTTTTTCTTCCTCACGAGCCTCTCTCAAGCTGGAGGAAAGACTAAAAACTACATGAAAGGGCACGTGTTCATAATAGATTTTTAATGGCTTATTCATTCTGTTTTTAACCCTCACTTAAAAAAAAAAAGAACTTAATTCAATCAGTTCTCCTTCGGGTTAAGGCAAGTTAAGGACAGGTGTTGGGGGCGCCTGGGTGGCTCAGCTGGTGAAGCATCCGACTCTTGATTTCGGCTCAGGTCACGGTCTCATACATAGTTCATGGGTTTGAGCCCTGTGTCTTGTTATGGGCACAGAGCCTGCTTGGGATTCTCTCTCTCCCTCTCTCTCTCTCTGCCCCTCCCCTGCTTGCGCTGTGTTTCTCTCGCTCAAAAATAAACATTTTTTAAAAATTAAGGATAGGTGTGGAGTAAAGCTGCTGCTTTCAGAAAGCAGTGGGCGTGTTTAAGCAAAGAATCACAGGGTGTGCACTAGAGTATTTATTACAGCCCTGTTTCCAGAAGTAGAGACTGAAATTCACCCAAAGTCCATCAAGAGGGACAAGTGAAATACATTAACGAACACCACTCAGAGAAATACTATGCCACCATTTAAAGAGCGCATTTTTTCTAACATGAAATACTCTGCAAAAGATCTAAGTGAAAAATGCAAGGTAAAGACAAAGAAAGGTGTGTTTGAGATAGATATATATATATATATATATATGCTGATCTGTGTGTAGACTATTTCTGGAATGATACACTGAAAACTGTTAGTGATTTTCTGTGGGGGAGGAGGAGGACTTTCTCTTCCCCACAAACCCTTTGATTTGAATTCCCCCCAATCGGAAGCCTGTATTACCTTTTTCCCAAAATGTATAGGTAATTTTTTTTTAAAAACTCCATGTTATTATAGAAAATTGCCCATGATAAAAAAAAAAAAAGAAAATTGCCCATGATAGATACTTTGATTAAACAAAAAGTTGTCCTGGTGTCTATAAATATGATTTTGGTGATATATTTAAAACAAAGAGTTTATGTACACACACACACACTTGCATATTTATGGAACATGTCCGGACAGATATGTGTCATAGTATTAAAAGTAGTTATTAGCTCTCTCTAGTAAGCTCCTAAGCTAGTGGAGTTAAATAAAGGGAAAGAGGAATTTTTGATTCTTTTACCGGAACTTTATACTGTTTGAGTCTTTTAGTACATAATGAGATTATGTACTGCTCCTATTTTAAATTTTAAAAACTAAAATGAGGGGTGCCTGGCTGTCATAGTCGGTAGAGCATGTGACTCTTGATCTCGGGGTGGTGAGTTTAAGCCCCGGGTTGGGCGTAGAGCTTACTTTAAAAAGAGAGAAAGAAAATAAGAGGAGGAAATGGTCAAATACTGACCCATAATGCATGAGAAATGTGGGCCATGTCTTTCCACAGAAATGGAACTCCCAAGAATGTTAAATTTCTGCTTTTTGCCTCCTTAACGATGGGATATTATACATTATTAGATACACGGGAGCTTTTCTCCTTCCCCCAAATGCTATTTGCTAGGACTGCTCCAAATTGCTTTCCGAGGTGTCCCAAGTGTCCCGGTTGGTGTCTTTGTTCCAGATAGCCCGCCTGGAGAAGCGGGCAGAGAAGGAATCTCTGCCTTCAGGGCCATGGAAATGCCAAGTCAAGGAAAAGGCCTGTCTTGTTACAAGCAGGGCTCATACTCGTATTTGCTTTCCTGCCTTGCGCGGTTGAGCCGCACTTGAATGACTCCATTAATAAGAATGAGGTTCCTCTATGACAAAATCCTGACTTTGGCCGTCTGCTGTTTTCTGTGAAGCTGCCATTCTGTGAACAGGCTTCTGTTTAAGACCCATTTGATAGCCTGCCTCCAACGTGATCCCATGGAAATACCCTCTCCCTTCTCAATTAGCTCTAGAAAGACCTCTGTTACATTTTCTTCTGCCTTAGGCATGCGCAAGAATGATGTAGGAAGAGACACACTTGAAAGAAGATTGTTTCGAAAGTCTTTTGCGAGTCCCGGTTTCCAGGCATTTACATTGTAATTTACCTGCTGAAATAAACATATTTTGCAAGCCAGCATCATCTGTTCTCTGGGATTGATAACAAACACATAAGGTCAAATAGCAGCCCTAATCACTTCTGCAAGCCTTGCATGCATTTTCAGGCAAGGAAATACCAGGAATGAAGTTTACAACGCATCTATCTTCCAGCAGTTGGGGGAGGGGGGGCGGTCTCTCTGGGGCAGCTTTTTCTTGCTTCCAGGAAGTTTTCTGTTTGAAGTGCCCCTGCTCTGCCTCCAACAGTCATTTGGAAATTATCAGCATTTAATTTATGACCTTATGAATTATTTTATTCAGGAGGGAGGGGTTCCGTTTGGAAGCCAAATTTTTGCAAATGAGGACTGTGACACAACGGTCTCTGATTTGAACCTGGAAGGGGGGGGGGGGGTCCGTGGCGCCCGTCTTCCTCACTGACAGATGGAGTTTCTACTTATTTTGCATCCCTTGAAATTACAATGGCAGCGTTTGTAGGTATATCTGAGACATCATTTAGACCCCTTTAAATTTCGGTGGAATGTTAAAATGAAGGAAGACTTGACTGTCTCTCAAGATTCAAAAAGGATCCACGGGCTATTGTCTGACCTCCTCAGTGTCTGATTGACTAGTAGAAAACGCATCTCCATGGGAACAGATAAATGTCTGCTTTTCATGCCGTGAAATACTCAACTCAGCCCGCAGAGCCTCACCAACCTAGCACTTTATTTGGGCGGCTGTAAGCAGCCTCTCTCTTTTCATGTTCAGCCAAATTATCTGCCAGAATTTCTTTTCAAGTCTAGGGAAAGAAAAAAAAAAAAAAGAGTTTCTTCCCCCCCTCCCCCTTCCTGCATGGAGTTAATTACTGTATTTTCATCTGGGAGGGTGGGAAAAAATACACACTGAGCTGAATAGCACACAAAACAACGGCTGGCGTGTTGTATCTGCCTGTTGTCTATTAGCTGTTGGTAGTGTTTTTTGGAAGGTATGATGGTCTACGGTGGTATCTAGATAGTGTCGGGGAGGGTAATGAGACAGCAGCCCCGCAACTGGCTGTTTCGAACTGTTTACGTTTGTGCCAGAGTCAGGCTGTGTGACCTTAGGCAAGTGGGCAGCGGCTCTGATTTAGTGCTGTGATAGGAGACACTGAGGGAAGGGGAAGGATAGGAAAACCGGCTGGAGAGTCTCAGGTATCTGCCTCCCCTCCCCCCGCAAAGCCCCCAACATCTGCCATTTTAACTCCCTGATCACTGATCCAGTGCTCTGTGCCAGCAAAATTTGAGAACAGCTCTCCGGAGAACTGGGGCTTTCTCGGGTGATTCCAGACACTTCTGCTTCTGTTCCTGGTTAAAAATACCACCGGAAGCGGCATTTTCTGATGAGATCGTGGCACTTCCAGACCAGTTTCTGAAGCAGAGGGAAAAAAATAAATGAAGGGGGGGGGGGTGGGGGGAGGTGAAATACACATACACACGCATACAAACACCTATATATGTTTTTTCAACAAGCAAGGTCGAAATCTTGGGAGCAAAATATCTTAGCCTCTTTGATCCTAAAACTGGGCACAAGAATATGTGCGGGTCCCTTATTTCCCTGGAATCCATTCACCCGTTCCTATTATTCTGTCCTTTGTCGGTTCAGCTATTCGTGCCTTTGTCTCTCTCCTCTTCTTAGCACCTCCACCCACCCACCCACCCAACAAGTCTGAGCAGGAAACGTTTAAAGACCAGTGAACTGCAAACCCACTAGGCAGTTTTCAAAAGAATCCAGGTTAAAGATACCTGCAGTCAAGATGTAGCAATCAAGTCTCAATTCCAGCTCCTCGGTGGATGTGATCCCTAAATATCAAAACCCCAGTGGTCTTTATCTGGACCAGCTGCTTCTGATGTCTAGAAGGAATGTGGCACATCGAGTGTGTGAACACTGAGTCTATTGTATCCAAACAGGCTGATTGAAGCCTGGATAATTGGCATGTAACCTTCTCTATTAATAGTGCAGACAGATATGTGAATTAGCTGAATCCCTCTGACATATGCCATGCATTAGCTAAAGGGGCTTACAATTCTCCAAACATCGTGGCTAACTATTACACCAATAATTAGGCTTTAGAACTTGATAACTTTGGGGGGAAATCAATAAATAATGGGGAAGCTCCCTACTGCCTCTGAATAAGAAGTGCCTCTCTAATATTATTACATCTGGGGTTTGAGGATTTGGGATGTGTGTGTGTGTGTGTGTGTGTGTGTGTGTGTTGCTGATGCGGAGTTTCTGGAGAAGACTGGTAAATGTGGGGATTCTTTGTTTACCTTCGACAGTCATCAAGGTATTGAATAGCAACATACATTTGTCATGTCCTGTTTAAACGTCTTGTAAAGGAATAGACCCTGAATGAAGACTATGAAATACTGAATGAGGCTACTTAGAACCGTACATTCCTAAACAGTTGGCTGGTGTCACATCAATTCCTAAGACTATGTGGGCTGATGGCTAAGAGTGTAAACAGCAGTCAGATTGTCCAGGTCTGAAGTTACAGCTCCCCACCATATGAGCTTGTGACCGTGGGCACTTGTCTAACCTCTCTGTGCCTCAGTTTTCGTCTCTGGAAAATGGGAATAATACATGTTCCTATCCCACTGGGACTTCGCAAGGATGAAATAAGTTGTTATTCACAAAATGTTCAGAATGATACAGAGTATAAGTAAGCACTTGTGTCTTTTTACTTAATAAGCATGCCCTGAAATGTTTTTCAAACTGCAGGCTGTGACCTATTGGTAGGTGCTGAGAGTAGGTTAGTGGATCCCAACTATCATTTTTTGGATAGGATAGGATAGGATGTAGAATACATAGGAAGGATAAGATCTGTTCTGTAAAACTTTTGCTATGTAAATAAATGTGTGTGTGTGTGTGTGTGTGTGTGTGTGTAGTGGGTCCCAATGTAAAAATGTACATGATTCTTTTAGTGGGTCAAGTTAAAAATGGGAAAACCCGCCGTCGAATATTTAAAACCCAGAACAACCTAAATGCATCAATAGGAGATTGGTTTAATAAGTTAAGCAACATCCACCCCATGAATTATCAAGCAGTTGTTCGTGAGAAAAAGATCAATTCCCACATGCCGATTTGTACTAGCCACTCAGATATATTATTTTGTAAAAAGTAAAAAAACAAAACATTACAGACCTGTGCGTATTTCAATCCTGTTTATACGAATAAAAAGGGCCTTGTCGTGTGTGCGTTTGTTTTACTGCATCGAACCTCCTCTGCCGACTGTGCAGACCCTGTGCGGAGCGGAGTCTGGTCTCCCTCGGGTTCACCTGCTCGGTGATCGGCGCTACCATCCGGCCAGGGGGGCAAGCCAGAAGCCTGGAAGCCACTGTTGACGTGCCTCCGTCTCTCACTCACCTTTAGGGATCCCAAATCCGTTCATGTGGCTTCCTCTTTAATCCTCAACCCCTATTCCAAGCTGCTGGCATCTCTCCCCCGGGGAAACCACACCAAACTCCTACCTCGTCTCCCTGTAGCTTCCTATCCCCCTCAGGTACCTAACCAGTCTCCCTGCTGCCTCTTAACTGGTTGCCTGCAGTCACCTAACTAGTCTCCCTGAACGTGCTGTTACCCCCTTTCCTCCCATCGTCTTTGGACAAAGACCAAAATTCTGCAATAACTTTCCATTAGTTTCCTACAGATGGCATAGCAAAGCGCGCGCGCGCACACACACACACACACACACACTGAGTGTCGTAAAAGTACAGAAATGTATCACCGAATGGTTCTGAAGACTGGAAAGCAAGGTGGTGGCAGGGCCGTGTGCCCTCCGGAAGCTGTAGGGGGAATCCTTCCTCTTCCCAACTGGCCTTCAGCCCTTGGTTTCCTTGGACGGCAGCCACACCACTCCAATCTCTGCCTCTGTTGTCACAGGGCCTTTCCCTGTGTGTCCGTGTCTGTGTCTTAGAAGGACGCCAGTCTTACTGGACCTGAAGCCCACCTGCTTCCAAATAAGATCACCTTGTGAGTTCCTTGGGGGCTAGGATTTCACTACATCTTTTAGGTGGGGACACAATTCAGCCAGAATAGCCTTTGAGCCCCCGCCTGGCCAGGCCTCTGCCTTCCTTTCTAAGCTTCTCCCCCACCCTCCTGTCGTATATTTTAGCTCCACCCACACAGGACTTTTTAAATGGTCCAGGTTGCTTCCTACCACAGGGCCTTTGCTCAAGTGGTTTGCTTTCCCCTCTCCAAACTCCACTCCTATTTCCCCCCCAGATCCCCCCTCCCTTGTCCCTTGGGGATGCCTGTCTCTGATGCTCTCACCCCGGGACCAAGCTAGGTTCCTCTGATCCTCACATAATTTTGTAACACCATCCACTTCGTGTTGGTCACACTTGTCAAGATTGGAGTTTTTGTGTTTATCTGTTTGTTTGATCGAGGCCTTCTCTGCCATAATACCATGGGTTCTCAGAGGGCAGAAGCAGGGCTGTGCTTGGTCACCTTTTTAGTCTCGTCTCTTAGCACAGTACATAGCCTCACGGGTGTTCAACTCAGCGTTGGTGCTCGGGGGGATGGGAGTTTGCAAACCGTTTCCAAAAATACTTGCACCATTTTGCATTCCCACCAGCAATGTACAAGGGCTCCAATTTCTCCACCTCCTCACCACCCCTTGTTATTTACCTTTGTTTTTTTATGATAGCCACCTAACAGGTCTGAGTTATTCTTTAATTTGTCTTCCAACACCATCACAGATGCTCTTAATTTTTTGCGGAAAGTTGTAGCACAGCTCCCCACCCCCAAAAATATACATAAGCACCTAAAAAATTGGCCTATGATTTTTAAGACTTTTCGGGGCGCCTGGGTGGCTCAGTGGGTTAAGCCTCCGATTTCAGCTCAGGTCATGACCTCACGGTTTGTGAGTTTGAGCCCCGCGTCCGGCTCCCTGCTGTCAGTGCAAAGCCCACTTTGGATCTTCTGTCTCTCTTTCTCTATGCTTCTCCCCCACTCATGCACGCTCTCTCTCTCTCTTTCTCTCTCTCTCAAAACTTTTAAATACAGAGAACAAACTAAGGGTTGATGGGGGAGCAGGGGAGAGGGGAAAAGGGGTGACGGGCATTGGGGAGGGCACTTGTTGGGATGAGCACTGGGTGTTGTACGTAAGCGATGAATCATGGGAATCTACCCCCAAAACCAAGAGCACACTGTATACGCTGTATGTTAGCCAACTTGACAATAAATTACATTTTAAAAAGCTGGAAAAAATAAAGTTAAATGACGTTATTATAAATAAATAAATAAATAAGCATGTAAAACTTTAATAAATAAATAATAAACATGAAAAAATAAAGACTTCTCTAGAAACCACCTATATATTATCTGGGGGACCCATGGACCCCAGATTAACATCATAAAATCCGAGTTTAAAAAAAAAGTTGATTCAGACACAGATATAGACAGCGAAGAAACGCTGAAGCCCAGTGCCCCACTCAAGGCGACCCAGTTAATGAAGAAGATGGGAGGGGGCGCCTGACTTGATCTCACGGTCGTGAGTTTGAGCCCCACATTTGGCATAAAGGTTACTTTCAATAAATAAATAAGTAAATAAATAAATAAACAAATAGGAAGGAGGAAGGAAGGAAGGAAGGAAGGAAGGAAGGAAGGAGGTGAGAGCCCCAGATGAGGCATTCAGGCTCCACAATCATACTGTGGGTTCTTACCTGGGTGCAGCCTTAGAGCAATTCTCGGGTCACCTGGGTGGCTTAGTCGGTTAAGCGTCGGACTTTGGCTCAGGTCATGATCTCACGGTTCGTGAGTTTGAGCCCCTCGTCAGGCTCTCCACTCTCGGCGCAGAACCCGCTTCGGATCCTCTCTCTCCCTCTCTCTCTGCCCCTCCCCCACTCGCGCTGTCTCCATCTCTCTCAAAGTAACTAAATAAACTTGAAACAATTTTAATAAATAAATAAACATCAAAAAAAATTTTTTAATGAGTATTTTTAGTTTCCACCCACAACTTAGAAGGTCTGGCAGCCCCGAGGGTCAGCTCTCCAAACGGCACAAGCTGCCAGAGCTGAGGAACAGCTGTCGGTCCAGCGCTGCCCAGGACGCCGCAGTCACCGCCCTTCCCTGTCGCCCTGGCCTCGGGCCACTTCACTCAGATCTTGCCCTTGCTAGCAACTGCGTCTGTGGGTCCACGCAAACACCGGACACCTTCCTGAAATAGGGAGGACTGCAAAGGCGTGAGCACGGCTGAGAGAGAGGAGTAAGACCCGGTGAGCACTCTGAGGCTAGCAATTTCGTCAGGGACCCTGACCTGCCCCCAGGCCAGAAGACACAAGGGTAGGGTGTGGTGGCCAGGACCCGAAGAAAGTAGCTGAGGGAGAAAGCCACCTGATAAGAGCGGGCGACCTTCAGTAGAGGAAGCAGCCAGCCGGGGGCAGGCGGGGAGCTGGGCAAAGAAATACCCCGACCTCACTGCCCTTCTGCCAGTCTCCCGCAGGTGCCTCGCGCTGGCCAGACCCAAGTGGAAACCAGAGCGGAAGAGTCTGTCCATACAGGCCAGAAAGGGAGGCAGGCTGAAGAGCGGATCAAGAGGAGAAAAAGAGCAATATATAACATGTCAGCGATCTCAACAGTATTCCTCTTATGGGGCGCTTGGGTGGCTCCGTTCAGCTCAGGTCACGATCTTGCAGTTTGTGAGTTCCAGCCCCACGTCGGGCTCGCTGATGTCAGCCTGCCAGTACAGAGCCAGCTTCAGATCCTCTGTCCCCTGCCCTTTGCCCCTCCCCCGCTGGCGCTCTCCCCCAAATAAATAAACATTTAAAATTCTCCCTCTTATGATCTTTGGCTATTCATAACAGATAATATTAGAAACCACTCTCTTCATTACTTACATTTAGATTCCAGTTCCCCTATATTTCTAGAGCCTTTCCACACAACGATGTAGAACCAAAGCCCTGTTTCTCCCCACCATGCCCATTTCATCTTCCTAGCGTCCACTCAATACTGTTTTTCAAATGTTTAATTGTTTTGCAGGTGGCTGTTGCTTACTGAAGACAGGAACCGTCTTCCTCATCTCGGAACTCCCAGAACCTTGCGCTCTGCCAGACGTATAATAACTACGAAAAACCCGGAGACCGTGGGTGGATTTCTATGGATTGTTCTAATAATGGAGGGGAGGCCCACAAAGTGAGTGGTGGCGAAGAAATGCCGTCACTAATCGTCCCCAGCGATAGCCTTCTTTCAAAGAGGCGAATGGTCACTCACCAGATGGCAATGGTAATTCAACAAATTAATGGTAACAGTGACAATCATATTAGGTTAATATTTTGGGAGCACTTACTCCCAAATATAAAGTGCCAGTCACTTTATACACGCACGCATTTATATCTAAGGCTTTCAATAACATCGTAAGTCACGTAACATTATTCCTATTTTGCGGAAGAAGAAACTGAGCCATAGAGAAAGTAATTATCCAAGGTCTGGAGTCAGGATTGGCCACCAGATCCGATGGATTCAGAATCTTCAGTTGTAAATCCTGGCTCTGCATAGTTAACATAGCCTTAACTAACCGTTGCTTCTAATATTTGTACGTTGAACGATTACATCCGTGATCCTTATCAACATGTATCAGAAGTTTGGTTATACAGCAACTAGAGACCTGACTTAACCAGTGGCTTAAGCTTGTAAGGGTTGTTTCTCCTTTAAGAAGTCTGGAGGTCAGCTGCTGTTGGCTTTGGTTCACTGGCTCAGCGACATAAGGGGATGAGGTTTCTGGGCAACTGGCTGGCTCAGTAGGTACAGCATGTTGGTCTTAATCTTGGGGGCATGAATTTGAGCCCCATGTTGGGTGTAGAGATTACTTAAATGAATAAACTTCGCAGGAAACAATGTTTATTTATTTCTGAGAGAGAGTGGGGTAGGGGTAGAGAGACAGGGGGACAGAGGATGCAAAGCAGGCTCTGAGCGGACATGAACTCACGAATCACAAGATTATCACCTGAGCTGAAGTCAGTTGCTTAACCAAACTGAGACACCCAGGCACCCCAAAACACTTAAAAAAAAAAGAAGAAGAAGAAGGATGAGGTTTCTGACGTGTTCTTGGACTTGCCCTCTTAGTCACAAAATAGCCACTGGAGTGCCAGCAATCGTTCCCATGTTCCAAGCAAGAAAAAAGAAAAGTGGAAGGCAAAATATCACCCGCCAGCTGGATGAGGCCTCTTTACAGAGCATTCCCAGACATCTCGTCTAGGTTTTCTGCTTTCATTTCAAGAATCACCTTTATTGGCAAGAGTTGAGGCTACAGTTGGCCTCTACAGCATGAAGGTTCTGTTCTTAAAGAAGAAGGAGAAATGGGTGGTAAAGAGGCAATTAACATTCTCTGCCACAGCCCAAGTATCTATTTATACCTATTCATATCTGTATCTTTATCTATTTATGCTTTACTCCAGGGTTTGATCAACGAGGCCCGCTGCCCGCCTTTGTAAATAAAGCTTTATTGGAAAACAGCCACGTTCACTCATTTATCTATTGTTTATGGCTGCTTTCCCACTACAAAGGCAACGTTTAGGAATTCCGACAGAGGCTGTCCGGCCCCCAAGCCCGAAAATAGTTCCTGTCTGGCCTTGTTTCACTCTCTCCCTTTCTATCTCTGGGAAAATGCATTGCACCTCAGGGTGACTCAGTTCGCTGAAAAGCGAATAGGCCCAAATATAACAGGTGAACCAAGCAGTCCTCCATCATGACCGCAGCGTTTCTTCGTCATCCTTGCTGTTAACTCCCGTTGACAAAGACCATTCAAGGAACATCTGAGCTGGAAGAGGCATTTCCCCTGATATCTGCTGCAAGGTCGGAGCAATCCTGTGTCGTCTCTTCCAGTGTCTCTCACGACAATGACAATCATTTGCACTGAAGAATAAACACACTTTTCGCCTCCAGATGCCCACAGACGTTCCGGGAGACTCGCACACACGGGAACAATCTAAAATTATCCAGCTTTGTATGTTATGGAAATAGTCTCATTCAAAGACAACTTCGTATTTGTTGAGATAATTACAAGTTTGATAAGTGCAAATTATCTGAGGAATACTTTGTGAAGCATTATGCACGAGCCTAGGGTATTGGTTAAAGGATAGTTTATGGCGAATCTATATAGATTTGAGATAAATCAAAAATATAAATCAAAGAATGCCTACCGTTCTTTCATTGGGTTCTCCACACAGGGCCGGTGTATTTTTTGCAAGGGATTTGCAACTGAATGAATCGGACAATTCAAAACATTTCTCTTTGCCAGCTTACCGGCATTGTCATGTGCCTATACCATAAACGCTTTATAACTCCCTCAACTTCCTGGCTCCAAAATTATGTTTCTTGACAAATTTGCAATTTGAGAGGACGTTCACAGTACATCAAATTTTGTGGTCGATAACACATTTTTAGTATTTTATTTTATTTTTAAAATTTGTTAATGCTTATTTTTGAGAGAGAGAGAGCATGCGAACTGGGGAAGGGCAGAGCGGGGGGGGGGGGGGGGGGTGCAGACGATCCAAAGCAGTCTCTGGACTGTCAGCAGACAGCCTGATGCAGGGCTCCAACCCACAGACGAAACCATGAGATCGTGACCTGAGCCAAAATTGGATGCTCGACTGACTGAGCCATCCAGACGCCCCTTTGATATTTTATATAACACTATTTTAAATGCATATAATTTTTAAAATTTCAGGGGCGCCTGGGTGGCGCAGTCGGTTAAGCGTCCAACTTCAGCCAGGTCACGGATCTCGTGGTCCGGGAGTTCGAGCCCCGCGTCGGGCTCTGGGCTGATGGCTCAGAGCCTGGAGCCTGTTTCCGATTCTGTGTCTCCCTCTCTCTCTGCCTCTCCCCCGTTCATGCTCTGTCTCTCTCTGTCCCAAAAATAAATAAACGTTGAAAAAAAAAATTAAAATAAATAAATAAATAAATAAATAAATAAAATTTCAAAGAAACACAAGTGTACATAATTCAAAGTCTCATAATGTTGATCACACTGTATTTAATTTGAGTACATGGGTCCCAGCAAAATAGAGAATACAAATAGCAATCTGAAATGCTTTGGATGGAACTACCTGTCCCTGTATCACAAGAGGTCTCAAACATGGCACTTCGACACCTGGGGCTAGAACATTCTTCGTTCTGGGGAGCTGTCCTGTACCCTGTAGAATGTTTAGCGGCATCCCTGGCTTCTATTCACTAGATGCTAACAGCACTCCCTACTCTGTTGTGACAACCAAAAACGTCTCCAGACATTGTCAAATGTCTTCCGGGAGGCAAAATCACCCTTGGGTTGAAAATCACTTCTGGACTATGTTCCAGAGCATTTGTTTTGGACAGAAATCCGGATTCTCTACTATTTACTAGCTGCAGAAACTTAAGGATAATTCAACCTCTGCAGACCTCAGTTTTCTTCCTAGAACGTATAGATAATAACGGCTTTATCTCACAAGGTTCTTGTGGAATTAAAAGTGACAATGCATGCGAAACCATAAATTCTCAAGACACAGTAGGTATTCTAATTTTATTATCCTTCTTAATTATCAATATATCTTTTGGTGGCAGAGTGCCCACTCGGGGCTTTGTAGGATCAACTCATGAACAGCATAGACAAGTACCCCCAGCTGGGACTGATATAAAAAAAACTCAGGAGCTAATGAAATGAAGTCTTTCTTTCTGAGCGAACTGAAACATTAGCTTTCGCAAGCCACGGAAAAGGTTTTTAAAACCAAGAAGCAAAGGGCGCCGGGGTGGTTCAGTTGCTTGAGCGTCCGGCTCTTGATTTCCGCTCATGTCATGATCCCAGGGTGGTGGGATTGAGCCCCGCATCAGACTTGGCGCTGGGTGTGGAGCCTGCCTGAGATTCTTTCTCTGCTTCTCTTTCCCCATGCCCCTGTTTGCTCGCTCTCTCTCTAAAAAAAAAAAAAACAAAAAAAAACCCAAAACCTAACAAGTAAAACAAGCCGTCTTCTCCAATTGGCAGTCAGGGGAAAAGAGAAAGGAAGCATCTTTCTTCCATGCCAGTTCCAAGGGCTTTTACAGAAACACACTGCCTCCTCCAATGACCGCAGAGTGTGCTGATGCCAGAGAGGGGCTCTCCTGGTGCCTGGGTGGAATAAACGTGTTGGCTCTTGAAAGAAAGAACCAGGCAGATGGCTATACCAGCCCCAATTATTTTCAAGTCATTTCTCAAGTGTGTAAACTTATTGGTACTATTGTCTGCCCCTCTGCTTTCGGGAGGTTATTATCGCCAGATTAGCTGTTTGAAGCGTGCCCTCTTGCCTCTGTTGTGCTGGAGAATGAAGCCTTTCCTTGAACATGGCACTTCCAACACAAAATGCTGGCACTCGAGAATATGTTTTATCACCTCTCGAGTCCTGAATGGGAAAAATTTGGCTGCGATTCGCTTTTCCTGTTCTGTGAAATGTATGCATGGCCCCTAGGAATTTATTCCTCAGATGGACTCCCACGCTCGTGAAATAGTGTACCTGGCTGTTTATTGCAGCGCTGTCTGCAAGAGCAAAGGAGCAGAATATTATTCAAATGTTCAGCCAGGGGAGACCGATTGCATGTTAGTTAAATGGAATACTATGTAGCAAGAAAAATAGAATGAGGAACTTCTTCACAGATATGAAGCAATCTCCAAAATACACTGTGAAATAAAAACAAACAAAACGTACCTGGCGCCCATCAAAGAGATTGCCTGTATATTCACAGAATGGCTCCGGAAAGATACATGAGAAACTTGTAAAACAAGTTTTCTCCAAGGAAGGGAACTGGTCACTTGAGACACGGTTTAAAGGAGATTCAACAACCTTTTGCACCTGATGAACTTGGTACTCTGGCAATTTTATATATAAAATAAAATACATATATATATAATAAGTAAATATATATAATATAGATTTTAATATAAACAAATATAGATGTTTAATATAAATGATTTTTTAAATAAGTAGGGAACGTAAAAGTTTAAATCATTTTTTAAATAAGTATGTACTTAAACGTTTAACTAACACCTCCCCCAATATAATGTATGACTGTAATATTAACGTGTCTCGGGGGAAGATGGGAAACGTCTAAACTGTACTGTTTTCCTCCCCCCCCACCACCAACCCCCGCCATGGTATTTTTATATAGAAATAATTTGAAATTTACAAAAGAGGTTAAAAGTACAGAGGGTTAGTTCCTGGGTCGCCTTCTCGACTTCCTCTATCACGAACGTGTTACAGAACCGTAGTTCGTCTATGAAAACGAAGAGATCGGACAGCGGTGCGATACACTCGTCACTAAACTACACGCTTCGCTCTGATTTCACCTGCTTCTACCGACGATCTCCTTCCGTCCCAGCATCCCAGCCCGGATACCGCCCCGCGGCCCCTGCGCCTCCTCCAATCAGTGACAGCCAAGCGCTACAGTTTTATAATCGGCTCCGTTCTCAGCCAATAGGAAGAGTGGGAGGGAAAGACTCTGCCTGGATCTGGGTGCAGCGGGGACGTGCCCACGCGCCTGGACCCCCGAAGCCACCAGAAAGCGGCGCATCGTGTGGCGGAGCGCCTGTCCGGCTGATGGCCCGAGCAGGAGTTCTGACGATAACAGCTCAGTTTTATTGAGAGTATCTCTTATTTGCGAAGCACTATGCTAAGCGTCATTGCAGCTCCCCCCACCCCGACAGCCCCAGGTGGCAGGAATTTACATTGACCCCATTTTACGGATGAAAAGAGAGAGAACATGTCACATCCAGCACACATTGTATGAGAACTTGGGTTGAAACAGGGGCTTCTGGCTCCTGCTTCGTCGTCTACACACAAAAAGGTATGTTTTGTAAACAAAACAACAAGAAAAAGACAAGTTACTTAATCTCTCTCAGGCTCAGTTTCCCCATCCATTAAGTGGGAAGAGCCTCGTTACCCAACTCACGCTGTGAAACTCACCTGAGGTCGTGAAATCTAGCTGGGGTTCCATCTACCGAAGGTTTTTGCTTTGTTGGCTTTTCTACCGGGTATAAACCTATGTGTACCTGTGGCTACAGGTGAAGAAGGCGGCCCGGGTACAAAGTCAGCCTGGAGCAAGAAAAGGTCTGTGGAGTCTTGCTAAGCCGCAGGACCAGTTTCCTTTGATTTTCCGATCGGTTACGGGCAGACGCTTTGTAAAATACAATAGATACTGGATACTGGGGAGGAAAAATGAAACAACAAAAAAGCAATACCACACAAAGCACAATTCCAACTTCTGCTTGGATTCCATGCAGCTAATCTGTCGAAAGCAGCAGACCAGCCCCGTGTAAGGACCACACAGAAGGCAGTTCTGGTTCTAAGGAAAAGCTGGAGCTCTGTGCGTGGGCCATTTTGTACCCCGGTCTGTCCTATAAAGTGGCTCACGTGGGCACTGCAAAGAGTAGGTCTGGGGACACAGACTCCCGAGCCCACACAGCAGACGGCTCAGTAAAGGACTGCAGGTGACAGACAAGAAGGAGATGTTCAGCCCCAGGTAATTCTTTGCTGTGCAGAAAAACCAGCTCAGCATGGTCAGACCTGCCGATCGCTTCGGAGGAGCGAGAAACTTTCATAGGAAAATCTCCCCCTTTTTTAATGCAGTTAAAGAATGTTTCAGAAGAATAGTTAACGGTGCCAGCCGGCTTGTGAACAGCTTCCCAATTTGCAGGGCCCGATGTAAACCGAGAACGCGGGGCCCCCGGTTCGAAATTATTAAGAATTTCAAGACGTGGACAGCCACGTGAGCATTTAACTAAGCGAGCCTACTCAGGGCGTGCACCTTGAAGCTGACTTTGCCCGTGAAGGCCAAACAAAACGTCTTTGCGTCAATTTTCATGAGTTTTGTTTCGCTCCTTGAGAGGAGGGGCTGAGGTTCCTGCAAAGCCTCCACGTACAGGCTCAAGGATTAGAGGAGATGAAACTCTGTGTGGACCAACGGGGAGGAGCAGACGTGCGTAGAGCAGCTCGGTAGCTCTAAACAAATACAGCGATGGATATTTTGTGGCACAGAAAGTTCTTGATCTCGAAGGGCGCCCAAAAAGGGGGGGAAACATTGCTATCTGTATTGAGGACTTACATGCCAGATATCATTCTGGGCATTTGATATATATTCACTCGGTTAGCCTTCATAAAACCCGAAGAGGCGGGGGGCAATCATTCTGCCCATTTTAGAGATAAGGAAACTGAGGTACAGTGAGATTGAGTGACGTGTCCAAGGTCACACAGCTAGGAAATGGTGGGGTCAGCATACGTGTTTGGGCTGTCTGGCTCCAGAGCCTGCACCCATAGCCACCAGACTGCCTTGGAATGAATGGTTAGGCTTCCAGAGAGTTCCGTGGCATCGTCAGGCTGGTGGGGGGAAAGTTTGGGCAAGGAAGTCCTCGCCAGACCCCAGATGGGATGAGGGGGATGGTGAGGAGGGAACCAACGGGAAGTATATTTGGTGGGGGAGGGGAGGTCTGGAGAGCGAGCTCTACTGACCGTTCCCGGTGGCCCCTGAGAAAATGATCTCCACGTGCAGCTCAAGGACGCTCTCTCTCCTCTGGAGACAGAGACCAAGTTAGAGTGCTCAGGGGAGGAGGTGGGGGGCGTGGGGGGAGGGGGGAACGAGGGGCAGGGAAAGCCACGAAGGTAACGGGAGCCAGGGTGACCTTGGAAACATGGGGGACAAGGGAAGGAGAGTGAGGAGAAAGAGGCAGGGCAGGGGCAGAAGTTTCTGAGCAAACTAGAGGGACTAAGGCGCATTCAGTGGGGCACCTGGGGGGCTCAGGTGGTTACCTGTCCGACTCTTGATTCCGGCTCAGGTTACGATCTCTTGGCTTGTGAGTTCGGGCCTCGCATCGGGCTCTGTGCTGACAGTGCTGAGCCTGCTTGGGATTCTCTCTCCCTCTCTCTCTGCCCCTCTCCTGCTCTCTCTCTTTCTCTCTCCAAATAAATAAATAAATAAATAAACAAACTAACTAAAAAAAGTTAAGACTAGAAAGGTTTGGAGCACCTGGGTGACTCAGTCGGTTAAGCTTCCCACTCTTGATTTCATCTCAGGTCATGATCTCACGGTTGGTGGGTTCAACCCCAGCATCGGACTCTGCATGGGCAGCACTGAGCCTGCTTGGGATTCCCTCTCTCTCTCTCTCTCTCTCTCTCTCTCTCTCTCCCCACCCATGCTCATGCTCTCTCTCTCAAAATAAATAAATCAACTTCAAAAAAGAAAGACCAGAAGGTTTTACCACGTCAACCTCCCACCCCAGCTGCCCTGCAAAGTGGCCCGCAGAGCCCGCATTTTCTGCCAGCCCCCGTTTCAATCGACGGCACTGGAAGAGCACGGTCTCTAGGTCAGGCAGACAGCTGATGGAGCTGGTGCCTTCCAAAAAGGCATCGCTAGGGGCTCCTGGGTGGCTCAGTCGGTTAAGCGTCCGACTTCGGCTCAGGTGATGATCTCACAGTCCGTAAGTTCGAGCCCGCGTCGGGCTCTGTGCTGACGGCTCGGGGCCTGGAGCCTGCTTCAGATTCTGGGTCTCCCTCTCTCTCTGCCCCTCCCCTGCTCATGCTTTGTCTCTCTCTCTCTGTCAAAAATGAACATTAAAAAAAAAAAAAAAAAAAGGCATCGCTAACCCCGGGCTTCGCAAAGCACGGTCATTCACACCCAGTGTCCGGGCCCGGGAGGCACAGGCAGGACCTTCAGGGATGTGGTTTGAAGGGAGAGGGGGGTAGTGGTGCCCACCCAAGGCCCCGCCAGCCACACCCCTGGGCCAGCTGGGGGGGTGGGGGGTGGGGGCTCCTCTGTTTTCCTTTAAACTTCCACTTGGGGGCGGTATGGGAACCGAGGGCATCGCCCCCTACTGTGTTCACCTCTGTCTTCCCCAACACCTACAGCGGGAGCAGGTGCGGGGCTGGGGGGGGGGGGGGCGGGGGGGGATTCTCACTAAGTGTTTGTGGAGAGAATGAATGAAATCAAGGCATCACAGCCGGATCTGATGGACCCGTGCGGGTTAACAAGCACCTGCGTGGGGAAGGGCCGCGGGTACGGAGGGAAGGCTCGGCAGAGAAAAGGAGCATTTGCAGACGGTTCACACCAGGCCCACCAGCGGGCGCGGCTTCTCCACCTCAGCCCGTGACATTGGAGGCCGGACAGCCCTCTGCTGCCGCGCTGCCTTGTGCATTGTGGGAAGGTTAGCACCATCTCTGGCCTTACCCAGTAGACGCCGTTAGCGGCCCCCTTCCCCAGCCGGGACTGCCAAACTCTGTCCAGACACCTCCCCACGCCCCTGAAGGCCAAATCCCCCCACCCCCGGAACCCCCGCCTTGGGATAAACTGCCTTATTTCCCACAGAGGTGGGTTTCCAGGTTTCCTGGTTTCCAGGATTTCTGCAGAAGGATCTGGGAACTCTTGAGACCTCCAAGCCGAGGACGTCAGAGCAAAGCTAGGACTCCGAGGTTTCCCTGCAAAGACCCTTTCCAGAACGAGTTCTATGGAATTCGAGCTCCCCCGTGTCGCGTCTGTGCTCGTGACATTCCCGTTTGTTGTTGGTGTTTGTTATTACTCCAACCGCTTCCTTCTAGGAATGAGGACACCTGAGGCCCAGAGGAGTTCAGGAACTAGTCCCCGTTTACGCAGCTAGCCGGGGAGCAGGTGGACGGCTTATTTCTAACATGCACAGACCAGGAGGAAACCAAATAACGGGTTTTTGAGTTGGCAGAGGGCATTCGTTTTGTCCCTTTCAACCTCGGACTAAGTGAGTAGCTGAGTGAAGGGCGGGGGCAGGGGGCCCACTTCCCATCTCGGGCCTGCTCCCCGGGGCTTTCGGCTTTGCTGCATCGTCTCTCTGTCGCTGCGGCAGGTCTGGGCCTGAGCAAGTGGGGGTCTTTGAGAAACCACAAGAACAGGAAAAGAAAGAGAGAGAAGAAAAAGCGTCCCAACGAACGGCTTGGGAAGGAAGCGGCAGTCGGCTGAGCCAGTGGCCACGAGGCCATGTTTTTGCACGAAACGATCTGGAGGGAGCAGGGGAGGTGGGTTTGTTTTGAAAGGAGACTGCCGGGCATCATGCGCCGTCCTCACTGAAGCCTGACTCGCTTTTGTTAGCAGGTGTGAGTCAGAGCTTGCTCCGGGACCTTGGGGACCGAGGCTGCCTGTCAGACTGAGTCCAGGGAAGGGCCTGGACTTCCCCACGTGGGATCGTTCAAGATGCCCAACAACTCGAAAGCTTGGCTTGCGTCTCTGGCTGCAGGTGAGCCTACGCTGGTGTTTGTCCGTCCAGACGACCCCGGGGCCCGGCTGCCTGCCCTTTCCTACAGGCCTGATAGACACGTTCCTCCCACGAGGTCGGGGCCCCAGCTGCACTCCGGGTGGAGCGGGTGAGAGCCAGGCAGAGGTAAGGCAACCGGTTGCCATTTAGCTATTCACCACATTTTCTTTGAGCTCCCACTGTACGCCAGAAACTGTCCTGAGAGCTGGAATACAGTCAAAGCCAATCCCTGCTGTCCGGGAATTGACACAGTAGTCCCTGGAGACAGTTAATAAACAGATCGATATCTAGGGTATCAGATGATGAGGACGTTCATGAGAAACATAAAGCTAAGGGGAGAGCTGGAGAGTGACAGTCAGAGGCTCTTTGAGAAGGGGGGTGGCGGGGCTGGGCAAGATCTCTAGGAGGAAGGAAGAGGTTTCAAGTTGTTCTAGAACCTTTACCAACAATATTTGGGGTGAGAATAGAGCCCACTTAAAAAACATTTTTTTTTAATATGTATTCTCTGAGAGAGAGAGCAAGAACACGGGCAGGGGAGGGGCAGAGACAGACACACAGAATCTGAAGCAGACTCCAGGCGCCGAGCTGTCGGCACAGAGCCCGACGCGGGGCTCGAACTCACAAACCGCAAGATCGTGACCTGAGCTGACATCGGGCGCTTAACCGACTGAGCCACCCAGGCGCCCCAATAGAGCCCACTTTTGAAAGGGGAAGTGGCTGGAACAGATACGTGTGCACCCGTGTTCACAGAAGCACCACTCACAATAGCCAAAGGGCGGGGACAACCCAGGCGTTCATCAACAGACAAGTGAATAAACAAAACGGGGTGGGTGCAAACAACGGAATACTATTTGGCCTTAAAAAGGACTGCAATCCAGACACAGACTACAATATGGGTGAACCTTGAAGACATTGTGTTAAGGGAAGTAAGCCAGACGCAGAAGGACCAATAGCATAGGATTCCACTGATACGCGGTCCCCAGAATAGTCCATTCCATAGAGACGGAGAGCAGAATGGTGATTGCCGTGGGCAAGGGGGCGGGGGTGCGGAAGGGGTTGGGGAGAATGAAGAGTTCGTGTTTAATGGGGACAGTTTCAGTCTGGGATGATGACAAAGCTTTTGAGATGGAGGGCTGATGTTATGGCTCCCTCCGTAACAACAGTATGAAGGTACTTCGCGTCACTGAACGACACACTTAAAATGGCGAAAATGGGAAGCTTTATGTTACGTATGTTTTCACCACTTTAAAGATGAGCTGGAAAAACAAATAAATAAATAAAGATGAGCTGGAAAAGAAGCAAGACTAGGAAGTGGACGGGGGAAGAAAAGAAGGAAGAGACAGGAACAACATTGACCGAGTGAAGCTTACTTTGGACAGTCAGCCATGATGCCTTTTGCGTACATGATCTCCTTTAATCTTTACAACATCCTTAAACATTAGACATGTTCCCGGCTTACAGTTGACAAACCAAGACTCAGACCCATTAAAGGGCCTCTCTCGGTGGTGAGTGATGAGGCTGTGATTCAACCCCACACGCCTTGCCCTCTGCCCGCGCTGCGAACCTCCCACCTCAACCCACACCACAGCGCCTTGTCATTTGCTGGAGTCGTTGTAAACATCTTCAGCTCTGTGCAGCCTGCCCTAGCATCCCTTGCTAAATCAAGCCATCATGGGAGTGGGCCTAACTGGGGCTCACTTGTGGAAGATGGATCCACGAAAAAAGAGGAGTCCATTAGAATCTAGAAGGCCGGATGTTATCATTGAGTTTCTTTATTTTTTTAATGTTTATTTATTTTGAGAGAGGGAGACAGGGTGTGAGCAGGGGAGGGGGAGACACAGAATCGGAAGCAGGCTCCAGGCTGCGAGCCATCAGCACAGAGCCCGACGCGGGGCTTGAACCCACGAGCTGTGAGAGCATGACCTGAGCCGAAGTCGGATGCTGCTTAACCGACCGAGCCACCCAGGTGCCCCCATATCTTTTAGTTAAAAAAAACAATCTGTGTCACTCATTCCACAAATCCAGGTGCTTTTCTGGGCACTGGAGAGCGTTCACAGAGACGCCAGCTCCTTGATGAAGAGCCTGATCTAACAGAATAAGGAAAGGAATCAGTAGCACCAGACCCGTGTGGAAAACACCGCAGAAATGTTACACAGAGATTCGGGCGGGATACTAAGGAAGCCCAGAGGATCCTAGAGAAGGGATTTGTTTGTTTGTTTGTTTTTTGTCCTGAGAAATTAGAAAGCTTCTCCTCCCCAGAAGATTTAGTTACCCCGGAACCTAAAGTACGAGAGTTAACCAGAACCTTAACTTACAGTCTCTGACACACTTCCACTTTCTACCCACCTTCCTTCCCACTGGTCAGTTTCCTGGGAAACATCCACATTTGGAGCAGAAAAATACCAATAACATGTCATTAGAATGACATCAACATGACCAGAACATTTTGTTAAAATAACTCCAAGTCCTAAAGTCCACGTGACAATTATTTTTAAATGGCAATTAGCTCCACAAAAAGGGAAGCACTAATGAGATTCCTTTTTTTTTTTTCTTAATACCAAAAAATATTTGATTTCTTAGAATGCTTATCCGCTGGATCAGAACAGTGGTTGAGGTCTAATATTAACTTTGGAACAATTTAAGTAAATTCCGTTACTCGGAAAGGATTAGCAGAGCCTCTGGGATTTTGTACAGAGACGGAATACGGGTGTAGCAAAACCTCATTTTTAACTTTCTCCGAGAAAGAAAAATGGGATGTTGCTGCTTCGGGAGATTTCGGCCCCTGGGTCTTGAGTCGAAGGAGAGTTGGAGAGCAGAGCAGTCTTGCTCCCCTGTGCTGGCTCTGATCCACACGTGTCTTCCTGACTCTGAGTTTGGGGACATCAGGTGGAAGCCGGAAATCAGGCCTGGTGGGTGCATTTCCACCGTGGAAACTGACAAGCCAAGGTTCCTCCCGCCCCAGATGCCCTACCAGCCTGCCTGCCACTGTACTTGTATTAGAAAGTTTCTGCTTATCCCCCAGATTCCGAAATAGACTCGTTTCTGCTCACAGGAACTGCACCTCTGTGGTTAGCGATGATGTTACTGTAATTTATGATACAAGGTGGAGCCCTTTTCTCTTGTTTAAAAATACACCGATAGGGTGTTAGTGGCCCCCAGTGTGGGTTATCATCGTTTGCTCAGGAAGGGGAATTTGTGAAAGAGGCAATTTCTACTTCTGGCAAGAAACCCTAGCTGGGCTCCCAGGGAGAGATTCAATAGCACGCAAGCACATTCTTGCAGCATTTTACTAGATTCAACTAGTAAGAAAGTCTGGCCATCCCTGAAAGGTTTAGAGAAAAATAACAAATTGCTTCTCAGAACTGGTAGAGGGGAACTCTCAGTCCAAGAATATACGTAGAGCAAAGTGTACCAAGTATAGAGGCAGGGTGGATTTTTTCTTTTTTCTTTTCCTCCTCGAGGAGTGGTGTTTACCACACGGTCTGGTTCCATGGATTGAGAGCATACTTCACTGTCTGTGCAAATAGAATATTTAAGATTCCTGAAATATTTTGACTTTCCTAGAGAATTTTATCCTCCATTGACTATACCTTGGTGGCCGAGTTTCAGTCTTAGAAAAGTCACACAAGTGACATCAAATGTTGCATGTCTGAGATAGTAGGTACCTTGCCTGCTTAGAAAGTGAGGTCTCAGCGAGGAAGATCGACTTCCTAACTGTGATCCGACCAGGAAGATCGCAAATCCAAGGAAACACACCTTTGAGGGGAAAAAAATGTATCGATACAGTTTGCCTCATGCTGGTCGCGCCGTGTGCAATTATTCACGGGCAACCTCAAACAGTAAAACCAAGGTAGGCTCAGAAAAAGAGACTTATTTTGGCTTGAAGATCAAGCACAGTTTTCAAATAGTTTCAAGTTCTAGAGAAGTTTTATTTTATCAGGACTTCTGAAGAAAAGGCTTGCCTTAAAAGAAAACCCCAAACCCTATTTTTCTAAGTCTCTCTTTCTGAATGTGAACTAGCAGAATTACAGATGGAATGCTTGATAGGAAGCGGGGGGGGGAACATAATCAGTGCAAAACACCTCTTCTGAGCCGGGGCTCTGAGGTTTAGGTGTGGTTTCTTTTTTCTTTGTCTACCTGTTCTCCTTTTTGGAAACATTCTGTTCAAAAACCGAATCAAGGAGTTCTCCAAAAAGTTCAACATGGAATTACCAAGCGAACAGCAAGTCTATTCCTAGATGGAAGCCAAAAGGATTGAAAACAAGTACTCAGACCTCCTTGTGCATTACAGCACGACCAACAGACGGTAGAAGCAACATAAGTGTCTATCCACAGAAGGATGGACAAACAAAATGGGGTGTGTGCATACAATGGAATAGTGGCCAGCCTTAAAAAGGAATAAAGCTCTCATACATACTACATTGTGGATGAACCTTGAAAACATTAAGCTAAGCGAAAGAAACCAGACCCAAAAGGACAAAAATGGCACGGTTCTACTTACAGGAAATACCTAGACTAGTCAAATTCATAGAAACAGAAAGTAGCTGTGGGAATGGGGAATTATTGTTTAATGAGAACAGAGTTTCTGTCCAGGGTAATGAAAACTTCTGGAAATGGGGGTGATGGTTGCACAGCATTGTTAATGGCATCAACGGGACTGAATTGTACGTTCAAAAATGGTTAACGTGGCTAACTTTATGTTATGTATATTTCACCATAATAAAAGAAAACATTTTTTTAAAAAGATGCTATAGAAATTGAATCTGCCGGTGTTCTGTATAAAAACAGGTGATACCCATAATATCAGGACATTTTATCTTGCTTCTGCTTACCTTCCGTTCTGTGAATCTCAAATTTCACCTAAAATTGTATTATTTACTGTCAGCTGTTGTATCCAAAGACCTGCTCTTTTGTCAAGAAAGCAAGCCTGGAGCGCCCGGGTGGCTCAGCCGGTTGAGCGTCGGACTTCGGCTCAGGTCATGATCTCACGGTTCATGAGTTCAAGCCCCGAGTCGGGCTCTGTGCTCTGTGCTGACAGCTCAGGGCCTGGAGCCTGCTTCGGATTCTGTGTCTCCCTCTCTCTCCCCCTCGGCTCATGCTCGCTCTCTCTCTCTCTCTCTCTCTCAAATATAAATAAACATTAAAGAAAGAAAGCCCAAGGGGGTGCCTGGCTGGCTCAGTCGAAAAAGCATGTGACTCTTGATCTCGAGGTCATGAGTTTGAGCCCCACGTTGGGTGTAGAGATTACTAAAATATATATAAAGAAAAGAAAAGAGAGTGAGCCCGAGGAATTTGACTCCTACAAGTTGGTTCGAATGTGTTGAATCATATCTGCTTGGCAAGCCACGGCATCAATGATTCCCAGGAAAGCCGGTCCCACTGGCTGTGCTCAGGAGACCTGGGGATGATGTCACAGGCGTGTGGCATTGCAGACAGGTAGGGGTCGTGGTTGAGAGTCTGGGCTCTGGGCCAGACCACCTGACTTTGTGACCTTAGACAAGTGTCTTAAGCTCTCTGGGCCTCACTTTCCTTATCTCTTTGTAAGATATATCCACGGCATCACCTTCAGCTTAGAATGACTTTGTGGAGGGGCGCCTGGGTGGCTCAGTTGGTTAAGTGTCTGACCCTTGATTTCAGCTCACATTATGATCTCATAGTTTGGTGAGTTCGAACCCCGTAACGGGCTCTGCGTTGACACTACAGAACCTGCTTGGGATTCTCCCTCTCCCTCTGCTGGCACTCTCTCTGTCTCTCTCAAAATAAATAAACTTTAAAATAAATATCGTTTTTAAAACTCAATAGTATATATCCAATAAGAACAAGTCAGTGGATTGAGTCCATTCAAAGGAGGACAGACTACTTAAGAGTCGCTTTTTTTTTTAAGGTTTTTTTTTTTTTAATTTACATTTAAAAAATTTTTTTTCAACGTTTTTATTTATTTTTGGGACAGAGAGAGACAGAGCATGAACGGGGGAGGGGCAGAGAGAGAGGGAGACACAGAATCGGAAACAGGCTCCAGGCTCCGAGCCATCAGCCCGGAGCCCGACGCGGGGCTCAAACTCCCGGACCGCGAGATAGTGACCTGGCTGAAGTCGGACGCTTAACCGACTGCGCCACCCAGGCGCCCCAAGGTTTTCTTTTTTTTATTGTTATCTTTTCCAATTTTATTGAGATATAACTGGCACATAACATGAGGCGTACAACATAATGATTTGACACACGTATGTATTGCAAAATGATTACTACGATGAGTTTACCATCACCTCACATGGTGAGTTTTTTTTTCTTGCGATAAGAACTTCAGAGATCTACCGTTAACAACTTTCAAATATATAATACAGTATTGTTAAGTGTATATGCATAGTAATCTGATTTATTATTTAAAAGTGGAATACTCATCGAGGTGCCTGGGTGACTCAGTCTGTTAAGCCTCCGACTTCGGCTC
This sequence comes from Prionailurus viverrinus, assembly GCF_022837055.1. Taxonomy (NCBI): domain Eukaryota; kingdom Metazoa; phylum Chordata; class Mammalia; order Carnivora; family Felidae; genus Prionailurus; species Prionailurus viverrinus. Next base: position 8,714,022 of record NC_062563.1, read on the forward strand.
CGGTCGTGATCTCACGGTTCCCGAGTTCGAGCCCCACGTCAAGCCCTGTGCTGACAGCTCAGAGCCTGGAGCCTGCTTCGGATTCTGTGTCTCCCTCTCTTTCTGCCCCTCCCCTGCTCACGCTCTGTCTCTCTCAAAAATAAATAAACATTTAAAAAAAAATTTTAATGGAATACCCATGTAATTATCAAATGTGACTTATTTCTGGATGGCCACAAAAATTCATTTGGAAAAGGTTCCCAGATCCTTGATTAAAATGGTGGCTGACTAGGCCAATAAAATTTGAGCCACTGTTGATAATGTGGTGTTGTGTCTACAAACAGAAGTCCGAGAGACTAAGGTGGCAAAGCTTTGCTGTACTTCGATGGATGCAGAACCTGTGATGCTTATCTAGCCTAACGATTTTCACACTGTCCCACGGTGCCATGCAGGTCTATGGACTGGTTTCTGGAGAAAAGATTTTCTTTTTAAGGAATCTCTAACACCCAACATGGAGCTTGAACTCATGACCCCGAGATCAAGAGTCGCATTCTCCACCGACTGAGCCAGCCGGGTGCCCCAAGAGTCAGTGGCATGTAAAATGATTACATTTTCAAGGGAACCCGGATGGCTCAGTTGGTTAAGCATCCGACTTCGGTTCAGCTCATGATTTCACAGTTTGTGGGTTCAAGTCCCATATTGGGCTCTGTGCCGACAGCTCAGAGCCTGAAACCTGCTTCAGATTCTGTGTCTCCCTCTCGCTCTGCTCCTCCCCAGCTCACGCTCTGTCTCTCTCTGTCTCTCAAAAATAAATAAAACATTAAAAAATAAGTAAATAATTTTTTAAAGGGAAGTAATTACATACATTTTCAGCATATGACCCTGAAATTTCTAAGAGCCCGGCCATAAAGAGGAGAAATCTGGTAAAAAAAAAAATAAAAATAAAAACAAAACAAAACAAAACAAAAAGAACAAAGTCGGAGCCCGGGGGGGCAGGGAAAGACTTTATTTGCCAGATGCTAAATTCTAAAAGACACTTCCCAGGAGATATTTTACAGTGGCGTCATCATGGGGAAATATTCTGAAAAGCAATTTCTACATGTGCAGAACTGCTCTCTATGCCCACTTCTTATAGTGATTTTCAATCACAGTCTAAAAAGAGGGAACTAAAATTTATCACGCAGTTACCAGGTGCGGGGGGGAGGGGTGCGTGTACCATTTCCTTTAATTATCTCCATTTTATACATAAGAAAACTGAACCGTGGTGCTGGCTTCTTGCACAGGGACAGATGGGAAGTCAGATGTCTGTTCAACTCAGAAACCCCTTTTCTCACTACGCCCCGACTTTCAGCCACATACATAGTCTGCTCTTGAAGACCACTGGCCTAGATTCTCAGGACTCTACCCTCAGAAGGTTCTGGAATCCCCAAGCCCTGGGGGCAATCTGCTAAGGGGACCAACCATCCCAGCTTGCTAAGGACTGAGGGGTTTCCCGGGACGTGGAAATTTTAGTGTTGAAACGGGGGAAGTCCTGGGCCAGTCGGAACCAGCTGGTCACCCTATGAGTTCAGGATGCAACGAAAGGGCCAAAGTCGCTCCTTCATATGCAGAAATGTCAGTAGAGTCCTTCAGGTTCTCCTCTGGGTACTTCGCCAGGTGAGGCTGGCTGAACAGAGCGAATTCCCCTCCCTGGGACCCCCAGCTTCATGGTCACTTCGCAGGTAGTAGGGTTGGCAGAAGCAGCCCTCTAGAGGCAAACAGAGTGCATTTTCTGTCAAAGTCATGACAAAGACAGCACTCCCTATCAAAATGACACCAGCATCCTTCACAGAGCTAGGGCAAACATCCTAAAATGTATATGGAACCAGAAAGACCCCGAATAGCCGAAGCAATCTTGAAAAAGAAAACCAGATCTGGAGGCATCACAATCCAGGACTTCAAGCTATACTACAAAGCTGTAATCATCAAGACGGTATGGTACTGGCACAAGAACAGACACTCAGATCAATGGAACAGAATAGAGAACCCAGAAATGGCCCCACAAACGTATGGCCAACTCATCTTTGGCAAAGCAGGCAAGAATATCCAATGGAATAGAGACAGCCTCTTCAGCAAGTGATGCTGGGAAAACTGGACAGTGACATGCCGAAGAATGAACCTGGACCCCATTCTTACCCCAGACACAAAAATAAACTCAAAATGGATGCAAGACCTAAACCTAAACGTAAGATAAGAAGCCATCAAGATGCCAAAGGAGAAGGCAGGCAGAAAACCTCTTTGACCTCAGTCTCAGCAACTTCTTACTCCACATGTCTCCGGAGGCAAGGGAAACAAAAGCAAAAATGAACTACTGGGACCTCATCAAAATAAAAAGCTTCTGTACAGCGAAGGAAACGATCGGCAAAACTAAAAGGCGACCGACAGAATGGGAGAAGATATTTGCAAATGACATATCAGATAAAGGGTGAGCATCCAAAATCTATAAAGAACTTAGCAAACTCGACACCCAAAAAACAAATAATCCAGTGAAGAAATGGGCAAAAGACATGAATAGACACTTCTCCAAAGAAGACATCCAGATGGCCAACCGACACGTGAAGAAATGCTCAACATCAGTCATCATCGGGGAAATACAAATCAAAACCACCATGAGATAGCACCTCACACCTGTCAGAATGACTCACATTAACAACTCAGGTAACAACAGATGTTGGCGAGGATGCGGAGAGAGAGGATCTCTTTTGTGTTGTTGGTGGGAATGCAAACTGGTGCGGCCACTCTGGAAAACAGTATGGAGGTTCCTCAAAAAATTAAAAATAGAACTGCCCTACAACCCAGCAATTGCACTAGGCATTTCTCCACGGGATACGGGTGTGCTGTTTCGAAGGGACACACACACCCCCCATGTTTATAGCAGCACGATCAACAGTAGCCAAAGTATGGAAAGAGCCCAAATGTCCATCGATGGATGAATGGGTAAAAAACATGTGGTATATATATATCCAATGGAGTATTATTCTGCAATCAAAAAGAATGAAATCTTGCCATTTGCAACTACATCGATGGAACTGGAGGGTATTATGCTAAGTGAAATTAGTCAGTCAGAGAAAGACAAAAGTCATATGACTTCACTCATATGAGGACTTTAAGACACAGAACAGATGAACATAAGGGAAGGGAAGCAAAAATAATATAAAAACAAGGAGGGGGACGAAACAGAAGAGACTCTTAAATATAGAGAACAAACAGAGGGTTACTGGAGGTTGTGGGAGGGGTGATGGGCGAAATAGGTAAAGGGCGTTAAGGAATCTACTCCTGAAATCATTGTTGCACTATATGCTAACTAATTGGATGTGGATTAAAAATAAATAAATTATAATAAATTTAAATTAAATTAACAAAAGAAAAAGTTGTAAGAAAGATGAATGGTTAGCATTTGAGAGCCCTTAGAGGCCAAACCCTCTGTAGTTAAGAAATTAGGCCCTGGGGGTGCCTGGCTGGCTCCGTCAGAGGAGTGTGTGACTCTTGATCTTGGGATTGTGGGCTCAAGCCCCACGTTGGGTGTAGAGACTATTTTGAAATTTAAAATCTTGGGGTGCCTGGTTGGCTCGGTCAGTTGAGTGTCCAACTCTTGATTTCGGCTCAGGTCATGATCTCACAGTTCATGGGATTGAGCTCCCATCCCATGCTTAGGATTCTCTCTCTGCCCTTTCCCAGGCTGGCACTCTCTCTCCCTCTCTCTCTCTCGAAATAAATAAATAAATAAATAAACATTAAAAAAATTAAAATCTTGAAAGGAAGGAAGGAAAGGAGAGAGAGAGGGAGGGAGGGAGGGTGGACAGAAGGAAGGAAAGAAGGAAGGAAGGAAGGAAGGAAGGAAGGAAGGAAGGAATCAGGCTCTAGAATCTAAAGAGATCCAGATTCAAGTCTCAATTCTTCTGCCCCTTGCTAACTGTCAGGTTTGGACACATTATTTTAACCTTTTCACACTTCAGCTTCCTCATCTGTGAAATGATCAACCCCCCCCCCCGACCTTTTTGGTTTCTATTTTATCAATTTTTACATTTAACTTTGCCCATTCCTGTCTTTCATTCTTTGACATTATTTTGTTACTCTTTCCAAGTTTCTTCAGTTAATGTTTGTTGCCAATCTTTTTTCCCCTTGAAAATGCATCTTAAAGCTACGTATTTCCTTCTGCATCCTGCTCTGCCCTCAACCCACAGGTTTTCATGTAGAGCCCTCCATTCTCGTTGTATAGTTCTAGTCAGACTCTAATTTCCATCTGGACTTTTTCTTTAACCGGATAATTCATCTGAAATATATAGGTAGTAATTGTATCTGCCTCACAGACATGTTGTGAGGTTCAACTGAGACGGTGAAAAGTAAAACTTTTAGTACAATGCCTGACAAGTAATAAGCACTACAAACCTTTAAATTTTTTTAACATTTATTTATTTTTTTGAATGGTAGGGGGGCAGAGAGAGAGGGAGACACAGAATCAGAAGCAGGCTCCAGGCTCCCAGCTGTCAGCACAGAGCCCGACGCGGGGCTTGAACTCACGAACCCAGAGATCATGCCCTGAGCCTGAGCCAAAGTCGGACACCGAACCGACTGAGCCACCCAGGGGCCCATCTTCTTCTTCTTTTTTAAATGTGTATTTATTTGTTTTGAAAGAGGGAGGGAAGGGCAGAGAGAGAGGGAGACAGAGAATCCCAAGCAGGCTCTGCACTGTCAGCACAGAGCCCAGTGCGAAGCTCGATCTCACAGACTGAGATCACGACCTGAGTCAAAATCAAGAGCAGGACCCTCAACCGACTGAGCCACCCAGGCGCCCCGAGTTGAAGCCTTCCTATCACATTCACCCCTGTGTTGCAGGGGCCAGGAAGAGTTCTGGGCTACATGGGGTGCTCGATGTATGCTAGCTGAGATGAACTCATGGAAGAATGAATAATCTACTCTTGAGGATACTCCTCTCATTTCCAGAAAGCTCTTCCTGTAGATCTGGAGTGCCCCCCCTTCCCCCTATTGCTTCCACATAGTTTCCATTTTTTTTAAAAATTGTTTTCATTTAATGGGGCACCTGAATGGCTCAGTTGGTTAAGCGTCTGACTTCGGCTCAGGTCATGATCTCGAGGTTCGTGAGATCGAGCCCCTCATGGGGCTCTGTGCTGACAGCCGGGAGCCTGGAGCCTGCTTCCGATTCTGTGTCTCCCTCTCTCTCTGCCTCTCCCCAACTCATGCTCTCTCTCTGAAAAATAAATAAAACTTGAAAAAAAATTTTAAAAACCTGTTTTCATTTTTAAAAAGTGGGGGGGGCACAAACCCAACCTAGCTGGCTTAGGTCACAATGGACATTTATCTCAGAAAGCAGGAGATCAGTCCAGAGCGAAAGGCTTGGGTACCGCCTGACTTGGAGTCCATCTGGAAGTGGAAACCGCTAGGAGCACAGGGAGACCCCACCCCTCAACTCTGCCTCCCTCTGCGCATCTTCGTTCTCTTTCTAGACTGGTCTGCAGAAAACACAGGTGTCCGAGGCTCTCCGTCTGACACATTTCAGTGCCACTGGGGACGCCACATCTCTTGCAATATGAGCTCCGCCGCGGAGACTGACGGCTTATTCTCAGGGAACAGCTGGATTTGCCCTGCCTGGGTCAAGTCTTGCCTCTGTTTCCTCGACATTAGCTGGAGGAGCATGGTCCTTCAGTTCAAGCTCGTGGCTTGGACCCACTCCGTGGAAGGGGGCGGGGAAAAGGCAGTTCAAGAGTCACGGCGAGCGGGCGGCGTTCCAAAATGTACCACCTTGGACTCTGCAAGCTTCAGGCATCCCCAGGCCACTTTCCTAACAGGGGCGGGGGGTGGGCAGTACTGATTGCCTGGGTACGTGTCACAGCCCGGACACTTCCTAGCTCTGTGACCCTGAGCAAGTTGCTTAGCCTCTCTGTGCATCCGTTACCTCAGTGTGGAACAAAGCTGATGGGTGTAAAAATCTTAAAACTGTGATTGCCACACTAAAGAGATTTTTTTTTTAATTTATTTATTTCTGCGAGAGAGAGAGAGAGAGAGAGAGACAGACAGAGCATGAGCAGGACAGGGGCAGAGAGAGGTAGACACAGAATATGAAGCAGGCCCAGGCTCCAAGCGGTCAGTAAAGAGATTTAAAAAAAATTTTTTAATGTTTATTTATTTGGGGGGTGTGGGGGGCATGAGCGGGGGAGGGGCAGAGAGAGAGGGAGACACAGAATCAGAAGCAGGCTCCAGGCTCCCAGCTGTCAGCATAGAGCCCGGCGCGGGGCTCGAACTCATGAACTGTGAGATCACAACCTGAGCCCAAATGGAGAGTCAGACGCTTAACTGATGACAGAGCCACCCAGGCGCCCCCATTGTTTACGTTTAAAAATACTTTCCCACTTTAAATACATTTTTAGAAGGACACTCTGTATCACTGCTATCAATGAAAAATCAAATCATATTCCATAAATAGAAGGTAATCGTTTAAATACTTTATTTATTTATTTATTTATTTATTTAGGCTAAATTCTCGCCATGTAGCATTGCCTGCTGCCCGCGCTCTCCGATGAGCCCGCGACCTGCTCTCAGTTCCAAAGGGAGATTTGCAAGTGTTAGAGAGGTGTTAAAGACATATTAGCGTCACGCTGAGACTTTCTTCTTTGACTAATCATAAGGAGGGACTAGACAATGAAGAGGGTATTATGTTCTCACTTTGGGACTCTGTGTGATTAATGCCTTGTCCCCGTACCACTGAAGTCCTCTCCCAGACCACAAACAGGGAAACACTTTGTTATATCATCAACGCTCCATTCACATGACCACAATCAGGTTTTTGTCTAGCGGGGATCCCCACTTCCTGAAGTGGAAATAAGCCTCACATCCATCGGCAGATGAACGGAGAAGTCAAATGGAATATGCGGCAATTAAAAAAAAAAAAAATACTTTGGATGACTTCTACCGCACGGGGGGCCCTTGAACACGTTATACTAAGTAAAAGAAGCTGGTCTCAAAGGATCATATATTGGATAATTGTGAAATGTGCAGAATGGGTAAATCCAGAAAGACAGAAAGTAGATGAGTGGTTCCCTAGGATTAGGGGGCGGTAGGGTTGGAGGACATAGGAAGCGATTTCGAATAAGTAAGAGGGTGATGAAAATGTTCCGGAACTAGACAGCGGTGACAGTTGCACAAGGCTGTGAACATACGAAAAGCCATTAAACTGCATCTGTATTTTCAGTAGGTGAGTTGTATGGTCTGTGGATTGTATCTCAATAAATCTATTTTTGAAATAGCTAACTTAAGCCTCCGGAGGAGCTGGATGACCAAGACTATACCTCACTAGAATGTGTAACTAATCGCTGCATTGACTCATGGGCTGGGTTGGCGGTCACCACGGTCACCGAGGGGTTTCTGCCTGTAGCATTGACTTGGAATATGTTAAAAGCTTTAGCTAGGAGAATGGTCACTGCGATGCTCCCAAAACTAGCCTTCAAGCATTCAGAGTGGCTGGGCCAATCCATTCGAGGAATCCACTTCGGAAAAAAAAGTGTTCGAGACCTACTAAGTGGCGAGAATCTGGAGATACGGCAACGGAGGACACTGAAAGGGACACCACCCTGATGGAGGTGGCACTCAACTGAGAGAGACAGCCAAAAACTAGTTAGTACATACAACCATGTAAGATAATTTCAGAAAATGAGAACAGTGCCCATAGGGTCATACAGCACAATGGGAGACAGGGCCGGAGGAGGAGGGGAGAGCCTTCAGCTGAGGCTCCATTTGGATCTAGACTTGAAGGAGGAGAAGAAGCCAGCCATGAGAAACTCCAAGGAAAGCGTGTTCCTGGCAGAGAGTACAGCAAGGGCAAAGGCCCTGTGGCAGAGCCACGTTTGGCATGGTGCAGGTTTAGAAGTAAAGCCGCTGTGGTTTGATCGCGAGCAAGGGGGGAGCAAGGCAAGAGAGAGGCAGGCAGGGATCCCGTTCACCGAGACCCCAAGGCTGTCGTAAGGAGTTTGGATTTTGTCTCAAGTCAGTGGGGAAACAAGGATAAAAGGTTTGAAGACAGAGTGACAGAACGCGATTTATTTTCTGAAAAGCACATCCTGACTGTCCTGCACAAAGCGGATTGTGGGAGGACAAGAGGGAAGCAGAGAGACCAGGAAGGTGATCGCAACTGCCTTCCTGTTCTGCGTGGTCGTTCCCGTCTCAGAAACAGGGGGCAGGGCCTCTGTTTGTTGTTAAAGTCGCCCAGCTATTTACGAGCCTAATCAGTTTGAACAACAATGTAGCCGGGTGAGTTTGAAATGCAGAGGGCCCTCTATGCCTAAATGTATCTGTGCATGAATGTAAATTCTTCTTTTTTTCATGTTTGTTGATTTATTTGGGGGGAGGGGGCAGAGAGAGGAAGGCAGAGAATCCAAAGCAGGCTCCACGCTGTCAGCACAGAGCCTGACTTGAACTCACGAACCGTGAGATCATGACCTGAGCCGAAGTAGGACGCTTAACTGACTGAGACAAGCAGGCGTCCCGGATGTAAATTCTTTTTATTCATTTATTTATTAAAAAAAAATTTTTTTTAATGTTTATTTATTTTTGAGAGACAGACACAGAGTGTGAGCGGGGAGGGTCAGAGAGAGAGGGAGACAACAGAATCCAAAGCAGGCCTCGGGCTCCGAGCTGTCAGCACAGAGCCCGACGTGGGGCTCGAACTCACAAGATCATGATCTGAGCTGAAGTCGGCCACCTAACCAACTGAGCCACCCAGGCGCCCCCCCGCCCCCGAATGTAAATTCTTAATTTTTTTTTAAGAATTATTTTTTAGGGGCGCCTGGGTGGTTCAGTCGGTTTAGCATCTGACTTTGGCTCAGGTCATGATCTCACAGTTCGTGAGTTCGAGCCCCGTCAGGCTCTGTGCTGACCGCTCAGAGCCTGGAGCCTGCTTAGGATTCTGTGTCTCCCCCTCTCTCTCTGCTCCCTCCCCCACTTGCACTCTGTTTCTCCCTCTGTCTTAAAAACAAATAAACATTAAAAAAGATTTTAAAAAAGAATTCTTTTTTTAAAGTTTATGTACTTATTTTGAGAGACAGCACTCACAAGTGGGGAAGGGGCAGAGAGACCGAGGGAGAGGGAGAGAATCCCAAGCAGGCTCCGCACCACCAGTTCAGAGCCTGAACTCACAAACCTCAAGATCGCGACCTGAGCCAAAGTCGGACGCTTAACCGACTGAGCCTGTGGGGCTTGAACTCGCAAACCTCGAGATCGCGACCGAAGCCAAAGTCGGACGCTTCACCGACTGAGCCACCCAGGCATCCCTGTAAATTCTTAATCTTGACCAGACGGAATGTTTTTGTGTGCAGATGACATCATTCACCAGGCTGCAACGTCCGACAGCGTGACCCCTGACAACGGCAGTAAATGTCACTAACCTGCTCGCGGTCGTCAAAGGGCTTGAATGATCACTAAAGAGGTGAAGATTCCAATTTAAGGGAGGATATATATATATATATGACATATATAATATGCATATTACACCCTTCGTTTATAAATGCATCGGTATATAAATTAAAATTAAATAAACTTTTATTTCTTATTTTCAGTACGTGTTAAATAATAAATTAAATTATAAATTAATATAATTTATTTAAAATAGTACAGACATCTGTCCTTTATTTATATATAATGTTATGTATTAACAGCAAAGATGTGTTACATTAAGTGCTGGTATATTATATACTAAATGCGTGTGCGTGTGCATGTATATTCTTTGATCGTCTGTACAGGAAAGTGTCTCTAGTTTGTCCTTGCTGCATGAGCCCACCCAAATCAAAATCGTTCCGTTCCACTCAGATACGCTGGGGCTAACGGTCCCATACTTAACAACCAGAACTACCCTGGTCAAGGAGGAACATGCTTTCCCACCATCGACACATCCAGGTCAGTTTCTACGGCCGCGGTTAAGTCCCAGAGCATGCCTAGTGCATCCGTGAAAATAGTATTGTTTTCCTCGGGCTTTGATAATCATACCTCGTGAATGCCGAAAAGTTTTATTATTCCCTTTTTGCGCTGCTCCTTCTAACCATTCACCGGCCTGCGCCCTTCAGTACAAATGGACAGATTTGAGGGTATTGCATGCAGTGTGTGTTTCTTTTTTTCAACGTTTATTTATTTTGGGGACAGAGAGAGACAGAGCATGAACGGGGGAGGGGCAGAGAGAGAGGGAGACACAGAATCGGAAACAGGCTCCAGGCTCCGAGCCATCAGCCCAGAGCCCGACGCGGGGCTCGAACTCCCGGACCGCGAGATCACGACCTGGCCGAAGTCGGCCGCTTAACCGACTGCGCCACCCAGGCGCCCCCAGTGTGTGTTTCTAATCTCACTCTGCCTATGCCAGACAGCATCAGCCAAAGCACTTAGGGCCGATGTCCTTCTGGAGCCTTCCTTTTCTCACAAGGCTTTCACCCTACAGCCAATCAGCTACTGAAACCTATTGATTCTTTTTCCTGCAGCGCCCTGGGGAATCTTTCTGCCCGTCCTACTATCAATGCCTTGGCGTCTGCATGACCTCTTACCTCGATAATTGAATTCCTCCCTTCTTCCAGCCTCTGCTGCTTCCCCGGTTAAAAAAATTATGAGTCAGTCTTGACCACGTCTTCCTCCTCACCCTCCCTCGTCCAAACCATCCGGCCCTACCAATTCTGCTGCCTAGAAATGTCTCAGGACCGTCCACCAGGCTGCGCTCCCCACCGGCACCCGTGCAATCCAGATTGGACGAGTGCGGGACCCTCGAAACTGGTCCCCTGCTCTCATCTCTGCCCTTGCACAATCCACTCTTCCTACTCCACGGCCTGAGTAGACTTTTAAAATTGAAGATCTCCGACTGCGGTTCAGGTCATGATCTCCTGGCCCGTGGGTTCGAGCCCCGCGTCGGGCTCTGTGCTGACGGCTCGGAGCCTGGAGCCGGCTTCGGATTCTGTGTCTCCCTCTCTCTCTCTGCCTCTACCCAGCTTGCGCTCTCTCTCTCTTTCTCTCTCTCTCTCTCTCTCTCAAAATTATATGAACGTTAAAAAAAATAAAGATAAAAATAAATAAAATTGAAACTCTGAGCGTGCTGCTTCTCTGCTAGAACCCTTCTCCTTGGGCCGAGAAGAAAGACCAAACTCCTTAACATGACCTGTGAGAAGCTAGGAGATCTAACCCTCGCTGCCTCCTCCAGCCATATCTGGGCTCCAGCCTCAAGTATTTTTTCAGCCCTCCACACACGTTAGGCTTCCTTCTTTCGGGAGACATTTGCATGTTCGTATTCCTCCTGCCAGAAATGCCCTTCCCATCCCAGGGCTCCAAGTTAAAGCGCTGTCTTCTTCAAATCCCAGCGTAACCGCCATTTCCCGGTGGAGCCATCACCGGCCCCTTGGCCACAACATCAGGCTGCTCCATGGGGTAGCCTTGTAAGTCCGCGCAGCTCTCTCCCGACGCACCTGTCACGGCTGCGACGTCATATCACCTTTCACCCCCACTAGACCGTAGGCTCCATGAGGACAGTGACTGTATCGTCACATAACAAACGATCCCCAAACACAGCAGCTTCAAAAATGGTGATTATTGCAACTGGTATTGCAGGGAGTCAAGAATCCGGCTGTGGCGTAAGGGGATGCATCCAGCTCAGGGCGCCATCGAAGCGTTGGCTGGGGATGCAGCCTCCTGTGAAAGTTCAACTGGGGAAGGACCCATTTCTGGCCCATTCACATGGATTCATTCCTCATAGGCGGTTGGGCTGAGGACACAGCTCCCGCCAGGTGGGCTTCTCCATAGGGCAACTCACAATATGGCAGCCGGGTTCCCTCAGAACAAGCAAGCACATGAGAAAGAGCAACAGAGAGTAAACAAGACGGAAGTCTCATCACTTCCAGTCTCACTTTACCTTTGGAATGACATTCCCTGACTTTGGTCATCTTCTGTTTATTAAAACTGAGTCACTGGGTTCAGCCCACACCCAAGGGTGTGAATACTAGGAAGTGGGGGTCATTAGAGCCATTTTAGAGACTGCCTACCCAAGACATTATGTCTGTTGTGAGTCATCATTATTTTCCCAAATTATTTTACTATGGGGCTGGCACAGAGTAAATATGTAAACAGTCCATAGTAAACCCCAAGTGATTCTGCCTAAAATACCAATTAAATCATGCTACACCTGTGTTCAAAAACCTTTAATGGATTCCTGCTTCCCAAACGTTGTTTTTATTTCAGATCCTTTGAAACCTGTTTAGAAACTACTTTTTAATTTCAGAAACTACCTGCCCTTAACTAACGACATCTACACAAGCCCACCACCATGGCTTTGCCCACAGCCTTTTCTCTTCCCTACCCATTCATTCCGAATTTCATCTTCCAATTACATCCTGAAAGTTCATTTATTTCTAAAATTTCAACAAGTAGCAAACTGTCAAAGTCAGAAATCTAGGACTTTTTATAAAAAGATTGGTGGGGCGCCTGGGTGGCTCAGTCGGTTAAGCGGCCGACTTTGGTGCAGGTCATGATCTCGCGGTCCGTGAGTTCGAGCCCCGCGTCAGGCTCTGGGCTGGTGGCTCGGAGCCTGGAGCCTGTTTCCGATTCTGTGTCTCCCTCTCTCTCTGCCCTTCCCCCGTTCATGCTCTGTCTCTCTCTGTCCCAAAAATAAATAAACGTTGGAAAAAAAAAAGAAAAAGAAAGTCTTTTCAAATACCACATGACTTCGCTCATATGAGGACTTGAAGACACCGAACAGATGAACACGAGGGAAGGGAAGCAAAAAGAATGTAAAACCAGGGAGGGGGACAAAACAGAAGAGACTCTTATACATGGAGAACAAACTGAGGGTTGCTGGAGGGGTTGCGGGAGGGGGGATGGGCTAAATGGGGAAGGGGCACTCAGGCATCTAGTCCTGAAATCACTGTTGCACTCTATGCTAACTAACTTGGGTGTAAATTAAAAAAATAAACGATAATAAAGTCTTTTAAAAAATAAAAATTAAAAATTAAGTTGGGAGCACCTCGGTGGCTCAGTCTGTGGAGCACCTGACTTCGGCTCAGGTCATGATCTCAGAGCTTGTGAGTTCAAGCCCGGCGTCGGGCTCTGGGCTGACAGCTCGGAGCCTGGAGCCTCCTCCGGATTCTGTGTCTCCCTCTCTCTCTGCCCCTCCCCCACTCTTTCTCTCTCTCAAAAATAAACTGAAAAAAATAAATAAATAAATAAATAAATAAGATTTATTTGCTAATTATTAAATTTGTCAACTTAAAGAAAATTTTTTTAATCATCAAGCAGAGCATTTGAGCTCAGTAAGGCAACCACCAGATAGATCTGGTTTTACCCCACCGTTTAACAGCTCTGTGACCTTGGACGAGGTATTTAGCCTCTTTGGGTTTTTCTCATGGATAATACAAGGATGATGATATCATCTCCTTGGATGGGTGTGAGGATTAAGTAAAATAACCCATTAAAAGTTCTTAGCACAGGGGCCACCTGACTGGCTCAGTTGGGACAGCATTAGACACTTGATCTCAGGGTTGTGAGTTCAAGCCCCACGTTGGGCATAGGTTTTATTTCTTAAGAAGTTTTTTTTTTTTTTAATGTTTATTTATTTTTGAGAGACAGAGAGGGAGCAGGGAAGGGGCAGAGAGAGAGGGAGACACAGAATCCGAAGCAGGCTCCAGGCTCCAAGCTGTCAACACAGAGCCCGATGTGGGGTTCAAACCCACAAACCACGAGATCGTGACCCGAGCCGACATTTAAAGTCAGACATTTAACCAACTAAGCCACCCAGGTGCCCCTATTTTTCCAAAAAGTTTTTTAAAAAAATAATAAAGTTCTTCTTCGGGTGCCTGGGTGGCTCAGTTGGTTAAGCATCTGACTCTTGATTTCAGCTCAGGTCACGATCTCATGGTTCATGGGTTCAAGCCCCATCTCAGGCTCTGTGCTGACAGCTCAGAACCTGGAGGCTGCTTCAGATTCTGTGTCTTCCTCTCTCTCTGCCCCTCCCCCATGCTCTCTCTCTCAAAAATAAATAAAGTTTAAAAAATAATAACATAAAAATAAAATAAAAAATAGCAAAGTTACTAGCACAGGACTTCAATAAATGTTAAGAGTGAAGTAATCACGTTTCAAACTGAGTCTTCGTTGACTCAGCGTTCCCAGGGCTAGTCACAAGACCTAGCACATGGGTGTTTAAAAACACATTTGGAAAACAAACAAACGAAAAACAACAAAAAGAAATGAAAGAAAAAAAGAAAACAGTTGGGAATTTGTTTCATTTTCCAGTCTGCAAGTTATACTTAATACAGTCGAGCTCAATTACTGTGAGCTTTTTTTTTTTTTTTTTTAAGTAAGTTCTGTGCCCGGCCTGAGACTTGAACTCATGACCCAGAGATCAAGAGTCACAGGTTCCACCGACTGAGCCAGCCAGGTGCCCCTAGATATATATTTTTCAATGCAGTGTATTACTATTATTAATGAGTTACTCATGAGAGGAAGCCAACTCATGCCCAAAATTATCGAGTAAACATATAACCTACAAAAATGAGAAGCTAGTTGCTCTATTTTAAAAGAAAGAGGGAGGGAAAGGAGGAGGAAAGAAAGAAAGAAAGAAAGAAAGAAAGAAAGAAAGAAAGAGAAAGAAAGAAAAAGAAAGAAAAAGAAAGAAAAAGAAAGAAAGCAGGCCACAGGGTTTCCCCATGGAAAGGGAAAAAAAACTTACAAATTGGCATAATGAGAAAGGTCAGAAGCTCCACAGCCAATATCATAGAATGACGAACTTAATTTTAATTCTCATATTATAATAATACAGTTTTCAAAACACTTCTTTCCTTCTTAATCAAATAGTTATGGGAACAGTATACCATTTGGCACAGAGAAAGGTGAACAGTATTTTATTAGAGAAGATTCATTAGAACATGTAATATTTCAGCATTTAACGGCACTACAGATTTTCTTTTCTTTTTTTTTTTTTTCTTTTTAGTACCAAAATAGAAAACTTTCGGTTCTCTTTTGAGTTAGCAATCCATTTTGTTTTTAAAAAATCGCAACTCGGCAACGGACAGAGAGCCTGGCCGTGAACCGGCTTGGGTAGAATAGCCTGTGAAGTGAAATCGGAATTTCTGAATTGGGGCCTGAATTGCCAGCTTCCTCACAGAACTGGCCAGGAGTCAGAGGTACTCCCAAGTTCAACAGAATGACAGCGTCCTCGCCCACAGGCCACCTGCTTCCAGCTGTGAGAAACCACCGGCCGGTCCTCCCTGAGCCCCACACACACATCACAGCCACCTCTAGTAGGCCAGGGACGTAGTCTGAGCTCAATCTGGGGGCTTCTAATCACGTCCATTATTACGGAGAGCTGGATTCTAGCGTGATCAATAGATGAATCGAGATCAGCCTGCCTCCCGAATTCACGCAAAGACACGCAAGACGGCAACTCAGTGTTCTCAGAAAAAAAACATCTGCACAGCTGGGCGAGGTCCCCAGAGATTCAACTTTTTTTGTGTTTAAAATAGATGGGGAATTTAGACAAATTGGCAAAATTCTAGACTCGATTCTCATTAATAAGGCTCACTGATCACCAAACACCAGCCGCTTCAAGGACTGACGGTATTTACAAAATGCTTCCCCGACCTAGGGAACTAGAACCTGTCCCACCAGCCACTGTGACAGTGGAATAAACTAATATCTGCCCAGTAATTATTTATTTCCAAGTGTTTGGGCCTCTGGGGGCCAGGGGGAGGTCTCGTGGAGTGTCACAATGTCTAATAAGGACCAGCCCCATAATTTACAGGGACCAGTGTGAAATGAAAAAGGCCCCTTGTTCAGAAATTATTAAGAATTTCAAGACAGCAGGGTGCCTCGGTGACTCAGTCGGTTGGGCATCCGACTCCAAGCTTCAGGTCACGGTCCCACGGTTCTTGAGTTCGAGCCCCGCCTGGGGCTCTGCACTGACAGTGTGGAATCTGCTTGGGATTCTCTCTCTCCCTCTCTCTCTCCCTCCCTCTCTCTCTCTCTCTCTCTGCCCCTTCGTGTGATATCTCTCCCTCTCTCTCTCAAAATAAATAAATAAAAAAAAAAAGATTTCAAGACGGGAACAGCAGAGCATTAAGTGTGGGGTCCTTCTGATGGTGGGGGCCTGTGCAGGGGCCCAGGGCACACGCCTGTGATGCCAGCCCCTGTATCTAATGATTCCAGATTAGCGATGGAATGCTGAGCCAAAATGGTCACTTGACTGGTGTAAGTCACTACCCAATGTCTCAGCTAAGTCTCATGCATGAATCGGATCATTCTGTGAGTCCACGGGGGCAAAACTTGGGCGTTAGGCTACAGATCAGGTGTCCTTAGCTTGGGAGGTGAGGAGGTTCACAAATAAACTTGGGGGGTGCCCACGACGCTCCTGAAATTGTGCCCCAAGTGCTGTGTTTGCGTGCTTTTCTCCCAGGCAAACAGTCCGTAGAAAATCCGTGACTGCAGGGTGCCTGGGTGGCGCAGTCGGTTGAGCGTCCGACTTCAGCCAGGTCACGATCTCGCGGTCCGGGAGTTCAAGCCCCGAGTCGGGCTCTGGGCTGATGGCTCGGAGCCTGGAGCCTGTTTCCGATTCTGTGTCTCCCTCTCTCTCTGCCCCTCCCCCGTTCATGCTCTGTCTCTCTCTGTCCCCAAAATAAATAAACATTGAAAAAAAAAATTAAAAAAAAAAAAAAAGAAAATCCGTGACCGTGAAAACAGGCAGCTGGCACCCGCCAGGCTTTACATCCATGAGACCTTTGTACTCACCAACGCTCAGCACCTTGTCTGGCATCTCACGGACAATCAGTAAATGCCAGCTGGTGAAGGGTAAGTAGGAGAGGGTAGTGGGTAGGAGACCACTAGCCTCACTCCGAAGGTGGCTCATGTTCAAATCCCAGCTCCGCTGTCACTAGATGCGTGACTCTACCTGAGTCACTTGCATGGCAAAGCGACTCTGGCAACTAAATGGGATAATCGCTGAGCACGGCAGCAGGTATGTGGTGAGCCTCAGTCTACGTCAGGGTTCATTTTACCTTTCCTCAGGCCTTCCCGTATTTCTTCTGCTTAATTTGCTCTAACGCCAAATCAGTCCTGAGAAGAAAGGTAGGAAAGAAAAAAAGAAAAAACTTCACAGCTCTTACATTGGTATGGTATAGCTTTTCTCACGGCAGTTTATAAAGAAACAAACAACAATTTTTTTCATTGTTTTTTAATGTTTATTTATTTTTGCGAGAGAGACAGAGCATGAGCGGGGGAGGAGCAGAGAGAGAGGGAGACACCGAATCCGAAGCGGGCTCCAGGCTCCGAGCTGTCAGCGCAGAGCCCGACGCAGGGCTCGAACTCACGAACCTCGAGATCGTGACCTGAGCCGAAGTCGGACGCTTAACCGACGGAGCCACCCAGGCGCCCCAACAACAATTTTTTTTTTAATTAACTTTTGTTCTTTAATTCTTCTTGAAGGGTAGAAATTAACTACTGACTGCAATTACCTGGTAGGAAAACTATAGACTTTTCACTTTCTACTGTATTCCTTTCTGCAGTGTATGTGTTTTATTTTAAAGCAAGCAGATACTGCTTTTGCAAATAAAGCCAAGTAAAGATACACATTTTATAGGTCTGTGGATCTCCAAGTGTGGATCCCAGAACCGGCAACATCAGCATCACTCTAGAACTTGAGAGAGATGCAAAATCTAATCCCCACCCGGGGCTTACTGAATCTGAAACTCTGAGTGTGGGGTCCAGCTCCCTGCACCTTCATGAGTCTTCTGGAGGATTCTTTTTCTTTTGTTTTTAATGTTTTGTTTTTATGTTTATTTATTTATTTTTTTTGAGAGAGAGACAGAGACAGAGCGTGAGCAGGGGAGGGGCAGAGAGAGAGGGAGACATAGACTCCGAAGCAGGTTTCAGGCTCCGAGCCGTCAGCACAGAGCCTGACGTGGGGCTCGAACCCATGAACCATGAGATCACGACCTGAGCCGAAGTCGGGCACTTAACCAACTGAGCCACCCAGGTGCCCCTTTTTTAATGTTTTCTAATGTTTACGTATTTTTGAAAGAGAGCGAGAGACAGAGCACGAGCAGGGGAGGGGCAGAGAGAGAGGGAAGACACAGAATCCGAAGCAGCCTCCAGGTTCTGAGCTGTCAGCACAGAGCCCGATGCGGGGCTCGAACCCACGAACCGCGAGACCAGGACCTGAGCTGAAGTCGGGACGCTGATCCTCACCGACTGAGCCCCCAGGCGCCCCTAGGGGATTCTGATGCCTAAGTGGAGTCGGAAAACTTCTGCTGCATATCCTGCAGGACGCTGAAGGGGAATCCTCAGCACCCCCTAAAATGTGTTCCTCGTGATGCCAAAAACTCTACCCTCAGTATATCAGTATCCTCTGCGGGTTTGTTTTTTTTTTTAATTTTTTTTAAAATTTTTTTTTTTCAACGTTTATTTATTTTTGGGACAGAGAGAGACAGAGCATGAACGGGGGAGGGGCAGAGAGAGAGGGAGACACAGAATCGGAAACAGGCTCCAGGCTCCGAGCCATCAGCCCAGAGCCCGACGCGGGGCTCGAACTCCCGGACCGCGAGATCGTGACCTGGCTGAAGTCGGACGCTTAACCGACTGTGCCACCCAGGCGCCCCTAATGTTTCTTATTTGAGTGCCAGTTAGTGAACATCCAGTGTCATATCGATTTCAGGTGTACCGTGTGGCGATTCAGCCATTCCACACAACACCCGGTGCTCCTTGTGGCAGGTGCACTCCTTACTCCCCGTTACCAATTTAACCCATCCCCACACCCTCCTCCTCTCTGGAAATCACCACTATATGCCCGGTAGTTAAGAGTCCGTTTCCTGGTTTGCCTCTGTCTCTCTTCCCCCCACCCCCCGCCTTTGCTCCTTGGTTTCTTCAGTTGCACATGAGAGTGAAATCATACGGTATTTGTCTTTCTCTGACTCAGTTCGCTCAGCATTATACTCCCTATCGCCATCCGTGCCATTGCAAATGGTAAAATGTCCTTCTTTTTTATGGCTGAATAATACAGTATCGTCTGTGTGAACATCAATCGCCTTCAGCGCGAGTATTATAGAAAGAAGTTAATTCAAGGGTCTGAAAGTCCAATGCCAGGAGAATTCGGGAAGATCCTGAAGGATAATAGATCCTGGCAAAGTTCATGCCGATCAAAGTCAAGTCTTTGTTACTTAGCTATTGTTGCCGTGGGGAGGCGGGGGGGGGGGGGGGGGGGGTAACGGCCAAGTTGCCGGATTTTCCTATTTTTCTAGGGATGGGCTGAATGCGTACGTGAATCCACCCCATTCGAAAAACGTTTAAATACTCAGCGAAGCAAACGCAAGTCTGCAAATGCAGGGTGGTCTCCTGGGCCACCAGTTTGCAGCCTTAAATTCTCACGTGGGGGTGTGGACATCTGGCTCACTCTACCCAATGCCTTCTCCAGAATTGTTAATAACCCGTAATAATATAAGTGGTGTTCTATTATTCACCTCAGTGGTATTGCTCGTTCATTTTCTCATTCAATCCTTTTGTCACCTATCAGACAGGTGCCATTGTCACCCCATTTAACAGATCAGAAAACTAAGGCTCCCAAACCTTCCAAACTAGCTTGCTCAAGGTCACACGGCCTGTAAACTATCGTCTTCAGGACTCCCTTGCAGGGTGGGTGTATCTAAAGTTCACGCTCCTAACAGCAACGCTGCTGATAATATCATTGGTTTGTTCTCCTGACACTTTTGACCTTTTTAGTCTTTCACAATCTGCCCCGTGCCTGCTGAACGGCCCCTTCCAGGCCTTATCTGTCCCTCTCAGCCCAGTGTCTTTTCATATCATCTGATATTCCAATTGCTTCAAGTATGGTTGACGGCTTCTGCAGCGAGGTGCACGGCGCAGACAGGGACACGGTGACACCCGTGTCCTCAAATGACACCACAGTGCATTAGCAAGCAGATAAGTAGACGTTCAGGAAGCGTGTTAGCCAGTTACATCAAACAGCCAAAAGACGTTGACATTTCTGGGAGGAGGGTTGTGGAGAACTCTTCCTGTTTTACTTGATGCTGACTGTTGTAGAACCTTCCTAAGTCTCCTCTGAACATAGAGCGCCTTTACGGGTCGAAGGAAAGAAGGCAAAAAGCCATGCTGAAAATTACACTCGTAGTGCTCCTTTCCCCTTCTCCATGCCCCCAGAATACATCGCGAAAAATTAGTGGAAGCTGTAAAATCCACAGAACGTGCAGAACTTAGCCCTCAAGAAGCGTTACAGCGGAAGGGTTAGGAAGCTGGACTCCTACACACCCACAGGTGCTACGGTCACTGCTATTACTATTGAAGGTCGGTTTTTGGACGTATTTCCCTTTTGTTCCTAAGTTTTATTTTTATTTATTTAAAAAAATTTGTTAGGGGCGCCTGGGTGGCGCAGTCAGTTAAGCATCCGACTTCAGCTCAGGTCACGATCTCGCGGTCCGGGGGTTCGAGCCCCGCGTCGGGCTCTGGGCTGACGGCTCAGAGCCTGGAGCCTGTTTCCGATTCTGTGTCTCCCTCTCTCTCTGCCCCTCCCCCGTTCATGCTCTGTCTCTCTCTGTCCCCAAAATAAATAAACGTTGAAAAAAAAAATTTAAAAAAAAATTTGTTAAAGTGTATTTATTTATTTTGAGAGAGAGAGAGAGAACAGGGGAGGGGCAGAGGGAAAGGGAGAGAATCCCAAGCAGGCTCCACACTGTCAGTGCAGAGCCCGACGCGGGGCTCGAACTCACAAACCACAAGATCATGACCTGAGCCGAAGTCAGATGCTTAACCGACTGAGCCACCCGGGTGCCTCTCTTTCCTCCCTTTTTAAAAAAAAAATTTTTTTTTAATGTTTTTTATTTATTTTTGAGACAGAGAGAGACAGAGCATGAACGGGGGAGGGGCAGGGAGAGAGGGAGACACAGAATCGGAAGCAGGCTCCAGGCTCTGAGCCATCAGCCCAGAGCCCGACTCGGGGCTCGAACTCACAGACCGTGAGATCGTGACCTGAGCCGAAGTCGGATGCTTAACCGACTGAACCACCCAGGTGCCCCTCCTCCCTTTTTTAAAGTAAGCTCTTTGCCCAATTTGGGGCTTGAACTCATGATCCTAAGATCAAGAGTCCCATGTTCTATCCACTGAGCCAACCAGGAGACCCCTCCCTCTTTTTCTCCCACACAACAACCAATAGCTACTCACTAATACCTATCTAGCTTTATTCCTCCAAGCCCAAGTTAATTATGCTTTTCATAAAGTATTTTTCCACAAGGAAAGAGCAGAAGTAAACATAAAGGTGTTTATGTTGGTAAGAATTAAGTCCAACTCCCAAACACTGTGTTTTCTAAAGCATATGAACATTTTCCAGGTACATGGATTCACAGGCAAACCATTCTATTTTAAGTTATTACCAAACACACAAAAGCTTACTCATCAAAACAGAAGCTAAAGAAATAATTCTAAGCATAATCGTGACCACATACTAGACAACTCCTGATAGCTGCCTTGAGCCAGGTGCTAGCTGAATGCTCTAGACATTTCTCCTTGAATCCTTGTAACGAATACAGCTCATCCTGGAATAGCACAGGCTTGGACTATGTGGGTCCGCTTTACACGAATTTTTTAAGGTAGATCAATATATTCAGTACTATAACTGTATTTTCTCTTCCTTACGACTTTCATAATAACATTTTTTCCCCTAGCGTACTTTATTGTAAAAACACAGTATATAATACAGATAACATAGAAAACACGTATTATCAGGCTTCTAGTCAACAGTAGCCCGTAAGTAGTTAATTCTGGGGGGAGTCAAAAGTTATTCATGGGGGGGCCTCGCTGGCTCAGTTGGTAGGGCCCATGACTTTTGGTCTCTGGATTGTGAGTTCAAGCCCCAGGTCAGGCAGTGTAGAGCTCACTTAAGAAAAACAAGAGTTATTCATGGGTTTTTGGCTGTGAGGGGCATCGGGTCCCCTGCACCGTGCTATTCAAGGATCGGCTGTAGTTGGGATGAGTTATTATCAAACGAGTCTTATAGCTGAGGGAATGGGGGTGTAAAGCAAGTGCTTAATTAATTTGCCCAAGGTCTTAAACAGTAGAGCAGGTCGGGTCAACAATTGAAGAGTTCATTTTTTCTTCCAAAATTATTATCTCGTGTGAAATCGCAGTAGCTTTGAGTCATGGAAAATTCCGTGGTGGCAAGCAAAAGTTAGCTCTCTTCCCACAATTCCCAATCTTTGGTCCTTTTGTATTATATATTTTTTTTCTTTATTTTTTCAAATTTTTTTTAACATTTATTTATTTTTGAAAGACAGAGTGTGAGCAGGGGAGGGGAAGAGAGAGAGGGAGACACAGAATCCAAAGCAGGCTCCGGGCTCTGAGCTGTCAGCACGGAGCCCGACACGGGGCTCGAACTCACGAACCATGAGATCATGAGCTGAGCCGAAGTCAGACGCTCAACCGACTGATCCACCCAGGTGCCCCTGTATTTTTTGTTTAAGAATATTTTTTTTCAACGTTTATTTATTTTTGGGACAGAGAGAGACAGAGCATGAACAGGGGAGGGGCAGAGAGAGAGGGAGACACAGAATCGGAAACAGGCTCCAGGTTCTGAGCCATCAGCCCAGAGCCCGACGTGGGGCTCGAACTCACCGACTGAGAGATCGTGACCTGGCTGAAGTCGGACGCTTAACCGACTGCGCCACCCAGGCGCCCCTGTATTTTTTGTTTAAAAGTAACATTCTCCTACATAATCACAGGAGACTCATCGAGATCAGCACTGATACAGTGCCCTTATTTAATTTAAAAGTCTCATTCAGGAGCGCCTGGGTGGCTCAGTCGGTTGAGCGTCCAACTTTGGCTCAGGTTCATGATCTCAAGGTTCGTGGGTTCGAGCCCCATGTCGGGCTCTGTGCTGACAGCTTGGAGCCTGGAGC
Source organism: Prionailurus viverrinus (assembly GCF_022837055.1). Lineage (NCBI taxonomy): Eukaryota > Metazoa > Chordata > Mammalia > Carnivora > Felidae > Prionailurus > Prionailurus viverrinus. The sequence continues at coordinate 8,736,956 of NC_062563.1, forward strand.
CTGCTTCAGATTCTGTGTCTCCCTCGTTCTCTGCCCCTCCCCCGCTCACACTCTCTCACACTCTCTCTCACTCTCTCAGAAAAATAAATAAACGTTGAAAACACTTTTTTAATAAAGTAAAAACAAGAAAAGTCTTATCCAATGCAGCGCCAGGCTGGCTCAGTTGGTGGAGGGTACGACTCCTGATCTCCGGGTTGTGAATACGAGCCCCACATTGTATGTAGAGATGACTTAAACATAAAATCTTAAAAAAAAAAAAAAAAATCTTATTCAAACGTTGCCTATTGTCTGATGAATGGCGCTTGTAAGAAACACTTGTAAATCTGATCCAGGATCCTATTCATATGTTACACCCAATTTTTTCAAAGCATAATCTATCACCTGTTTTTGCCACGTTAAACAAGAAAGCGGTCCTTGGCCTGGAGAGTCTCATGCTCTTTCTTCCCTTCCTCGAGAGGTGCTGTTTGTGTCTATTCTCCTACGGTCGCCCAGACCCTGAGCGATAGGTGATTTATGTTCGAAAATTCCACACACATTCCCTAAATAGTCTGTGCCTTGCATTCAGTATTTTATCACTTTGGAGTCGGCATGGCCCGAGTTATTTCTTTTTTTTTTTTTTTTTTTTTTTTTCAACGTTTATTTATTTTTGGGACCGAGAGAGACAGAGCATGAACGGGGGAGGGGCAGAGAGAGAGGGAGACACAGAATCGGAAACAGGCTCCAGACTCTGAGCCATCAGCCCAGAGCCCGACGCGGGGCTCGAACTCACGGACCGCGAGATCGTGACCTGGCCGAAGTCGGACGCTCAACCGACCGAGCCACCCAGGCGCCCCGAGTTATTTCTTTTTATGATTAAATCCTTTATGATTGGGATTAAAGAGATCTTCCGCCCATTGGTCTGTATTCTGCATCATCACCTGCTAACGATATTTCAACGTGTTATTTGTTTTCTTTTCTGGAGCCACGAGCTTCATCTCTCACTGCGCTCCAACCTCAGGAATTTCCCAAATAAATCACAAAATGGAGGACAATGCAAGTGAAAACCCCAGCATCCAGAAAGAAGTCGCCTGGGCAAACATTTGCTTATATGTGCTCTCACGTCCCTTCCCATCCTCATCCCATCATTTCTCCTCTTAAACAAACAAACACAAAAAAACACACAGCACTTCATAGAAGCTCTGCGGGAAACCCTGATTTATTTTTGTCTCCGGAGGAGTTAGTTATCAGATAGTCTCTGGATTGCTCTGTCTCTGGCCTGCTAGGACCAGCTGAACCTGTCCTTCCCTCAAAGATCCCTCCTCCGCCTCCTTGCAACCCGAATTTTATTTGGGAAGCCTGTGGGTCAGAAAGGGCCCTCGGTGGCTGAGATCACCCTTCCCCTTTCCCTCCTGAGATCGTTCGAAAAGCAGCCTGCAGACTGGTTTGAAACTGCAACGCTCTCTACATAAGACTCAGAATCAGCCCCCCAAGGTTACTACGGATCCCAGACGCAGGCTGGAAGCAGGGCTGGTGTTTAAGAATTTCAAGGTAAACAGTGCTTTGAAAACCAGTCTTTAAATTGGCCTTCAGGGAGCAAGTTAGAGCGAGTCCACATTTTTTTTTTTTTTTTGAGCGTGTGGCAGATGATTTTTGCCTTCTTCAGAATGAACATTTAAATCTGCCGTTGTATTGTTAAGCACTATAATTAGCATTATTTGAACAATGTGGCCATAACTAAACTAGATTATTCTATCCGGACTTAATCTAGCCAGAACAAAGAAATCCATTCAGTGTGCCCCGAAATCCGATTTAATACATAAACATGAATGGGGAAAGTCAACATTCTGCGTAACTTTAACGCAGTCCTATGATTTTTAAAGTACGGTATGCCAGAGAACGGCAAAGGTCTGAGATGAAAAAAAAAAAAAAGGCCACAAACTCACACCTGCCATCACTGTTTCTCACTTAAGGGCCTTCCTAATTCAGGAGGAAACCATTCGGGCCCTTTAGAGCAGCTAGGATGAAACGTATTTATAGGAAATTGCTGGCTGTATCACAGCCGTTTGTGTATGCCGACGCCCCTCCCGCCCAGAAGCAATGCTCTCTAGACTGGTTTCTTTCATCACGATGTAAACATAAACCAGTGTTCCATAAAAGGGAAAAAAAAAAAAAAAAAGAATACAGGCTGACACGCAAAATGGCAAACTTCCAATAGCAGGTAATGTTAGAAGCAAAACCAGCACGCGTGATTAGAACGCGAGTGAGCCTGGTTCTCAAGGCTGGGAGCACCAGACTCACAAAAAAGCGAGTCTGTGGAAAAGACATGTACTTCTGCCTTTTCCCTCCCCTTTATGTCATTTTACTTTGTTAAGTCCAGGCATGTATCTTTCTTTCTTTCTGCCTCTTTTTTTTTTTTTTTTAACCTGGCAATCCAAGTGTTGGATTTGTTTGTTATTATTTTTAAATATCCAATACGTTCGAGCCTCTGCTGCCACCATTGCTTTCTGCTTAATGCTATTAATTATATTCTTGTTCAGTCTGCTATAAGCTGGCCCTATCGGCAGAGATTCGAGGGAGATTTGAAAGAGCGAGCATATTTATCAAAGGAGAAAAAATGAAGAAAATAAAGACAGCACGAGAGCATATTGGATATATAAACTGTTCCTTCTGAAAAGATAAATGATTTGGTAATGAATAGATCCTTTAGGCCATAAAAAATCCATTTATTTTCTTTTGAATTTGAATAGAAGAGATTTGCATTTTTCCTGAGCAGTTACACTTAAATTAAAATGCAGAGCATGGCTCTAGCATACGATCAAACTAAATAATAACTGGGGCCTACTGTATTATTCATAAAAACAAAATTAATAGTGTGGGGACAGGAAGCATTTTGGCTGGAAAAAAATGGACGTCGCCACCAAACACCTACTTGTCGGTGGAAAAAATTCTACAAATTGGTAATAGAAGTTTGGCATTTATTCTTACGTTATTAGGGGAGGAGGGGGATGGGATGGGCAATGTGTTTATCTTGTATGCAATGCCTAAAATGTCTGCTTTTTTGATAGCAAAATATTAAGAATGTTTCTCTGTATTTTTGATGTCTAATTATATAACAGTCAACAGTTTTGGGTTTTTTTTTTTTCCCCTCAAAGCAGAGTAGAATCATGATTCCCGCCCCCCCCCCCCAAAATAAATATTTCAAGTAAACGTCTTGCTGGGGTTAGTCTGACGACCAGGACTGGCCGAGAGCAGGAAGATTGAGCAATGACCCTCCATAATCTTATGTCTTTTCCTTTCTTGGAATCTTCCCCTCCCCCACTCCACGTGCCCGGGAGAAAGTATTCCGATGTCTTTGATTGTCACCATCCTACAGTAGAGAGTTTGCCGAGAGACAGTCTCTCTAGAGAGTCGTCCCTGCTAGTCTGGTGACGACAAAGAACAAAATACAAGCTCTAAGGGAAGGCTCGGAAATAGCACGGTCTTAAAAATCAGGAAGAGAGAGAGAGAGAGCACGTAAATTTCTTTGAGTTGGGGTAATAATCTAAGATAAGAGGATCTCCAAGGTACACATTCCAAACTTAAAGGAAAGAAAGAAAGAAAGAAAGAAAGAAAGAAAGAAAGAAAGAAAGAAAGAAAGATGTGGCAAAATCAAGATGCATACAGAGACCAGGCAGGTAGAGAGAGAGGTGAGCCAGGCAGCCAGGTGGGGGCCAAGTCGGTCTGGAGGAGGGGCCACCGTTCCTCACCCCTGGCCCCCTATTGCCATGGGGCCGCGAGTTCAGACTTGGTTTGACCAAAGCTCACGTTTCGTTGAGAAAAGCCAGAAATCCCGATCTTTATGTAAAGGTTACTTGAAAAATGCTGGCCACTCTTTCAAAACGTTTAAATACCACCTGAGCAAAACAAAACAAAGCAAAACACGCGTGTGGGCCCCCTTGGCCACAGCTTTGCTGTGGCTACTTCTGGACAACATGAGAATCCAGGAAGGATTGTTCAGAGCCTATACTTACACCCTTCGGTTACCTATTAATAGCTCCTGAATAACTCTGGCTGATTAGATAGATACTGACTGATAGCCTGGATACTTCACTCTTTAACTTTGTCATTTGCCATGTATTCACTCACCTAGATTTGTTTGTTTGAATGTTTTATTATTCATTTTTGAGAGAGAGAGGCAGAGCATGAACAGGGAGGGGCAGAGAGAAAGAGATACACAGAATCTGAAGCAGCTCCAGGCTCTGAGCTGTCAGCACAGAACCCCACGCGGGGCTCAAACTCATGAACTGGGAGATCATGACCGGAGCTGAAGTCAGACGCTTAACCGACTGAGCCACCCAGGCACCCCGCACTCAACTAGGTTTTATTGAATATTTACTAGATGCCGGGAACTAGGCATTGTATAGTGTGCTCTTGTCGAAAGGGAAACCCAGCATTAGAAACCCATTCTTTGGGACATGCCCAGTCAATAATGCCAGGAAAGTTCTATAAAGCAGGCTTGGAAGATGGTATTCACTCTTACATTAGCAACTTGCTTGTTGTACGTGAAGTAATTAAATCCTTGATTCAATAGATCGATTCATATCTACTTGAGGACACTCATTTAGGATTCCCAAACCTTGGAAATCTTAGAAAAGATGAAACTCTGTCTCATCTGTGTTTGTGGTACGGTACTGAGCTCGGATTTGACCTCTACGCTGCTTAAAACATGAGTAATTCCCTGAAAGAGACATTCACGTTTTTCGTTTGGTATTATGTGGACAAAATGGAAAATTAACTGTTTTCTGTATTGTAGGCATTTTTCTCCCCTCTGGAAGTGATCCACTTCACAAAAGAACTAATCTTTTTCCCTAGGGATAGTAATACTTTCAAAGTGGAGATCGAGAGTGGTCTTATAAATGGTTTAAAAATTGCAGGTACCAAAAGAAGCAATTTCTTGCACATTTGGAATGGGGGTCATTTGGTATAACCTTTCCGGAAGGCAATTTGGCAGCATGAAGGCATATATAAAATACAAGTACCCTTTGATACGGATTTCTTGCCTTTAGAGATTTACCTTAAGGAAAACCTCTCTCAAGTGTGAAGAACTACTCACACGAGTGTGTTTGAGCAAGGCCCAATCTGGAATAATCATAAACTGCAAACAACTGGGAGGTCCCCCCAAAGCGGACAAAGGGTTACAGACACTGCGACCAAGCCACACAGTGGAATATTTGAAGCCATCGGCAAAAATAATGTCTGCCTATGTTTATTATTGCAGAAAAACGGTCTCCGACATACAGCACAGAATTCGTGTGCAATTACCGTCGGAAGAGTCAAGAATGATGGTCACAAGATGTTGGGAGCGCGCTTTCCTGTGTGGTAGAATCTTCCTGATTTTTACTCTCCGCGTACTTTTCTCTACGGCTGAACACAGGTGGCTTAAACAATAAGAAAGGTCTCTTTTCCGAAGAATTAGGGATGCATTAGGCAGAGAAACGACGTAGGGCAGGGTAGGGAAGAGAAAAAGCAAAGAAGTAGAAATAAGAAAGCTGAATAAATAACTTTCTCGATTAAAGAATAGTGTTGACCCCTATTAGGGGTCAGAGGTTAGAACGGTTCACACTTAGGGTACACAGCCACCTCCCAGTACCTCCGCCTGGGGCAGGACAGCATTTCCCTGAATGCCCCCCACCCCTGCTAAAAGGACAGAGAGCCATTTTATCACTGTACAAGCCACGCTCAGCGCCTTTTTATTATTTTCTTACAGATCTAGTTCCTGTTCACCAGATCTTCTGTGTTGTCGATCAGCTTTTAAAGCCACCTCTGCCAACCACAAGAATCAGCTGAAAAACTCATGAGACGGCTATTCGCTTGCCTTCCCTCCTGGATTACAAACCCTCCCAGCTCACAGGAAGGTGCCTTCTGGTTCAGGTGCACATACTCAACGTTTGCTTGAGTTCTTGCAGATATATAGCAAATCAGCTAGAGGGTTCCAGACGATGTTAGCCATGATAGAATGAATATACAACAACGATTGCTGTGGTCCAATCAGCGGAGGAAACTTTTTGTGGATTTTCAAAGGGAGGAGGTTGTGTTTCCTGAATCTATTGACCGTGGAACTAGTCCCTCCCCAAAGAACAACTCAGTTCTTCAAAAGGATAATAATGAGTGAGTCATCCTTGCCTTAAAAAAAAAAAAAAAAAAAAAAAATTTCCTGGGGCGCCTGGGTGGCTCAGTAGGTTAAGTGTCCGACTTCAGGTCAGGTCATGATCTCACGGCTGGCGAGTTCCAGCCCCACTCGGGCTCTGTGCTGACAACTGGGAGCCTGGAACCTGCTTCCGATTCTGTGTCTTTCTCTGCCCCCTCCCCTATTCCCGCGCTGTCTCTCTCTCTCTCTCTCTCTCTCTCTCTCTCTTTCTCTAATACAAATAAGCATTAAGAAATTGTTTTTGAATTCCTTATTTTTTTATATTCTACTATTTCCTGCTGATCCACAACCATTTTATTTCTTCACCCCACCGCACGTGCAAAAATTTTTGTATAAGGGGCGGTTCGGAAAAACGGAAACTGTTTGTAAAGGCATGTATACGTGTGTCATCAAAGTGAAAAGACGTTTATTGCATGGGGTGGGATGTATTTTCATGACATGATCTGCCCACCTTGATGGATTCTAGGGGCCATGATGAGGGATGAGAACATGCCTGACATGGAGTAAGTACCAGTAAGTATTCTAACAAACACAACCATTCTTATAACTATAGTAACTCAGTGAGATGGGCCCTGTTGGCTCACTCAGTTGACAGGCGAGGACACAGAGATCCAGAGCAATTAAGCCAAGTCGCACAAATTCCCGCAGCAGTAAAGTCTGAATGAAACACAAAAACCCAGATCAACTGATCCAAGAGTTCAAACCAGAATACCTTTTTTTTTTTTTAATGCTGATGTATATAATGTACATAATGTTTATTTTGGGGGAGAGAGCGTGAGCAGGGGAGGGGCAAAGAGCAAGGGAGAGACAGAATCCCAAGCAGGCTCTCTGCACTCTCAGCACAGAGCCCAACGCGGGGCTGGAGCTCAGGAACGGGGAGATCACGACTTGATCTGAAATCAAGAGTCCAACACTTGAGCCACCCAGGCGCCCCACCAGAAAAACTTTTCACGAACGTAGCCCTGGGCCCAGCAGAAAGCAAAATCTCACGGGCTCCCTATTATTAGGCTCACGTTGTACTAAATGCTTTATTTGAGGGAGTGGTTCTCTGGGCTAGATCGGACTTCAGTCCCACAGACGAAGGACTCAAGAACCAGCTCTGAATGCAGCACAGGTTTATAACCACCTGCAACAGTGACATAAATCCTGTAAGCATGGACAGGATCTCCTCCAATACAAAGCACTCACTCATTCACTCATCCACTCAATTTCCTTGTCATCAACAACTGTTATCTTTTTTTTTTTTTTAAGGAATCTCTGTGCCCCAACGTGGGGCTCAAACTCACAACCCAAGATCTAGAGTCGCACGCTCCACCGGGTGAGCCAGCCAGGCGCCTCTCTCTCTCAAGTATCTAATTAGAACCTAGGTAATTGTGTCCAACCTCATGAACAGTATGTTCAGCCCACAAAGACAAGGTTCCGTGATCCTCATTCGAACACAAGGGACCAAAACATCGTGAATTAAAAGAGGCTGGAATTGAAAATTAAGTCAGGTGTTTGTTTTCGACCATAAACTTGAAGGTAACTTTAATGTGTCCTCTTTGGGCCTGAAAATGGATTTCTACTATCCAGCCACAAAGACGCAAGTGCCTCCTAGGCATAACTGATAATGTGTGAGCAGCACAGTGGAATTTAAAATAGTGTGCTTGCCCATACAATGTTCACATAGCTGGTAAATCTTAGAGGAAGGTAAGATGTGAAAACCAAGGCTCTGGAGGGCTAAGTGACAGGCGTGAGGTCACACAGTCAGTGATCTTCACCCGGGTATCAGCAGGATGCTATTGCTATCATTCCTGGTGTATACCGATCATCCATATTTCCGGGTAGCTGGGATGTAATCTCTTTCTTACAAATTTGAAAGGTCTGGGGCACCTGAGTGGCTCCGTTAAGCATCTGACTTCTGCTCGGGTCATGATCTCGCAGTTCTTGCGTTCGAGTCCCGTGTCAGTGCTGACAGCTCAGAGCCTGGAGCCTGCTTCGGATTCTGTGTGTGTGTGTGTGTGTGTGTGTGTCTCTCTCTGCCCCTCCCCTGCTCACGTTCTATCTCCCAAAAATAAACAAACCAAAGCAAACAAACCAAAAAATACAAATTTTAAAGGTCTGGTCCACCTTCCCAAGATAGTAGGGGGTACGCATGAGACTATACGTGCGTGAAAACGCCCCAGGACGCACTGTAACACCAAATTGAGATGGAAGTCTTGCTGTCTTGAGACTATGCCAATCCTATGTACTTTCAGTAGCATTAGATATTAAAAAAAAAAAAAAACATATATATGAAGTTTGGAAGTAATTTTAAGATTCCTTTAAAAAAAAAAGAGTTATATTGGGGCACCTGGGTGGCTCAGCCAGTTAAACGTCGACTCTTGCTTTCGGCTCGGGTCGTGATCTCACCGTTCGTGGGTTTGAGCTCAGTATCGGGCTCTGTGCGGACAGGGCAGAGCCTGCTTGGGCTTCTCTTTCCCTCTCTCTCTGCCCCCACCCCCACTCACTCAAAATAAGTAAATATTTAAGAAAGAAATAAACATAAATAAACTTTAAAACGCATTAAAAAATGAAATAAAAATGGAGAGGTACAACAGTTTTTCTTACAGAATTTGATCAACCATGATTGCCAGTAACGATGAGATTAACAATAACAGTAATGGTTAAGAATAACTAACGTGTAGGGGCGCCTGGGTGGCGCAGTCGGTTAAGCGTCCGACTTCAGCCAGGTCACGATCTCGCGGTCCGGGAGTTCGAGCCCCGCATCGGGCTCTGGGCTGATGGCTCGGAGCCTGGAGCCTGTTTCCGATTCTGTGTCTCCCTCTCTCTCTCTGCCCCTCCCCCATTCAAGCTCTGTCTCTCTCTGTCCCAAAAATAAATAATAAAACGTTGAAAAAAAATTAAAAAAAAAAAAAAGAATAACTAACGTGTAATGAGGGCCTATCACGTGTCTGACGCCCTGAGCACCTTGTAGGCACTATACATATGACCCTCCCATGGCTTTATGAGACGAGTACTGTTATTAGCTTTATCTCATAGATGAAACTGAGAAGCAGAAGATTTAAACATTCACTCAAAGTCATACGGTCTAAAAGAAGCTCCTCATTCGCCCTGGAGACACAAAACCCCATGAGAAGTGATCCCTGCCCTCAAAGCCGAGAGCAGGCGGCACACAGAACCTTGCCATTTGCAACCGGAGTGCATTATGCTAAGCAAAAGAAAGCAGTCGGAGAAAGACAAGCGTCATGTGACTTCACTCGTGTGTGGAATTTAAGGTACAAAACAAATGAACATAAAGGAAGGGAAGCAAAAATAATATAAAAGCGGGGAGGGAGAAAAACCGCAAGAGACTCTTCGATACAGAGAACATACTGAGGGTTGCTGGCCAGGTGTTGGTAGGGGGATGGGCTGGATGGGTGATGGGGCGTTACGGAGGGCACTCGTTGGGGGGAACACTGGATATTGGGTATAAGGGACGAATCGCTAAATTCTATTCCTGACATCATTATTACACCATATGTGAACTAACTGGGATGTAGATTTCAAAAATAATAATAATAAACATTTAAAAAGTCAAAAAAAAAAAAAAAACCCCACAAAAAACTCAGCATATAGAGCGTCTCCAAAGTGGAGAGGACGGTTGATTCCCAGGGTGGCAAAGGAAAATATTAAAACTTCCACTTCTACTTGCTTCTTATATAAAAATAGTAAGAAAGACCCGAGTCTTTACTTTAAATTTGACTTGCAGATCAACAAGTCCTTTTTTAGTGTAAGTATGGCCCAACTATTGTATGCTGATAGCGCTTGGCTAAATCGTCTCTCCAATGTTTACATTCAGCGGTCACTGTCTGCCAGATTCCGATGATTTACTGATTGGATTATTTAGTTTTGCCTAAACCAGGTTTTCCCCCACCGGAATACTTTGTTAGCATTATCTTCAAGGCCTGGCGATACGGGGCAGGCCCTGAGCCCAGGCCTCGAGACGCTTTGTATGTTTCCCTCTTCTCGCCCTTCGGGACTTTGAGACCGTCAGGTGCAGAACTTTGGGCTACTGTCCTGGAGGATGAGGGTGACAAACCGTCCCAGCTGAGGACTCCTCGACTCCCCAGCTGGACGTGAGGGAGGCCATCCATCATCATCCAGCAGCTGGCCAGCTGGCCACAGATGCAGGAGCGAGAGCCCAACTGTGACCAGCCTGCCTGGCTTCACCTAGAAGAAGACGACCTAGAAACTAAATGGGTGGGGAAAGGCCGTGCCTGGCTGGGCAGGAAAGGATGCGCCCGTGTGGGAGCAGAAGATACACGGAAAATCTCTCTACCTTCCTCTGAAGTTTGCTCTGAACCTAAAACGGCTCTACTACTTTTTTCAGTTATTAAAAATTAAAATACTTGTTTGTCTCTATTTTGTTATTTTTTGATGTTTTTATTCATGTCTGAGAGACGGAGAGAGCCGGGATGTGAGCGGGGGAGGGGCAGAGAGAGAGAGAGCAGAGAATCCCAAGCAGGCCTCAGGCTCTGAGCTGTCAGCGCAGAGCTGGACGCAGGGCTTGAACTCATGGACCGCGAGATCATGACGGGAGCCGAAGTTGGAGGCTTACCCGACTAAGCCACCCAGGCGCCCCCAAAATTAGAATAATTTTTGTAACAGTTGGTTGCTTCAAGGTTCTACATTTTGGCACGGTTCATCACACAGAAAAAGCAAACCAACATACTGAGTGGCTAGACCTTGCATTGGCCTATTGGCCTTCTTTTTTTTTTTTTCTTTTTTTTTTTTTTTTTTTGGCCAAGGCCCAAATTCTCTCTCAGAGGCTTTGTGCTCTAAGGAACTTAAAAAAAAAAAATCTAATTGCATTAATTTTTGCATTAATTTCTGTTGTTTACAGAAAAAAAATTTTTTTTTCTGTTGTTTTTCACTCCTGGGATTTTTGTAACGCTCACCTCTCTCCCACAGGTATATGAATTTCCTTGTTGTTTCTTCTGTTACAGAAAACCCAGTGTATTTCACACACGAGGTTAATTACAGGGGCAATATGTACACAAGCAAAACTGTGGTTGGAAACTTTTAATTGGGCATACAAGTGGCCAGCTAGATGTTCAAATTAAATGGTTAGCCATCCAACCACTACTTTGTAAGAAGCAGGGGAAATTTCTCCCCCAGCTGTTCATGATCTCGAACGGTGCCTAAAGTTCAATCTATACAACAGTCGCTGGGATAGACTATTCATTCACTCATTCATTCATTCAACACAGTTCTTTTTAAGATTATTTTCGGGGCGCCTGGGTGGCGCAGTCGGTTAAGCGTCCGACTTCAGCCAGGTCACAATCTCGCGGTCCGTGGGTTCGAGCCCCACGTCAGGCTCTGGGCTGATGGCTCGGAGCCTGGAGCCTGTTTCCGATTCTGTGTCTCCCTCTCTCTCTGCCCCTCCCCCGTTCATGCTCTGTCTCTCTCTGTCCCAAAAATAAATAAAAACGTTGGAAAAAAAAAAGATTATTTTCAAGTAATCTCTACCTCCAACGCGGGGCCTGAACTCACAACCCTGAGATCGAGAGTCATGTGCTCCACTGAGTGGGCCAGCCAGGCGCCCCCATCAACACAGCTCTTGATCGCCTACTATGCGCCAGGCATTTTGCCAGGACGTGTGGGATAGAGCGAGGAACCCAACCTGGCTGTTCCATGGCGTCACGAAGCCTATGTTCTACACCCCGAAGGCTCTGACTTTGTGAAGTTTCGCGGCTAAGGTCTAGTCTAGGAAACTTTATTAGGCACCTACACTTTGAAGACTGTCGGGCGGCACGAGACCAAAGAAAGAATGGTTACATGCTATCTTGGCAATTCTTTATGATACCAGATAACGCATTTTCCTGATAGGTTTGCTTTTTCATGCCGTTACCTGAGTTTTGAATAAACAAAGAATATACTGTCTTGGGCACTGAAGATACATCCAAACCACACGGTGCGCTATGTGGGGGCCCGAAGCTGAACGCACACTCAGCGCAACTGGAGAATCGTTAATAAACACCCACCTAACTGAGGCCTCTTGAGTCCTAACTCAAAAGAAAGTGGACTTGGGGGCGCCTGGGTGGCTCAGTCGGTTAAGCCTCTGACTTCGGCTCAGGTCACGATCTCGTGGTCCGTGAGTTCGAGCCCCGTGTCAGGCTCTGGGCTGATGGCTCAGAGCCTGGAGCCTGCTTCCGATTCTGTGTCTCCCTCTGTCTCTGCCCTCCCCCGTTCATGCTCTGTCTCTCTCTGTCTCAAAAATAAATAAACGTTAAAAAAATTTTTTTTTTAAAAAGTGGACTTAAAAAAAAATTCTTTTTTGAGATATCACTGACATATCACATTATGTTAATTGCAGGCATACAACATGATGATTCAGTATTTGTATATATTGTGAAATGGTCACCACGCGAAGGCTCCTTAACATCCATCACCACACACAGTTACAAATGTTTTTCTTGTGACGAAAACCTCTTTAAGATCTGCTCTGTGCAACTTTCCGATAGGCAACGCAGTATTGTTAACTAACAGTCACCACATCCCCCGGACTTATTTAGTAATTAGTAATCTTTGGTTTGAATTATTTGGATGGCTATCTCAGTTTTCCCCCGTCATCATGACAGGAAGTGGGCAAATGGGTGTCTAGATTGTTCAGCCAACAAATAATTTTGGAGCAACGGCCGACAAATGGGTGTTGTTCCCACTGCTGGGGATATAGCAGTGAAGAAAACAAGACAAAAACTCTGCCCTCGTGGAGCAGACATGTTTAAGCTGAGGCAATGGGTTAACACAGTAAATAAGAAAAATACGTCTCATTGGCGATTATAGTAAGCGCTCTCTACGAGTATCCGTGTATTCCACCGTGATGCTAGACACATTATTTTTTTTCTAATTTTTAAAACGTTTATTTACTTTTGAGAGACAGAGAGAGAGAGATAGCATGAGCAGGGGAGGGGCAGAGAAAGAGGGAGACACAGAATCCGAAGCAGGTTGCAGGCTCCGGGCTGTCGGCACAGAGCCCGACGCGCGGCTCGAACCCACAAACGGTGAGATCATGACCTGAGCTGAAGTCGGACGCTTAACCGACTGAGCCACCCAGGTGCCCCATGGCACATGATATTTACTGTGGGACTGCCAAGTACTCCCAATATAATCCTAATCGTCTTTTTTTTTTGGTAACAATTTATGTCTTAAGTATGAACTTCACTGTTTGATCCTTTATTATTTTTTTAATGTTTATTTATTTTTGAGAGAGACAGCGTGAGCGGGGGAGGGGGCAGAGAGAGACAGACACACACACAGAATCCGAAGCAGGATCCAGGCTCTGAGCTGTCAGCACAGACCCTAATGCGGGTGTCGAACCCAAAAACCATGAGATCATGACCTGAGCCGAAGTCGGCTACTTAACCCTTAACCGATTGAGCCACCCAGGCGCCCCGTGTCTTTTTTTTTTTTTTTTTTTAATAGCGAAGCAGATGCTGACCACAATGTCTGTCTTTGTTCAGTTCAGATTGACAGACGCGTGCTGAGCTCTGACAAGCACAGGGAGGTGAGAGGAACATTGGTGAAGAACACATTTCCTGCCCCTAGGGAGAGGCAGGTCCACAAGTAAATAGTTTCAATATAACTTGGTTGGCCCTTCCTAGAGCTAACTGTGACACCGACGTTTTCTGGAAACTGCTGAGTTTCCTCTTGAAGTATAGGAGGGAGTATCCAGTAAAGAGGCATGGAAAGGACATTCCAGGTGGCTAAAAACAGCATGAGCAAAGGCCAGGGGGCCAGCACCTGCTCCACAGGAAAGCCAGCAGTAGAGACGGGTAGCTCTCTGATGGCCACAGATCACAAAATGTGAATGGATATTGCCACAATAAGGGAAGCTAAGACTGCAAAAACCTTTCTATAGTGAATCCAAAGTTCAGCATGCCACAGTATTTACTTTCGTCGAACTCTTTGACAGATAAGTATAATGCAAAAATAAAACCATCTGTTTTTTTTTTATAGGAAGGGGCTTTGTTTGCTTAATGCTTTTTTGATTTCTATTTATTTTGAGAGAGAGAGAGAGAGAGAGAGAGAGGGAGGGAATCCCAAGCAGGCTCTGCACTGTCAGCACAGAGCCCAACAGGGGGCTCAAATCTATGAACCTCGAGGCCATGACCCAATCTGAAGTCGGATGCTCAACCGACTGAGCCACGCAGGTGCCCCTCAAACCACCTCTTTTTCACTCCCATTGAAATCTTTTCCCTTTTCAAAATCTTTTAAACAAAATTCCTCTTTACCATGGAATCCATTCTGTTGATTTAAGAAAAGATCTCTCCTAAAGAAAAACCATCTTTGATCTCACTTGACAAAAAGAACTAATCAAACAATACAGTCTATGAGGGGCAGGAAAAAAAAAAAAAAGAAGCAAGCTTCTTTGAGCCACATCAAATATATGACAGAGAAAATGCTTTATTTAAATGCTGAAAACTAACACAAACCAGCTTGAAATGTAATAACCTCTGCTGAATAAGTGAAACCACATGTTGGTCTGACATGAGTTTCTAAGGCACAATTAAAGGTCACTTCGTGTGCACACATCTTATTCTGCACTGAGAGGCTTGAATGTGTTGCCGGTGTTTTTGGCCACTGTGAGGCAGGTGCTGCAACCTGGCACGGTCCACGTACCGGGATGAAGTTAATAAACACTCCACAAACCCGAAGCCTGAAATCCAACCATCCCAGAAACCCACCAGCCCGGGATTTCAGCTGTCCCTGCCCCGAAGTCCTAGGAGACAAGAACTAAATGCGTTTGGCAAGCCTTGCTAATTCGGAGCCAAGAGCCCTCCCACGGAAGTGGCTTTGCTCAAAAATGAAAACACAGTTTCCTTTCTACTCTGCCCACCTTTACCTTCACCAGGCTCCTGGGTCCACAAGCAGAAATTTGGGTGCTCCCCTTGGGAGCATGGGGTGGTCCAGCCCCAGGAGGTGCACTTGAAGTGATCTCCAGGCAGCTGGCCGGTTTCAGTTCAAGAGTCTTTCATGGAAAGACAGGGTATTTGGAAAGTGACTTTTCAAAACGGTCTTCCCCACCCCCACCCCCGTTTGTCCCCCCTTTCCAAGTCCCTTTAAGAAAGGATGTGCTGGAGGAAGACTTCAAAGTCGTTCTTTCAAAAGGGAAATCACATCTAGAAAGCTTTTTTCAGAATGAGAAACAAATTATTTGATTTGAAAGAGAAGTAAATCTTCAGAGCAACGAGGGAGGATCAAAGAGTCAGTTCGTGTGAACTTAAGAAGTGACCCTTTCCAGTGGAACGTGACTTTACTCTTTCCATGCACTCAACGCATTTTGGAGATAGTGAGTTTGCTAGAGAATCAAAATAAAGAAGCTAATCTGCGTTCCAGAAAATCACGTGATCTCTCCCTCCCTCCCTCCCTCCCTCCCTCCCTCCCTCCCTCTCTCCTCCCCCTCCCTCCAGCCAGGCTGTGTGCCCCAACTTTTACACAGTCACCGGGGCCCCTGCAGCGTGTTGCGAGGTGCAGGTCTTTGCACACTTGGGGGAAATTCGTGGGTGGGGGAGACAGAAAACGGCTGAGAATCAGGCCAACCGAGCGAGCAGCTGAGTCCCCAGAGTCCCCACCCCACCCCCCCCTCCGCCATCCCACCCACGCCCTCCGCCCCCGCCCTCGCCCTCCGCGCTGCAGTCCAGCCCTCTCCCCGCCTCCTGCTCTCCGGACCCAACAGGTGAGCCCACCCCACAGCAGATGGTTCAGGAATCTTGGCGTGTTTTCTTTGTATTTTCAATTATTCAAGCCATACCTAAATACCTCCTTCTTGTTAAAAAAAAAAAAAAAAGTAAAATCTCAAAGCCAAGCACCCCCCTTCCCACCCCACCCCTCTGTGAGGGGTGAAATCATCTGCTAAGTGTATTTTCCTTTCCTAAGTTCTAGCTTCCTGGTTTCCCCTCCGTACCCAGTGCAATTCTCAATATACCTTAAGGCGATATAAATGTAGATATTATCTATCAACATAAATGGAAGAAGGAATTAGCACACTTAAAAGCAGAAAATTTTGACATAAATAAGAAACAACCAAAAACAAACAAACAAACCAAAAAACAAAACCCAATATCAATTCCTGGTTCTAAAAAGTCCAATAAAATTATGAGACATATTTGGCTGGAATGGGTAAGAAAGACGAGAAAGTACTCACAACAACATCAAGAATAGAAAAACAAATGTAATTACACGCCCAGAGCAGACTTTTTACATTTGTAGCTATTCCTATGTTCCACTTGGCTTGAAAACCTACCTTTGTCTAAGGGGGGGGGGGGGGGGGGGAATGAATGACCAAACTAGCCCAGTAAGGTGTCCTGTTTACATCTGGAAGCTGTTACTTTTCCTTACCTGCTTGTTGGATGCAGGTACCTGTTAACTGCTCACTGTAGGAAATTGGGGGGGCGGGGGGCAGGGGAAACACTTACTTTTCTCATGAACTTGGATATTAGGAGACCAGATGGGACCAAGAGTCTAGAATTTCATACGTAAAAATAATATCAAGCTTTTAGAAGTTTCTGTGGTAGGTAAGTCACGATATGGGTGAGATAAGTTGTCTCAAGAATCACTGATTTTTAACACATTTTGAGACTCTTACTATTTAATCCGGTTCCAGACTGAAGCAAGTCGGTACGTTAGCTTTACTGGCAGTTTCTGAACAGATAACCTGAAAGGGAATGCAAACACAGTGGTCAGGTTTTATCGAGGGCTTGGTCTGTGCCGGACATCATACTATACAGAATCCAACGACTTTTTTCCCCTTATCATATTTTAACTGGGAACCTCATAATTTCACCCCCAGGGTTCTGTACCTGTTTCACATAGATGGCGCTTAGGAAGAGTGGGTGTTTAAGGTAGGAAAAACATCAAATGCCCTCAGGAAAGATGACTACGGGATTTTAGGAAACCCAGGGAGTGTCAGCGAGGGGAGGTTTACCTAACCGGAAGTTTAGGGAATAAGAATAGAAAGCCCTGACTCAGCCCAGAACTGGCACTTGGGAAAGGTCCCTATAAGTCACCCGTCCATTATGGTGATGATTACTCCGTCTCTCCCTCCGCTCCATGAGAAGAAAATTCTTTTCCTTTTTCTCTTTCTTGTCTCCCTCCCCTCCTCCCCCAACCAAAACTGGACTGACTACTGGTTAATCCACTCAGAAGACCTGATTGGCTGTGAATGCCACATTTGCATCCCAAAGGAGAAGAATTCTCCGCGCTGCAGCTATTCAGGGTAGGTGTGGAGAAAGGTTCTGGAGGCTCTGGATCCTTCCAAACTCATCCCACCCGCCCCACCCCCCATCCCTCTCCACTCGCCCACCTCAGGAAGCCGTTTGCACTCTCAAGACACTGCCCTCCTATCCCCATCCAGAGACACCAGGCAGAAGTCTGTGGGGTCCTGGGCCCAGAATCACTGAGATTCACTTCAGCGAATATTCTAGAAGGGCAGAATTCTAGTTCTCCGAGCGTTCTGTGTGGTTGTAAACCACCCCCCAAGCTGGAATCCAGGCCTGCCTTTCTTTCTTTCTTTCTTTCTTTCTTTCTTTCTTTCTTTCTCTCTTTTTTTCTCTCTTTCTCTTTCTTAATTCTTCTCTTCCTTCTCTTCTGTTTCTTTTCCATTTGGGTCCTGCCTGGTTCTAGGTGTGTGTGTTACCTGTTTCCACACCAACTGCCATTTGCTACAGGGAGACTCATTCTTTGAAAGGCCCCTAATTGCTTTCTGTTAAAGGGCGTGTATGTCCCTTTTGATGTGATAAGAAAAACACGAACCATTTTCCTTTCTTGAAACCATAACTCCCTTGCCTTTTTAAAACAAACTTTTCTGTGAGCAGGGAGAAAAAACAACCCACCTGCATTTCTTTCCTAAGTTCTGTAAAGTCTGAGAGCCAGCCGTGTTGTCCTAACTCAGATAAGTTTTCTCTTTCTTTTGTTGTTTTGAGTGCATTTGGTGCTACTTCAGAAATCCTTCTATGGGTAGTAAGATGCTTCTGGCTGACCTTTCCAAATCCTTTCTAATAATGTGAGCTTTGTTGTAAACGTGAAATCAATCAAGAAGCAGGAATACATTAGCTTACCGCCCGTGTTTTATAGTTTCCCCTTCTCAGGCTTGTTATTTTCAGAGAACACACATTGAGCAACTTGTTTCTGAATTAAAGTATTGCTCAATCTGCTTGCTTTCTTAAGAATTACATTAAACCACTAAACGAGGTATGTATGGTATCCGGGTTTTGAAGAAGGCAGCCGTGAACTTTTAAAGTTTAGTCTGCCAAGATGAGTCAGTGTGATGGATTCATTAATTAGTAAAAGCCATCCTCTGAAATTACCTTACATTAATCACAATTCATGAAAAATAGATTCAATTAGCTTGAAGATACAGATTTGACAAACTATCCCTTCTTCGGAGACCACAGTCAATTTTATTAACTCTTGCCGGATAAATCATTTATGTTCAGCCCGAAATGACGGGTGGTTGAGGGAATTCCCAAAAGGACAACGGACTCCTTCTGGCAAAGCTAAAAGCCAAGGCAGAGACGGGGAGGCCGGGGGAAGCAGGAAGTGAGATCCTGACGGTTCTGGATATGCTGGTATCTGTTGCCACTTGTACCAAAGGCATCCACTTGAATTGGGTTTTTCTGAGCCAAAGGCTGGTGAAAATATAGAAACCCACATAGGCAGGAAGACCCCAGGTGCCAGAACTCAACCTTTTACTTAAGGGTGGCTAATGCCTGTCCAGGACCAAAATAAACAGATCCCCTGGAGAAAAGGTGGACTGAGGGGTCACCTGGCGTCCGGGACGTCCACCTTTGCGTGACCCACATCCTATGCCTGCAAAATCGTACACGTTATAGATCTTAAAAATCTCTCCTCCCGGTGGACCCACTTTACAGATGAGGAAACTAAAGGTCCTAGAGGATCAGTGCAGAATTACATGGCGAAGTCAGGAGCAGAACCCAAGGACCCTGAGGCAAGCGAAAGAGCTTTCCTCAGCCTAAATTTCCCTTGGTATAATGACAGAGCTGGGATAAACAAAATTGTATGATTTCCAATTCTCAAGGGCTGTGGTTTTAGTACTTTGACTTCAGGTCGACTTTCTCAAGAATGTCACTGAGCCTGAGTATTTATATGCGTATATACATATATAAATATACACATATATTTATATGTGCATACAGATATATATAACATATATGTATATACACATGAAAATATGATACTTCAATTTAAAGTTCTATAGAAACAAAGCTTAAATGATTTGCATATGACAATTTTTAAAGCCTATTTCTCATGCGTCCACTTCCTATTACTACATTTTTTGACCTACTGACTATAGACGAAAAAAAGGGAAGCCGGATGTTTCTGCGGATTTTTAATTCTCCATTTTTGAGATAGTATGAAAATGATTAGAGAAATAAGGGAAAAGAGTGAGTCTCCTAAAAACACACCTCATCCTTGTACTGCAACGATTGAACTATCCAGACCTTCTTAGACAAGAAAATGCTGCCGATGGATCAGTCCAAGTAGCAGAACAGGTGAACTGTAGTGAATTCATCTCCTAAAGATAGTTCACTGTCAGCGGAGTGTGGTTCCTGAGTTCACTTGTGAGCCGAGAGATTAATCAGAAATGTAGTTAGGGGTAGGATTTGGAGAGATTTTTACAAAGAGGCAGAAAATGCACATAGATAATGTGATTGGAGGAACCCTTTCCCTTTCTTGACATGCTAGACATTTTGTAAAGTGCCAAATCCTCTCGAGTATTAATGCGTTCTCAAGTACTCTGGATTATTAAGAGACGGGAAGAGAGAGAGAGAGAGAGAGAGAGAGAGAGAGAGAGAGAGAGAGCACCGTGCCACAGACTGGAAAATGGTACATGCAGAGCCACTGAAACACAAAGGAAGCTTCCGTATTTAGAAGCAGGAGTAGTCTGGAAAGACCACCGTTGGAAATGAATCTACTGTGTCCTTAACTTGGAAACTCTGAGCTCTGGATCACTCTCCCCCGTACCAGGCTTCAGTTCTGCACCTGAGGAAGTTAAATCTGAGGCTGAGCCATCCCTGGGCTGAGCCTGTCCTCCGCCCAAACTTCCCCTGCATCAAGGATCCTCACCCCGGTTCAAAAAAGGAAAGTGTGTTTTGCGGTCGTTCAAATGCCGCCTTGTGAGCAAATACGTAGCAAGGAATGGTACCTTTTAGGATGAATTTACAGAGCAACTGAACTTAGCTGAACTTTTTTCTTTTCTTTCTTTCGTTCTGAAGGCCTCTGGGGAAGTTGATAAAGTTATGATTTATCGTTTGGCAAGGGACATTCCAAAACAGCAGTCTGTTTAATTTTACTTTTTTTTTTTTTTTTAAAGACAAGCAAAGGTCATAGAGACCAACTCAACTTTTAATCTAACTTCAGGAGGATTGTTTGGAAAAAGAGGGGTATTTAGGGGTGCCTGGCTGGCTCAGCCGGGAGAGCATAGGACTCTTGATCTTGGGGTGGTGTGGGGCCTCGAGGTTACTAAAAAAAAAACAGAAGAAAGAAAAAGAAAGAAAGAAAGAAAGAAAGAAAGAAAGAAAAGAAGGAAGGGTATTTAGAGAAATCTGGAGCCTTTTATTTGTGAAGAATAATTTCAAAAAATAATTTAAACTCTAGGATAATATCTCAATGCATTCTAGATGTTCAAAAAAGTCACTATGTACACAAGGTCTAAGAAAAAAAATGGATTTCATGAAAGACGTCCAAAACTAATCAGTGGGCACCATCATCAAACATATTTAAAGGCAGATTGAGGAATCAGGGTGGTAAGTTCCCAAGTAGAAACACCGGAATCCTAAAACCAAATTCTCACAGCTTCCTACACGCCTGAGCTACATTTTTTTTTTTTAATTGAATTTTTAGCAACCAGCTGAGGCCCTCCGCTTCCTTCAAGTATGGGACAATCCTAGTTACTTCCTCCTACTCCTTCCCTTCCGTGGGCCCAGAGAGCAAAAAAAAAATTCCCCCATAAACACTGATACCGTGTGAGAGCCACGGCTGTTTCCCTGAGCTTTGGGTAGGCCTTTTCTCAATTTTAATATGTGTCGGTTCCCCCATCCCCCACTGCTACTAAAGCGAGTCTTAGTTCCTAACCATGGCTTTGCAAACCCTTGCTTGGCTGGAAAGATCTACCTTCTGCAAAACAGAAATGGCATTTTAAGAATTTTAGTTTGCAGATAAACACATCTAAAGGCAGTGATAGCCCTTGAGATTCTCATTCCCAGCTTAATCTTAAATTGCAAGTTCCCGAAGTGCAGTAAACCCGAAATGCTCTTAAAAAAAAAAAAAAAAAAAGAAACCCTAAAAGCTTTAAAGATCCATGTCCAAATTAGCCTATAAAGAGTCCTTTCAAAATAAAACAAACAAAACACCACAGTCAGAGATTCATGACCGGGGATCTATTGGGAGCTATATCATGTTGGTCTGAAGCGATCCTGACAACAGAAGTGAATTGGCCTCCATTGCAGAACTCACAGTTAAAGGAGCAAACAGGAAAAAAAAAAAAAAAAAAAAATCTGCGTGAAAAGTGTTTAAACATCGGCTGCTCTGAAAAGAGGTATAAAAATGTAGGGACTGTTTTTCTGCCTGCAGTGGGAAAGTTTACCCAAATGACAAGCTGTCATGGGGGATGCTCCAGTGGCACTCTGAGGTCCATTTCCTTAGATCAAAAAGGACACATAGAAGCCCAACACTTGTATCTATGCTGGTTGGTCATGCTCCCCTTTTCCTAGAGTAATTATATGCTACATCCATGAAGCAATGTGGCTAATACCTTAATGCTCTGAGTACAAAGCCGAGTGGGGTCATATGACACTGCTAAATTTAGAAAAGGGCTCTGTTTTCTGTTTTGCTCAACCCTCACAATTTTCTGCTCTGAAGAAAGAGGAGTTTCAAATGCACACTGATCTGTCTCATATCGTGAATGAACCCAACGAGCACCTGTTTTCAACTGCCAAAATACGTTCTTTTTTTACAAAAGGGAAAGAGAAGCCTGCGTACTCTTAATTCATCATAGGAGGTAGAATTTCTGCCCCCCCCCCCCGCTTTCTTCAAAAAGGACATAACCAGAAAGGTACAGGAATAATATTTACAAAATGTTATAAACGCAAAGGCATAGGTTTAACTAAACAAAACAACAGTGGGGCTGGGGATAATATGCCAAGGCAGTTCGGGTGAAATTCTTCCCCCAAAATACACAGAAAAAACTCACGAATCTTGGGAACGGCTAGCTCATGTCAACTATGCAAAGTGACTGCAAAAAAAAATCAACGGGGGGAAATAGTTTATTAGTTACAGAGACGGGCGAGGCTCCTTTTTCATAAAATGTCTAGAAATGCTGGTTTCAAAAATGGGCAGTTTTTCTTTTAAATTAAATGTCAAAAACCTCAACCGAGTACAATGAGCCCAATCTCTTTGAAAGGATGCTTCTGACTGTGAATATTCTCTCTGTGGGAGTAGTCCAACTATTTTCCTCAAGTCGAAACTTGGACTGATTACATTGGTGGACTGTATCGTGTTTGGTCTGAAAATTAGGTCCAGTCTCCCATATGCACAGAGTTCTTTCATTTATTTATTCAACGTTCATTAAGATCCACCTCCTAAAAATGGTAACTGCCAACTTACATATCCAGGATAGAGACAGGACAGGTGCTCAGCATTTAGGTGGATTTTAACATAGAATCATTGTCGGGGCGCCTGGGTGGCGCAGTCGGTTGGGCGTCCGACTTCAGCCAGGTCACGATCTCGCGGTCCGGGAGTTCACGATCTCGCGAGATCTCGAGTGATCTCGCGTGAGTTCGAGCCCCCCCTTCGGGCTCTGGGCTGACGGCTCGGAGCCTGGAGCCTGTTTCCGATTCTGTGTCTCCCTCACTCTCTCTGCCCCTCCCCGACTCACGCACGCTCGCTCTCTCTCTCTCTCTCTCTCTCTCTCTCTCTCTCAAAAATAAACATTTAGGGGTGCCTGGGTGGCGCAGTCGGTTGGGCGTCCGACTTCAGCCAGGTCACGATCTCGCGGTCCGGGAGTTCGAGCCCCGCGTCAGGCTCTGGGCTGATGGCTCAGAGCCTGGAGCCTGTTTCCGATTCTGTGTCTCCCTCTCTCTCTGCCCCTCCTCCGTTCATGCTCTGTCTCTCTCTGTCCCAAAAATAAATAAACGTTGAAAAAAAAAAATTTAAAAAAACAAACAAAAAAAAAACCCATAGAATCATTGTAACAAAATGATGTGGAGTTAAAAAAATAACAATGACACGCCCATTAACCATGGCATTGCTAATTCAATTAAGAAAATGCCTATGCAAGTCCCCCTCGTGTTTGTATGATGACAGACTTCCATCTGCTTTCTTAGAGCATTTGTTGCTGTTTTATGGATTTTTTTTAAGTTTTCTTTCTTTTTTTTTTTTTTTAAATTAAGTAATCTCTATACCTCATGTGGGGCTCAAACGCATGATGCCGAGATCAGGAGTCACATGCTCTTCCCGCTGAGCCAGCTATGTGCCCCCATTTTATAGAATTTCTACTGCTGTTTATGAGCGGAGACTCTTTATAATTGTAGCTTTAACGAAGTATTTCATTTAGTCATCTTTTGTTCAGTAGTTATTATTAAATGGTACCAGTCTAGATGCCCAGGGATCCTAGAATTTCGATGATATGAACTAGCCACACTTTCCCCAAAAAATACTTATTGAAACACCCAATCTTTTGGAAATAGAGAATACTTAAGACACGCCTTTCTGCTGCATGGCCATGGAATTGGGGTGACGGTACCACAGTTGATCAATTCTAAGGTTCACGTTAATTTTTACATTTTAACATAACCGAAATTGGTGTGCGTTTTGCGATCGATGGCATCTTGCGATTGGAAGCGGAAGCAACCCTTTCTTCCTCAAGAGTTCCTACAATAGCAGGGCGTCTTACAACGTGATGTTTTCGGTTCGACAAAATACGGCACCTAGCCCCTTTGGTTTTCTGGATTCTTTGGACGTTATTGCTTACGTATTTCTTCAAGCGTGATGGGTTTCCATAGGCTTAATAACACTGATGGCAATAATACAATAATCATTACTGCCATTTACGGAGCTCCTCCTGTGTGTCAGCAGATGTGCAAATTCCCTGACATTTAATCCTCACAAAGGCCTAAACGGGTGAAGCTGTTTTCACCCCGCCTTGTAGAGATGGCGACCTAAGAATCTCAACGCTGCCCACGCTTGCCTCGCCTGCGCCCTGGCCCTGGGTCGGGAACCAAAATTCACATCCAGGTAGTCTGGCATTCAGATCCATTAGTCTGGTAAGGGGACACACCCTGTTGCCTTCGTGGCGTTTGGTGCAATCAATAAAAATAGACTTGTTCCCTCATTGCTCGTTGATGAATGTCAGCCTCTCCCTGGGATGTAAGCCCCAGGAGGGCAGGGAAAACATTTCTCTTGCTCACCACCGTATGGCCACGACCTGGAACAGAACCAGCCCCCACTCCCTTTCAGCGGAGAGCCCCGAAGACCCACTACCTGTCAGATGCTGTTTTGGAGGCTGGTGATACAGCCGTGAGCTGTGGGGTCTGTCTTCACGGGCTACAGTCTTTGCCTAAACAAGTAAAAAACGAAAGAGAGCGAGGCCGCCTTGGTGAAATGAGCTAAACACCGTTTCTTGGCCCTAACTGGAGAAAAAGTGGCTAATGCAAAACTGGCTGGTTCCCAAGCTGCTTCACGTTTGGCTTGCAACGTACTTCGTTGGGGCGAAGAGCCTTGGTTTTCTTTGTTTCCTTTTGTCTTACAGCAGTAGTAAAAACAAGCTGTAAAGACCCACCAACGGGCAGCAAGACGGGGCAGCCCACGACTGTACGTGGACTGCACTGGGGAAGCCAGCCCGCCATTCCCCGTGTGTTGTGGGGAAGCCTGGAGTGTTGCCTCTGGTTAGGTTCTGCTTGGAGGTTAACGTGCCTCCCTTTAAAACAAGATGCGCCCGCTGAGCATACTTAGAAACGCCTGTACTGGCTCCTGGTGTGGGACTGCATCCTACTGATCTGCCCCCCGGTTGGTGATCTGATGACACCTGCTCCCATTCTTTTCCTGACTTCTCTCCCGTTCCGTCTCCCCCCCTATCGTCACTGCATCAACCACTAGCCAGTACCCTATTTCTATGTTGTGTCTGCTCTAAAAGCTGACTTTTGTGGGGTGGAAGGCACCAAAACACACAATCTGATGGGCGCCTGGGTGGCCCAGCTGGTTAAGCGCCCGACTCCTGGTTTCAGTTCAGGTCACCATCTCACGGTTTGTGAGTTTGAGCCCCGCATCAGGCTCTGCACTGACAGCTCAGAGCCTGCTTGGGATTCTCTCTCTCCCTCTCTCTCTCTGCCCCTCCCCCGATTGCGCTCGCTTGAGCTCTCTCTCTCTCTCAAAATAAACAAACAACAACAACAACAAAAGAATGATTTAGAACCCACAATTTGAAGTTTGCAGAATACATTTATGCTTCATCTTATGATCGTTACAACCTGGAAAATAATAAAAGACAGCAAAGTTGGTCTCCTGCATCAACCAACCCTCCTCCGTGTGAGTGTAAGACAGCTGAGTGGCATTCCAATGTTACACGATTATTTGCATTCTAACTGAAATTACAGAATACTGAAAAAGTAAACGGGTCATTTCAAGTTAGAAATGTGCCTGAAGTTTTATTTTTAACTTGTTTCAGGGGCTTCCGGGTGGCTCAGTTGGTTAAGCGTCCGACTTCGGCTCAGGTCATGATCTCACAGCTCGTGGGTTCGAGCCCCGCGTCGGGCTCTGTGAGGACAGCTCGGAGCCTGGACCCTGCTTCGGATTCTGTGTCTCCCTCTCTCTCTGCCCCTAACCCACTCGCATTCTGTCTCTGTCTCTCTCAAAAATAAATATAAAAAAAAAATTTTTTTTAAAACTAATTTCATCTGAATGCTGTGCTATAACTATTACATTTCATTATCACTAATTACTCTAACTTTACTTTGTATAATGCACCTAATATGTGTAAGGACTTTGCTGGACCCAGGGAAAGAGTGATAAACGGAACCTGATGTCTGCTCTTGACTTTACATTAAATGTAAGTATCAGGTATCTTCCAGGTGCAAAAGACTGTCCCGAATGCTTTAGCTCAGGAGTCAGTGAACTTATTCTTAAAGGTCAGATAGCACATGTTTTAGTCTTTGAGAGCCATTCAGTCTGTCTCAGCCACCTTCACCAAGTCATGTGAAAGCAGCCATAGATAATCCACAAATGACTGGGCATGACTGTGTTCCGATAAAACTTTATTTATAAAAACAGGCACTTGCCCAGGTTTGCCTCTGGGGGTGGATGGCCGAGACCTGCCTTAGATGTACTTGGTCATTCAGTGGTCACAGCCCACCCTCGAGGGGGAGCAGCAGCATCCCATTTTATTAATGTATTTATTTAGCAGGGTTATTGTATTTTTATTGCATTTATCACATATACTGTAACAAAGCTTTGAAGGTAATTAATGAATATTCTATGACCTTCATGTAGATGACTTCTTGGCATCTTTTAATTTATCAATGTTGTCAGATTATGGCAAGAGGATAGTTTAAAGGGACTCAAAGTTCTTTCACAGGAGACTGATTAAATAGATCTTAAAATGAAACATTTTGAAAGCTGTTACCAGGCTGTGATAGACCTATGTGAAAAGATCTCCAGTAAGTTTTTTTTTATTTTATTTTTTTAATTTACATCCAAATTAGCATAGAGTGCAACAATGATTTCAGGAGTAGATTCCTTAACGCCCTTTACCTATTTCGCCCATCCCCCCTCCCACAACCCCTCCAGCAACCCTCAGTTTGTTCTCCATATTTAAGAGTCTCTTATGTTTTGTCCCCCGCCCTGTTTTTATATTCTTTTTGCTTCCCTTCCCTTATGTTCATCTGTTCTGTGTTTTCAAGTCCTCATATGAGTGAAGTTATATGATATTTGTCTTTCTCTGACTAATTTCGCATAATACCCTCTAGTTCCATCCATGTAGTTGCAAATGGCAAGATTTCATTCTTTTTGATTGCCGAGTAATACTCCAGTGTGTGTGTGTGTGTGTGTGTGTGTGTGTGTGTGTGTGTGTATACACCACATCTTCTTTATCCATTCATCCATCGATGGACATTTGGGCTCTTTCCATACTTTGGCTCTTGTTGACAGAGCGTCATCCCATTTTAGAAGGGGAAGCTTAAACTGGATGGAAGGTAAGTCACTTAGCCAGTGACTACTGAAACTGGCGTCTGAATGCCCATTTTCCCTGTTACAGAAACAAGCATCACACTAACTCTAACATCAGTGGTGTAGACTCTGGAGCCAGAATGGTGGGGTTCGGGTCCTGACTTCTTCACTCACTTCTTGTGAGAGCTTGCGCCAAGGACACGAATCCCCCCGCCTCCTCTCTTCGTCTGCAAGATGGGATCAGCATGGTGTCTCATCTTAGTAAGGTGTAAAGGAGGCAGTGGAGAGGAGCCTGGT
The DNA here is from genome assembly GCF_022837055.1 of Prionailurus viverrinus. Taxonomy (NCBI): domain Eukaryota; kingdom Metazoa; phylum Chordata; class Mammalia; order Carnivora; family Felidae; genus Prionailurus; species Prionailurus viverrinus. The sequence goes on from NC_062563.1 coordinate 8,764,620, forward strand.
GCAAGGTCATTGAACAACTGCTCCCTCTTATGATTACAATGCAAATGTGGACGAATTATGGGGAGTGGGTGCGGGTGAAAGAAGGGTCGACAGAGAGGCATCCCGCCCAGAGGCAAGTCCGAAGAGAACTGAGAAAGGACGGTGGGGATTGATGCCATAAGCAGGGCAATGCTTCCCCAGCCCTGATGTTTCCTTCCCTGCAGGAGGAGTGCTACTAGCGTGACCCCCTGGCCTCTCGCCACTCGCACCTCTGACCCCAGGCGGGTCGGTCCGTGGTTTAATCCGATGCTGAGTTTGGATGGAGAACTGGTTGGGTTAGGTCCGCCCCCTTTGCTCACGTGGGAGCCAGCCAAGAGCACGTGCTGCCAAAGCTTTTTATTGACAAGCTTCAAGTCAATGTCCTGCCCTTGCGCTGACGTCCTCGGGTGGGCCTGGGCCGCCTGTCTCTGTGGGATGAGCCTGGCCAGCCTGGAGTTCAGTACCAAGAACCTCACCGCTTCATTAGGGCTGGTTTGCTTGGTCTCCATTTGTCTCATCCTTTTTTCCCCCCTCCTTATTTGTCATTTGGGTCAAGCCAGTCCTGTTGAGTCCCTTAGCACTTTGGAGCTCTATAACGATTGTAGGCACTTACCCAACTGAGCCCCCCAGATGCCCCCCCAAAAAGTATCTTTTGCAGCTGGTTTACCCAAACCAAGATGCAATCCAGGCCCCGGGCACGGAACTGGGTTGTTATGTCATTCTGGTCTTTTCCAGGCTAGCTCAGTCCCTTCTTCCTTTCTCCGTGCCTTGTTAAACAGGCCAGGCCAGTGGTCTCATAGGATGCCTTTTTGGGGGGATGTGTATGACTGTTTACGCATTCTCCGGGACTTTAGGTGTTAAAAAAAAGTAATTCATAAAAAGTGAAACCAGACACATACACACACACACACACACACACACACACACGAGATCACTGTGAGAACCCATGGCACCTCTCAGCGAGCTGTATTTAGCCACCAGTGCCCAACCTGCAATGTTGGGGCTGAGTCTCTGCAGCAGGAATCCGAAGCCACTGAGACATTCCAAGAAGGTGAGTGACAGGAATTGTGTTCTAGAAAAATGGCTTTTGGGGTGCCTGGGTGGCTCGGTTAAGCGTCTGACTTCGGCTCAGGTCACGATCTCACAGTTTGTGGGTTCGAGCCCCGCGTCGGGCTCTGTGCTGACAGCTCGGAGCCTGCAGCCCGCTTTGGATTCTGTGTCTCCCTCCCTCTCTGCCCCTCCTCCGCTCATGCTCTGTCTCTCTGTCTCTCTCTCTCTCGCTCTCACTCTCAAAAATAAAATAAAAACATAAAAAAAATTTATAGAAAAATGACTTTTGTGGCAAGAAGGGAATAGGAGAGATTGATGGGGACCAAGACGCTGGGTAAGTGACGAGTTAGGAGGCCAACATAGTGCCCCAGCATATCCCGAGGCATAGCGACCCCGAACGCCTGGGTTCAAATCTCCAACTCACCGCTTAGCTCTGTGAGCATGAGAAAGGCACTAGAGCTCTGAGTCTACCTGTTTGAAACGGGAACATAGTAGCACCTGTCTCACAAAGTAGCTCCGGGGACTCAGTGAGCAAATGGCTGTAAAGTACATAGAACAGTTCTCAGCACACAGCAGGGTCCGTGGAGGTGTTTGCTGTGATCGCTTTCCCCCAGCTTAACTGAGGTGTAATTGACAAATAAGATGGTAATATATTTAAAATATACAAAGGGATGGTTTGCTGTTGTATACACTGTTAAATGATTACCATAAGCAAGGTGACACCTTCATCACCTCTCAGCTACCTTTTATGTGTGTGTGAGAACCCTTAAGATCTGCTCTCTTAGTGAGGCACCTGGGTGGCTCAGTCGGTTAAAGGTCCAACTTCAGCTCAGGTCATGACCTCGAGGTTCACGAGAGTTCAAGAGCCGCAGGGGCTCCACACGGACAGCACGGAGCCTGCTTGGGATTCTCTCTCTCTCTCTCTCTCTCTCAAATAAATAAACTTTAAAAAATCTACTCTTTCAGTAAATTTCAAGTATAGACAGTAATAGGGTATTATTATTATTTTTTTAATTTTTTTGAACGTTTGTTTATTATTGAAAGACAGAGAGACACAGAATGGGAGCAGGAGAGGGGCAGAGAGAGGAGGAGACACAGAATGCGATGCAGGCTCCAGGCTCCGAGCTGTCAGCGCAGAGCCAGACGCGGGGCTCGAACTCACAAACTGCGAGATCATGGCCTGAGCCGAAGTTGGTCACCCAACCGACTGAGCCACCCAGGCGCCCCAGTAATATGGTATTATTAACTATAGTCACCATGCTGGGCTTTACTTCTAACTGTAAGATGTACCCTTTGACCTGCATCTCTTCATTCTGCCCCCACCCTAAAGACACCCCCGCCCCCCGCCAACCCCTGGTAACCACCATTTTACTCTCTGTTTCTATGAGTTCAGTTAGAAAAAAATTCTCCATGCAAGTGATACCATATAGTAATGAGCTCCCTCTGTCTGGCTTATTTCACTCAGCATAAACCTTTCAGTTTCATCCATGCTGTTGCAAACGGCAGGATTTCCTGCTTCTGTATGCCTGAATAATATTTCAGAGCATGAACATCCCAGAATATCCCGTTATAATATATAGGGGAAATATATATATATATATTCCACGATATATATTCCAATATAATATTTCCATTATGTATCATATATACTTTCCCTTTATCCATTTGTCACCTGGTGGTTACTTAGGTGTTTGCATATCTTGTCTTTCGTGAATAACACTGCCCTGAACACAAGCGTGCAGATATTTATTCCAGACGGTGATCCCATTGCCTTTGGGTGCTGTTGTGATCGTGCCAGACGAACAACTTGCCCAGGTCCGTGTGCCTGGTTCGAGAAGCCAGACTTTCTGACTTCCGTTTACTCCTCTTTCCATTCAAGGCTATATATGGAAAATAAAATTACCCAAAGCAAAAAAAAAAAAAAAAAAAAAAAGATAAAGAAACAAGCTGAATATTTGTATCAACTTAACTCAGTTTCAGCTGTAATCTGGAAAATCAAGATTTTGTCAGATGTATTCAAGTTTCGTAGAAGCATTCACTTGTTTTTAAATTTCATCCACCAACTTGAGAAAATGGCAGCATCATGGAAAAAAAAAACACCTCAAGAACTATATTGTTGCCAGATTTATATTTCAGTTATAAATGTAACGGAAATATTTCTGTATTTTTTTCTAATAATAAAAGTAAGGCATGATCATGACAGAAAATGTTTACAGTATGAAGAAAATAAACATCAGAAAATAAACCAGAAAATAAACATCACTCGCACCTTTACTCTTCCTCAGCTAAGGACCTGAATGGTGTGAGTGCATACCCTTTTCAGTATTTTATGTACACATGAAACTATTCTTTGTTTTATATTGTTCACTGTTTTCTATGTTTGTGGCAGATGCTGTTGGCTGTTTACACAACACACCAACTATTCTGTTCTTTCTTGTTCACAGAACCATGACTGTCTCTGGGTGTTTTTCTTCAGGGTGAAGGCTGGACCCACCCTTGTCCCAGAAGGTAAAGTTTGATTCATCTAACACACAAATCTGGATGTCCCATTATCCTTGCCAGTGATCAGTTTGGAATAACATTTCTCAACCTCAGGACTTTCGACATTTGGGGCTGGATCATTCTGTTGTAGGGCTGCCCTGTGCTTGTAGGATGTTTGGCCTCTACCCTCTAGATGGGGTACGCCCCCCCCCCACCCGCCCCATCCACCCTAGCTGGGACAACAGAACATGTCTCCAGACATTGCAAACGTCCTCTGGAGAGCAAAAACCCACCTGACCGACCACCAGTAGCTTAGGAATAAGTAGGTGATGAAATCCTGGTCAATGAGCCATGTTGTGACATATCTATGTTACTCTTCTTAATGACTTCATAGTATTCCATAGTGAAAACAGACCGTCATTTATATAACCATTTATGTAACCACTAATGATGGCCATTTCCTTCTTGGCTCTCTGCTGTTCTGGTTGGTCAACGATATGACTTTCTATATTTGCACACTTGTGGAAAGGAATTTATAGAATAAACGCCTGGAAGTGGAATTTGTGAGTTGGAGACTGTACGCAAATTGACATTTCAATAGATGTCACCAATATGTCTTCCAAAATGTTCCAAAAAGTCAATGCTGGTTTACCCATTAAGTGAGTACTTATTTCCATAGACCTTCACTAACTCTCGAGAGAAAATCCATTAAAAAATTTTTTTGTTTGAGGGGCACCTGGGTGGCTCAGTCAGTGGAGCGTCTGACTTCGGATCAGGTCGTGATCTCACGGTTCGTGGGTTCAAGCCCCGCGTCGGGCTCTGTGCTGACAGCTCGGAGCCTGCAGCCTGCTTCAGATTCTGTGTCTCCTTGTCTCTCTCTGCCCCTCCCCTGCTCACACTCTGTCAACCTATCTCTCAAAAAATAAACATTTAAAAAAATTAAAAACATTTTTTTTTTTGCATTTCAAATACATTAAAAAATGGTTATTGAAAACCGATTTTCTTAGTGAGGGAATAATATTCCATTGAGGTACCAAAATTTATTTATATTCCCCTAGTATGAGCATTCAGTTGATTTTTATTTTATATTGAAAGTTTCTTTAAAAAATATAAATGTTTTTCATAATTGTAACAATTCACTGACAGACTTTTTAAAAATAATTTTTTAAAAACCTGTCTTCTGTCACTGGTTTTATGATTATTTAATCTATGTTTCTATAAAATGACATTTCTCCGGAGAAGACTTCTCCATTAGACACAGCAGGCCCAGAAAATAGTTTTGGGGTCTTTTTTGTTTTGTTTTGTTTTTTATTTTTTGAAGTAATCTCTTCGCCCACGTTTGGGGCTCAAACTCAGGACCCAGAGATCAAGAGTCACAGGTTCCACAAACGGAGCCAGCCACGGTGTCCTAGTTTTAGTATCTATTACAATCAGAAGTATCTATTTAAAATCTATTGAAATCATGACCTTTTAGATTGAAGAAAAAATTTTAATACTTAAAATTAATATATTTGTTTTTCTACCAATGCAGTTATACAATATAGTTTATTTTATTTTATTTTTTTATAAAGGAAAGAACCATGGAAGTCATATTACAGCCCTACCTAATTTTAGCACGTTTGTTCAAAACACATGGATCAAATAAAACACGTAGTCACTTCCATGTGGAATAAGAATTAAAGCAGCAACTTGAATCTCAGAGTGTACAATATTTAGATAATTTTCCATCAACGGTGATCTATTTGCTTAATTTTTTTGTTTATGTTTATTTATTTTTGCGAGAGAGTGGGGGAGGGGCGGAGAGAGGGGGAGACACAGAATCCGAACCAGGCTCCAGGTTCCGAGCCATCAGCACAGAGCCCGACACGGGGGCTCGAACTCACAAACTGCGAGATCATGACCTGAGCCGAAGTCGGACGCTTAACCGACTGAGCCACCCAGGTGCCCCTATTTATTTTATTTTTTAATAGATGTGTTTCATTTTTACAACTCTGGACTTATTCTGGGCATTTCTGGTTTTATTCATTTATTCACCCAACAAATTTAGGTACAAAATTAGAAGAGAGTAACCTGAGGGGTGCCTGGCTTGCTCAGTCCAAGGAGCATGCACTCTTGATCTCGGGGTTGTGAGTCCCAGCCCCATGTTGGGTGTAGAGATTACTTAAATAAATTTGAAAAAAAAAAACAAAAAAAAAACAACAAAACCTTAAAGTATTAAAAAAAAAGAGAGAGAGAGTAGAGGGTAGCCTGAGAAGGACCTTGGAGGCAGATGAATGGATGTGGATAATTAACAAATCACAAAGTTGCAGGTTTCTCTTAAAACTTAAAAATGGAGTTCCCAGCATCAAATTTTTTTTTTTTTTTAATATATTTGGAGAAAGGAACCAGAGAACAGGAAGAGAGCTGGTGGGAAAAGGCTACACCAGGCGCAGCGCAGTTCTGAGGGCAAAGGCTAAGCTGAGAAGGCTCTGATGCCCCCATAGCTGCTCTGTGCAGGTGACACAGTTAAATGACCTACCTTCTTCCCTGGTATTAGAACACTTTCGGTTACAGTATTGTGGTGAATCATTTCCTTCCAAGGCTCAGGGTGATCTATCACACGGGTGCCTCGTGTAGATTTTAACAATATGAGTAAAAAAGTTTCCTCATTCCAGAAATACAAAACAAATTACATAAGAGATGTGTCCTCTAAAAAAAAAAAAATCCACATACAAGTGTAATAACTGGGAAGGAAAATTAATGCATGGGAAGACACATCTGTAAAAAGAAAAAGTAATAAAAATGCTTGTCGAAAAAATGAGTTTTCTCTCCCCTTGTCTAATTTATAAGAGTGAAATTCTTTTCTTGCAGGCAGGAACTGGGCTGGGGGCGGGTGGGGGAGGGAGTCTGGGTGGATTTGCCTTTTCTGAGCCGTGCAGGATTTCACTAGGGACCCAGTGAATAAGGAAAGGTGATGGTTTAGAAACACTGGCCCTGGTGTATTACTGCATGAATTTTTGGTGCGAAATCAATACCTTGGTTGTCCTTGAAAACCCTATAGGTCTGTTTTTAATAGCTGGCTACATGGCTGAAATTACACTGATTACTTAGCAAAGCCTCACCTTTGATCCACTGATCTAGTTAGGGACGTGTGACAGAAGAGAGATCATTAACAAATTAAAAGAAGGAAGGGAAAGCTACAAGTTACAGAAATACAGGAAGTCTGAGGTTTGTCCGTTGTTGAAACATTTCATACCGTCTTTTAAGAGTCACAGCTCTCTGTGGGCTTTCTTTGGATGACAAAGTACTGAGAACAACAACAACAAAAGCAAACTCGCATACAGTTCAAACTCCAGAACAGTGGATCAATATTCCAAATTAAGGAATGGCGGCTGACATTGTTTTCCACCTCATTCTCTCAAGAGATAGCTATGCCTTAAAAGGTTTCTATTTCCCATCTGTATGACAGTAACACCAAGGTTTGCTCTCATTAAAAGGTGCGCCCTTTAAAGTTTTATTTGTCATAATTAATAGACCTTACTGTTTAGAGTGGTTGTGGGTATACGGAAAAATAGAGCAGAAAGTCCAGAAGGTTGCCATTTGCACCCCACCCCTCCCCTGCGTAATTTCCTCTTTATTAACCTCTTGCATTCGTGTGGCACATTTGATACAACTGATGGACCGATACTGATACCTGATTATTAACTAACATCCATCGATTACATTAAGGTTCACCCTTTATGTTGTAGTTCTATAGATTTTGAAAAATGCATAATGGTATATACCCACCATACACCATCATCCAGAACAGGTTCACTGCCCTTAAAAATCCTCCCTTTGTGTTTTGCTAGCATCCATTCTGAATTCTGTACTTTTTTCTTTTCTTACAAACAGAAGTCTCACATATTTATTACTGAACAAACCTACTAGTGCAGAAGCATAGTAACAGAGAAAAATCATTTCCCTGATAAAATATGTCTATTGTTCAGGTAGCAGTCATGTTTACAGAATGATAGGATACAAGCATGTGACTTTCATGCGGCATAAATATGTGTCTCATCTCATGTGTGATCTCTTACAGACCCAGCCTGGTACTTCTCCAATGCCTCCTCTTGGAGTTGTACTTTATTTTATTTCATTTCATTTCATTTCATTTCATTTCATTTCATTTCATTTCATTTCATTATTTTCTTTAAATATTTTTAATGTTTTATTTATTTTTAAGACAGAGAGAGACAGAGCATGAGCAGGGGAGGGGCAGAGAGAGAGGGAGACACAGAATCCGAAGCAGGCTCCAGGCTCTGAGCTGTCAGCCCGGAGCCCGACGCGGGGCTCGAACTCACGAACTGTGAGATCATGACCTGGGCTGAAGTCGGACGCTCGAGCAACTGAGCCACCCGGGCGCCCCTATTTTATTATTTTTTAAAATGTGTCCTCATCTTTGAGAAACACAGACAGGACAGAGTGCAAGCGGGGGAGGGGCGGAGAGAGACGGAGACGCAGAAGCCAAAGCAGGTTCCAAGCTCTGAGCTGCCAGCACAGAGCCCGATGCGGGGCTCAAACTCACAAACTGCGAGATCATGACCTGAGCCGAAGTCGGCCGCTTAACTGACTGAGCCACCCAGGAGCCTCTGTACTTGTACTTGATTTTATTACTAGTTTTCATCTGAATCCACTGGGGAATGGGACAATTCTGGTTTTGTTTCCTGGCCAGGAATAGCTTGATGCTAAAAGTCTTGTCAGAAGATCTGGCAAGGGGCACCTGGGTGGCTCAGTGGGTTGAGCGTCTGACTTTTGATTTCGGCTCAGGTCATGATCCCCGGGGTTAGGGGATCGAGCCCCACACTGGGCTCTGCGCGGAGTCTGGAGCCTGCATAAGATTCTCTCTCTCCCTTCCTCTGCCTCTCTCCCCCACTCACATTCTCTCTCTAAAATTAAAAATTATAGGGGCGCCTGGGTGGCGCAGTCGGTTAAGCGTCCGACTTCAGCCAGGTCACGATCTCGCGGTCCGGGAGTTCACGATCTCGCGAGATCTCGAGTGATCTCGCGTGAGTTCAAGCCCCCCCCCCCCGCCCCCCCCCCCCCCCCCCCCCCCCCCCCCCCCCCCCCCCCCCGTCGGGCTCTGGGCTGACGGCTCGGAGCCTGGAGCCTGTTTCCGATTCTGTGTCTCCCTCTCTCTCTGCCCCTCCCCCGTTCATGCTCTGTCTCTCTCTGTCCCAAAAATAAATAAACGTTGAAAAAACAATTAAAAAAAAAATTAGAAAAAAAAAAAAAGGTAAAGAAAAAGACATAGCGAGTAACAATTAACCACTGCCACCACCATGGCGGAGAAAAGGCTAAATTCTGTACTTTCAACGTAATTGCCATTCCCCTCCCCCCTTTTTTCCTTCTCCAAGGGACTTTTATTTTAGGAATAGATGACAGCTGATTCTCCTTTCTGGCAGAGACCCACAGAAAGCCACTTTGTTTGGCTGCAACTCACATATCTCTGGAAGATCTCCTCTCCTGGTGTATTTTTGCCCAGACAGGAAAATACCAAAACTTGCTTTGCCAAATACCCAAGAGGAAGCCTCTTTCCTCCAAATGACAGAGCGAACAAGCCAGAAACTGGAAGGGGTGTGTCCAACGAGCATCTGCCCCTCACCAGGTTTTATAGTTGCACATCCTGATTATATATTTTTTGTAATTTATTTTTTTTTAGCAATTTTCTAAGTAACCTCAACACCCCCACATGGGGCTTGAACATGTGACCCCGAAATCAGGAGTCACGTGCCCCCCTGTCGGAGCCAGCCAGGTGCCCCCTGATTATCTTACTAAGCTGCAAGGACACAAAATTGTTTCTTGCTATCTCTGAAGATGTGACATCTTGCTCACGATCCCCTTCGTTGTCGAATGCCTGTCTAGTGTTGAGCTCCTAAGCCTACAGTTGTGACCAAAGACGTCTCAACTGAGGATATAGATGCTAGAGGGGTTAGATAGTCTTTGGTTAGACAGTGCAGGCTATGAAAAGTAGAAAACTAGGGGCGCCTCGGGGGTTCGGTCGGTTAAGCATCTGATTCTTGATTTTGGCTCAGGTCGCAATCTCATGGTCCGTGGGATTGAGCCCCGTGTTGGGCTCTGCATGGACCCTGTTTGGGATTCTGTCTCTCCCTCTGCCTCTTCCCTTCCCCCGCTGGCTCGCTCTCAAAAATAAATAAACATTAAAAAAAAAAAAAAAAGAATCCCATTAGCTAGGGGCGCCTGGCTGGCTCAGTCAGTGGCGCATGATCTTGGGGTTGTGAGTTCAAGCCCCATGTTGGGTGTAGAGATTACTTAGAAAATTAAAAATCTTAAAAGAAAAAAAGAATCCCACTAGATACATCCCAGCAATTCTGTCACTTTCCTGGTTCAACCCCTCATCACGTCTTGCATAGCTTCTCGGAGAGCTCTGCTCTCAGAGCTGGATTCATTGTTTCTATTCTCCCCCACCCCCTTTCAGTCTGTTCTTAAAATAGGGAAATCTGTTAAAAGAAGCCAGACCGGAACACCTCTCACCACACAACCGCGCTGGCTCCCATCTTGCTCAGGCTTGGACCCCAGTCCTTATGATGGACTGACTGCGTGGCATCTGGTCCCGCGTGCTTTCTGCCCTCGTCCGCTCTGCTCCCATCACCACCAGGTCCTCGTCTTGCCAGGAATACACCGGGCACGGTCCCTCCTCAGGCCTTCGAATGTACTGTGTCACCTGCGCCTATAGTCAGAGTAAACATGTTAGGCGTTTGGGCCACGTGGTCGCTGGGGCAATAATTAACCCTTCCGTTGCCATGCCAAAGCAACCGCAGACCGCAAACAAGGAGCAGCGCTGTGTGCCAATAAAACTTTATTTATGGACACTGAAAGGGGCTGTCCTGTGATTTTCATGTGTCACGAGATTTTGTCCTCTTTAAGAATGGTTTTATTCCAACAGGCTGGAAATGGAAAAAGCATGCTTAGGCAGTGGGCTGGATGGGAGCCCTCGGTCCCTCGTGCGTCAACCCCTGCTTTAGGGAGAGCTTCCCCGGCCGTCTGCCCAGACGTCGTGGCACACGCGCACATGCACACGTCCACACGCTCCCCATTTGTCCTATCCCGTCTTAATAGCGTGTCACAAGTGGACGCCCCACACGAAGCCGGAAGCTGGGTGGCAACTAGTCCCAAGCATGGTCTCCAAGGTGCCTTTTCGGAGCAGACGCTCGGGGCAGGCGTCAGGCTTTATGCTTCGAACGTGCCAGACGTAGACTGCTTTCCAGCTGAGAGCAGGGGTGAGCGTGGGGGAGACGGCAGGTTTGTGGAGGACGGCGTCGTGTGGTTGGGCAGGGATGCGGTTCGGTTCCCAGACCTGGGTCTGCCTCGGAATAACCTGACGGGATTTTCCAGAAACTGAGTCTCTCGGGCTGCACGCCACACTGCCCAACATCAGAATCCCTCGAGAGTCAGGCAGTTGGAGAGATTAAATCCAGACCGCACCAGATACTGACTACGTGACCTTGGACAAGGTACTTAATGTTTCTGAGTGTTTACTGCAAAGCAGAGATCATAATGACCTCATAGAATTGTCACGAGGGTTCCATGAGCTAATGTAAGTGAATCGCTGCGCCCAGTGCTTGGCACATTGTTTTTGCGGTAAATAGCAGGTATTGCTTACTTTTCATTAGAAAGACGTGCGCACTGTGGAATAACTAATGACATAGAGATCAGCAAGAATCAGGCAAAAAATAAGGTCATTCTAGTTCCCCAAAATGACTACTGATAATGTTCTGGTGTACGTCCTTCCAGATTTTGATCTCTCTGTGTGCTTTTTTTTTTTTTTTTTCCTAACACACTACCTACAATTGGGTTGCCCTGTCATCTTATTCCACCCCAAGGAATCAACTCTGAATTGGATCAAGGTGGTAAGTCTAACTGTTGATTTATGGGGAACACAGAAGACAGAGAAGCATGTTGACTGACCATGAGGGGTTGCCATCAGCAGAGTTTAAATTTTTTTCTGTTGATTTATTTTTGGGGGGGGGGCAGGTGTGAGTAGGGGAGGTGCGGAGAAAGAGGGAGACACGGAATCTGAAGCGGGCTCCAGGCTCCGAGCTGTCAGCACAGAGCCCGACGCGGGGCTCGAACCCACGGACCGGGAGACCGTGACCTGAGCCGAAGTCAGATGCTTCGCGGACTGAGCCACCCAGGCACCCCTCCGTCAGCAGAGTTTAAAATGTGTGGCTCTCTACATGACAAACACCCTCAGCTTCTTCAACAAGTAAGTTGCAAGGAAAAAAGGGGGTCGGGCATCCTCTAGAGCGTGCTATTCCGCTGGAGCAGAACTTCCGTCAACGATGGAAATATTCTCTGTCTGCACCGTCCCGCGTGGTAGGTGCTATTGCACAGCATGCGCGGCCGTTGAACCCTTCAAACGTGGCTTGTGTGGCTGACTGAATTTTTTATTTAATTAAAATAAGTTTATTTAAATAGCCACATGTGGCCAGTGGCTACGGTGCTGAGCTGTGCAGCCAGATTAAAAGGTACTTAGAGGCAGGCCGTCCGACCACACTGGAAAGACCTTGTCGGTTCCTCCCATCCAGGTACTAACCAGGCCCAATCCTGCTTAGCTTCCGAGAGCGGGCGAGATCGGGCACCTTCAGGGTGGTATGGCCCTAGACAAGACCTTGGTGGTTTCTCAAACAGATGAACTTAAAAAAAAAACAACAACAAACCTGTGAAACAATGAAGGAAATTTATTTTTATTTTATTTTATTTTATTATTATTTTATTATTTTTATTATTATTATTTTTTTGAGACAGTAAGGGAAACTCTTTTGCTTGAAATTGTACATATATAAGAAAACCTTTGTAAAAATTATGCAATCATCTGGCTTTATGCGTTTGTCTTTCTTCCTCAGGGAGTTGCATCATTAGCGAACGCGGACATTTATAAATGGAGAGCCGTCAATTCTCAAGGTATTATTAGAGTTTGAAGAGGAACATAAAACAGTGCTTTTATAAAAATCACAGCCAGGCCCAATGTGACCGGCTTCCTTTGAGAGGGCTGAGATCATTCCCGTTCTCTGGAGCATCGCGTGTCAAACTCAACTGGCCGGGCCGCCAGGACAGAGACCACAGTGGCCCCAATATCTGTCTCCCCTTCTCTGTCAGTAATAAAATCCCAACTTTTAGCTGGCACATGGCCACCCAGATAGAAGAATGTTTCCTAAGCTTCCTTTGCTCTTGGGGGTAGCTACGAGACTATATTCTAACCAATGGCCTGTAAGGGGGAGTGGTATAGAGGACTTCCTGGAATTGTCTTTAAGGGAACATGTCTCTTTTTCTGACCTCCCTGCATTCTTTCTGCTTACTGGAATGTGGTCTGATGGCTGGAGCTTGAGCAGCAAGGGTGGGTCCTGAGGCTGGAGCCACATGAAAGGCTGGCTAAGCGAGAAAATAGAAAGGGACAGGTTCTGACATGATGGAGTGTCACACAATGTTAGACACAAATCTATGGAGAAAAAGAAACTCTTACCTTGTTTTTCTGTTATTTACAACTGATTCTGATCCTAATTAATATCATTGCTAAATTTTATTTTTATCAATTCTCTAATATTTATTGAATATTTACTCTGTGGGTTGGATCATGCTAATTGCTTTGAGAGAAGCAAGGTAAAAGTCATCGAATCAGCACATCAAGGATTTTTCCATTTTACTGAAAGATACACCCCCCGGCACCTCCAGGATCAGATCCCTTGTGTATATATTCCCATAGCACCAGGGCTAAACCATAGCAGTTAGGGACCCACAGTATTATTTAGCCTTTGTGAATCCCTTCCTCCAAAAAAAAGGATATTAAAAATTCTATTTTGCCATGGCATTGGCCTCAAGATGCATATAACCCCGGCTGGACCATTATTATATATTCAGTATTGTCAGATTCATTTTTCTTCTGGCTTTGGGAGAAATTAAAATAAAACAATTTTTGTGGGCCCTGAAAAGTATCACAGGGCCCAAGTACTGACCCTTATTCCTCGGGGAGAAGCCGACCGCCACAGTGCCGTGTAATTTTTCTGATCACTTATTCCGACTGTAGTTAAAGACTTCCTGCAGGGTGCGGCTCAGGACTCCTGCATCTAACTCCCCTGGGATAACACTCAGAATGCGAGTGACCCCTAGTCTCCCAGGGAGGGCCTGGCCAATATGCATCCTTAATCAAGCTGTTAGTAATCCAAATGATTACAAATGGTTGGGTTCCACTAGAGTTCGCCTGTTTAACATCTGTCGACCCGGCTAAATAGAACTTTGCCTCTGGCCAGGACCTTTTTGCGCGTGCAAGTTTGCATTTCTGCACCAACCCGGATTCTGGCACCCCGTAGGCGCGCGATACATTTTCAGTGAAGAAGAAAAACAAAAACAAAGGGAAGGTGCCGGGCCACAGTTTGCAAGACTTCCATTTTGTCATGGCTGTAAGAAAGTAAGTATGGTTTCAAGGACCCGTGAGTCTTTTTTTTATGTGTAGTTATTTATTATCATCATTATTATTTTTGAGAGAGAGAGAGAGAGAGAGAGAGAGCATGCTCGCAAGCTGGGGGAGGGGGGTGAGGGGCAGAGAGAGAGGGAGACAGAGGATCCGAAGCGGGCTCTGTGCTGACAGCAGTAAGCCCGATGTGGGGCTGGAACTCACGAACCCTTGAGCTCATGACCTGAGCGGAAGTTGGATGTTTAGGTGACTGAGCTGCCCAGGAGCCCCCAAGGACTGTGAGTCTTAAAGGACTCAATAGACTGCCTTCCCCTAAAATACTGCCCAGCAGAGTAGGTCTGCAATCGAAGTATGCTGTTGAATGGCTGTCCAGGGGGGTACGATTTTCATATATTGCACACGGTCATGATTTCACTCAGATTACAGATGAATCGGTTCGTAAATATTTTTATTTATTTGAATCCAAGATCTGGAATGCCAAAGACGTAAGAAGCCCATGGATTTTACACAGATGACTCGTTTGCTGTATTTTCCTTTGGTTAAGGTTTGGGTGAAGAGTAAACATCCTGTGTTCCTGTGTGTGGTGGGGGGGAGGCGACTTCGCTGTGAAGGCACCGGGGCAGCATTTGGCGCTCACGGGGTCTGGCTCATCGGCGTAAATCCATTTTGCTCGATAAGAAGGAAAAAGCTCGCCGTGTTCCTTCGTTCGGTGAAATCATTTCCACTTTTTCTTGTGGGATGTGCACTGGGTTTACTTTACGATGAGAGCCTTCAGGTCTTTTCAAACAACACCGAATGGAAAGCTTCATTAAATTATGCTTGTCACAGCATTGCACGTGTCCCTTAGTGGTTAGCAACATGATAATAAAGGCAAGTCTTAATGACCCGTGTGAGTGCTGCATACTTCTCTTATGTTGCAGACACAGTTTTTCTTTCTCTTTTTAAAACTGCACTGTAATATGCATCGTGTGTGCTGCATTTAAAAATGTGTGTGTGTGTGTGTGTGTGTGTGTGTGTGTGTTTAAAAACCGAGTCCTTTATTTTCGCACTTTCTGTTTAGGAGGAGGAAGAAGAGATAACCATGAGAACAGAACCGATATTAGGAATTTGGCCCCAGGAAAGAAGTTTCCAGGGAAAGGCGTAGAGTCCACGTAGGTACCATTTGACTTAATGTTCTTTCTATTTCATCATGGATGGTTATTCAGTACAGAATGAGGGCACTGAAAAAGTCTGAATTATCCAAGAAAAATGATACTTTTTCGACTCGTGGTTTAGTTTATTGGCATCCAAACCTGCTTCCTAAAAGATGACACATTTACCACTTTCCGTGTTTAAAGATTAGGAAGTATTTCTGGGGCACCCGGCCGGCTCCGTTGGTGAAGTGTTTGTCTCTTGATCTTCGGGTCATGAGTTCAAGCCCCATGTTGGGCAAATTGGGTGTAGAGATTACTTAACAATAAAATCTAAAACTAAACTAAATAAATAAAAATATTCCTTGTATATTTAAAAATGTGCAAGAAAGGGCCCCCGAGGTGGCTCAGTCAGCGAAGCTTCTGACTTCGGCTCAGGTCATGATCTCCTGGTTCGTGAGTTCAAGCCCCGTGTCGGGCTCTGCGCTGGCAGTGGGGAGCCTGCTTGGGATTCTCTGTCTCCCTCTCTCTCTGTCCCTCCTCTGCTCACACCGTCTGTCTCTCTCAAAATAAATAAATAAACTTAATTTTTTTTAATTAAAAAAAGATAAAAGCACACAACAGTGCCTGAGACATGGTGACCAGCATGTAAAAGGGCTTTCCATCACAGCCACGTGAGCTGGTGACAGATTGCTCTCACCCAGTGGCTCTTGCTTCGCAAAGAAGGGGCGGGGGGGGGGGGGGGGGGCGGTCTCTGCCCACTAGGGGGAAAGTCATTCGCTAAAAGCACAAAATTTTCTTTCACAGATTTTGAAAATGGAGTCTCTTCTGCATGGTAAAAGCACCAGTTAGGGAGAGAGAAAATGCTGACTTCTCCCAGCCTGCAGCTGCCGGGAGGAGGGACTTTTAGAGCCAAAGGGACTTTTAGCTGAGTAATAAAGCAATATCCCTCGCGAACACCACCTTCCGTCCTCCTCTCCGTGATTGTAAAAGTGTAACAGAATGTTCAAGGTCTCCTAGGTATTTTACAAAAATCACTGGAGAAAGACTGCCCCGAATCATCAATTTTTAACCAGTGCTTACTGGGCATATTCTAAATAAGCCAGACCTATGTCAGTGTAATGGTTTGTCATGAAGGTCTGCAATATTTTTCCTTCTGGTGTGAGTGATAACCGCCCATGAACTACCCCATGTGAGCGACACAAAAACAATAAGATAGTTTTTAAAAATATGCTGCTTCCTAAATGACCAGGAAAAAAAAAAATCTTTGTAAAAAAAAAAAAGTGTGAAAGAGTCTCACACACACACACACACACACACACACACACACACACACACACAGGAAATTTAAAATCCCTGGTGATTGTTAGTAACATCTTAGTGGAGGAGAGTTTTTTGTTTTGAAAAGTCCCTCGTACGCAGTGCGGAGTCTGGGATTTTTTTGTTTTTAGGTGTTGGGATAAAATTAATACCATAATAAATTCAGGGAGAAAAAGAGGAAGTCATTCTACACGAACTCCAGAGCCTAGACCACTTCCTGGTCAAATAGGTACATCCCCTGGTGTGAAAAAGGACCAGAATCTTCAAAGTAGGGGGCAGAAGTAAGAGTTTGAATATTCCTGGGAATCCTAAGAATTGGAAACACAGGCTGCGGGGCAAAAGCAACAGACCCCCGGGAGCCTACAGAGCCCGGACATACAGCCGGGAACATCACACGGAAGGGAACGTTCGGAGCCTGGTTACAAGGGACGGGGCGAGGAGGGGGAGGACGGGGCCTCCTTGTCAGGAGTCCTGGACGGAAGTTTGGGCTCTGCAGTTGACTGAGTTTGTGACCTTAGAAAGGCCACGGCCTCTCTGGGCCTTGGTTTCCGAATCTGTAAAATGGGCAAGTGCGCTTCCCCCTTCTACCTCGCAGAGTCGTCTGAAGATAATGTATCTGTAAAATCCTTTGAATAGTACAAGGCAAACATAGGGCGTTGTGTTAAGGAGGCGCCATTCCAGGCGTTTCCTGTATTGTTTGGACCAAAGCACTGTTTCCTTGTCTACATGATTTATCTACATGGACTTCTGGGTGTTTGTAAAGATGAAAACGGGAGTTTTCCCCTGTGCCTATTCAGAAAGTTTGGTGGTGTCATTCATAAAGTACTCTTATCTAGAGTCGTGTTTTTATTTACTTATTTTTTTCAATGTTTATTTATTTTTGAGAGAGGGAGAGAGAGAGAGAGACAGAGACAGAGAGAGACAGAGAGAAAATCCCAAGTCGAATCCATGCTGTCAGTGCAGAACCCACCATGGGGCTTGGACTCATGAACCGTGACATCACGACCTGAGCCAAGAGTCAGACGCTCAACCGACGGAGCCACCCCGGCGCCCCTAAAGTCATGCTTTTAAAAATAAGTACCTGCGGGGCACTGGGGTGGCTCCGTCGGTTGAGCGTCTGACTCTAGATTTCTGCCCAGGTCATAATCCCAGGGTCGTGGGATCGAGCCCTGCAAAGGGCTCTGTGCTGAGCGTGGTGTCTGTTTGGGATTGTTTCTCTGCCCCTCTTCCCCCTTGTGCTCTCTCTCTCCTAAAATAAATGAAATGAAATGAAACAAAACAAAACAAAACAAATAAAATAAAATAAAATAATCAAGTACTGGAAACCCTCTTCCGCAGCAAGAGAGAGAGGAGGGGGTCAGAACGACCTGACTCACACTTTATTCCTGACCCACATGCGTGTTGACAGTCTTTGGACACTATTTAATGGCCTAAGTGGAGACCCCCCTCGATAAACGGACCGAGAGGCTGGCATTCCTTCCCCGAACGCATTCTCGGCTGTACCCCAGCTCTGGCCGCATCGTGCAGGGCTCTTGGCCGTGAGTGTTCACTGCCTCCTTGGAACACGGGCCTGCCTATCTGGGGGCCCACGCCCATTTGTTGTTCCACACGAAACTTGGAGGCAGGCCAGGGGTATGGCCAAATAACCGCTGTGCCAGAACTGGTTAATCACGGGCTCCCTCGGAGGGAGGCGGGGACAGAGGCCCCTCGGCTCTGGACCCAGGGAGGCTGGCAGGCCCTTTCTGGCCCGCCAATGGGGTGAGACAGGAACCCTCTGGGGCCTCGGGAGTCTTTGTTAAATTACTCCATTCTTCGGCTAATTTGGCCGGCTCCCTGGATTTAGGCCACAAGTTACTGGTTGGCTTTTCTGAGCCTGCTTTTGGCACAGGTAGGAAAGGAGGAGAAAAAAAAAAAAAAAACGGTGTAAGCAAGTTTCGAAATCTTAGATCATTTCATGAATGACTCAGTGTTTCCTTTTGGAAAAGTGCAATCTTGGATTTCATTAATAACTTAGCTTTGAAAAAAAGGTTCTAAATATTGAGAAGCCCTTTTGTGCTACCTGAACACCACCACCTTCCAGCCTCCATTTTTTCACAGCTTCCAGAGGGATTTCATTCCCTTGACACTGTGTGCTTGTTGAAAAATAAACTGTCACATACTTCCTCCTTCAGGCTTCCTGTTCTCTCTGAGAAAAGCATTGGGGTTGTCTTTCTCTTTCCTTTTTTTTTTTTTTTTTCCATTAAAAGACATCTGTCAAAATCGAATGTATCCGATCAACAGGTTGGGCACCTTCAACTTACACAATGTCGTGTGTCCATTATATCGCAGTAGAGCTGGGGGAAGAAAATGCTCAAGGTACTCAGCCCTCGCTCTTGTTTGAGAGGCTGGTTATAGCCAGCTCAGGAAGGGTATATAGTCTGCCATTTCTCTCTCCGCAGAATGAGACATTCTCATTCATACCGAATGTTGCTTTAGGGTGTGAAGCATGTACCTAAATATATCTCGAGCATTATCTTTAATGTATTTGAGCACAGTTCGCTCTTCAAATTAAACAAACAAAAACAGAACAGAAACTCTCTCTCTTTGTGTCTCTCTCTACGCACAAACAATCCCGAGGTTTTTAATACGGAAGACATCCATTCTTCTGGCATTAATGCTCCTGAATCCAGCTTCCGAGCTGTAAACCCAGAAGATGCCTCCAATGACTCATTCCTGGAATAAATGTTTCTAATGTTAAAGGTATGCAAATAGCGCATAATGGGTGAAGGCAGGCTCTGCAGCAGGAGAAATAAAGCTGAGAACCAGGACGGTGGTGGTCGCTGTGGACTCTATTTGCATACGGGGCTTATCTTGTTTTTAAAGGGGGGGGGGTAAAAAAAAAAAACAAAAGAGGAGGAAAAGAAAAATTCCGACTTTGACCACAGTTCAAAACACAACTTCATGACAAGGCACGACAGTTCAAGCCCAAAGTGCTTAGTGTGAAAGGAGCGCAAACCCATTAAAAACGTTTTCTAGAACGTGGAAAGCCAACCTGCTGAGAATATTGCGCAATCAGACTTTTTGTCACTTGAGTCTGGTGTGGCAGGTTGTTGGGCTCACCACTACCTGGGTCCCTGGCTGGTTCTCCAAGCCAGACACACAGTCTGATGAGAAGAGAGAAAGAAAGACAAAAAAGAGAGACGCCCGGCAGTGGATTCTCGTGGATTCTCACGCTATGTATCAAATTACCAATCTTGCAACGTTTACTACAAGCCAGAGAAGCACCTGTCCTCCCTTTGGGAGGGAAGCTCAAATATTACATGTTTTGTTCTTTGTATGTCTGTCTGTTTGTTTGACGTCTCTGTAAATACATACTATCCACGTGTGCTCTGGAAGAAAGCTCGCTCCTGTGTTCACCCATGAAGGTGGACATATTTCAAGGAAATGGGATGAACGAAGTCCATACTGACTCAGAAGGAGAGTGCGTCTAAGTAAATACTTCAGAAAATGTCTGAATTAATCCCACACGACAGAGTGGGAAGGCGTGGAGGAAGCCCTCACGTGGAGCTCACCGTAGCATCTCGCTCTGGACTGCGACAAATCGACAAATCGGACATCGGTTTCACTCCCAGGAGCCCACTCACCATCCTCGAGGTCGGGTGGGTCGCGAGAAAGCTGAAACAGGCTGGAAATAGACAAAGTACAAATGTCACGAAGATTCCTTTCATAAATTACCTGTCTCTCTTTTACGTGGTCAGGTAATCCACTTGGGAAGGCACCTTCAAGGCCTCTCTGACAATGTACTCATGGTCAAAATGGAGCAGGTGTCCTGTTTTTAGTGCCTTTTGATTCTAAAGTGGAAGGTGGGAGGAGGAGGTGAGGAACCTCGGGAGACAGAGGTGGTTATGTTTTTTCTTTAATGAGCTTGATCCCTTAAGTCAGACATATGTACTTAAAAAATCTACGTCTGTATTTTTAAAAGAAGTGAATGCCCTCTTCTGATATCAAATTCAGGAAGCACAAAGGGTACACAGAGAAACTCGGTACCCCTCCCACTGTGGTTCTCCAGCCACCCAGGGCCCTCCCTCCAAGTCACCAAGACCAGAGCTAAGATTTTTTTTTTTTTTTAAGGAGACAATTACCCTCTCAATTTGGTTTACCTTTACAACGTGAATACCCCTTTTGTGGTCTTTATTCCCAGATAATTTGCTCTGAAATATTTTAAGATAAAGGAGGCGGGGGGGGGGACGAGTTTCCTGGTATGAAAGTCTTTACCTGTTAGGGTTTGAATTCAACTGTGAGTGGAACTTTTTTTTTTTTTTTTTTCTGTTTCACTTTTCAGAGATATTCTGCACCACCCTCCCTGACCAGAAGGTGTTGTATGTGGAAGGCGGATGGGTGAGCCGGTTGGGGGTCTGTACAGCATTCATATTTTGTAGATTTTAAAAGAGAAAGAAAACAAGACGTGACTGGAGAATCTGACATTATTTAACACCTGAGAAAAACCGTCACTGTGAACCATCAGATGAGGACAAAGCAGCCAAATTTGGACAAAGACACCAAATACTGTGTCTTTTTTAAAAGGTGCAGGGAAAATAAATAAACAAACAAACAAATGAGTAAAGGTGCAGGGAAACCCAGCAACGTAGGAACCGTGGCTGTTTCTGAGTGTTTGGTGTTAGCTTTCGGGGTATTTTCTGCGGTTTTCAAATTTTCTACCATGAACAGTAAGGCTTCCAATCATAAAAATAAAGTGGCATTTTTACGGACTTGTCGACTGCATACTGGAGTATACACCCTGTAATTTTTCCTAAGAGGTATTGTCAAGTTTGAGAGCGCTTGTATTTAAAATAAGGCAGGTCCGTAGGCCTAATGATATTCTTTGAGCTCGTTGTGGAGTTATCTTGAATAATTCTGATTCATCTCCTGTGGTTTCTACTATCTTCTGTTTACATGTGTTCAACACACACTTTATATATAGTTGAATCATAGGCCTCTTTTTAGTGTCTAACCCCACGGTTTGGAAGATGGTATTTTTGAGGCAGGATATTCTGTGTCAGGTCAATAAGTAGGAATTTGAATATTGGGAAGCTGATCAGTTTTTCTTAAAGGGCTGGTCTTGACCCCTCCAATAAGCCGAAGCGTGGATGATAGACATTCCATCCAATATATTCCATAAAGACCCCTGACAGTAGCTTCTTGGCTTGATCTGCCTGATGACTCATTCATGCTTGTCATATTATTTTTCAGCTGTACGCCTCTGTGTGCTTAAAGTGAAAAAAGGACAAAAATAAGTCTGGGGTGGGGGGGGGGAAGCATTTTAATTGCTTTCGAATGTTCCAATAAGCTCAAACCCATATAGTTTTGCTCAGGAATTTCTTTGCCAGGTTATGATACACTCGCTTGCCAACTCTCTAGCTTTCTCTTATTTTCCCTAATCTTAAGAACTATAGAAGACAGAGAGTGTTGCTAGCTGCTTGGAAAATGTAAATATTTTCAAAAGACTTAAACATTCAAATGTCATCGGAAAGCTTTAAAAAAAAAATCAGATCTCTGTTCTTAAGAAGAACTAAAAGTTCAAGAATCAGAAAATAACGAAACGATCTTGAGCCCCTGAGAAGAAAGAGGTGTCCCCCCCCCCATTCACGCCTAAATAACCATTCTGTTATCTTCAACTGTAGTTCCTACTGAGAACATCCCAACGAACGGCCAGGCTCTATGACTAAGGAAATGCTCCAACTAATGATCCACTGATAGGCAAAGAAATATCAAGAAGGCCAGCAGGGTTTGAAGGTCCTATCTAACAGACAGTGGCAGCAGCAGTGGCCCCAGCTAGATGATGACGTAGCAGTGGCTGTACCCAAACCATTACACGTTTGCTAAGATTATTTTCAGTCCATTGAACAGCTCCAGGTGGGTACCATTCATCTGGATTCTATGTAAACAGAATACAATAGACTATGCTGTCAATGGCGGGTGCCCCGGATTCCAAGCAGAAATTTTGAATGATTCCAGTGTTAAGATTCCAGTGTTTCTCTGATATTTACAGTGTTTTGCAGCATACTTGGAAAATGAAGAAAGCCATAAAAATCTTTCATAATTTGGAAAAGTGAAGAAGAGGGCAGAAATTATTGGCTAATGTACAGAAATGGAAGGAGACAACACTTTTTAGAGTGAATTCGGATATCATTTTTTATGAGCAAAATTCTCACTTACATGTGAAGACTATCCCCCAAATATTAATAAAAACAATTGTGTTTCAATCTCAACTTCTTTGAAAAAAGACTCAGCTTCTTGGGTTCAGGGTCAGGTCTTACAATGTATTGCTTGTATAAACTTTATTTTCTCTCTCTCTCTTTTTTTTTAAGATTTTGTTTTTAAGTAATTTCTACACCCAATACGGGTGTATCTCAGACTCACAACCCTGAGATCAAGAGTCATGTGTTTTTCCAACTGAGCCAGCCAAACGCCCCTATAAACTTTATTTTCAAGAAAAAAAATATATGACATCTTTAGGTCTCCAAGAAGACAATATCATAGTCATGGGGCACTTTTTATGCCCCTTACAAAGTGTCTTGTGATATAAGGAGGGAGTAGGGAAACTGAGTCAGGGATAAAGTCAAACCCAGCTCTTACATGACCCAAGAACACCAAAAGGCCAAAGTCGATTTAATTTGGTTCTGGATTCAACTTGACGTAATTGTTATTTAAAGTACATTGATTTTAAAATACACTTTTCATCATAATTACCATGTAGTGTTACAAGGAATTCATTACTCTCTGGGGTCAGAAGGAAAGGCTTTTGTTCTTAAAAGATCTAATCAGGGGTTGGTCTGCCCCACTAAATAGCATCAGACATTCTCAAATACCAGAAGATGTTTTCAGAAGAAATAAAATCCCCAAGTGGAACTTCTTTGCTCTTAGACCCCTGAGAACGTGGGTTTGCCACTGAGGCAAACATTTGCTCTCTCCCGGGGTGTTAGACTATGAGCTTTTCTTATCTACTCTCTTACAGTTAAGGTACTTAATTAAAAAGCAAATATAAATCTATCAACCTGGTGGTCAAAGAGGAGAAGAATTCTTTGAAAAGACATAGATTGAGGAAGGGAAGACTGCAAGGGGAAAATGGAATAATGCATCATAGAATGGATTTTTAGGGTCCCTCAAAGGGCAAAAATAATGTTTTCCAAAGAGGTTTTTTTTTTTTTTTTCCCAAAGAGTATTTTTTTTTAAGCATCTGTCAAATCTGTCAGTCACCTGCTTAGGGCTATTGTACATTTCTCCAAAACCTCTGAAGTTCACAGTAAATAATTGTTACAGTGGTTAAATCCAATGAGAATTTGACATTTCAATTAAGGTTGCAATTGTGTTGCCCCTGCCGTTTCAAAGATGATCAGATGTATCACATTGGAAAACCGTGTAATCTTGTTTGGAAATCTTCCTCATGCACTTGCGTCCTGCCTGAGTTGTGCCAGAGAACTTTAATACAAATCAGAAACTTAATTTAAGTAATTGGTACTAAAAAAGAAGCTTCTGGTCCAGTACTTTGAATCTTTTTGGCTATTAATAACCAAGAGGACTGTATCTTCAAGTCGGTGAAGTGTTCACGTATTCTGTTCCCAACTGTGATCTCAGTATCTCCAACGTGTCCGTGAAGTCTGGAGACAAATGACATACATGATGCTATCACGGCCACTTTCAATCTGCAAAAATCAGCATACAAGAGGATGAAGAGTGTGACGAGTAAAACAAAGCAGAATAAAGAGGAACAAAGGGAATTATTAAGATAAATTAAAGAACACTGTCTCTGTTTCCAGACTTCATGGCACTCCTCTGTGAGAACCTGTGGGGTGGGTTGAGCCCATGAGTAGCTGGATGAAATGGGAAACTCCAGTGCAGGAAGTGCTACTTTTCTGATGCTGCTAATTAAGGAATGTGGAACCTTCCTTCTGAGTCAGCTTGG
Organism: Prionailurus viverrinus; assembly: GCF_022837055.1. Lineage (NCBI taxonomy): Eukaryota > Metazoa > Chordata > Mammalia > Carnivora > Felidae > Prionailurus > Prionailurus viverrinus. Next base: position 8,789,011 of record NC_062563.1, read on the forward strand.
TGGCATGTTGAACTCCGTGCTGTTTGATGCTTACATGATTATTGCATGAAACTTTGGAAGTAAAACCAGTCTGTTCCCACTTAGCACTGAAGAGGCAAGAAGTGGTGTGTGTGTGTGTGTGTGTGTGTGTGTGTGTGTGTGTTTAGATGGTCCCTAACCTTTAAAATGGTCCGTGGCAGATGGGCTTTTTATCAGCCGATCACATTTACAGCATGGTCTTAGATGGCAGGGTGCTACCCCAGACAGAGGACTTGGGCCATTTATGAGTTCAGTGAAGGTACACAGGCATACCACAGCATTCTGGGGATTCACCACTATTACACAGCAATAAAAACGTCTCTGTGGGACTGCCAACTCTTCCTGTTTTTATAGAAAAATCATCAGAAAAATTGGAGGTAAGAAGAAAAGGTCCTACATATTCTGTTATCAAAAAACAACCCCTTACATTTTTTTTAAAGACATTTTTTTTAATGCTGACATATTTATTTTGAGAGAGAGAGAGAGAGAGAGAGAGAGACAGAGTGTGAGGGGAGGAGAGACAGAGAGGGACACACAGAATCTGAAGCAGACTCCAGGCTCTGAGCTGTCAGCACAGAGCCCGAGGAAGGGCTCGAACCCACGAACCGTGAGATCATGACCTGAGCTGAAGTCAGATGTTCAACAGACTGAGTTCCCCTCCTTAAAAATTGTTAATAAAAATTTTGCAATGCACGTAAAGGTAGAGAGGATAGTAAAATGAACCCCACCCCCCCCATAGCCCTCACCCGTTTTCCAATTTTAAGCACATTGCTTCGACTCTCCTGTTTTAAAAATTTGCTTAAGGATTATAAATTCTAACACGTCATTCTCCTCCTGTATGTTTCGGTGTATATCTCTAAAAAATATGTGCATTTTTTCCAAATAACCTACTATGTCTTTATCACAGTTAGTGAATTAACTGTAAGTTTCTGGTATCACATAATACCCAGTCCATACTAAAACGTCCCTGATAAGAAAACCAATTGAAACAATTTTACATATACCTGTCTCTCCCTTTTTTGCTTACTAATAAGAAGACTTCTATTTTATTAAAAATGTGATTCTTGCGTCCTGATTTTTCCACTTGCTATTATAACTATTTCCCGGTGGCATATTTTCGCAGCTTTTAAATTTTGAAATGGCCGTGGGCAAGAGCCAGGATAACTTGGAAGACGAACCCTTTCTTTATTCGCGTGTTTCCCCATATACGGGGAGGGAGTATGTGTGTATTTTCCTTCCCCTTCTAGTAAATCTCGTTGCCATGAACATCTTTGTTCGCAGCCCCCTTGTCCTCTATTAGGACTATTTCCTTAGGACTGATTCCAGGAGTGTTCTTGCTGCACCCAAATGTATGAACATTTGTCAGGCCCTTGACTTGCCTCGCGGAGTTGTTTACAAAAGGACTGTACCAATTTACACTTCCACTTACAAAGGATGAGAGCGCCTCTATTAAAATGCTTAAAGGCACTGCCTCCCCGAGCTCTTATAAATCACTGGCTACGGCTGGCTTCTGTTTGTCATATGGTCGCAGCCATCACAAAATAAATAAATACACATTTTCTATAGCTCTAAAAACATGGCATGCACAGCCTGCCAAACAACCACAGACTAACTCTGATTACACGAGGAAACCGGGTCTACTTGTTGAAAATGTGGTAATGAGATAGTTTCCACCCAGACGGGAAGCCCGGTTCTGGCGGGGGAGGGGCGCCCGCATTTCTTCTGGTCTCTGTCTACCCACCCCGAGGAAGGTAGAAATGATCAGGTCAGCGTGCTCTTCTTTTCCTTTACCAATTTTTTTCTTTTTCTTTTTTCTTTTTTTTTTTCTTTTTTAAAAGCTGGGTGTCTTACTTGGGTCCGTACGGCTGAGCGGGCTGATGCAGAAATACTGGTGGAAACTAGCAGAGACTTCTGATGGCATATGTGTTTCCTGCCAGTGCAGCCTTGCAGCACGGGGGAACCGGGGATTAGGGGCAGAGCCATTTTATCGTCCAAATTCTACTTTGTTTCCTTGGGGACACGTTGTGCTTATTTGTTGACTTCCAATGAGAACTGCTTCAGGAGCGGTTCGTTTCTGTTCAGAGCATTCTCAGTTTCTTACAAATCCTTGTAGAAAATTCGGTTGCGTGGGTTTGGGAGAAATTTATGGGACAGATTTTTTTTTTTTTTTGGAGGCAGGGAGAAAGAAGAAACTATCTCATTACTGTCGTGTTTATGGGGGGGGGGAGGGGAGAAAACAAGAAGGAACTTGATAAGAAAATACTTAGCAAGATGGTCCTTGAAAGCCCAGAATCTGAATCTTGAAATTCTTTTTTTTTTGTTGTTTGTTTTTCTGGAAAAAGTTCAGGAAAGAGGTTTTATTATCCTCCTTTGCTTTCTTGCTGTTTTTGGCCCACTCAGTGGCTCCGAAGCAGTTCCTCAAAGCGAGTGCGGACAAAATATAATCTCTTAAAATATTTTTAAGAGGATGGGCAGGCTTGGTATTTGTAAAAATACGTCAACAAAATGTGCTAACCACAGTTTTTTTTTTTTTTTTTTTAAGTTGTCAAAGAAGCCAAAGGGATTCGTTAAGCGGACGGGCTGTTTTAGAACGGAGACATTCGGAGACAATAATGACTAAGGTCATTTTGGCTGATGTTTACTGAGCTGATGGCCGTGTGCCAGGCACCGTTTTAAGGTTTGGTTGTGATTAGCTCCTGTAACCTTCCAGAGCGGGCCCCGTGCAGCGGGCGGCGATGTTCTTCCCATTGTACAGGTGAGGCAGGCAAGTCGAGTCAGGAGGCTGAGGTTTCCCAGCAGCTGAGCTGGGAGCCAGGGTTTGGGTCTACGCTGGCTCTGAGGACCGTGTTTGATTCAGTTCCGGTTTCTGAGAAAATCTGCATGTTCGTTTTTGGGAGCCGCTGGGCCGAAGAAGCCCATTGGCTGCGAGTGAAATAGTGGGGTAGCTGGCTGTGGGTCCACCGCACTACGGAGGACCAAGGCAGATGGCTAATCTTCAGTGTAGACTCCTGATTTCTTGGTCACTCTATACCTACCAGGGGCGTGGCTCTAACCTTAATCTCCTCTCCAGTATTTTCCCCAAACCCCGGCATCCTGTTTGAGGGTGTGGCTGGAGAGCTGTGGTGGGGAGACAGGGGCTCAGCCACCTGGCACGCTTCCCTGGAGCCACTCACCTCTGACCCTCTTCTTTAGGTGCCTCTCCGGTCTCGCTTGACCTCCAGTTTGGAGAAGGTGTCCAAAGAACCCTGAAAGGCAGGTAGGTATCTCCCGGCTTCCGCGAGGATCACTCGGATTGAGGTATCTTTCTTCAAAGACTTCCACTTGCTTTGTCTACACTGAGGAGTCGTTCTGGTGGTCAAGAGCTGCTCAGGTTCTGGAGTGGACAGACTCGGGGCCAGCTCTGACTGTCTCACGTCATAGAAACACTCTTGCTTCTCTTCTCCCGCCCAGAATGAGTACCCTGGCAGGGCCGTGCAGTGGTTGAGAACGGACCTGGTTCTGAGTGCGGGCGAGTTCCTGTGTGGCCGTGGGCAGTGGTCTTTGTGACACTAGCCTGTCCTAATTGAACGCTCGCTATGTGCCAAATTCCCCCCAAAGCATTTTAGTAGTGAGGCCTTATTTATTCCTCCAAATACACCTGTCAGTGATTACTCTTACCTCTGTCTGTAAAAGGCCAGGGGTGGAGGTGGGGAGGGAGCTCCAGTGAGACGGCAAAGGCAGTAGCTGGGTAGCCCAGGGTCTTGGTTTGAACCTGGAAACCCGTTTCAAGAGCTCAGCCCTAGAACTCACTACCTGTCTCACCACTCGGAGGTGTGGCTTCTAATCTGGGTGACGAGGGTACCGATTCTGCCTGGGTATCCAGAAATGGTGCAAATAATGTACTTGGCCCATAAGAAGTACTTAATCAATGGTCACTATTATTATTCTCTAGTCTCTTGAGGCCAAAGTCAACCGCTTAGTACAGAACAGAATGGCATGAGTCAGCATGGGCTTTGGAATTTGTTCGGGCTAGAATTCTACTTCATTCTTGTTGTAGAATCTCAAGCAAGTTAAAGAAGTTAGTAAGGCAGAAAGTGAGTTAACCTCGAATGGCTATGGTCTCCTCATCTGCCAGATGAATTTAAGTCTACAGGTTATCAGGAGAACGAGAAAACACTATGATCGGGTAGATCAGGTGTGGAGTTAAGACTCTGGCACATAGCAGGGGCTCAATAAATTGTTTTATTTTTCCCTTTTTGTTACACTTTGTCTTACCTCTTCTTACTGTTACCATTATCATCGTTGTTGTGCTGTTGTACTGAAAATATGGACACGCGTAAATATCTGAGTGATTGCAGCAAAGGAGGACTCTTGGTTTATCAGTTTGTTTAATAACACTCTTAATACCTCCGCCAGATCATTATTCCTCTGTTCATACTATTCACCGGCGCTCAGGTTCATCCAGAGTAACGTCCTGTCCTCACAATGCCCCAAATGGTGTGGATCTCGTCCACCCTCATTTTATGACTTGTGTCCTCTTAGTGCTCCATGCCAGCCACAACATCACGCCGGCTTCCTTGCTGTTCCTTGAACCACGGGGCATAACGCTTCAAGGTCTTTGCATGCTGATCCCTCGGCTGGGAGTGCTCTCTCCCCAGAGAGAGGCTCTACGTGGCTCCCACTGTCACCCCTTCTGATCTTTACTCAAATGTCTCCACCTGAGAAGTCTTCCAGGACTAGCCTGTTGAACATTACCCTCACCGGCTCCCTCGACTCTCTGGCCCCTTTCCCCGCCCCCTGTCTCCATAACACGAATCCTTTAATTCTTTAATTCTTTTCTAAAGATTTTACTAAAAAAATTTTAAAGTTTATTTATTTATTTTGAGGGAGGCGGGTGCAGAGAGAAGTAGAGAGAGAGAGAGAGAGAGAGAGAACCCCAAGCAGGCTCTGTACTACCGTTGGTGCAAAGCCCGATGTGGGGCTCGATCCCACAGATCATGAGATCATGACCTGAGCTGAAATCAAGAGTCAGATGCTTAACCGACTGAGCCACCCAGGAGCCCTGAGATTTTATTTTTAAGTAATCTCTATACCCAGTGTGGGGCTTGAAAGCACAACCCCAAAATCAAGAGTCCTGTGCTCCACTGACTGAGCCAGCCAGCTGCCCCATAGCGCTGATCATTTAATTCACTACGACATTAAGTGTTAACTCCGTGAGGATCGGCATTTTGGCGGGTTTGCTTTCCTGCTGTATTCCCAGCACCTAAAACAGTGCCTGGTACCCAGCTGGTCTTACTATTTGTTGAGTGAGACAGTAAGTGAATGAGTGAATGGAAGAACCAGGGAGCATATTTACTTCAATTGAACAGCTGAATATTGGGATACTTTCCTGGGTGCTGTGATTTGGAGGAAACCGGCCTTCCCGTTGAGGAGCCTGTAGTCCATTCAGACAACATCCGGGGCTGGGCATAACCCAGCAAATGTCATAAAGGAGGCACTGAACAAAGAGAGTGACCGAACAAAGAGCATGGTGGCATGTGGAGAGGACCATGGGGGATGGGTAGGATGACTACTGATTTTTGGACATATGTGGCATGTGGGTTTGGGGAGATTCAAAATGAAGGTGGGACAGGTAATGGGCACAGAGCAAGGAGAAGGGTAAGTAGAGAATAGTTCATTAAAAAGCAGTACGTGGGAAAAAAAAGCAGTGTATGAAAATACTAAGTATTTTATTCTCCATTTTTAATTTCTCAGAGTATTTAATGTAGTTTGGAATTGTATGCTAATAGGCAGCTAAGTTTTACTTATCTGGGCCAAATATGAGTGTGTTTTACATGTTAAAAGATTAAAATATTTAGCTGCCAGTAAAGGGTCCTGGATCGTTGCCCGTATTTGAGAATTAACCAGCTTTTATTCATGCATTTGCATGTACATTTCTTTCTTATATTGAGACATGATTGGCATATAACCTCTTAGCTTCAGTTGTACAATACAATGATTCGATATTTGTACGTAATGTGAAATGATCAGCCTATATATTTCTGATCCCTGTGTAGTATAAACACGTGTATATATTATATATAATATACAAACGTACACATGCATATGTTATATATATATATATATATATATATATATATATATATGTATGCATTTCCTTTAGAGAATATACTATTGTGTGTGTTTAAACCAAAGAATGGCATACCTTTTGTGGCTTCATTTATTTATTTACTCCATCATGTCTTGGTGATTTAGCACATGGGCATATGTAGCACTATTTCATTCTTTCTAACTGCTGTCTATATTCTTAAATTTGGGTATATCATAGTCTATGTGGTCATTTTTCTCTTGATGAACTTGTAGGTTGTTTCTTATTTGTCACGATTATAAACAAGGCTGCAATGAATATCCTTATGTATGCTTCTTTGAGCCCCTGAGTGATGATCTCTTCAGGGTAGTTACTATAATTATATGCTAATATATATATTTTTTGTTTGTTTTAATTTGTTTAATGTCTGTTTCTCCTATGAAAATATAAACTCCATGAGGACAGCAATCCAATTTGTTTTGTACCTCACTCTTTAATTACTACCTAGCCAGTGCCTGGGACAAAGGAGTGGTCAATAAATATTTATGGAATGAATCTGGCTGGAAGGTTGGCTGGGGCCATGGTGTAGTTTTGCATCCTAAGAGAGGGAACTAGGACTTATTTGGGTAAATTGGAGAATTTTGTACAGGGCAGCAGAAGGATGGTTATTTGTGGTATTGAGGAAAAATTTACTAGGCTGAGAAGAAGACAGGTACTCGAGACCCGGTTATGAAATTATTATGCAGATCAGAAGGAAAAGACAGGATGGTAAGAATATGAAAGGAGAGGGTGCACTTGAGAGCTACTTGGATGATAGGATCTGTAAAACCGAGTAACTGATTAGCTGTGAGGGGCCATGTAAAGGAAGGCATGGAAAGTTGAGATCCATTCTAGGACATTTTCTCTTTTTTTCTTTTCTTTTCTTTCTTTCTTTCTTTCTAGGACATTTTCTCTTTTCTTTCTTTTCTTTCTTTCTTTCTTTCTTTCTTTCCTTCTTTCTTTCTGGGACATTTTTTCTTTTCCTTCCTTCCTTCCTTCCTTCCTTCCTTCCTTCCTTCCTTCCATTACTTTAGAGAGAGAGACACAGTTCAAGTGGGGAAGAGGGGCAGAGGGAGAGAGACAGAATCTTAACCAGGCTCCTTGCTGAGCTTAGAGCCTGATGTGGGGCTCGATCCCACAACCCAGGGATCACGACCTGAGCCAAAATCAAGAGTCAGACACTCAACCTCAACCTACTGAGCCATCCAGGCGTCCCTAGGACATTTTTCATTTCACAGACCTTTATTGCCTCCCAGCTGTGTGCAGAAGAGCACTCTGCTAATTGCCTTTGGGACGTGAATTTGCATGACCTTTCTTCCCTACCTTCAAAGGAGATCTGGAGTCTACTGGGGACTTTGGAGGACTTGGAGGAAGAGTAAGCAGGTACATCAAGAATGCCAGGGAGGGACTGAGGTGGGAGGGGCTAGCCCCGGGGCAACCAAGTGAAATATTGTTGTTCCAGGATTGGGGGTGGGGAGGAATGCTGGGTGAGGATGTTTCAACCCTGCCCCAGAGACACTCACTCATGGCTGACTGGTGAACATTCAGGAAATAGGATGTCGAGAAATGTGCATCAGTGTAGATTTTTAGAAGAGAGGAGATTTCGGCTGGTGACAGAGCTGGGGTTTGACATAGGGTTCAAATGGCCCGCTGGCCTCAGTGTCATCTGGAAGGTTGGGGAACCAACTGTCAGCTGGGTGGCCTCAGGCGGGCTACTTACTCATCTTGAGTCTCAGTTTCCTCTTGTTAAAGCAAAGGCAGTGATAACTTCAAGGGGTGAAGATTTGGCTAGTCCAGTGGCCAGGTAGGCTTATCGGTGACAGCTCTGATTCTCTGAGCGTGCCCTCCACACGGGAGAGAAAGTAAATGGTGTCCTCCAGTTTGCTACGTCTTCTTTGTTGCACCAGGTGCCACCTTTCAGGAGAGACTCTCTCAAGGAAGAAACACTTAACTTGAAGTTAAGTGGGTCAGTTTTTCTTGCGTTTCTTTCCAGTCACATCCCAGTGTTGGTGGGATAAAGTCCCCCCACCAGTCCCGCCTGCCACATTATCAGGGATTTTGTTTTTATTCTAAGAGACATGGAGAGTTTTAGGCAGGACCCTGATGTAATCAGATTTGACTTCTGAAAAGATCAATGTGACTTCTGAAAAGATCGATGTGACAGAGAGGTGATTGTCTGCGCTTCTGCTGGAATGGTAGCTCGGTCCACGTAGAGCTCCCTTCCCTTGTAGTTGCGTCCCAGGCCCGTGGCAAACAATGCTGGCCCCATTCTGTGGGTTGAATGCATATTTGACCTCTCTGCATTTAAAGCAAGGCTAAAAGTAGCCGTTGTGTTACTAGGAGGATGTGATGATAATAGATGTAAAGTGCCTGGCACGCAGTTATTTATTTACTTATTTTTCCGTCCAGTATTTAATGAGCATCTGCTATGTGCTGGGCTTGGTTCAAGGTCCTGGGGAAGCACCAGCAGGGTGTGGGGGTAAGACTTGGCCAATGTCTACACAGGAAAGGAGGCTGCCGTTTTATTGCCTCTGGGCCTTGGGAGAGCTGCTTAATCCCTCTCTGCCTGGGTTCTTTGTCCAATAAATGGAAAAATATAAACCCTACCTCACAGGGTCATTAGAGGGGTTAAATGAGTTACTAAGTGAAAAAGCACACATTAAGAATTCAATAAATGTTAGCGCTTATCAGCTAGCCTCCCGGCCTGCTGGCTGTGCTGTTGGCAGAGGATCTCTTTGAAACTTTGGTGCTCTGGTCCGCACCATCCATCCATCCTAAGGCAGAGAAATAAATGCAGGAGGCATTGCTGGGTGGGAGTCTGGACAGGTCCCTGCCCTTAGTGGCGTTAACAGTCTGATTCAGACCAAAAAAACAAAACAAAACAAAACAAAACAAAACTCACAAAAACAAAACAAAAGAAAATGAAATCTCTAACCAGCTACACAGATAGCCCACTAGACCCTTAACTCACCCAGGAGGGAGAGATGGAAGGAAGAGGAGAAAACAGGACAAGGAGCCCGTATGCTCTTCTCAGCAAAGGGCGGAAGCTTGGGTTTCAGGACTCCTGTAAGTGCTGCCAGGGACGCTGAGGCCAGAGTCCCAGGTATACTCAAAGACAGTCCCACGTGGGGCGCCTGGGTGGCTCAGTCGGTTGAGCAACCGACTTCGGCTCAGGCCATGATATCACGGTTTGTGGGTTCGAGCCCCGCGTTGGGCTCTGTGCTGACAGCTCGGAGCCTGGAGCCTGTTTCAGATTCTGGGTCTCCCTCCCTCTCTCTCTGCCCCTCTCCTGCTCATGCTCTGTCTCAGAAATAAACATTAAAAAAAATAGTCCCACGAAAAAGTAGAGCCCTTTGTGGAGGGATACTCAGTGTTGATGAGCTGCCCTGTGTTGTTGGACATCCAGCTCCCCTGTGGTTTGACCCCGACAAGCCAGCCATCCAATGAGGCAGGCAGGGAAGGGGTTAGAATCCCCATTTGCAGATGAAGAAAGAGAGCCAAGATCCCAGGGACTGGCCTCAAGACCCAAATCTCAATTCCCTCCCCACGGGACCTCTCTGCAGCTAAGCTGCGTGTTTTACTATTCCTTTTGGTATGCGTTTGTTGTGAGCGCATCTACTGATCATTGCTGCGGGCAGACATCTACGCAGAGATGGAGTGGTAGTTGGAAATACGTTTTCAGAGTTGAGGGGAAGGGCACCTGGGGGGCTGAGTTGGTTAAGCGTCTGACTCTTGGTTTGGGCTCCGTCCCGAGCTGGCGGTTCACGGGTCCAAGCTCCGAGAGAGCTGACCGTGCAGAGCCTGCTTGGGGTTCTCCCTTCCTCTCTCTCTGCCCCTCCCCATCTCATTCTCTCAAAAATAAATAACAAATATATGTTTGGGAGCCCTCAACATCTAGATGGCCTTTTGGGCCATTGGGCTGTGGATGGAATCGTCTAGGGAATGAACAGGAAAAGAGACCACAGGGCACCAGCAATGGGCCTTGGGTGCTTCCAAGGCTGGAGGTCAGGGAGAGGCGAAGGAACCAGCCAAGGGTTCTGAGAAGGAGCCTCCAGTGAGGACCAGAGGGGGCGGTGGTGGAAATCGATAGAACGTGGGGTTCCAAAGCAAGGGAAAAAGTGTTTCAAGGGTGAGGAAGGGGTCAGCTCTATCAATATATGAGGCAGACATACTATCTGTTGTCTATGTGTTTGTCTGTCTCCCTCTAAAAAGGGGCAAACGCTGGGGCGCCTGGGTGGCTCAGTCAGTTAAGCCTCTGACTTTGGCTCACTCCGGTCACGACCTCCTGGTTCGTGAGTTCCAGCCCCGAGTCAGGCTCTGCGCTGACAGCTGGGAGCCTGGAGCCTGCTTCGGATTCTGTGCCTCCCTCTCTCTCTGCCCCTCCCCCCGCTTGTGCTCGGTCTCTTTCTCTCTCTAAAAAATACATAAACATTAAAAAAAATAAATAAAAAGGGACAAACGCTTTGTTTTGCTTCCCTCAAGCTCTGTCTCCTGTGCCTAGAACAATGCCGGGCCTCCCCACTCGCCCCTGCAAAACTCTGGGTTCACAGCTCTGTAGTGTGTCTCATTTGATTCTCCAGAGTCTTATAGAAAAATAGGTATTTACATAATTAATAAGTATATATACTCCCTTTCCAGTTTTATTGAGATATGATTGGCATATAACCTCGTATAAGCCTAAGGCGTACAACATAATGATTTGATGTAGGCATACGTTGCAAGATGATTAGTTAACATCCATCACTCCGTATAGTTACAGTTCTTTTCCTTGTGATGAGAACTTTTAAGGCCTTCCTCCTGCTCTTCCACCTCTTCATCATCACCACATTTGGTGGAGAAGAAAACTGCAGCCCAGAGAGACTAAATCATATTCTAAGGCTAGTGCAGCTCTCAGAAGGTGTAATGGAATAGTCGAGACAGGACCCGTGGGGAGAAGGGGTCCCGAAACCTTGTCAGAGGGAAGCCACCCCCTCCCCACTCCCAGGCACGGAAGCCACCATCTTGAAAGAAAGGGTAGGGGGTGCCAGGCAAAGGGAGCCACAGGTCTGAAGGCTCTGGGTCAGAGGGAAGGCCTCAGGGCTGAAGCTTAGAATCCCACGGAAGGGCTTCCAAAACTTGAAGCTGCAGGTTAGGCAGGGGCCAGATGTACCGAGTCGGGGAGGCCAGCTCTTGGAGTTTGTTCTTTCACCCCCCTTTCCCCTCCCCAGGCCATAGGAAGCCATTAAGCAGGGCGGTGACGGGATCTGATTTACCCTGTGAAAGATCTCCTGGACTTAGGGTGGAGCTTGTATTAAGGCAAACTTAGAAAGGAAGAGGCTGGCAGACGCCTTACGCGCTCCATGTATTTGGAGGAGAGGGTGAGAGGTGATGGTGCTGTGTTAGAGGCGGAGGGAAGTGGACAACGTTGAGCTATATTAACATAGAAATTAGTGGACTAAAGGGGCATGCAGGGTGATGGAGATGGAATAGAGTTGGACTTCTGGGTTTTGGCTTGAGTAAGTGGGCGGATCCATGTATGGAGATGAGAATGGGCATCAAATTTCAATAAACTTTGTTAGTCACCTTCCTCCTCCAACCCCTCCCCTTGTGCCAGAGCTCCCATCTAGAATATCAGGTGAGTGCAGAAAGGTTTCAAGGGGTGCTCTGAAAGTCATGTGACACATGTAATTAATCCATATGTGTATATTTTATGTTTATTTATTTTTAGGTTTACTTTTGAGAGAGAGAGGGAGAGAAAGCACAAGTGGGGGAGGGGCAGAAAGAGAGGGGGTCAGAGGATCCATAGCGGGCTCGCTGCCCAGAGCCCGATGTGGGGCTCGAACTCGCGAACCCATGAGATCGTGACCTGAGCTCAAGTTGGGCACTTAACCTACTGAGCCACCCAGGTGCCCCGACCCATGTCATTTTTTAAAGAAAAGTTTATACATTTTCATTGTGAGTGAAGTGAGCCTTGAAAAGCATCCGGGATATTGGCGGAAGACAAAAGTCGAGCCCGAAGAGCGGAGGGGGAATGGGACAGATACAGTTAAAAATCAACTGTGCTCTTTGCACATCATCAAGGTCGATTAATTTAATCAAGTCATGATTGCATCAAAACCTCAATTTGAATTGAGCCTTATACTTGGCCCCTCCCTTTTCGGTTTGCTTGGAAAAACCAGTAATCTCATCTCTTGCAGTATTGTTCCGAGCCAGGTGGGCTGGCAAACTCCGAGAGAAGTCTCCAGGCTCCAGACGCTGCCTCCACTTCTGAAAGGTGATTTCTGCGATTTATTTTTATCATCTATTATTGCGATGTTTTATAGAGGGCTTAAAATTTCGAGAGGACTTGAGTGGGATCAAGAAACTTACTGGAAGGAGAGTTGTGTGGCTTTCCCTGGAGTTGTTGGGTGATCCGTCCTTAATTTAGTGCATTCAGTCGTGTTAAAAGGGCTGCCCTGGTTTCCTTCTCAAATGTCCTTTGTACTTAGCAGGAGCTGGCAAGGTTCGCCTTAACTTTTTCATTTTCTTTTCCTGCTGACTCCTCACTGCAGTTTTTCAGGTTTTCCTGCTCTGAACACTGCATTCTTTTAAGTCGAGTGTCTATGTTGGCTCCATTTCAGCTCCAAGGATTTACGTACAGTTTCCAAAACTGTTTTTCTGTAATAGTTCCACAGGAAAATAAATACTTGTGAAATGGGAAGATCGTATTGCATTGTTCTTCTAATGAAGGCGAAGTCTCCCAGGATGATTCCAATAAATGTTAAATGTAGCAAATTAGAAGGGTTTTTGTTTTTGTTATTAGATCTGAGAAGGCTGTGTCGCAGGCAGCATCTGGAGAGAAAACCAGAAGTTAGGGAAATGAAGAGGTCTCCTATCAAGAGGATTAAATCAGAGATAATGGTGCAATTTTCTAAGCGTACACTGGGAAATATATCTTGAGGAGGGCCGGTCTGTTTGGATAATTGTGAAAAACGAGGTGTAGCTGATGTTTGTCGCGTTAAGGAGAGGTGAAGTGGGGCTTTTTCGACCTTTCTCCAAGTAACATGTGCAGAGCATCAGCTTCTATGGGAAGGGACGTTTCTGGTCCTATTCTTTGTTTGTGTTGCTTGCCTCTCCGCAGCACCTGACTCCTTGAGAGATAGTCTAGCTAGGAGTGATGGCAAAACAGGATTACTCGTGGGTGGAGCTAAGTTTATGCAGACCAACGCTTGGTTTTCCATTTTCATTTCATAGAATAATAATGAGTTCTTCCGCTTTTACTACAAAACCAAATGCTCCCAGTGTTCTCCTTTACTTTTGGAGTTTCCACTTTTAATTGTTTTGACTATGCATGCTTTCCAAGTAAATCTTAAGCGTGAGTCTTCCTGTTTTAAAGGGGGAGACTGTGTCTCACAGATGCCCTTACAGCAAATGCAGATCGTTCCATGTCCATTTAAAAACACAGTACGTGTTTGCAACCCAGCACTCAGTCACTGGCAGAATTTTTGCAATGATTTCCCAGTTTTATTGGCACATCTCCAGGAACAGGGTTCTTTGTAATTCTTTGCTCAAACATAAGGATGGCATACAAAACTCTGAGCCGATAGATCAGTGAAGACAATTCTCTTTTAATTTTAAAAGCTACAACATATACAAGGTTTTTGGGGGTGGGGTGGGGGGAGGAGGAGAGAAACAGTAACTAACAAACCATAGGATGCTATTATGCTAACAAAGTGGTAGCTTTGTAAGGGCACAGAGAAAAAAGCACAACCGTTTTTTTTTTTTTTTTTTTTTTTTGCTCAGAAAATGATTTAGGAGCAACAAGGTCTGAGAGCCAGAAGCCTCATTGTTCTTAGTGGAACCATTATTTGTCAAAACATTTGATTGTTGCCCTATCCCTTCTGAAAAGTTTGGACTTTTCTTTTTGCTCAGTTTTGACACTAGAATTTTAACTATCAGTGCTATTGTGTTTACAGCATTCAAGGTTTCAGAGTTCAAAGGTTATCCATTAACATGTAGAGTAAGGCTACACTTAATGTGGAGACTCAACCTGGTTCCACTTGCTCATAGTTTGTTTTTGTAGCAATGCTCCAAGCCCGCTGTTTGGAGAAGTTAAATGAAGTTTCTTGTTTATGAAGAGTGCCCTTGGATTGCGTTTTAGGATGTGACTACTTATAAGGGTTTAAAAACTATTTGAAAAGAAGGTATTTGTCTTCTCTGAGAAAAGGAACCTTAGTACTAGAAATGATCAACATCAGTGTACTTGGGTGGAAAAAAAAAAAAGGAGTTCTGGCCGAAGAATTTACTTCTGGCACTGCTAATTGTAAGTAATTGGTTCACTTCCTTTTTAAAAAAGACTAACCAGACCATATGTGGGGTTAGTAGTTATATATAAAATGACAGCAAAACATCACACTTGGCAAATTCTTCCCCTCTGCTAAGAAGCTGTCTCTCAAAATTCCATTTTCTATTAAGAACTCCATTGCTCACCAGCAGAGCATTTATATAGCCCCCCATTTATTAAATATATCCTTTAATTGCCTTTCTTGATAGGTTTTAAGTTTTTCCATTTTGGATACACCCATATCCCATTAAAAAAAAAATACTTTGCTGTTTTGTTTTCGGTGAGTTGCCTAGCTCTGTTTACATTTGAATTCGTTTGCATTTTGGGGCAGAAAACTTAGTGGTTGTGATTGTTGCTTCTGTGGTTCCTCCTGGGGCGAACCTAAAATAAGGGAACACAGGCCTTCGGAATCGTAACCTTTTTTCTCCTTTTGTGAGCAGGGAAGGGTAGGAAACGCTCTAAATACGTTGTTTCTGGGAAGGAGGGGGCAAGGCTAGTTTTGTTCCCCCCCCCCCCCCCCCGCAGTTTAAATTCGGTTTCCTCCACGTGGGTTTCTATCAAAGCCAAGTGGATTCTTGGAACCCAGGCCAAGTTTAGAAATCTCAAGTTATAATAGCGGCGCAAGTCGAGCCCTTTTGGAAAAACAACAATTACAGGATAGCTTTATGAAGATACCCATTAAACCATTTTAATCATGTCACCTCCGCGACCTTGCTCACACTTGGCGAAAATCTGAAGATATGCTTGTGCACTTCACTTTCTGGCCTGCTCAAATGGGCGCAGAGGCTTCTGCTGGTAATTCGGGATGACCCGGAGTGCTACTACCCGCCCCTCCCTCGCCTGGGCACACCTTGCGAGGGAGGGGGAGGCGGCGAGGCTGAGGCCTGGATCTGCGCCTGCGCGCTGCCCCCGGGGGCGGGGGGGGGGCCCTCTCCGCGTACCTGTCACTGGAACCGCCGGAGCGCGCGCGGGCCACGTTTAGCCGGATGGCGGGAGGCGGTGTGTGTGGAGGGGCGGGGGGTGGGGGGGGGGAACTGTGTGTGGGGGTGGTGAAAGGCGCGCGCGTGCGCGGGAATCTCAGGCGAGAACGGGAGTGCGCGCGCTCGTCGGCTCGCTCGCGTCCCGGAGGCGGAGTCCGCGGCGGTGGGCGGGGCAGGGGCGCGCCTGCGCGGACCACGTGGCTCGGGGGCGGGGCTAAGGGGCGGGGCCGCCGCGGCCGGTGAAGGCAGGAGGCGGGGCATCTCCGAGCGGCCGGGCCGAGGGAGGGCGCAACAGCTGCTCCCAGAGCACTTTCTGACCCAACAGTCCCCCAGCGCCGGACGCGCCGCGCCCCGGCGGCTCTAGGGACCCCCCGCGCCTGCACTGTCCCCGCGCGGACGAGTAGGGGGCGCCCGCGCCTTTGCCCCCCGTGCGCACCCCCGCCCCGCTCACCTTAGCCCCGCGCCCGAGGTGAGCCCGGCCCCCAAATCCCCCGGGCGGGGGAGGGGTGGGGGCGGGGGGGCTCTCCCTTGTTGGGGGGGTGGGTCTTCCAGGCGCGGCTTCTCGAGGCGCCCGGGGAGATGGTTTCGCCCCGCGTCCAGTGGCCCCCCGTCTCTTTTGGGGGGCCGGTGCGGGCGCGGAAGCCGGGAGGTGTCCGCACAAAAGGCCGAGAGAAACTCCCCGTCGCCTCCCCTCCCTCCTGCCTTCCCCGCCCCCTCCCCTCCTCGCCTGCTCCCTCCTCATTCAAACCTCGGCTCGCTCGTGTGGTGTCAGTTCAGTCCCGGCCGCCGCCGAGCGAGGAAATGGCCGAGGAGCCGGAGCCGCAGGTAAAGGGGGTGCGCCCCCCGCCCGCGCCGGGCCCAGGGGCGCCGCGCGCCCCCTCCGGAGTCCCCCCGAGCCGCCCTCGAGTCTCCCGTGCTCGTTAGCTCGCCCCCCTCCCCGGATGACCCCCGCCCCGCCCGGCCCGGCCCCCGCTCCTGCTCTCTGTTCCGCTCCTCTAGGGCGCCCCCTCCCCACCCGGCTACGGAGCGATCCCGGCAGTGAGGAGGTGCCGGGCGAGCCCCCGGTGTGTACAGTGTTTTACCATCACACTCACTCTCGGGGACTGACGGGAGGGCTTGGGGGCGGGGGAGTCCCCCCTTCTCCGGCCCGGGCCGGGGGGCCGGCCGGAGAGAGCCGGGGGCTGCGTGCGTGCGTGGGTGGGTGGGGGGCTGTTCCGGAAAAGTTGGGTGGCTCCGCCGGGCGGCTCTCCGGGTTTGCCGGCTTGGCGGTGGGGGGCGGGCGGAGGTGAGGGGGCCGGCGCAGAGCCCCCCGCGATGGCCCCGAGGGGGGGCCGGGGCAACTTGGGAACAGCCAAAACAATGCGTCCTAACAGGCGTCCCCCGCAAACAATGGCCGGGACCGTCCACACGGGCCGGGCGGAGGGCGCGTCTACAGGGGCCGAGGGAGGGGCTTGGCGTCGCCGCAGACCCCGACGCACACCCCAACGAGCCCCCGGGCGCCCCCAAATCCGGCCCCGGGATTCCCGGTCTCCTGCCCATCCCTGAGTAGGCGGTGCACGGGCTGCGATTCCTGGATGTGTGTGATAAGGTGTTTTTTTTTTTTTTTTTCTCTTTAATTTTAAAGATTTTTTGAAACTTTTTAAATAGCCCTTAAACGCTTAAAGAATCTCTTTATAACTTAATTCTACTTGGAGTCCCAAAGCCAGCTGGAAGCAGAACTAGTAACTCTAAAGGGCAGGAAGGATTGAAATGTTCGCCTATAAGTGTTTCTTTCTTTCTTTCTTTCTTTTTTTTTTAAAAGGGAAGTTTCTGCCAGGAGGCGCTGAGTGGCGAAACCGCGCAGTTTCAGATGTAGAGCCCTCTTCTCTCTAGCTTTGGCCCCAAATGCGAGCTGCACGGGATGGGGAGGGGAGACAAGGGCGCTCCTGGGGGCCCCTGGAGGCCGGATTTGGGGCGGCCTGAGCGGTCCTGCCCGGATGGGGGCCAGACCTGCAGGCCGGTACCTGCGCCCCGGGGATCGGGACAGACGTCCAGGTCCCGGGTTGGAACCCGCATTTTGGGATTCAGGGAAGGGCCACCGAGGACGGGAAGTAGCATTCTTGGGCGGGTGGGATGGAGGTGGGGTGGGGTGGGCAGGCGGGGACTTTTCCTAAAGGTTTAGTTACAGGAACAGGAAAGAGCCACCAGTGGCCACTTCTGGGACCCCAGTGGCCTGCTTACACAGGGAGTAGCAGAAACTTTATTTTTTCTCTTTTTTTGTTTCCCCAAGAAAAGAATAGTCGCTTTGGAGTTTAAGGCTTTGCTGTGTTCCTCTTTGAAATTCCTTGAGCCTCAGTTTATCTTTCTGAATCAGCCTATAGGGCTTGAAGCGCTGGCTTGAACATTCCTAAACGTGTATTAAATGCAGGGCTGTTGCAGTGGTCCTTGGGCCAGTTTGGGGTCCTGTGGTATTGACTACTACATGCTACATACTAGCTGGTTTCCTCGCTTTCTAGATCATTTGGAACCATTAAGCTGTATGTTTTAAGAAGCCTAGGTCTGATTTAGTTCAGGTTGATTCAATTATGTCTTCATCGCTTTTGAGTTGGTTGAATGAGTTGACATGAGATTAAGCCCAACAAAAGAAAAGGCAGGGTAGCAACAGCTGCCGGCCAGGCCTGGCGACTAGGTAGGGGTCTTGGGAGGCCTTGCACCTTCTCTTTTGTATATGTTAAGAAGTACATTTAGAAATGTTCTGTTACTGTACGCCCCCCCTCCCCTGCCCCCCCCCCCCAATGGATGCCCTGGTTGATATCAGCTAAGACTTAAAATACTAAATTTTATAACACTTTGAGTGAATAATCTAGCGTTTCTAAAAAGGCCTGTCGTGTCTGGAGGGGCAAGTGCGGAGTAATAACCTAATTGCTTTTTGTCTGAAAAATATAGCAGTCAAACCACTGGTTTGTGCTTGCTTAGTTAATGTGTCTAGGAACTTTTAAGGTGTGTCCTTTAATGGTAGATGACTTTTTCTGAGAAGTCCTGTTTATTTTAGATACTGTTTTGTTCAGTATCCCAAAGACTCGTATTAGTGTGTGTGCGTTTGATCCTGGTGTTCTAGTGAAAAACCCCTCCCACCGCCCCAAATTGCTTCCATTTTTAATCAGTTATAGAAGGTCTTAAATTCAAGAGGCAGTGTGACTTACTTAAAAATCCTCTTGTCAGTAGCCACAAGGCACACCATTTATTTGGCTTGTTTGTTCGAATAGGGTTAATAATCTGATTGCTTGGAATGTTAATTATTTAGCGTGAAGAAGAGGAAGCCTCCTCCTTGTCGGCTCCACGTTGGTTTGCGTGCTGGGGGAGGAAGTGGGGGAGGATTATGACTTCTCCAGGCGAAGGACACACTTTTCCTTAGTGTCCAACTTGGTTCCAACCTTTTATCTTCACAGCACCTTCCAACGCTTGGCAGTGTGACCTTTGCTGTTTTTTAATAACTTGTTAAGATCGAAGTTTAGCAGTGGTCTGGGGTTCATATCCTTCCCTTTCACTTCCTAATCAAAAAAAGGAACTAATACACCACGTTGATAAAATTTGTAGAAAATACTTTCCCCCTTCACCCTGAAGAATCTATTTAGATAACAGCTTGATATCCCCCCCCCCCCCCCCCCCCCCAGGTAGTAGAGGGGAAGAGGACGGAGGAGTGCTAGGGTTTGCCTTTACTCTTTAAGGTGGAGGCTGATTTGCATTCTCTTTGTAAGCCTCCATTTTTTGGCAGTGGAACTTCTGGGAGGAGTAGCCGCCCGTCTCCCTTCCAGTGGACCTTTAAAGAGGAAATCAGAAAATAAGACTTCATCATCCAGTCGCTTACAAACTGATGAAATCATTAAGGAATATAATGGCCTGGCAACGACGGAGTCCCTCTCTCCTCATTTCAGATAATCACTTTACTCTCTTTTAACAACATTTATGATGAAATGGCATGTTTTTGCCACAGCAGGGTTGCCTTTTCCCAACCCTGGAGCACTCTTAATTCCGAGACGCTTGATTAGAGCCTCAGGGGTCCCCAAAGATGTGTTTTCCCACTTTATAAAATTACATTCTTTTCTCCCTGTTGTCACAAAAATGATATTGGTTGATAAGAACTTTTGAGTAGTTTTAATGACTCTTGACTGCCTACTATCTACTACTTGATTTAAAAAAAAAAAAAGATACTTTGATCTGACTCTTTTAGGACTGTGCATGATCTGGACCCTTTTTTATGTTTCACGTGAAGCTGTGTTTCCATTTGCTCAAAGACCATTTCATTGTCTTTCAATGTTCACATTGTCCCATCCCACACATGCCAGGATGGCCTGTGTGTGAGTTTTTTTGAGGTTGCTGGGGATGACTTACTTTAAATGGCTCATTGCTAATTTCCTATTTCAGTGTAACCCCCTGGCAGTTTGTTTAGTAAATGAATTGGGAAGTTGAAGCCAAGGTCCCGAACAATGGCTATATATTTTCAAGGTTTAGAATTGTACAGTAGGAACGAGAAACCTGAGACCGTTGTATAAGCTGATGTATAAGCTGATGAGTATTCCGCTAGAATAAAGTAAGTGCAAGGAGATTTTAATTTAAACGACTACATCTGGAATACACCTAATAGTTTTCAAAGAGTTACTGAGGTGTTACAAGTAAAAACCTGGAAGGTGTTTACAGAATAGCTACTGAGCTGAAATGAAAGAAATCCTAATCATATTAAATGCTCCAAGTAGGGAAAGGTTTAGTTACAGCCTGTAAACTAAAGGAGGCTGGAAGAGTCTCGATTTGTACATCTCACCTCCAGATTTGGGGGGGGGGGGGAGGGGTGTTAACCAGATTAAAATGCACGTGGAAGAGAGAATGAATTACACAAAGACAGCAGGAAATTTCTGAAATTCGGGAGAGGGAAAGCTTGATCGTCCTAACCGAATGGCCTCCTTTTGGGGGCAGCAGAAAGTTCTTGAAGTGTTGGCTGTTAGGAAGGGAGGCGATCTGGGCGATTCCTCTCCGACCGATAACACAGTTAGGCAAATTGGTAGTGGTGTGTGGGGCAGAGGATTTTGAATGGAGACCACGAGGGCAGCTGGAAGTCTGACTTTGAGGAAGTGCGACCACCGTCCTTCTCTAAAATCTGCCGTTCAGGACGAGGAAGCTCAACTCTTGTTTAGAGCTGGCTTCCAAATAAATGCTGGGGCTCCCCCCCCCCCCCCCCCCCCAGCAGCCAGCTGCCGCCACAGACCGCCCCTTTATGCTTAACATTGGAATGTTCATTAAACGACTTCACATTTGAACATTTGTTGACTGACTGTTCTTAACATCCCATTACTTCCTGCCCAGGCTAACTACATAACTGAGTTACTGGAAATCAGGGGCCAGTTTGGTAATTTTATGATCACGTTGAGAAATAAAATTACTAAACCTGAAAAGACAGCCGGGGAAGTTAAATGAGAGAATTGGTTTGAATTCCTGGGCTTTTGTTCCGAAGCTTTACCTAAGTTGTTTTTGACCTCCGCATTCCTTCAATTCGGGCTGAAGAGCTTCTGTTACCCGGAGTCAGATGCCAGTTTTTTAATGGATTCGTTTGTGTCTTGTGTATCGTTGTTCATTAGTTGCCAGCGTTGTCAGGAAACGTTTTGAATTTAAACTATGGTTCTGTGGACCGGAGCTAGAGTCCACATCTGTTTTGTTCTCGAATCCCATTAGGAGAACTGCTTGTTTGTTTGTTTGTTTGTTTTTTCTCCTACCTGTGTCCATCGGGGTGACTTCAACACAGTTCATTTACACCAGAAGCCGTGTGTTTTGGGTTTTTTTAAAATCGGTGGCTAATTTTTTTTTTTCCAGTCCAGCATACAAATCTAAGGAACAGTGATTATATACGTATTAATTGAAAGGAGAGCTTTTCCCTGAATTTTGAAAGCAAACAGGTGACTTAAAAGAGCCAGACCTACAACCTTAGTATTTACTCAACAGAGATAGGGAGGGGAATCTTTAAATGTTGGCTAAAGAAAGAGCGCCTGCCTTAAAAGGCCGTGCCCGTGTTTATATTTAATCTGGTTCGTTAAATTGGGTATAATCAAGAGCACTCACCATTTGGCCTTGTGGAAAAAGTGGTGTAGGTGTGTGGGGTAGCGTTGTAGGGTTAGGGTTCTAGTTCCTTCCATACCTATATATGCAGTTATCTGTGTGTGCAGATACACAAGCGTTTCCTTTGTGGGGAGCGAGAGAATATAGGTAAAGATAGGTTGGCTTTTTTTTTTTTTTTTAATTGAAATCTCTCTTTTTGGTGCAGTTCTGTCTAACATCTTTCCAAAAGTAGTTAAGGTGTACTACTGGTGAAGTGGCAGGAATGGAATCTCACAGATCGCAAGGCTTCAGCTGATGGCTGCATTAAAATTCTTGTTTTATCCATTTCCCTTGTAGTTCTCTTTTTCCCATCAGGATGGGATTTGTCAAAGCCAGTTTACAGACCGCAGGATCTGTTAATATTGATAATACCGAAACTAAAACTAGTTATGTGGCTTCAAGTTCACGTTGAGATCCTTTAACTGACTTTAATTGATTTGGAATGAATCAGGCAGAGTTTTTAATCCTGACACTCAAATGGACGAATATGATCGTATATTTTTATAGTATTCTGGTCTCTAATTGTATTTAGAACTGGGCCCTTATTACAGTTTCAGGAAAATGAGATGGCCGTAGGATCTTCCCAGGCTTTGCCTTGGAACCGGCCAATGGCTTTTTTATTTTTAAGCCATTTGCTTTTGACTAGTTTTAGATTGTGATGCTGAATATAACCTTTTGAATATTTTAATCTTTTCACTGAACTTTTAAACATCTTTTCACAGCTATATTAGGAAAGTTGGGTTGACCATTCAGCTCATGGGTGTGACCTTGGTGATTTCCTTGAAATAGTGTTGAAGGATTTAAAGTTACAGGTTTGGACTGTCGCTGTGGCGTGACTATGTGCAGTTCTCCTCACTTGTCGGATTAAGGAAAAAACTCTTCTATGTGTAACGTACAGAAGGAACGTTTACAGAAAAACTGTTAAGTTTCCTGACCAGATCTTGGAGATAATTTCGCCCTTTACAGGATACAAATGAAACAGGCCAGAGACTAGCAGTTTGTTTGGGTGAAATATTTTAATGATCATATATTTGGACACTTCAGTGACTCGGAGGGAAAAAGCAGAATTGCAGGAATACTGCATATTACTTCGTTATAAACAGAATTGTGTGTCTTTGACAGTTTTTGAGGACTTTGAATTCCTCTTGCTCCATCATAGGGTAATAAATATTCCATATCAAAAAATGTAAGATAACCTGTTTAGCTAAGGTGGAGGCATGCTGTCTGTAAAGGTTAACAGTGTGAGTACGTTTGTACATGAAGGACTCTTCCCAAGTCACAGCAATTGTCAGCAAGGTGGCATTTCCTTCTAATTTGTTGTGCTTAAGCACAGATTATTGTATTTTTTTCATTAAGCATTGTATAATGTGTAATATTTGCTAATTTCAAAATCTATAGATAGTGGCAGAATCTCCCGAGCTTTACTCCCCATGGAGCATCTGCTTTAAAACAAAACAAACAAACAAAAAACAGAAATGGCCTAAAGAGCATTAGACTGCTATTTTAGGCACTTCTAAGCAATATGGTTCCTACTGTTTTTCAAAGATTATGTTGTTGTAAATTTTTTTTAAAGTATCTAATCACAGTATAAAGTAATCACCAGGACTCTTGCGGAATACGAGGTTATGCCGGATAACCTCTTGCCTCGGGTGCCTTGGGGGTGTATAGCTGAAGGTTAAGTGTATGGTCTCCCTGAGTAAAGGTTTAAGAACGTTTTTTTAAACACTGACAAACAGTTTTGCAGACTGCCTTTCAGGAAGCCTAGTATGTTCTGAACACTCAGCTTCTCTGCAAACTAAAAGCATTTAGATTCTAGGGGTCGGATTAAGATCCTCCCCCTCCTTCCTCCTCCAGTTCTTTGTGAAGACAGACAACTTCCTGGGCCGGCAGTGCCTTGGTGTGCCTGCCGTGGCTTCTGTGTTGCTCCACCTGGAGAACGAGGCTCTAGAAAGGCTGTGTGTGGGTGTGCACTTCACTCGACTGGAATGGTTGTTATTAACAGTAATTAGATTAGAATGTGTATTTTTTGGTAAGTTTTGTTATTATTCAAGTATTATTGCAGTCACTGTTAAAGATTGGGGGTTTTGTTTAGCAGATTGGTTTTAAGTGATACAGGTAATTGGTTTATAGTTTAAGGAAGTGTTTAGTCTGCAAACGGTGTCTTAAGTCAAGAGTCCGAGGCATTTGTTGTCAGATTTGCCTAGCTTGTCCTGCACGTCTGTTTTGGTGGGTCAGTAAGGAGCGTAGTTTAAAATCTGAGTGATAAGGTTTTGCCTATGCTGGTCAACTTCATGGTAGGATTAATTAGGATTCTTGTTTTTTTATTATTACACCCTTGAAGCTGCAGAGGATGGTAAATTAGATGGCAGCCACGGAGAGCCGTGTTGAAAGAAGTTCTCATGAACATTCGGGTTAATTTTAATATCAGATCAGTTCAGACTGGCGACTGTGGCCAGAGATGTGCATTACTGATTGTATACCTGTACTGATGATGTTAGTGTTTGTTAATTTATTCACCAGGGGTTTATTGAGGGCCCGACCCCATGCCAGGGACCCCTTCTAGGCATGGGGACATCATGGTGAACAAGGTCGACGGGGTCTCTGCTCCTGGGCTCTTCAAACAGGTGGCCCAGGGTTTGCAGATGTTGGCTGAGTAGTAAGGATTGCCATGACTCACCGGGAGTCTAGTGCTTAGGACAGTTGGGCACAGTCGATGGCCATCACAATCTGTGCCAGAAGCTTCCCTTGAGGAGGAAGTGCTTCAGGTTTTGCCTGGGAGGTTCTCCTTCCCCATCTGACCCTCGTAGGAGACTCCTGGAGCTGGGGGGCCTAGGACGTCCTTCCCCTCATCTCCAGGCCTCTGTTCCGCTCCTACTTTTTTTTTTTCCTTTTTGCACTGTGCCTCCTTTACTGATCCTCTGGGTCTTGTGTTAGAAGCTGATGATGACTTCTTTAACCCAGATATTTGAACATTTCAGAGATAAAAATTGAAACTAAACTGAGGCATTTCCTTCTGGTCACGCCATTACCCTGGATTGGAAATAATAGGGATGTTATGTACCCACACCATGTTTCTAATTCAGAGGTTGAGTTTAGGAGTGGTGTCTTTTGGGGAAAGATTATTTGTAGGAAACTGGAGTTCCCCCAAACTTAAAATATCAGAGAGTAGTACAATTTCTGACATACGTACACACACACACACACACACACACACACACACACAGGTCCAACATAGAGGACTAACTTTGATTTTGGCAAATTAGGACATTAAAAAAAGTACTGATTGCCATTGCCACTCTTTCATTTTAAAAAAGCTAGTTTGCAACCCCCAAATAGAAAGGACCTCAAATAGAGGACAGCCTCTATTCAAATTGAAATTAATCTGTGTCGTTTGTGTAGGACTCACTGAGTTGTTTCTCTGTTTTTCATCTAGATGTTGCCAGTGAAGACAGTGTTGTCAGTTTGATAACTGCTTGTCTAGAGTATGTACTGTTATTTCTTCAGTTAAAATATTACCTGGTACACCGGCATTCAGTAAATACAGACTACATAGAACCCTAAATTATCAGTTACGTTTTTCAAATATCACTTAATATCTTGATTGGGAAAGCATCAAATATTCTTTGGTGTCTGTCTATCCATACATGTAGCTCTGCCCCTGGAACCCTAGACATTGGGAACTCTTAAGGGTGATCCTGTAATTTAACCGCCTGCAGTAGGTAGATGAAGGTGAGGTAGGTAGGTGGTGGTGACAACTTTAAGGTTGTGACTTAGCCAGAACTAGAACTCGGGCCTTTGGAGTGTTCTGTTAAAGCCCACCAAGCTGGTAGCCAGCCCAAGAGTTTTATCCTCCATTGTGATCACAACAAAGGACTCAGAAATTAAGATAAAACACTTCAGTACCTTCTTTCTTTTCCCTAATCTTTGATCTGCAGCCTTATTTAGAAAAGCTTCATGTTAAAGATCTAGTGTATTCAAAACTAAAGATAGCAAAGAGCATGAGAATTTTCTTCTATTATGAGTATAAAGAAGGGGAAGAAATGTTTCCTTGTCTTCTCTGAGCCTAGAGGCCCTTGCTCTTTGAGGAAGTGGAGAGAAGGAAAGTCAAGTCAAGGTGGTGGGAGTAGTTTGCAAGTCTTTTTGTTCTGTTGGGTGGAATTAACAGACTTCAGGTTAAGTAGCTGAGTCTATTTAGAAACAATTCTGTGCTTGCCAGAAAGGTGGAGGGGAGGGTGTTGGGTTTGGAGGTTAATTCTTCTCCAAGAATGAAAATTGGCTTCTAAATCTGAGCCTGCAGAGCCACATAAAGTAATCATGCATTTTTCACCTGGCCAGTGCATAATGGGAAGGGTGGGTTAAAAGTGGGAGGACCCGTTTTCTGATGAAAGACTGAGCCATGTTGACCCTGCCGTGTGGAGGATTTTCAAGTGTACCCTCACCGAGTAGCCTGGTGCGTGTGTTTCCTTGTTTGTTGTGTGCACAAGGGAGCCCTACCCTGACTTTGTTGAAGGCAGTTTCTGCCTTCTGAAAAAGCAGCTGGGATTTGGGCCGTGGGTTGAGGGCTAGAATATCCTGTGAACCAAAATGATTCAGGTTCCCCTTGGCCACGATGAGCCTCATTCTGAGGTGTTCTGTAGTTTTTGAATGTGGATTTTAGGAAAGGTTCCTGTTCTCGTGTGTGTTGTTGGCCTGTGCGTGTGTGATCTTCGAGGGTGCTGTTCGGCATTTGTGTCTCTGGACTGTATAGAAGACAGTTTGAAGTTCGGGCTTTAAACGTTTCATTTAGAGAGGGCCTTACTTGGCATTCTTCACAGTTGGTATCCTCTCTAGATTTGCAGGGGCTCTTTGTAAGGACACATATTGCATTGCAGTGGCATTTAAACTGCATTCAGCTGAATTTAACCGTTTCTGTCCTGAATCTTAAAGTTTAGACTTCAATCATTAGAGCACCACGTTTTCAGTTTCTTCCCTGGATGAAAATCCAGCGATTTGGTAAGTGTCCTGATTGGGTAAAATGCTAACGATTTAATTAACGGGCACGTTTAACAGGATGCGCGATGTTAGTCGAAAGCCGAGTGGACGAGCGAGGCACCTCTTCTGCCACGAGCGGACCAGCTGTGCGTCGTCCACACCGGGCTTCTCTTCCCTCTGGCCGCAGCCAGCTAACCATTTCTGTGGTTTTTGGTTTTTGTTTTTCCCCCTCTAGGTTTTGGAAATCCCTGGTCTCCAGGTTGCTGGGATTGACTTCTTGCTCAATTGAATCACTCACTCAATGGAGACAAAGAGAATGAACGCTCCGTGCTGACTCATATTTGAATCAAAGCGCTGGGGAGTCTGTCTGCCTTGTTTGTGCAAAGAACCAGTGGTTGGCTCTGCCACCGAGCTTCCTAAGACTTTTGAAGATAAGAAGCTACGGGAATATATACTTTGCTTTTGAACTTTTGTAACCAATACTCGTTCTCGTTTTAAGTCCAGGGCTGCTGGGGGCGTGAGTGACAAGTCTTACAAGTGGCCTTATTCCAGTTCCAGAAATCCCTCCACCGGATTCTTATTTTGTATACAATCCTAAAGTGCCAGGAAACATGCCCACTCAGTCCCTGCTGGTGTATATGGATGGACCAGAAGTTATTGGCAATTCTCTTGGTACCCAGATGGAGATAGATGATGCCGTGTCCATAAAAGGGACCACCGCCGTTCCTTTCCGAGCTACGCAAGAGAAAAATATAATCCAGATCGAAGGATATATGCCCTTGGACTGCATGTTCTGCAATCAGACCTTCACGCATTCAGAAGACCTTAATAAACATGTCCTGATGCAACATCGGCCTATCCTTTGCGAGCCGGCCGTTTTGCGTGTGGAAGCGGAGTACCTGAGTCCTCTGGACAAGACTCAGGTGAGAACGGAGCCTCCAAAGGACAAGAACTGCAAAGAAAACGAAGAGTTCAGCTGTGAAGTGTGCGGGCAGACGTTCAGAGTCGCTTTCGACGTCGAGATCCACATGAAGAAGCATAAGGACTCCTTCACTTACGGCTGTCATGTGTGCGGACGGAGGTTCAAGGAGCCCTGGTTCCTTAAGAACCACATGCGGACACACACCGGCAAAGCGGGGGCCAAGAGCAAACTGCAGCCGGGCGCCGAGAGCCCCGCCACCATCAACGAGGTGGTTCAGGAGCACGTGGCCGAGAGCATCTCCTCTCCTTACAAAATCTGCATGGTTTGTGGCTTCCTGTTTCCAAATAAGGAAAGTCTGATCGATCACAGGAAGATGCACACCAAAGACACTGCTTCCGGCAGCGGAGGCACACAGACAGACTCTCCGCAGGGGGGGATGCCAGCTCCGGGGGAAGAGTTCCTGCAGTTCTTGAACTTGAGGCCCAAATCGCACCCCGAGACCGGGAAGAAGCCCACCAAATGGATACCTCAGCTCGATCCGTTCACCACCTATCAGGCCTGGCAGCTGGCCACCAAAGGAAAAGTCGCCGTCTGCCGAGAAGTGAAGGAGCAGCCGGGGCAGGAGGGCAGCACCGACAACGATGATTCGTGTTCCGAAAAAGAAGAGCTCGGAGAAATTTGGAACGCCGGAAAAAGCCATTCCGAAGGTTCTGGAAAGCCCAAGCCCAGCAAAAGCGGCTGCGCGGGCCTCTCCCAGGACAAGGAGAAGCCCAGACCCTCTGGCGGTGAAGTGCCTTCCGTGGAAGCCGACCCAAAGCTGTCCGGGAACAAAGAGAAGCCGACGCACTGCTCGGAGTGTGGCAAAGCCTTCCGGACCTACCACCAGCTGGTCTTGCACTCGAGGGTCCACAAGAAGGATCGGAGGGCCGACGCCGAATCGCCAACCATGTCCGTGGACGGAAGGCAGCCTAGGACGTGTTCTCCGGACCTAACCACCGCCCTGGATGAGAATGGAGCCGTCGATCGAGAAGGCGGTTCTGAAGATGGGTCTGAGGACGGACTTCCGGAAGGGCTCCATTTGGGTAAGTGAGGCGCTCCGTTGCGTGCTGTCCTTCCTCCGCCTCGAGCCCCAGACAGCGCTGGCAGGTCGGGGTCGGAGAGCCGGGTTTGGGTCCAGGCTCCTCTGGTACCCTCCTCGTTGTAAGTTCACCTAACCTCTCAGGGCTTTGATTTTTCTCAAGCTTTCTTCCTGTTCTGAAAACTGTGTGATTTTTTTTTTTTTTTTTTTTTTTTTTTAAATATCTGGCTAACAAGCGACGCACATTATCTTAACTGGGGCAGTTTTGCCCCCAGCGGAACCTGGTAGTGTCTAGAGGTCTTTTTGGGTGTCACAACTGCGTTCGTGTTGTGCTGCTGGCGTCCCGGTGGGTAGAGGCCAGGGATGCCGCCGAGTGTCCTCCCGTGCCCAGCACGCCCCCCCCCCCCCCCCCCCCCCCCAGCAAGTCATTGTGTGGTCCTCGTGTCCCGTGAGCTCAGGGTTGAGAGACCCTGGGCTTCGCTCCATTCTTCCGGCCAACCTGATCTCATCTACAAAAACAAGGTATCCTTCGATACAACAGACTTCCCCTTCCTTCAGGACCCAGCCCTCATGCATTTATTCCAGATGGTTTTCTAGGGTCACGAAAGGCACTGGGAATGATGATCAGCCAGAGCAAGGGTACTGAGAGAGTTTGGTGAGTACTGAGAGTTTGGGGCTACCTGGTACCCTCTCCTCCCATGTCTGGGGGGACTAGTGTTCGTTAACGGTCAGCTCAGGAACTAAGTCCATTTGTGCTCAAAATAGAGGGAACGCGAAAGCACCAAAGATGCTTTAAAGGAATCTTGCTGCTCAGGTTTTCTTTTTTTTTTTTTTTTTAAATTTTTTTTTCAACGTTTATTTATTTTTGGGACAGAGAGAGATAGAGCATGAACAGGGGAGGAGCAGAGAGAGAGGGAGACACAGAATCGGAAACAGGCTCCAGGCTCTGAGCCATCAGCCCAGAGCCTGACGCGGGGCTCGAACTCACGGACCACGAGATCTTGACCTGGCTGAAGTCGGACGCTTAACCGACTGCGCCACCCAGGCGCCCCACTGCTCAGGTTTTCAATGTCCTAATTAATGGCTTTTATAGGAGACAGAAGCTGTCACTGACACATTGTGTCTTGAGGCCCCGTGGACATTATATCTAAGGCAGAGAGATCCCACCCGTGTGCTTCAAGCCTTGCCCATCTGCGCTTAAACCAGAGACTTGGCATATCCGTTTAGTAAGATTTGGTTTGAATAAAGGACTCTCCTGCTGGAAGACAGTTAAAAGAACCCCTGCGTCTTCAGCAGCCGAGTGATGGGAACGTGAATTAGTCTTAGAGAAACATGATCATTCACAAAAGTGGTCTTTGGTTTCAGCCGCTGCCTTCTTTCACTGTAACTTGATGGCTGGCTAGTCAGAACTCGAGTGTGAGACCCAAGATAAGTTTGACCAGATGATCCTCCCCAAACCAGTGCCCTGGTTCTTTTTCTGATTACATGATGGATGTGAGAACAAGCTGTTAGTTCCTCTGGAGTATTTAGAATGGTTGGACTTCGATGGGACACAAGGAAACCTAGCACTTAGCATACTACAGCCTTCGGGAATCTCGAAAGCACATTATGGTGTCTTAATGACATCATAAAGAAGGCCTTGAACACAGACCTCTATCTTTATAGTGGTCCCTGTTAGCGTGGGTCCCATTCTCAGGGGCATGTAGTAGTAAATGGGGAGATAATTAGGTCCGCCAGCTGCCCTGAAAGAAATCAAATGGCCAGTCACATTCTGCCAGCAGGTGGTGTGGGTGGTGGGGGCCGGAGAATCGGTGGAAACCTTGGTGGTTGGGCAGATAGAATGCCCCATGATAATCGCTGGGAGCGCCGCGACTTGCCTGGAGGCGGGTTCTCCCACTGCATTGTTTTGTGGCGGATTACAGGTTGCTTAACATTTCTTTGCCCTGATTTCTGTTTGCAAAATTTGGTTCGGCAACCCTTGTCTTCCACCGCCCAAGGATCATTTCAGCAGCCTATTGGTAAAAAAAAGTTTGCAGTTCTTTAAAACTCAGAGGTGATGCCCAAGGAGCAGGAACCAGGTATATGTGGGCGTTTCGTGTCCTTTCTGTTAAAAGAGAGGCATTTCATAACTTTTTGGGTATGCTGCAACATAACAAATTCTGATGCATACTTGGGAGTAGGAAACTGCAGTAAAGTTCAGACGTGGCTAGGTGGGTGTGATTGGAAGACAAAGCTAGGCATTCTGTGTCGAGAGAATTGATCCTCCTCAATTTGTATCATGACGGGGGTGGTTTCCATTTGGCTTACTGTTTTTTTACCATCAGCCTGGCTTTCTTTTAGATTTACTTTAAAGAAGATCAAAAGACAAAGTAAACATTTTGTTTTTATATTTGTTCTACTTGAAAATAGGTTTAACGGTGGTTATTCGTGTAATTCTTCTTTTTTAAGTCTTCATGACATCTTTTCCCATCAGTGCTTGTTCCTGCTGTTTGAGAATGTGTAGAGCTGGATACATTTTCCTCGGGGAGTTGAGGGGGAATCATGCAATCTGGTCTCTGTTGTACTGGAGGCTGCCCAAGGTTTGCTCCTAAACTGCTTTTTGAATCTGTAAACCAAATGTATACAGTCCAAAATGCAGAGTGAGGAAGGAGCAGGGAAAGGAGGCCTTTCAAAGGTTGGAGTTCGGTTTTCAAGGCAAAACGGCCAGTTTAGTGACGCTCAATTTTAAGAGATGGCTTCACTGCTCTTGTCCTCATTGTGTAGTGTGTGTAGTAAGAGGAGGTTGATCTAGAACTCTGACACTCAGTTTTGTGGGAGTGGGCATCTTAACTGTAGCAAGTGGAAGGGTCTTTTGGAGGGCTGGAGTTTAAATACAATAACCCTTTAAATGAGCGTCCCGGCAGACCTTTCCTCTCTTGTAGCAGAGATACATTCTCCTGGTCAGTGCAGTTTGAAGTTTCAAGTTTAACCCACTGTCACTCGGGGACAGATTCTGATTGGTCTCAGGTATATCTTGTCCACACGAGTGCTGGCGAATGATACGGTTTGCTTTCCAAAACATGCTAAATTTTGACAAACAAGGTGTTTGACCCAATGCCAAACCTTTTATTTTCTGTGCCGATTAGGTTGTGCTTGCTACCCTCTAGTGGTAGCTGGCCTGATCTTAGGATCGCCTTCTGTCTGGTTGGGAAAACTGGCAATTGATATTGGCTCAGTTTTCTAAATCAGTTACTCTGAAGAAGCTGGTTATTGCAGCCAGCGAGTGTAGGTCCAGCAGGCATGTCGCAGACGTGTTGGGAGAACAGAAAGTTGCCCGTGCATGTCAGTCTGTTAAGTGATCTTTCCTGTGATTGAGGCAAATGAGGAATGGACTCTTCTAACGATCCACTAAGTTGGCTGTACTCGGGAAACAAAAACAAAACAAAAGAAAACAAAACACAAGGCACGCATGTTAAAAAGCTTGCAAGACTTCAGATGACCTCCAAACAGTGTTTGGTATGTTCCTACCCTTTCTGGTTTACCCCAGCACTAATATATACAAGCTATTTTATGCTTTTCCAAAAATGCTTCCATCAAAAATACTGAAAGCCCACTTGCCTTACTCATGTACTCGAGCTGTCTTCTTACATAAATATTTTTGTTTCTGCTTCAAGATAAAAATGATGATGGAGGAAAAATAAAGCATCTTACGTCCTCAAGAGAATGTAGTTACTGTGGGAAGTTTTTCCGTTCAAATTATTACCTCAATATTCATCTCAGAACGCACACAGGTAAGGAGCTTCCTAGATCTTTAATTCTTACTGGCTTAAACGATTATGATGCGGTTCTTTGTGTTTCTTTTTTTAATATTGTCGTTCAACTATTCTGTTAGGTCCTTGGAGAATAGTTTGACTCAGTGTGTAGTGTGCTAATGGCAGTCTGCTAGTGTCATTTTGTAACTCGATCTGTTCCTGATTTTGAACGTAGTTTATTTACTTTCTGACTATTGTAGCCTCTCATCTTATTACAACTTGCTCTTTATCTTTAGGATGTTTTAATGCCACAGCTTTTTTTGGTATTGGTTTTTATGATTTGGGATGAAACGAGAATATGTTTAGAATTTCCTTGAGATTGTAGAAGCAGCTGTACCATAATGGTTTACAAGGCTTAAGGTTAAGTAAGTTTAAGGCGCACTATTTAAGACGCTATTCACATTTTCAAATACTCAGTGGAGTGAGGGTGATGAAGCAAGCAGCTGGGGGAAAAACCCTGGATATGAAGGTCAGCAGGGAGAAAGGAAAAGGAAAGACCCTACATTCTCTCTTAGATGATTCTAGTTTCCAAAGATCTGGTTTGACGCTTTTCATAAACTCGTGTCATACAGTGACATTTGTTGTTTTAGGTGAAAAACCATACAAATGTGAATTCTGTGACTATGCTGCAGCCCAGAAGACCTCTCTGCGGTATCACCTGGAGAGACATCACAAGGACAAACAGATCGATATGGCTGCGGAAGTCAAGAACGACGGGAAAAACCAGGAGCCCGAAGATGCACTACTTACCCCCGACAGTGCGCAAACCAAAAATTTGAAAAGATTTTTTGATGGTGCCAAAGATGTTAAAGGCAGCCCACCTGCAAAGCAACTTAAGGGGATGGCCTCTGCCTTTCCGAATGTTCTGGGCAGCACTGTCCTCTCACCAGTTCACAAAGATACTCAGGATTTCAATAAAAATGCAACCGATGACAGTACTGATAGAGTCTGCAAAACTCCTGCCCCCGCCTATTTGGATGCGTTACCCAAGAGAGCGGCGGGTGACCCTCAGGCGCAGGAACCCACGTGTAGAACAGAGGTGGGGGTCCCCGGAGGTGCGGCCCATGCGGCCGAGGTCGGTCACCGGGAGAAGCACGCGGGGACGGCGACGGCAGCCGAGGGCAAGCACAAGGCCAGCGCGGACTGCCAGGAGAAGCCTCTGAACCTGTCCCTCGGGGCGCTTCACGGCTGCCCGGCCATTTCTCTGAGCAAAAGTTTAATCCCAGGGATCACCTGCCCATTTTGTACCTTCAAGACCTTTTATCCCGAGGTTTTGATGATGCACCAGCGACTGGAGCATAAGTACAACCCCGACATCCACAAAAACTGCAGGAGCAAGTCTCTGCTGCGAAGCCGGCGCACCGGCTGCCCGCCCGCCCTGCTGGGGAAGGATGTGGCCCCGCTGGCGCACTTCCCCAAGCCCAAGGCCAGGCCCGCGCCCGCGCCGCCCGCCAAGGCCGCGCCGGCCGACCGGGACCGGGACCGCGACCGCGACCGGGGGAAGCCGGGCCCCGCCGCGCCCGCCAGGCCCCCGCCGCCCCCGGGGCTCGACCCCAGCACTTTAGCGCCCAGCAACCTGAAGGCGCCGCGGCCGCCGCACCAGCCGCAGCCGCAGCCCGGCGGGGCCCAGGGGGTCACCCGGCCGCCGGCCGACGCCGCCAACCCAGAGAGGGGCCGGAGGCCCGAGGCCAAGGCCAGGGCACCCGCCGGCCCTGCCCCGCCCGGTCCTGCCGCCGCCGCCGCCGCCAACGGCTGTGCGGAGCGTCCCTGGGCGCCGCGGGGCCGCGACCCCCCGAGCGGCCGCCCCGCCGAGCCCGGAGAGCCGCTGCCCAAGCGGCCGCGGCCAGACGCCGAGCCGCCCGCGCCCACCTTCCGCCGGGCCTTCGAGCTGCCCAAGTACCACGTGGTGCGCGGCCTGCAGTCGCTGCTGCCCGCCGAGTGCGTGTGCCCGCCGCCCGCCGCGCTGCCGCCCAAGCCGCGCGCCGCACCCGCGCCGCTCTTCGCCTGCGGGCCCGCCGCCGAAGGTGAGGCTGGGGGAGGGGTGCGTGGATGCTCTGGGTCACCCCCGGGAAGGTGAGGCTGCGGCTGCGGCTGCGGTTGGGGTTGGGGGCTGCGGACAGGCCCTGGGCCTGCCGCCGAAGGGGAGGCTGGGGGGGCGGGGGAAGAGGCCCTGTCCTCCCCCTCCCCGCCCAAGGGGAGGCCAGGGGAGGGGTGGATAATAGGCCCTGGGCTCCCTGGGGAAGGTGGAGGGGGGTACGGACCCTAGGCCGCGGGAGTGGAGGAGGGGGTGGGCCCTGGGCCTGGGGGCTGCTGAGGGTCAGGGGTGGGGGGATGGACAGACCCGGGGGCCCACGCCCTCCAGGCTGAAGGCCACACTCCCCGCCTGCAGCCAGCTCACAATGCTAGTGAGGTCCGGGGCGCCCTGGGCAGTGCTGCCTCCCCACCCTTCATGCTGAAGCCCTTTGGAGCCCAGCCCAGTCTGTCCCTTCGCCTGTATGAGTGGTCTGTGGGTGGGCAGTGTCCCCACTAGCCGGTGACAGATGCGCTGTGAGCCCCCTAGGAGCATGCGTCTTCCACCAGGAGCAGAAAGTATGAGAACCTCAGTGGACATTCTTTTGATGCTAGGACTCTAGAATCAGACCGTTTTTGTTAAATATTCAGCGCATTTTAAAAGCCTCACCCTTTTCCCATATGGACAATTTTTTTCTTAAATGATGAAGTGTTTTATTTAGATTTGGTCTTTCTTCATCTTTTGGAAACTCTGAATGCCGCAAGGTTAGCAAGTCCATTATATACATCTTGTAATCCCTTCACATACTAGGCACACAATGTACAGGGTCATGCGTCAATGTAATATCAACACAGCATCAACATTTAAGCAGTAGGTAACGTTTCACATAAAAGAGGCTCTATGCATCATATGGCCTGACCCCACAGAAAGCAAACGTTAGAATGCCATTTCAGCAGTTACAGTGTTGGTAGAATCAATAGAGTTAATTTGTTTCATACCCATCATATATTTCCATCAGACATCCATAAGGAAGAAGGAAGGGACAAAACCCGTTTTTCCCCTGTGGGTAAATTGTTACAAGTCGAAGAGGACTTTGGAGTTCTCCCCATGGAAGTGTTTTCAAAACCCCTGCTTCCTTCCGGCCTCTTTCCCTTAGAGGCCTGTGGCGCTTTACCTGTGCAGGTGAAGAGGTCGATCAGAGCGTACCGGGGAGCTGTCCCACGAGGCCGACTTAATTAAACCACTTCCTTTGTCCGGTATAAGCCCCGCTGGTCTGTGCAGCCCCAAAGAGAAATCCATTTTCAGACCTCTCAGTTTGTATTAATTTCAAATTAAGGGTTCTGTGTGGCGACAATACTCTTATCAAGGATAGCTTGATGCCAGTTGATATGGTAGGGATAGCAAATTGTAAAACAATTGCTTTTACACACTCCAGTGAATTTTCTAAATCCTGTGATGAAATACTAATTTTTACAGCCTTTTGATTAGAAGTGTCTATTTTTCTCCCTATCGGTTGTTAAAACGGACGTGAGTCAAAACTTTGCCTTTACTTGAAGAGTAGGGCTCTGTGTTGCAAGTGAAAGCCTCTTTTCAAACATCAGTATTTTTTCTCCTCTTCCCCACAGTTATGGTTCATGATGCATGTAGGTTTAAGATAACGTCTACCACCATTGTTTTGGGCTTTATTCCCCGCCCCCCCCACACACTTTGGTGCCGAAACCCGAGACTGTAGCTTACTTACAGTTACTAATGTCATTCTTACTAATGACCACATGGCACTCAGATAATTTTAGCTTCAGTGATTTAAAATTTTGTGCTAGCAAATGTCCTCGAGGCACTTAAAACCATTTCAGTTGTAACGTGCTTTTATGCGTTTTTTGTTTTTTTTTTTTCTCCAATCAGGAAAAAGGCCTGTGTCATATCAACACTTATCTAGCAGCATGCTACAGAAGAGAAACTATGAGAATTTTATTGGGAATGCACATTATCGACCAAATGATAAAAAAACTTGATTTCCTGTTTCGGGTAGGAAAGGTAAGCATATATGATCTATTGATTTTAGTTAATTGAAAATAAACCATCTAGTTCATTCAGTAGAATATAAAGTAAAATTATTTTTGATTTTTAAAGTGTTCTTAAGACTTCCAGTGCGCAGGGTCTCCGGATATCCATGATGATGGTAACTAATAACAATAGTACCGACTGGAATTTACTAAGCATTTATTTCGTGCTCAGCCTGGAAGTGTTTTTATAATCATGACCTCATTTAATCCTTCCCACATGCAGGGGGGGGAGGGTGGGCATTAGGCCAGGGATTAGCAAACCTCCACCTGCTTTTATCTGCAAAGTTTTACTGGCACACAGTCGTGTCCATGCCTTTCCATATAGCTGATGGCTTCTGAGCCACATCAGCAGAATGGTAGTTGTGACAGAGAGCGCATGGCCTGCAAAGCTGAGAATATTTACATTTACATTCTGGCTCTTTACAGAAAATGGTTGCTGGGTTGGGAGGTCCCGTGCACCCTTTACGGATGAGGGTACCGAGACTTGGGTCGCATCCCACTCTTCTTAGTTCTGTCCTAGCATGACCCAAAGCCTGGGCCCCAACCCTCATGCTTAAGAGCTTGTTCAAAACCTCGGTGCATCCTTATCTGTTGAGGGAGGGGAGCGGGACAGGAGCGCAGAGGTGCATTTTGACAATGTGGTTCACGTGGCGAATGTAACCAACTGTAGATACGCAGAAGACTCCAGCAGGACCCTCAGAGTTGTGTTAATTCCGTTGAGTTAATTCCGAGTTTGGCCACAGGGCCTGATGTCCGCACAAGTTACTCTAGACCTCATTTACCAATAAATTGAATGACAACAGCTGGGTTTATGGACAGGTTGGCGTTCTCTCCCAGAAACGCTTTTCTTGTCTAACGCCCACCATGTCCTCCCGGTCCCGTGGCAGGACGTCTCCCTCTTGTTTGCATGTGGGGCCCATCGGGCTGATGCAGGTCTATGCTCCTTTTTCCCCTCACTTAGTCAAAGTAGGAGGAGAAGGAAGTGTTGTCGCAGGAGCGGGATTCAGCGCCCTCTCCATGAAAACAAAACAGTCAATCAAAACAAATCAATCGTTGATAGATTATAAGGCACAGCTGATTTGTAACAGGTTCCTTGCACTGTCGGGGCACAGTCTGTCAGTCACAGAGGATGCCACTGTCCTGTTGGTCCCGCCCCGGCCTCTTTCTGTAACCTCTGAGCATCTCTGCTTGCATTTCCTCTGCCTGGAACATCCTTCTGCATTCTGGGTGCCAGATGACCTCTCTCTGATACGCGGGACCAGTGAACATCATTTCCTCAGGACGTCTGCCGGGAACCAGGGACTTCCCTGGCCGCTGCCCCTTGCTTGTGCAGTTCACCCCCACGTCTGCCCCTCTTACCTGTGTGCCCCGGTTCACTGCTAGCTCCGCTTGAGAGGAGATTGCCTTGTTCACTGCCTCGCCCGCTGCCGGGACCATCACTGATCAAACCCGTTAGCTGTTGGCTGAACAGATAATGTTATCACCTTTCGGTTTCTTGTGGTGGCCTTTGCCAGGCTTCGTGTAACTGATGCAAATGCTGATTCTTGGGGAAATCCTCTTCGTTAAATCACTGTTCAGAATGTAGTAGTATCCTCTGGGGTGGCGCAGCGTTGTGTAGAGTCCTGGTACTTTTATTGCAACGATTTTTTTTTAAGGTTTAATTTGTTAACCTCCACCCCCATCGTGAGGCTCGAACTCACAACCGGGAGATCGAGTCACATGCTCCACCCACTGAGCCAGCCAGGCGCCCCTTCGTTGCAACATTTGAGCTTAAGGGGAACTCCGTGCATTTCTAGATCCCTTTGGTTCTGTTTATTACACTTCTTTATTAAAAGAAAAAAGATTTTCCCAAGCTGTTTTCAGTTTTATCTTGATCCGCTCTCTTGAACCTTTTCCCCCCCATAGGACCCGATGGATGTGTGTTCTGTCCATGAAATTGAGTGAGTCCATCCTTTGAGAAGGCAGATGGCGGAAGCTCGTGAAATAAGCTGTGACCGTGCCGTGCATGTAACATACCAGGAACACTACGGTTTTGTAAAGTTGTTCTGTTAACTTTTGTACCAAATAGCAATAAAAACCATAGTTGGAACAGTTGGGTTGTACACAAATGGAGACTGCAAATCTCTATTTTGTCCCTGAATAATATTTTTTTTAGAGTTGACCAAATAAGGAGTCTTTTGCATACTTGAGCGCTGCTGAACACAAACCATCCGGGTGGGGGGGGCGGGGGGGGGAGAGTCTATAACGAACGCTTGCACCTCAGGTAACTCTGTACATACGTAAGTTCGAAACCTGCTCGTTCAGATACTGTGCGTCCCCTTTCTCTCTCCTGTAGCTCATCCCCATGAGCAGCTCCTGCTGTTTGTGTTCTTTCATGGAAAATGTATGTTTAAAAAAAAAAATTCCCGATGATTTGTATTATGTTAATCCTCCTCAGTGCGTCGTCTTAACAAAATTGTGAACGGAAGTATCGACCCTCTGTGACTATGTGCTGCATATACTGAGGTCAGCCATTCTGAATTCGGTGCCCTTTCATTGCAAGTGTCAGTCTGTCAACTGAGGAAGAGTCCTGATCTGCGACCCTTTTCTGAGAGCAGCCTGTGCCCCGTAGGGTTTTTAAGCGGGCGTGTCTACAGAGAAGTGCGTCTGTCCTCTTCAGGACAGCCCCATATCCAGTAAACATACCAAATTCTATGTGGAGTTACTTACTTTCTATCAAGTTTGTCACTTTTGTTGGAAAATTCAGGGTTTTTTTGGCCTTCGCATAAATTGGTATGTAAAAAACCTGAAATGCTGAATTACACACGTGAATTTCATATATTGGGAGCGGTTTTAAAGGACGTGAAAGCGTTTGGGTAAATTTTAGGTTTGTATCTGGAAGTCCTGGTGTGCCTGGCCTTTGGGTTAACCGTGGACGTACACGAGTTAATTGTAGACACGTTGATTCTGAATAAGGAACTGCCTGCCGAGCCTTCTGGTAATGGGGAGGGTGCGATCTGGTTCTTGACCTCAGTTGTCTTCCCATTTTTGGTTGTGTTGAGCAACCAGATGTAGTTTGGGTTTTAAAGTGAGGATGGCCACCAGCTGGCTTACTACTAGAGTGTTTTATTCGTTCCCTTCCACATGCTGTCCGTGGCTGAGTTTATTCAGCAGTACGTGGGTTTAGCAACCAGAAGATATTTTATTAAGAAAACTGTTTCAAAAATAAATTTGCACTGTTAAGTTTTCTTGCCCTGCCCTTCTGCGTTAGAGCGAGAGTAAAGTCCTACAAGAATCCTGATTTTTTTTTTTTGTTTTGTTTTCATTATGCAACACGAAGCGTACTTGACCGAGAAGTCTTAACTCCCGTGGGAAAGGGAGACCTGATTGGTCTGTTGGCCTTGTAGTGAAGTGCTTTGTATCAGGAGAGACTAGTACACTATCCACCATTTTTCCTGTTCACAAGCTGAGCCATATGTACATAATCTAGATTTTTGTTTTCATAGTTTTGCACTTTTATAGCCTATTTTTGAAGATTTAACACATTTGCAAGATGATTGACTTGATCTTTGCCTAATCCAATGAGTGTTACAGAAAGCTCGCTGTGACTATAAATGTAAATCTTTAAAAGGGGATACGAGATAATAGAGGGCTGAAATTTAAACCTGTATTTAAAAAAAAAAAATCACCAAATCTATTTGAAAACAAGTCAATTCATGTCATGCTGAAATTTGGGGGGCTTTCAGATTTCTCTTTTCTAACCACATTTCTCAATTTCTGAATACATAAAAATGTCCTTTTTTCCACAGCCCTTGTCCTCCAATTTTTTTTTTTTTTTTTGTCCATCAGTATTAACTATTGGGATACTACTGGTTTTGTATGTTTTTTTTTTTCCTTTGAGACAACAGTACATATAATAGAGGTACAATCCGTTGGATTTTTGTTTATGTATTTATTTCATTCCAGTTTGATTTATTTTAATTGTTGATACTTGTCAAACAGTAGACATTACTTGTTTTATTTATGATATATTTCAGCTTAAAGTTATGTTATTATATGTGGATGTAAATATAGATTTGGTGTTTTGCAGTCTTGGTTTGGGTCTTTATTGCGTCCCTCGTTTCTGCTTTTAACTTTTTAGAAATACAACTTTAAGCCTGCAGTTTAGTGGAGGGGTTCGTGTAATGAATCCTCACCCTCGCCAGCAGCATTTTTTTCTCCCCCGAGTATTTTAAAGCGAGTCTCAGACACGATTTAGTTTCATCCCTACGACCCTTCACTGTGAGTCCCTAACGGATAAGGGCTTTCATGGTCACACGTAACCAACCACGATGTCCACGCAGCCTTGCAAAAGTGTCGTCTTAGATTTGGTCAGTTGAGTTGTGATCAAGACCCAAACAAGATCCACTTAGTTTAGAAGATCGTTTTTTATTTATTTATTTATTTTTATTTATTTTATTTTATTAAAAAAAAATTTTTTTTTAACGTTTATTTATTTTTGAGACAGAGAGCGTGAACGGGGGAGGGTCAGAGAGGGAGACACAGAATCGGAAACAAGCTCCAGGCTCTGAGCCGTCAGCACAGAGCCTGATGCGGGGCTCGAACTCACGGACCTCGAGATCATGACCTGAGCTAAAGTCGGACCCTTAACCGACTGAGCCACCCAGGCGCCCCTAGAAGATCGTTTTTTTTTTTTTTTTAAAGCCTGTTTTGGGGCGCCTGGGTGGCGCAGTCGGTTAAGCGTCCGACTTCAGCCAGGTCACGATCTCGCGGTCCGTGAGTTCGAGCCCCGCGTCAGGCTCTGGGCTGATGGCTCAGAGACTGGAGCCTGTTTCCCATTCTGTGTCTCCCTCTCTCTCTGCCCCTCCCCCGTTCATGCTCTGTCTCTCTCTGTCCCAAAAATTAAAAAATAAACGTTGAAAAAAAAAAAAAGCCTGTTTTAATTCACATCTCCCTCCACACACGCCTTAGAGGACATTTTACTTAGTGAAGAGGCTGGGTCATTCGTCCTGTAGAAGTTGGCACCTTCTTAGGGTTTATTGCATATTTGTGGTTTCATCTGACCTGGTTTTCCAGTCTATCTCCTATAAACTGGTGAATTAAATCTAGGGGTTTAAAGTAGATTTGAGCTCAGTTTTGGGGAGCAGGGGTCTGTGTGCTCCCAATTGCATCACCTCTGGACATGTACAATATTTGGTTTTCCAACCTGTAGTGAAGTTTGATCAGTGGGTTCAGGTGTCAGACTAACCAGCCGTAATAAAGTTCCCCATCAACCTTTCTCCTTTGGGTTTTAGCAGCCACTGACGAACATTAGGGATGTTGCAAAAGGTGATTTTTTTTTTTTTTTTAAGTTCTGTCATTTCCTCTGCATTTATTATTGGACAGAAGACCTCACGTGATTATTTGATGACCTTGAAATACAGCTTAAACAAGAAAGGATAAATAAAACTTGATTCTCCCCCTTCATTAACCAGCCTTGAGAATAATGTCTGGTCCCAGACAAGACTGGTGAATGAACTTTCGAATTTTTTGTTAAGAACTCATTGTACATTTGACAAGTTGTAAGCAAATTGCAGGCATCGTTTTGACGCTCAGAATCTTCGGGGTCTCTGGCCGACAGGGTCTCTCCTTCAAGTTGGCTCTGTTTTGGACAACACTCTGGAGGCTTCTTAGTTTTAAGGCAGGCGTTCTGAGCTCTCCTTGACCATTTCCTGACCCGGACCTGGAGAGTTACCTGAGGACCCTGGGTTCCTTTTCTGGGAAATGGTAATTAGAAATGGTGATTTGGGGGTAGGCTGCTTCAACCCCAGGGCCTTCATAACAGAGAAAGGATATATATGCTCTTAAAGAGTAAAAACAAAACAACACTTGAATGAATTATATTGCTGTTTTCTGCCCTGCCCTGCCCTCCCCTCCCCTCTTCCCTCTTTCTTTCCTTCCCTCTTTCCCTTTCTTTCTCTTTTCTTTTTTATTTTATTTTTAAGCAATTTCTAAGCCAAAGAGGGGACTCAAACTACAACCTTGAGATGAAGAGTCACATGCTCTACCAACATAGCCAACTAGGTGCCTCTATATGGCTGTTTCTGTCTCAGAATTAAAATAGTGCTTTTGTTTCTTTGATTTTTATATTGGATTCTCTGAAAAGTTGGGTTCCCGATACCCACGTGGCTTGCTTTACCCTACTACATATAGCAAGGAAGTCATGATGCCAATATTATTGCCAACATTCTAAGGGAAGATTTCAAACTTGTTCAATTTCACTTGTTTGTAAGTGGGTTCTCTCAACTGGTGGTCCCAGATTAGCAAAATCATCATCGCTGGGAAGTTGCCAGAAATGCCAACCATCAGGCTCACACACCTGCTGAATCAGCAACTTTGGGGGTGGGGTCCAGCCGTCAAGTCTTCCGTGGTCCCTGCTGTCTACTGCGTAAATTCCACTCGAGAAACGCAAGCATGGTTGAGGGAGCCCAACCTTCTTTATGTGGGCTTGCCAACATACGCTCTTGGGTTCAGTGTTTTCCATCTTGAGATCCTACTTTGTCTTTTTTTCCTTTTAAATACCGTTTCGTTATGTAACACAGTTTCTTAAAACCATGAGACCAGGTATATAGCCAGAGAAGCTCACTAGCTTTTCATCCGTTCCAGCCTGCTCCCAACCTTCTATAAAGCAACCATTTCATAAAATTAGTTTTTGATTTATCCTTCCATTGTTTCTTTCTGCAAAGATCGAGGTGCATTTCTGTTCGGATGCCCTCAGATGAAAAGGAGCATGTAATACACGGCAGTGCAGGCTGACTTCAGTGGTTTTATTTAATTTTTTCTTAAGAAAGCACGCTTTGCTCCTGAAAACCTAATGGCTCCAAGGGGAAAAGAAAATCACATCTGGAGAGGTGAAGGACGTTGGTGGCCTCTCTGCCTGTTTTTAATTTTTTTAAATGTTTGTTTTTGAGAGAGCGCAAGTGGGGGAGGGGCAGAGAGAGGGGGAGACCCAGAATCCGAAGCCGCTCCAGGCTCTGAGCCGTCAGCACAGAGCCCCACGCGGGGCTTGAACCCACGAACTACAAGATCATGACCTGAGCCGAAGTCGGACGCTTCACCGACTGAGCCACCCAGGCGCCCCTCTGCCTGTTTCTATTCATTCCGCGTGTGTTTGTTTGCCAAGTGCTTCGCGCTGGTGCTGGGCGCGGGGGGAGTCTGTGTCCCATGAACCAAAGTTGGTCTTCTACCTTCCTAGAGCTAACTAACGTCCTCCAGGCGGGTGCCGAAGACGGGCTGAAAACCGGTAAACCCAACTGGGACCAGTTGCAGTAATGGAAGGAAACCAGCGGGAGACAGAAGAATGTGGAGCACAGAGCTGAGGGGTGAGGCCAGCTCCTGAACAGATAACTAAAGGATAAAGGCTGCTGGCCTTTTATTCTTTGTTGCGGCTCTTCTGTGCCACCCACGGAGGGTGCTTGGCCATCGCTCTGGCCCCCGCCCACCGGGGGGCCAGTAGCACCCCTCCCCGTTGTGGTTTTGTAACCACCCAAAGTGTCTTCAGGCAATCCAGAATGTCCCTGGGGTGCCAACTGGTCCCAGTGGAGCACCGCAGCTCCTGGGACGAATTTGGAGTTTGGGCAAGAGCCCGAGGTATTGAGTCTCGAGGATTTGGGGCCATGATGGACGTGCAGGGAAGGCCTTGGAAGGTACCCGGGCAGATGGTGGCATCAGATTTACGTTTTAGGATAACTCTGGAAAAAACCAGAGAGGCAGGATGACAAGATGTCCACTCTTTGCGTTTGTACAAAGTCTTACCAAAGAAGAAAAAAAAAAAAGTCAAAACTTTTTTCCTGCCCTTTTTACCCTTAGTCGCCCAGGGAGATTTCATCATCACTTTGGCCCACACATCAGACTCCCGAATTCCTGTGGCTGTTCTGGCCTCCCCCTCAGAATCCCATTCCCAAGCCCTGACCTCCCCCGGGTCCTGACGGACCAGGGATTCTTCTTTACTCTAGAGTGAGAAGTTACCTAAACTTCCTAGATTTTCAGGCATCTGTAATCTCATTAGAATGATAATCAAAATGTCCTCGAGCTAAGTGCCTGACAGGCATCATCTTTGTCTAGGGCCTGATTGCCACCCTCAACCCCGGGGGATTTTCCCTTTAACCCCCAGCAGCCCTGGGTTGGGATTTTAGGAACAGATGAATCCTTTCCAGTCCTCACCTCTGACAACACAGGACCCTGGGGTTCAGAGGTCTGAGTGCATCTGTCTGCATCGGGACCGCCTCCAGCCCTGCCCCTGAGGCCAGCTGTGTCCACGCAGCCACCCAGGCCTCACTGGCATCTGAACTCGACATGCGGACGATTAAAGCACCAGCCACGGCTTTCCCCCGGCTCCACCGAAGGCTCTAGACCCTTCAGCCGCCTGGGAGAACTCATTTCCTCATCCAAGCGGAGAGCAAGCCTGCTGCCTCTTTTCCTGCAAAACCTCTGGGCACACACACACAGATTGCCT
This sequence comes from Prionailurus viverrinus, assembly GCF_022837055.1. Classification (NCBI taxonomy): domain Eukaryota; kingdom Metazoa; phylum Chordata; class Mammalia; order Carnivora; family Felidae; genus Prionailurus; species Prionailurus viverrinus. The sequence continues at coordinate 8,833,849 of NC_062563.1, forward strand.
CCTGTCTCCTCCGTTGCTATCCCCTCCGCCAAGCCACTCTTCCCCCGGAGGGCAGCCATCGCCTCCCGTCCCCCTTCCTCCCTGTTCAACCTCCTCTCCCCCGGCCGGATCTCTACGTGGGTGTTGGAACTCTTTTTTAGCATGTAGATAATTTTACCCAGGTCCCTGTTCAAACCCTCCACGGACTTTTCAGTCGTAGGATAAAACCCCAAATCCCTGGCCTGACCCCTGGCCCCTCGCTTAGCCTTCTTCCCTCATTTTTTACGGCAGCCACAGAGGCCTTGGTTCTCCTTCTGGAAACTTCTGGGCACCTTCCTCTTTCAGCAGTGGTATCCTTGCTATTTCGAGGCCTGGCAACACTTTTATCTCGGGTAGCCTGCCCTGCTCCCTGACTTCACCCGATTGTGCTCCGAAGCCTTTCCAGCCTCCTTACGTCTGTATCTGGTTATTTTTCCTCATAGCACTCACTACCACCTGCCGTTAGGGTGTGCACTTGAAGGTGGGCTCCCCAGGGGAAGGAATGTACTGATGTTTCCCCTGGGCATAGCACAAAGCTCCTCTCTCCTTCAATATGTGCGGGGAGGATGGAGGGATGGATGGATGATGAATGGATGAATACGATTTATTCCAGCCCAGCAATCCTTTAATGGCAGAGGTGGTCTCCTAGAATTATCTCCGAATAACCTCCTACCTGTGAGATTATCCGCTGAGTCACTGCAGGTAAGCATTTCCATCTACCTGGGGCAAAAATGTAAAGCACACTCAAGGCTGGTTAGTTTCTTATCCCTTGTACATCATGTACCAAGTGGAAGGAATTTCACAGGCTATGCATGGGTGGGGAGGTACTTAAGAAGACTAAAAGGTAATTAGGATCAGGAGAGTTTTGGTCTGGAGTATCTGAAAGGCTTTTTTCGAGGGCGTGGGTGGGTAGAGCGAGCGGTGAAGACGGCTGGTGGGCAGAATTTGATAATCGCATCAGGGGACATTGGAGACACTGCCCGGAGACAAGTGTTCCTCACATCTGAGACGTTTACACTTTGACAGGTAATCTAAACAGAGAAAAGCTTCCCGTGGTCCACGCCAGTGCAAGCACCGTTCATCATAAGAAAGGTTAACATCATGTGACCATTCTTTTTTTTTTTTTTAATGTTTATTTATTTTTGAGAGAGAGACAGAGACAGAGTGTGAGCGGGGGAGGGGCAGAGAGAGAGGGAGACACAGAATCGGAAGCAGGCTCCAGGCTCCGAGCTGTCAGCCCAGAGCCCTGATGCAGGGTTTGAACTCACAGACCGTGAGATCGTGACCTGAGCCGAAGTTGGACCCTGAACCTCCTAAGCCACCCAGGCGCCCCTCTTTTAGTTTTTAAAATGTTTATTTATTTTGAGAGAGAGAGCTTGAGCAAGCATGAGTAGGAGAGGGGCAGAGAGAGAATCTTGCACAGTCAATGCAGAGTCTGACACGAGGCTCCATCCCACGAACCGTGAGATCATGACCTGAGCTGAAATCAAGAGTCAGATGCTTAACTGAGCCACCCAGGTGCCCCAATGTGGCCATTCTTAGAACTTCTGGCTTCAGAATCATTTGTGTAAAAGGATACAAATTATTCAGGGTCCTCAAAAGTTTTTGTTTACATGGATCATGCCTATTGATATTTGCCATAGTAGAGTTTAAAACAATTAAGACATCTATTAATTCAAGAGGAAAAATAATTAACCCCCTACATGTTAATATGAATAACATATTTTTCTCATGGTAAATAAAATTCCCAAAGCGAAAGAAATTTTCCAAGAGAGTGGCAATGTTTCACTTCTTTGTTAACTCTTGAGCGCCTTAGTAAAAGAGTGGGATGGTCATCTTTGCCACTCATCCTGTCTTTCTTGACGTCCCACTTCACGTGGCCCATGGAAAGCAAGTAACTTCGTAATACGTCTTTCTGACCCTGTGGACCCCCTGAGGGGCTTGGGACCCGGTGCTTCTGGAATAGGACCGTGATCAAGGGCTTTGCACGGGACAGAGATAGTGCTTTAACGCCTCTATTTTCTCCATTAAGAACCCACATTTTGGGTGCCTGGGTGGCTCAGTCGGTTAAGCATCTGACTTTTGGCTCAGGTCATAATCTCCCGGTTCAAGAGTTCAAGCCCCACGTTGGGCTGCCTGCTGTCAGCACGGAGTCCGCTGCTTCAGATCCTCTGTTCCCCTCTCTCTCTGCCCCTCCCCTGCTTATGTGAGCTCTCTCTCAAAAATAAATAAACATTAAAAAAAACCAAACAAACAGATTTTGGGGGTGCCCAGGTGGCTCAGTCGGTTAAACATCCGACTTTGGCTCAGGTCATGATCTCACGGTCCGTGAGTTCGAGCCCCGCGTCGGGCTCTGTGCTGACAGCTCAGAGCCTGGATGGAGCCCGCTTCGGATTCTGTGTCCCCTCTCTCTCTGCCCCTCCCCTGCTCACGCTCTGTCTCTCGGTCTCTCTCAAAAGTAAACATTATAAAATAAACGCATTAAAAAATCTCCCACATTTTGCACAAAAGCACAGGTAGCATGTGATTGCACTTATGTGAGGTTCCCAGAATAGTCCAATCTACAGAGACAGAAATTGGAATGGCTGTTGCCTGGAGTGGGGGTGGGGGTAGGGAGGAGGATGGAGAGTTTGATGGGGACAGAGTTTCAGTTTGGGAAGATAAAAACATTCTGGAGGTGCATAGTGGGGCTGCATAGCAAAGTGAATGTATTTAACGCCACTGAGCTGCACACTTAAAAATGGTTAAAATGGGAAATTTTATGTTACGTGTATCTTACCACAATATAAAAAAACCTCCTGATTTTAAAATTACAAGCACAATACGTCTTTACGAAAAGGCAAGCCTTGTGTAAATCTAGAGTAAAGAGAGTGAAACTCCATCCTCTAAAGGGAAACACCTTTAATAATTCAGAATCTGTGTCTTCTGATTTTCCTCTATGCCCATACTGTTACTTATTACTGTTATCAGAAATGGGGTTATTCTATAGCTTTCTTTTTGTTTTTTTTAAAGTTCACTTATTTATTTTGAGAGAGAGAGAGCATGAGGAGGGGAGGGGCAGAGGGATAGAGAGAGAGAGAGAGAGAGAGAGGGAGAGAGAGAGAATTCCAAGCAGGCTCTGTGCTGTCAGCACAGAGCCCGGTGCTGGGCTTGATCCCACAAACTGAGATCATGATCCAGGCCAAAATCAAGAGTCAGACACTTAACCGACTGAGCCCCCCAGATCCCTCCCTGTAGCCTTCTGAATATTGTTCCTTTCCCCCCTCAACTTAATATATAAATACTGAGCATTTACTATGTGCCAAAGACAGCACTAAGGGACTTCACGAGAATTATCTTAGGTGGCCAGTTTATCCTCACCATTTGACAGATAAGGAAACTGAGGCCCAAAGAAGTTGAGTAAGTTGCCTGTGGCTGGTAAAGGGGTTGAGCTATGTCTGTGCTTTTAACATATGGATAAGTCGCTGGCTACAGTTTATACATGAGTTTTGAAATAATTTTTATTTTATTTTATTTATTTTATGCATGTATGTATTTATGTATTTATTTATTTTTGAGAGAGAGAGAGAGAGAGAGAGAGAGAGAGAGAGTAAGCGGGGGAGGGGTAGAGAGGAGGGAGAGAGAATCCCAAGCAGGCTTCGTGCCATAAGCAGAGTCCAATGTGGGGCTTGAACTCACAAACCGGGAGATCATGACCTGAGCCGAAGTTAAGAGTCAGATGCTCAGCCGACTGAGCCACCCAGGCGCCCCACATGAGTTTTGTAAAAGGTGGATATTTCTGTGAATTTAGCTGAAGCCATCACTGGGATTTGATTACATTTGGATTACATTTGGTTACATTTGGAACCAGGTACATTTGGAACCTGGTCTCCAATTATGATGAAGGTGATGAGCACAATATCCTCCTGCCAAATTGTAGGTGAGAAGTGCGTTCTTAAAGACGATCGATACTGGAAAAGTTTGAATAATTCAAGACTATTTTTTCCGTAGAACTAAAGGGAGGATCCCAGGCATTTTAGCTCACGCTGGAACGTGTTCAATAAACTGCACCACCAGGTGGCGCTGTTGTAAACAAACTTCCTCTCCCCGTCCCACCGGCTTTGACATTCAACTATTTGGGACAATTTTTCAAAAACAGAATATCTGTGATATTTTATTATTTTATTTTATTTTATTTTATTTTATTTTATTTTATTTCATCTTATTTTATTTTATTTTATTTTATCTGTGTTATTTTAAATGTTGCAGGGTGGGGGGGCGGATGGAACCTGGGTGGCTCAGTCAGCTAAGACAACTCTCGATTTCAGCTCAGGTCATGTTCCCAGGGTTGTGGGATCGAGCCCCACATCAGACCCTGCTGAGTGTGGAGCCTGCTTGGGATTGTCTTTCTCTCTCCTTCTGCCTCTCTCCCCTCCTCGCTTTCTCTTTCTCTCTCTCTCTGAAGTAAAAAAAAAAAAAATTAAAATTAAATGCAGGAAATATGAGATTCTATCGTGGTTTTATTGAACTATTTATAATTTTTATAGTTCAACATTCCATGAGCTAGCCTTTACCTTCATTAACCAGTTTATTCCTCACACATAGTGATTGTAACCCTGAAGCAGAACAACATTCCCGTTTGGGTATTCGATTTCCAGTAATGTCCAAAATTCAGTTTAATTATTTTATTTTATTTTTTTAAAGAAAGAAACTCTGGTTGTCATTGTCGTCCTCACTGTGTCCTCAGATGCCGGCTTCTCAGAGAGAGCCCAGGCAGGAAGGAGGCGTCTGTGGCTTTTGGCTTGCAGGGAGGATGTAAGGCGAATAGGTGCCTGACGAGGGGTGAAGTCCTAAAAGAAAAGGAAATCTGGAGGGGTGCCTGGGTGGCTCAGTCGGTTAAGCACCTGACTTCGGCCCAGGTCATGATCTCACAGCTTGTGGGTTCGAGCCCCATGTCGGGCTCTGTGCTGACAGCTCAGAGCCTGGAGCCTGCTCCCGATTCTGTGTCTCCCTCTTTCTCTGCCCCCTCCCTGCTTGGACTCTCTCTCTCTCAAAAATAAATAAAACATTAAAAAAAATTAAAAACCAAAAGACTATGAGGTCCATGGGGGCAGGTCAGGCTCAGCCATGCACTCATTTATTTATTGAGGGCCTATCATGTGACAAGACAAAACTCTTTGGCGTTATGGAGTAATCAATAAGTATATTATATAGTATGTCAGAGCTTATAAGAACTAGTAGAAAATTAATTGGTAAAGAGGGGTCAGAACTCAGGTTGGGGATGGGGATTTAATTTCAAATAGGACAGCAGAAAAGTCCTCACCCAGGAAATGAGATTTGGACAAAGACTGAAGGAGGTGAGGGTGTGAGCCACGTGGTTATGTGGAGAGAAACACTGCAGGCAAAGGAAATGGCAGGTGCAAAGGCCCTGCATTACTCAAGGACAGTGAGAAGGTGCAGGTGGCTGGCTCGCCCAGTGGCTGAGGAGAGGTGAGGGGAGGGGAGGGGAGGAGAGGAGAGGGGAGGGGAGGGGAAGAGAGGAGAAGGGAGGGGAGGATAGGGGAGGGGAGGGGAGGATAGGGGAGGGTAGGGGAGGAGAGGGAGTCTTGCTGACCGGATGGAAGAATTTTGGCTCTTACTCCCAGCCACTAGGGGGCTTGCGCAGAGGATTAACATGATTAATCACATTAGTGTGACTTAGTCGCAGCTGCATCCCCAGCAACTAGCCCAGGGTCTCCCCATGATGGGACACGGTCACTGAATCATTGATCCAATGAGCCCACCTTCGAATGGGGTTGGACGTCCGTGCCACAGAGACACGTGACAGGCTGCTCACGTCGAACTTGATTTCCATTTCTGGAAGACCCTATCTGTTGGTGAGCCTGACCCCCACGGGGAGGGTCTGGAGGGCTTCCTGGCAGAAGTGCCATCTAATCGGAGACCTGCACGAGGAGCTGTTTGCACCTGCTGGTCCCTCTGAACCTCCCCCCTGGGAGCCTGTCATCTTGTGGCCAATGGGAGGGACCACGCGGGGCTGCCACACTGCGGAACAAGATCCATGGTTTTATCGACCAGAAGCGGAAAGGCGATGTCAAAGCATCAACGGCAGTACTTGAACTTTTGGTTGAACTTGTATTAACTCTCCCTCATTATTATCGACTCGGTTTTGAAGGTGAGCAGGCAAGTGTAGCGAATTGGAAAATGGAATCCTCTAATGACTCCTTTACTGCTTTTTGTTGATCCTTAATATAAAACAAATAACCATAGATCACAGCCAGCCCGACGGCCCCCTTTCATCTACAATACAAATGACACCTGGAGGTAAGGAGCTTAAGGACTTTCAGAAGTAGCCTCAGCCTGGTTGGACCCCGGCTGGCTGGGCGAGGTCCTGTTTTATGCAGGTTTGAATTATGCATTTTCTTTTTTTATTTTTATTTTATTTTTATTTTTTTTAAATTTATTTTTGGGACAGAGAGAGACAGAGCATGAACGGGGGAGGGGCAGAGAGAGAGGGAGACACAGAATCGGAAACAGGCTCCAGGCTCTGAGCCATCAGCCCAGAGCCCGACGCGGGGCTCGAACTCCCAGACCGCGAGATCGTGACCTGGCTGAAGTCGGACGCTTAACCGACTGCGCCACCCAGGTGCCCCTGAATTATGCATTTTCTAAAATTGTGGATTAGACACGTGGGGAATGGAGTTCCGCCGTGGGTACCGAACGTGCGTGACCCCCAGAAGATTATTTCTTCCCCAGGAACCTTATTTCACGCAGCGGGAGCCCAAGTTGGCAGAGACGTCATTGCCACATGGTGGCACCTCCTCGTCAGGTAAACAGAAATCTGGGCAACCCGTTGTCGGGATTAGGCTGGAATTTTGGGGCGTCAGAGCATGTCACGGCTTTGGGTTTTCTCTCCTTGAGACGCACGCAGCTACTCTGTAGTCCCAGACTGGATAGACCTTTGGAACCAAAGAAAACATTGATTTTTATTTTTAAAATATCTTTTTAATGTTTATTATTTTGAGAGAGAGAGAGAGAGAGCGCACAAGAGAGAGCAGGAGCAGGGGAAGGGCAGAGAGAGGGAGACACAGAATCCAAAGCAGGCTCCAGGCAGAGCCCGATGTGGGGCTCGAACTCACGGACCGTGAGATCATGACCTGAGCCGAAGTTAGACGCTCCACCGACGGAGCCACCCAGGGGCCCCTCATCTTTCTTTTCTGATTTTAATAGAAATTAAAATGAAAACATCGTCATGGGCCCCCAGAGCTCACAGACCTAGGCACGGCGCCTTCTGGGGCTAAGGGAGGGGTGGGCCCCCAGCGGGATGGAACAGGAAGTTACAGCGGGAGGACTTTCTTCCTCCACAGAAACCTGGCCTCGCGCTTCCCACCAAATCTCTGTCCTTCAGGGGGAAAGGGCTGAGCGGCCAGCGCTGCTGGGCAGGCCACCTTGGCTTTTCCAGGCCCTCTGTGACCTCTGACCCCCTGCCTGGGTTCCCTTTCGCCTCAGAGACGTCCCCCAGGAGGCCCACTTACTTTCTGTATCGCTTTCATTTGTTTCCAGCACCCACTGCCTGGAGTGCCCACCCTTCCCTGCCTGGCTCTTACCCTGCGGGGCTGAAATCACCAGCTTCTTTCACTGCCCCCAGCAAACCATAAGCTCCTGGGGGAGGGAGGCAAGAATGGAGTTTGTGATCCATCTGTAAATTAAACTTTAATAAAAAAATGTTAGTCAGGGGGCGCCTGGGTGGCTCAGTCGGTGAAGCGGCCGACTTTGGCTCAGGTCACGATCTCGCGGTTCGTGGGTTCGAGCCCCGCGTCGGGCTCTGTGCGGACAGCTCGGAGCCTGGAGCCTGCTTCCGATTCTGTGTCTCCCTCTCTCTCTGCCCCTCCCCGGCTCATGCTGTCTCTCTCAAAATAAATAAACATTTTTTTTAAAATGTCCATTTTTAGAAAAATAAGGCTGATAGGCTATTGGTGAAATCGATAAGCGAGAACCACACTTTGCATCATGAAAAAGAGTCCTACTAACTGTTCAATAGAACGTGAAAGACCGTGGATCTCCCGAGCAGGTCTATCATGTGGAGAATGCTGGGATTTTGTTCGAAAAGATGAATACTTCCCAAGGAAATCTTCTCATTTGTGTAGATTTCAATTTCACCAACTTTATTACATTTTCAGGATTCTTCCCGCAGCTTCTCGGAGAGCATCTCAAGCTTCGGTTAGTTAATATTCAGACAATTACATTTCATAATCAGTCACAAAATGGTACTTTGCTGTTAAAGCTGTTGAGAGATTCCTGTTTTTAAAGAGCTGTTAAAGGTGTTCAGAACACAGTTGGTAAATTCGGCAAGATGATCATTTGGTAACTTGATTTTCTCAGTGAACTCGGCTTTGTTTCTTGGAAAGCGGGAGGGGTGGGCGACAGACTAGGACTCGGAGTATGGACAGGATCAGGAAGGCCTCTTCTTCTAGCGCCCACGGCTCACAGGGGGTTTTCACACACATGCATATGTACAGAGACATATCTGCACACACGTACGTATGTTTGTTATGGACTGAATTTTGTCCCCCGCCTCCCAGATCCCTATGTTGAACCCCTAGACCCCAAAGTGGTGGTGTTAGGAGGTGGGGCTTTTGGGAGGTTATTAGGTCTTAAGAACCAAGCCCTTACGATAGATGAGTGCCCTTGTAAGAAGAGGCATGAGCTCTCTCTCTCTCTCTCTCTCTCTCTCCCAGCCACATGAGGACACAGCGAGAAGGTGGCCATGGGTGAGCCCGCAAGAACATCCTCACCAGGAACCAGAATGGTCAGCCCCCAGATCGTGGGACCTCCCAGCCTCCAGGACCACCCAGTCCATGGATTTGTGTTACAGCAGCCTGAGCAGACTGTGTTTTTCTTTTTTAATTAAATTTCTGATTCGGGAATCATTTTATGCTTAGAGAAAAGTCATAAGGGTAGTACAAACAGCCCCTGTACACCCTTCACCCAGGTCCCCCGATGCTGACGTCTTATGGACCCATGTTGGTCTGTCAACACTAGGAGGTTACACCGGCCGATTTCTTTGCTCCGAACATACCCGTTCTCTTACTGACGTCCTTCCTTCTGTTCCCAGATCCAGTCCAGGCACCACTTTACGTTTAGTTGGCCACGTCTCCCCAGTCTCTTCTGGTCGGTGACCGTTCCTGATTGTCATTTTTTTTTGGTGACTCTCACAGTGGTAAGAAGTGTGGTCAAGGGACGTCTGGGTGGCTCAGTCGGTTGGACGTCTGACTCTTGATTTCAGCTCCGGTCGTGATCTCAGTTTGTGAGATCGAGTCCTGCGTCGAGTTGTGCACTGATGGCATGAAGCCTTCTTGAGACTCTCTCTTTCTCTGTCCTCCCCCACCCACTCTCTCTCTCTCTCTCAAAATAAATAAATAAACTTTAAAAAAAGTACAGGGCAATATATTGTGGAATGTCCCCCAATCTGGGCTTGTGTGCTGTTTTCTCCTGCTTCGCCTAGGGCTATGGGTTTTGGGGACACACACGACAGAGGTGAAGGGCCGCCCCATCACATCATTATCGGGTGTATAACGACATTCACAGGCAGGCACCACCCTTTTTAAGTGACCAAGGTTACATGTGTATTTTTATGTTGTTACACATTTGATTGTCACGAGCCATGGAATAAACCCAGGGAAGCTGGGATGCCAGAAAATGCTTCAAGGCGAAGTATTGCGGGTTTAACGAGGAGGGCCAGGCCTGGCCCTGTCTTCAGGGAACGGGGAGACTGAGAATTCCAGAATCTATGTACCTTTACCCACGAGATCCAGCCTGTGGGCGGCAGACCCAAGATTTCAATGTGGGTCTAACTCCAAAGTCCCCGTTTTGTGTTTTGTGTTTTGTTTTGTTTTTCTTTTTTGCAGCAGTGACTCCAAATGACATTACTAATAACAAAACGCAATGGCCAAAACACGAACAAAAAAGTGTTTGCTAAAACTTCTTAAGACCTGGCTGTGAGCCCGGCACGGTGTCAGTTGTGATGCGACCATTATCTTGTTTAATCTTGACTATTGACTCACGACAAATAAACCGTAGATTCCTCTATTTGTCAGATGAAGAAACTGAGGCTCTGAGAGGCTAAGGAATGTGTTCAAGGTTATAAAGCGGGCACACTGTTGAGTTGGCATTGGGAGTAGGGTGTTCGACTCTAGGGCCCAAGTTCTCTGCATCCCTGTATCACACTGAAAGTGCTTTTAAAATATCCATCTGGGGCGCCTGGGTGGCTCAGTTGAGTGTTGACTCTTGGTTTTGGCTCAGGTCGTGATCTTGAGGTCCGTGGGTCTGAGCCCCATGTTGGGCGCTGCATCGGCAGCTGGGAGCCTGCTTGAGATTCCCTCTCTCTCTCTCTCTCTCTTTCTGCCCCTCGCCCCACTCATGCTGTCTCTCTCTCTCTCTCAAAATAAATAAACTAAAAAAAAATCTATCCATATTGATACATGGCAGGACATGGATGGACCCTGAAAATGTGATCGTAAATAAAAGAAGCCAGACACAAGAGGCCACATATTGGAGGATTCCGTTTTTATGAAATATCCAAAAGAGGTCAATCTGTACAAAGAAAAAGCAGCCCCGTGGCTGCCAGGGGCTTCAGGGAAGGGAGAACGGGGGAGAGAGGGCCAAATGGATATGGGCACCTTTTTCCGGTGATGAAAATGTTTCGAAACTTGATAGAGGTAGGAAGTCACTAGAAGCTATTACATCGTACACTGCATTTATTTATTTATTTATTTATTAAAAAAAAAATTTTTTTTTTTCAACGTTTATTTATTTTTGGGACAGAGAGAGACAGAGCATGAACGGGGGAGGGGCAGAGAGAGAGGGAGACACAGAATCGGAAGCAGGCTCCAGGCTCCGAGCCATCAGCCCAGAGCCTGATGCGGGGCTGGAACTCACTGACCGAGAGATCGTGACCTGGCTGAAGTCGGACGCTTAACCGACTGCGCCACCCAGGCGCCCCTATTTATTTATTTTTAAATACGAAATTTATTGTCAAATTGGTTTCCATACAACACCCAGGGCTCATCCCAACAGGTGCCCTCCTCAATGCCCATCACCCACCCTCCTAGTTTATTTATTTTGCGAGGTTGGGGGGCGGGCGGAGGGAGCAGAGAGAGAAAGAGCGGGAATCCCAAGCAGGCTCCACACTGTGAGCGCAGAGCCCCGTGCGGAACTTGATCTCACAAACTGAGATCATGATCTGAGCCGAAACCAAGAGTTGGACGCGTAATCAGCTGAACCACCCAGGCCCTCCTCCCCGATTTTTAATCTAAATGATCCTAACTGCACTTTGTGACTATTCAGTCTCTAATGCTTGGAACACCGACTGACACACAGGTCCCTAAATAAGTGTATTGGTAGCCCTTAGTGACAAAAGCCACCAAAACTTCTTTTGTGTCAGTTGATGAATTTGTACCTTATTAATGACCACATTTGAAAAATTGTTTTAGGTATAACACATTCTGGGCATATAACTGAGGCTGCATAAGAATTGAATAGTAGGGGTGCCTGGGTGGCTCAGTCGGTTAAGCGTCCGACTTCCGCTCAGGTCATGATCTCGCAGTCTGAGTTCGAGCCCCGCGTCGGGCTCTGTGCGGACAGCTCGGAAGCCTGGAGCCTGTTTCCGATTCTGTGTCTCCCTCTCTCTCTGACCCTCCCCTGTTCATGCTCTGTCTCTCTCTGTCTCAAAGATAAATAAACGTTAAAAAAAAAAAAAAAAAAAAAAGAATTGAATAGTAATGAATGCTTTTTGAGCTCTTATTCATGCCAAGGAACACAGCCTGTATTTTGTTTTCAACCTGTCTCTCTTGATTTCACAAATCACGTGTGGGGCCCACCGTTCCATTTTATTGATTAAGAAACTGAGGCCTGAGGGAGCGTTCTCTCCGAAGTACAGCCTGGATTCACACTCCCATCCTAAAGCAGTCTCTAATTGGGTTACGTTCTCCCTCTGGAAGACTCTAGAGCCCTCAGAACCCAGAGTCAGGCAGAGACCCAACTGTAGTTTTATTCAAATCGCCCCTTGTAGTCACCTCCTTACACCGTGGGCCCAAGGAAAGGTTTTCCCCCAGGCCATGGTAACGCAGCCTCTGCCCACACGGGGGCAGTCTTAGCTAAGAATAGCAATTACTGTGCTTTGGGAACAAAGGCCGGCGGCCCCAACCGAGAAGCTGGCTGCCGCATTTCTAGGCCAACTTTAGGAAATTAATCAGCAACTGTAGAACTCTGGGTAAACAAATATAAAACAGATCAGGCACCAGCTCAGAAAATCACGGCAAGGATTCGCACCTATTTAAGGGGAGGGAAAGATCTCCTGGCACAGTCTTCAGGAGGTGACCCGGGGTTGACTCCCCCTGGGCTTATGTTGTCAGGGACGGATGGTGACCCCCCAGGAAAGGGCATCACTTAGCCGCGGAAGAACGTTCTCAGTCTTCCTTAGAGGGCAGGCAATTGCCTGGCACGCTTATTCCAAAAGCAGATAAAAGCAAGTGTCCAGGATGACCTTTACTTTTGGTGGGGGGCAGAGGTTCTCAGATTTTCGGAATTCATTAACCAATAACAGTGAAAAAAACCCTGGTGTCATCAGAGGGATGGATATCAAGGCTCGATCTTGACAGTTAAGGGTATTAAGAAAAATACGGTTGGCATTTCCTATTGCCATCATTTTTATGGGCAAGACAGTTGGAAAAATGGAACCGAACATCTAAAGGAGGACAGTCCTTTAAATTGACCAAAAAAAAAAAAAAAAAAAAATCCTCTTGAAAAACAAATGAAGATTGGAACAAAGATGGGGCGCCCAGGTGGCTCAGTCGGTTAAGCGTCTGACTTCGGCTCGGGTCATGATATCACAGTTTGTGGGTTCGAGCCCAGCATCAGGCTCTGTGCTGATGGTTCGGAGCCTGCTTCAGATTCTAGGTCTCCCTCTTCTCCCTGTCCCTCCTCGGTGCGTGTTCTCTCTCTCTCTCTCTGAAAACTAAATAAACATTAAAAAAAAAAAAAGACTGAAACACAGATCCACCTTGGGAGGCATTATTCTAGAGGTGTGAATTCCTTTGGTTGGAGAGAAATTTCAAGAAAACACAGGACAAGGAAGTTGTGACAATTTCCCTTAAAGGCATTGGGCACTCCCACCAGACAGAAGAGCTCACCTCTCCGGGGCATATTCAATGGGCCCTGTTCCCACCCTTCCTTCCCCCCATTGTCTCATTTGATTCTTAGAGCTCCCCTCTGAGATAGGAACTTTGCAAACTTCCCATTTGGAAACCAGTCCTGCAAGAGTTGATGTAACCTGCAGGCAGCCAGGGAGGCTTTGGCCCTGAGATTTGAATCCAGACCTTGGCAACGCACCCTTCTGGGCACTCCCCACCCCCAACCATTGGGCTACACTGCTTTGCTCTTTGGTTGTTCAAGTTGCTTTAGAAACAAAAGTTGTGGGTTTTCTTATCATTAAAACACAGCCACCCCCAGCTGGCCATCAACAAACAGAATCACTCATCATCTTTCAGTTCCAAGGTAGCTAATGTGTGAGCATGTTCTTACTGTTATTAAAAACAAAAATGGGGCGAGGGCACCGGAGTGGCTCAGTCAGTTGAGCGTCTGACTTCAGCTCAGGTCATGATCGCACGATTCGTGGGTTCGAGCCCTGCGTCGGGCTCTGTGCGGACAGCTCGGAGCCTGGAGCCTGCTTCGGATTCTGGGTCTCCCTCTCTCTGCCCCTCCCCCACTCACGTTCTGTCTCTCTCTCAAAAATAAATAAACATTAAAAAAATTATAAAAAAACAACAACACGGGGGAGGATTTGAGGTTGAACTCTGTAAGTAAACTTGCGTCTTCCTTAGCTGGCTTAATAGAATGCGATAAAGCATTTTCCCAGCTACTAATATCCTCCATAGCCATCACTTAAAAAAAAGGGTTTTTTTCATTTCTGAGAGAGAGAAAGAGAGAGAAAGTGCATGAGCGGGGGAAGGGCAGAGAGAGAGGGGGACAGAGGCTCTGAAGCGGGCTCTGTGCCAGCAGCAGAGAGCCCCATGTGGGGCTCAAACCCGTGAACGGTGCGATCATGACCTGAGTCAAAGTGAGATGCTCAACTGACTGAGCCATCCGGGTGGACGCCCGGTAGACATGATTTTTGAAAGTTGTAACATCTTCCACTGATGAATGAAACATGTAGTTTGACAATGTGATCCTCTGCTTCGTTTTCTTAGTCTGTAACCAAATGCCACAGACGCAGTGGCTTATAAACAAAAGAAAGTTATTCCTCACAGTTCTGGAAGCTGGAGGGCGGAGCTCAGGCAGTGTTAGCAAGGTAGGGTGGTCTTCCCTTTCCTGGGCAACAGATGTCACGTGGTGGCCGGGCAGGGGAGTGCTGAGGGCTTATGAGGCCGGTTCCTATGCAGAAAGGTCCCCCCCTCCTCCCCTAATCACCCCCCAGAGGCCCCACCTCCTAACGCCATCACACTGGCCGTTAGGTTTCAACCCAGGAATTTGGGGAACACACACAGACACACACACACACAGACACACACACACACACACACACACAGACCACAGCGCTTACCTTAGGTTTCCAAGAGTTCGTCGTTTCTAGAAAATACTACGTTGGGCATCTTAACCTTGTGCATTTAGTGTTTCTCACATTTCAAATTTCTTTATGGTTAGATTTTTCAGAGGTGGGGTTAATGGGTCAAAGGCTAGAATATTTAACGACCCCTCAGAAAATATGCACAACGGATGCACATTTTGATTTCACAGTGGCCCAGCAGAAACAGCAATACTTGTGAGATGTATCACGCCGTGGCCAAAGCACCAAATTTGTTCAAATCCGGTTAAAAGATCGCGTTTACTGTTTCCGCCAAAAAATGCGGCTCACATTCTGCTAGACTCTAGAGCGCCAGTTCTCAGATGTGGGCAATTTTGTCCCCTCAGGAGACATCTGGTAATGTCTGGAGACTTTGGGTAGTCGCAGGTGAGGGGAAGGTGTGCTGTCCCCGGCGAGTGGATGGAGGCCGGCGGGCTGTTACGCACCCCACATTGCACAGGCCAGCTGCCGGCAAGGAAGTATCTGGACCCCAGGCTCAAGCCCGCACCGGAATCCAGAGTTGTAGTTCTACAGGGGGTAGCTCGGCTGCTTTTGCGTATTAACAGCAGAGCGTTTCTGCTGGCGATGTGGATGGTGTAACCCACAGAGCCTAAAATATTTACTGTCTGGCCCTTCACAGAAAAGGTTTGCTGATCCCTGATCTAGTATCGTTTTATTTTATTATTATTTTTTCATGTTTATTTCTTTTTTCTTTTTTTTAAAATTTTTTTTAACGTTTTATTTATTTTTGAGACAGGGAGAGACAGAGCATGAACAGGGGAGGGTCAGAGAGAGGGAGACACAGAATCTGAAACAGGCTCCAGGCTCTGAGCTGTCAGCACAGAGCCCGATGCAGGGTTTGAACTCACGGACCTCGAGATCATGACCTGAGCCGAAGTCGGCCGCTTAACCGACTGAGCCACCCAGGCGCCTCTATTTATTTTTGAAAAAGAGAGAGACAGAGCATGACCGGGGGAGGGGCAGAGAGAGAGAGAGAGAGAGAGACACAGAATTGGAAGCAGGCTCCAGGCTCCGAGCTGTCGGCACAGAGCCCGACGCGGGGCCCGAACCCACAAACCGTGAGATCCTCACCTGAGCCGAAATCAAGAGTCGGATGCTTAACCGACTGAGTCACCCAGGCACCGCAATCTAGCGTCTCTTTAGAATGTCTGTGTGTTCCCCTGAAAATATAATTCTTGAAGAAACTCCTGGAATACTACGGTAACCAAGCATAGTCTCAGTTAAAATAGTCCTTTCCATAAAATATGTTCAAATTTCTGTTTTAAGTCCTTTGTGAAATGAGGCAGGACATATATTTTAAGATGTCAAAATAAAAGGCCATATGACTTAATCTAATACATACAGAAATATCTATAGATTTTCTTATGGGAAAAGAAAAGAAAAGTATCTCGTTCTATTTGGTCATTTCTGGGACCGGGCTAATCAAGACATCTTGAAAAAAATTACATTTTACTTTTGGGGAAAATCTGAATGTAGAGAGAAGGGGGCATATTCCTCGAGGTCCTGCCATTCCAAGACCGGGATTAATTTAGTCAGCTCTGGCTGCTGTAAGAAATATACTGGGGACAGGAACTCAAACCACAAATGGATTTCTCACAGTTCCAGAGGCTGGAGGTCCGAGATCAAGGTGCTGGCCGGTTGCGCATCTGCTGAGAACGGGCTTTCTGGCTTGCGTGTGGCCATTTCCTTGCTGTGTCCTCGCCGGGTAGAGAACCGAGGGAGGAAACAAGTCCTCGTCTCTCTCTCTCTCTCTCTCTGTCTTTTAATATTTATTTATTTTTGAGAGAGCACAAGTGGGGGAGGGACAGAGAGAGGGGGACAGAGGAGCTGAAGCAGGCTCTGGGCTGACAGCAGAGAGCCCAACATGGGGCTTGAACTCAGAAACCTCGAGATCGTGACCTGGGCTGAAGTCAGATGCTCAACCGACCGAGCCGCCCGGGCATCCCTCGTGTCTCTTCTCACAAGGGAACTGGTTGCATTATGAAGGCTTCACTCTCGTGACCTAGTTACCTCCCTCCGAAAATCCTGTTGGGGAGCAGGGTTTCAACCTAAGAATCTTAGGGGGCCATATACACACATGCAGTCCATAATGGATTACTGCCGTTGTCTTCCAGATGGTCATTATTCGTATTTTTTTTAATGAGCATCCTTTTAATACAATCCAGATCATTCCGAATATACAGTGCTGGGTCTTCTGTCTTCGTTTCCCACCCGTTGCCATCGGAAGCATTTTTGTCACGGGTTCTCCCAGTGGGGCTGAGCAAGGCTGAGAGTGCAGTGGAGACACTGGATAGGGGTAGGGGTGGGTGCGAGGGTTCAGGAGAGAGCAGGAAGGGAGGACGCGCGGAGGGTCCTGATGTTAACAAGCTTGCTTAACTCTCAGAGCCAACTGAGCCCATGGTCTTTTTCCCCCCTCTTTAACCTCCTTTATCATTTTTTCCGGCTTAATTGAGATATGACTGACACACAGCACTGTGTGCAGTTCCAGGTGTGTAACCGTGTTGAGTTGATACACTTAGGTATTGCAAACTGATTACCACCCTAGCCTTGGCTAATGCCTCCACCGTGTCACCTAGAAACCATTTCCTTTTTGGTGAGAACAGTGAAGATCTACTCTCTTGGCAACTTTCAGGCACATAATACAGTACTGTTGACGGTAACCATCATGGTGGACATTAGGTCTCCAGACCTTACTTGTCTTCAAGCCTCTGCTCTTGACCTCAACCCTTTCTCTGTTCCTCCACCCTAGACACACCTCGCGATCGGCAATTCACTTGATGTGGGTTCACTCTCACCCTGCCTCTCTGCCGGCAGCCTGGACGCGCTGGGCACCGATCTTCGTTGATAGAATGAAGGAACACCTCTAGGCTTTCCTTTCTCGCCGACGCTCCAGTGATGTGTGGTTTCTTCTAGTGGCTTCTTGCCGGTAATTAGGGTGGGTGGGATGTCCCTGCTTCCCACAGCCCCCTGGGGTGGTTCTTAGTGGGGCTCAGGAGCAAAGCTGGCACGTCCTGCTGGTTGTAGCATCTGATGCCTGCCCGCTGCAACGGTGCCCTTGAAGATGTCACTCTCTGTGGCAGGTTCTGCCTCTCGAAGTTCCAGTGGTTGCCCATCCTGAGGGGCCAGGGCGGTGCAGCTTCCCTGAAGAAGCTTCCGGAAGGTTTCTCTCCCCAGCTCATTTATCCATGTTGTGTCTCAGCTTCTGATCCTGTCCTTAATTCAAAATGTTGGCATTATCTTCACCATGGCTTTATTTCGGGACATGAATTTAAAAAAAAATTTTTTTGTTTTACTTAACATTTTTTTTCTTCAAAATCTGAAGTGTCCGATTTATTTATTTTTATTTTTAATTTAGAGAGAGAGAGAGACAGAGAGAGAGAGAGAGAGGGAGCACCGGTGGAAGAGAGGGACAGAAGAAGAGAGAGAGAATCTCAAACAGGTTCTATGCTCGGTTCAGGGCCCATCATGGGGCTCGATCCCCTGACCCTGAGATCATGACCTGAGCCCAAATCAAGAGGAGGATGCTTAACTGACTGAGTCACCCAGGCCATCCCTGATTTTGATTTTTTAAAATGTCTTATTTTATTTTTGAAAGCAAATGCAAACAAGGGAGGGGCAGAGAGAGAGGGAGAGAGAGAGAGAATCCCAAGCAAGCTCCGTGCCATCAGCACAGAGCCTGATGCTGGATTGGGACTCACAAACGGGAGACCATGACCTGCGCTGAACTTGGATGCTTAACTGGCCGAGCCACCCAGGTGCCCCCTTGATTTTGATCTTTTAAAAAATGCTTTAGAGGGGCGCCCGGGTGGCTCAGTTGGTTAAGTGTCCGACTTCAGCTCAGGTCACGATCTCGCGGTTCGTGAGTTCAAGTCCCGCGTCGGGCTCTGGGCTGACGGCTCAGAGCCTGGAGCCTGTTTCCGATTCTGTGTCTCCCTCTCTCTCTGCCCCTCCCCCGTTCATGCTCTGTCTCTCTCTGTCCCAAAAATAAATAAACGTTGAAAAAAAAAAATTAAAAAAAAAAAAAAAAAAAAAAAAGAGAAGACAGTTCAACTTCGCAATATCTCCGCACTCCAAAGAGAGAACATGAGTCTCTGGAAGACTGTTAGCATCCTTACCAAAACACTCATTTACACCGAGGTATTAACCACTGATGATAATTCACGGCATCCCCAAAATGTGCTGGCAGAGATCGAAATGTTACGCTAAGGAGAAGAATGATCAGGATGGGATTGTAGGCATCCGAATAGCATTGGGTTTCACTCCTTTAGGCCCTGAGACCCAAATATTAGGTCGTTGAAAGAGCAAAGAAGAGGGGTCTTAGAAGAGGGCTCAACCAAGTCTATGCCACTCTACCTTGACCTCTGTCCTCAGCGTTTCACTGTGGTGTGGGGACTGTGGGCACTGCTTTCAACTTCCAACCCTGTGCTTTGAGTACATGGTCTCAGCCACGGTCTCCTCATCTGTGAGATTTTTGTTTTCTGCAAAAAGCTTTCTTGTTTCTGTTTGTTCCGTGGCTTGGGAGAGGGCGAAGGGGTGGTTGAAAAGCTGTCTACTGGCTGCGGGAGACACTCGGGCACCAGGGGGATGCCAGAGGGGCACTGGGGAGGCTGCTGGGCTCCAGAGGCTCCTGGCTGTGCTCAAGGGTGAGCCTTTCAAAGAGATCCTGGCCCAGCCCCGCCTGGAGGCGGCCAGACCGCGGAAGTAACTCAGGCGGTTGCCCATCTTCTTGATGAGTTGTACTTGCTCACCTAGGACGTGGTCCCCCAGGAGAGATGGGGTATCGATGGTACCAATTTCACACCGTTGGAAGGATTTCATGAGTGCATTAATTCCAGTTGAAGGGGGCCTGGCACATGGTAAACACTCAGTTAAGGCAGGCTCTTCTGAGGTAATTTTGTTTTGGTTATTCGTGGAGGTGGAAAAACATGAGATTGACTCTTGCTTTTCCAGAAGGTTCTTCTGGTTTTTTAACAATTTTTTAAAAATATATTTTGAGAGAGAGAGAGCGAGGGAGAGAGCGAGTGAGCAGGGGAGGAGCAGAGAGAGAGAGGGAGAGAGAGAATGCCGAGCGGGCTCTGAGCCGTCAGCACGGAGCCCGACGCGGGGCTCCGTGTCACCGTACGTGACATCATGACCTGAGCTGCAATCAAGAGGCAGAGGCTTAACCAACTGAGCCACCCGGGTGTCCCTCCCTTATGATTTTCTTGATAACATTTTCTCTTCTCTAGCTTACTCGGATTTTCGACCGCCCGGGGGGTCGGCACCCCGACGTCTGCATTGTACAAGATGCACCGTGTGTCCTGTCTGGGGGTTTGGGGGGGAAGGTGCATTGCTTCTCTCCTCCTGTCATCTGAGGTCAGCTTCTGCCCCTTGATGAGGGAGCATCACAAGTCTGCAGACATGCTATCAACACGGGGCGGTGCCCCTCTGTGCATCGCTCGCTGGACCTCAGTCCTCCGTTACAGGTGCCATCACCTCCCAGCCCATCCTCTGGGAGGGGTTCTCAGCCTGGGCGTTGCAGGGATAGAATTTAGCAGATCTGAGAACTTGCAAAGGAAAAAGTCTCACACATTTACATTCACCAAGTTGACTTCTTTAAAAAAAATTTTTTAATGTGTATTATTTAGCTTTGAGAGGGAGAGAGAGAGAGCACGAGCGGGGAGGGGCAGAGAGAGAGGGAGACACAGAATCCGAAGCGGGCTCCAGGCTCCGAGCTGTCAGCACAGAGCCCGACGCGGGGCTCGAACCGACGAACCGTGAGATCATGACCTGAGCCGAAGTCGGACGCTTCACCGACTGAGCCACCCGGGCAACCCCCAAATTTACTTCTAATGTAGCAATTTCTTGATTACCGCATAGTAGTAGCAATACCCAAAGTTTTGCCAGCCGTGGAAGCCACAGATACTTTGCTATCACATCCCGGCAGTTGTGGATATCCGGAAATATTATTCACTCGTCATTGATGTTGGGATTACGGCAGGTATTAAACTCCGCTCTCACTCTTGTTACTCAGTGCGTTCATCCAGAAGCACCTGTGTTCCGGCATCTCAAATTTGTTTTTTATAGACGTTTCAGTGATTTCATTTTAAAAGCAATTGACTTTGCTTGTAATCCTATGGATTTTATTTTATGTGGCTTTCGACGTTCTTCCGAGCAGGGTTTTGCGGGATTCACCAGACTGCCCCGGGGGGTCTCTGCCACACACAAACAATTCCAGAACCCCTCCTTTGGACCAACTTCCATCATTTGGAAACAGCCAGCCTGAACGTGAGACCGGAAGAGAAGGCTGCCACATTCTCTTCCATTTCTGTCATCCGACAGCGTCGAGCGGGGTCATCCCACATTTACAAATGTCTCAGGGGCAACAAGGAAGCTGGCAGCCAGGAGGCCGGGGCTCCAGTTCCACTGCGGCGAGCTGGGTGGCCCCGGCAATGCCACACAACCCATCTGGCATCAGCTGCGTCTGGGGAGATGAGGGGACGGCAAGCTCCAGTGTTGCCAGGGCCGGGGGGCCCCAGGGTGGCTCAGGAGCGCGAGAGGATGTGTGTACCTGTGAACCCGGGAGGGGGGCCTGGGGCCCTCGACACATTTAAAGAGAACAGTGGCTACTTACCTACAGCCAACGGGTGCCAGGTGGGGATGCGACCCCAAAGTTGCCAAGTCTCCGGAGTTTTTTTTAGAAAAGCCCGAAATCTTGGGGCGCCTGGGGGGCTCTGTCGGTGAAGCGTCCGACTTCGGCTCGGGTCACGATCTCGCGGTTCGAGGGTTCGAGCCCCGCATTGGGCTCTGTGCCGACAGCGGGGAGCCTGCTTGGGATTCTGTCTTCCTCTCTCTCTGCCCCTCCCGGCTCCCCCCCTCTCTCTCTCAAAATAAATAAATAAACATGAAAACAATTTTAAAAAATTGTCACAAAAAAGCTTGAAATCGGGATTTTTATGGGAACTCTCCCTTATGAAAATATTGGTTCAAAATTTAAAAGAGACCTCGGATAAAAGCGGTACCTTTGCAAGCTTCTGGCTGATGTGCCCTGACCCCCGTGGCTCCGATAATAACGAGGATGAGGACGATGATACACACAGGCACGGAGCACCTGTTCTGTGCCAGGCACTCGGGGCTCACGAAAATTCTGTGAGGCAGCGCTATTATTTCTGTATCTTAGACGAGGAAACTGGGTGCAGAGAGGTTAAGTACATACCCAAAGTTGCCCAGCTAGGAAGTGCACGAGCGGGGTCTTGAATCTAAGTGACCTGCCCCACGACGCAGCCCTGAAGGACCCCTGACCACGGAGGATGATGCCCCTGAAGGCGTGTGATGTGCTGTTCCAGTAAGCACGTCCCTCTGCGGCATAGTGACGGTGGAGGCCCTGTA
Source organism: Prionailurus viverrinus (assembly GCF_022837055.1). Classification (NCBI taxonomy): domain Eukaryota; kingdom Metazoa; phylum Chordata; class Mammalia; order Carnivora; family Felidae; genus Prionailurus; species Prionailurus viverrinus. The sequence goes on from NC_062563.1 coordinate 8,855,852, forward strand.
CAGACAAGGGCCTTTTTCTGGGTTGACTGATGGCTGAGGACCGATGCTCTACCCTCACCCCACACCTGTGCCGAAGGCCCCGGGCCGTTGGAGCCTTGAGATGGGCAGGAGCCCCAGGAGGGCCGAGATGACCTCTTCCAGGGGCCCAGGGGCCTTCAGGATCAAGGTCTGATATTTGAGGATGTGTGGCTTGCATTGTATCCTCCCAAAAGATTTGTCCGTCTGGAACCCCAGAATGTGACCTTGTTTTTTGGAATAAGAGTCTTTGCAGATGTAGTTAAGGTGAGGACCCCGAGATGAGATCATCCTGGCTCAGGGTGGGCCCCGAGGCCAGTGAGACAGAAAGAGGAACCCAGCAGACACAGGGTGATGGCCAAGTGCACCCAGAGGCCAAGATTGCAAGGACAAGGCCATGAGCCAAGGGGCATGGAGGAGCCAGAAGCTGGGAGAGGCAGGAAGAATCCTTCCCTGAGGCCCCAGGAGGGAGCTCGGCCCTGCTGACACCCGCCGTTGGGACTCACAGCCTCCGGGCCCGGGGGGAGGAGGAGTCTGCCGTTTTAAGCCGCTTAGTTTGTGGTAATTTGTAGTCACAGCCCTCCGAAGCTCAAACAAACAAATAAGTAAAAATAAAAAGAGGGAAAAAGAAAGCTCCTCTTCATTCAGTCTCCGGACGGAGACCAGGGCTGCTGGGGTGTTTGTGGGAGGGACACGCTGCTCGGGAATGTGGCTCTGAATTCTAAGCATCTTTCATGCAGGCACACTCGTGCATGCGAGCGCACACACACGCGCGCGCGCACACACACACACACACACGCCTGTGACACGCAGACTTGTCTCCTGGCCGTGATCCGTGGCTTTGCTCTCGCCCCTTTCTGCACGCATCAGGGGCCGAGCAGGCTGGAACCCTGGCCTCCACGCTGACAAGGGCGGTTTGAGCGGCCTCTGTTTGCCCGAGTGCAGGGCGAGGGCCGCGCTTTTCCATCGAAGAAGGAGTTTCAGGCTTTGATAAATGACCGTTTAATGCTGGCAGCACAGCTGGCTAATCACTGGGCAACACCAATCATCATAATTAGTGATGGACTAGAAGGGTGAGGTCCCAGCCTGGCTGTCCTTCTCGGCCTGACTCCTTGCACTAACCCCTCCTGGGCCCCGGGGGACGGCAGGAAGCAAAGGGGATCGTCAGAAAGAGGAATGTTCTCTGGAAGGCTGGACGGGGCCTTCTGAGGAGCCCCAAACCTGAGTGGGCTCAGGGGGGCGGGCCTGGAGGAGAACCACAGACTCGCCAGATCATCCAACTTTTCAAGAGAATCCAAAACTCCAGGTTATTTTGTTGTTTACTGTGATTAAACAGACACAGTGTAAAACTGACCGTCTTTGCCATTTCAACTCTGCGACATTAAGTCCATTCCCACCATTCTGCCCCCATCACCACCCTCCAACTCTAGAACGTCTTGTCTTCCCAAACTGAAACCCCGTCCTCACCGAATCTACTCTCCCCTCCCAGTCCCCCCAGCCCCGAGCAACCACTGGTTTACTTTCTGTTTCTGTGAATTCGAGCAGGTTATTTTTTCAAGAGTGAAATCTCTTCCTTCGAGAAAGTGGACTCCTTCGCCACGGGCCACCAGAATGCACCCGGGATTTCCGGCGTTCCAAATTATCGCAGCCCAAACCCAACCCTTGACTTTCCCATAGGATCGTGCTCCCTGTTTGACCTCTGTCCTCTCTTACCCCAAATGCAGCCATCAGCCAACCCCGTCAGGATGACTGTCCACAGCTGTCTTGAACCTGATTGCTCCTTACCATCTCTTCCATTTCGGACCTAGGTGTTTCAGGCAAAACACCTTGGCCTGGACCTGAGTGGTCAGCATTGCCTCGAGGGTATCTCGTTTCTCCTTGGGGGCCCCACAGTCTGTTCTTCTCCCTAACATCTCTGGTGGCTTTGGAACCAGACAGCTTGGGTTCAAATTCTGACTGTGACTTCTTGTTCACATGATTTTGGATGCATCTCGCAGTGTCTGTGTGCTTCAAGTGGTTCATCAGATGAGTAGAAATAGGAGTGGAACCCATCTCAGGGGATGGATTGAGTTTATCCATATAAAGCCAATTAATGCAAAGGATTTTATTATTACCATCATAAAACAACCATGGTTTCTATATCTATGATTTCAAAAGATAATTATTTGTGTGTCTATCCATCTCCTACTTGGAATCCCTGGAGAATAGGGACCTTAGCTAACTGATCTGTGTTTCCCGAGTCTGGACCATGACTTGAACCAATTTAGGAAGTGCTCAATTAAAATTTGGGGAAAGAGGGAAGGAAGGAAGGAAGAAGGAAGGAAAAGAAGGAAGGAAGGAAGAGGGAAAGAAGGGAGGGAGGGAGGAAGGAAGGAAGGAGGAAGAAGGAAGGAAGGAAGGAAAAAAGGAAGGAAGGAAGGAAGGAAGAGGAAGGAAGGAAGAGGAAGGAAGGTAGGAAGGAAGAAAGAAGGAAAAGAAGGAAGGAAGGAAGAGGGAAGGAAGGGAGGGAGGGAGGGAGGAAGGAAGGAAGGAAGGAAGGAAGGGTGGAAGTTTCTCCAATCAAAGGTTAGGACACACCTAATGCACCACGTCTGAAGAGAGAACCTCTTCCAGGGTCCTGGGATGGGTGGGATCCCCACCTTCACCCCAGATCACAGGAGCACATTCCCTTCTTGTTCTAATTATTGACAAGTAACAAACTATCCCCAAGCTCAGTAGCTTAAAGCCACGACCAGTATATATCTGTTGATTTTGTGGGTCAGGAGTTTAGCCAGGGCTCACCATTGCTCTTCATGGTGTCAACCAAGATCATCCGAAGGCCGGTGGATGGGCTGGTCTTCAAGGTACAACGTGGTTTCACTCAATGTCTGGTGCCTTGGCAAGGATGGCTGTGCCGCTGGGCTCAACTGGGATTGTCTACGACACATGGCCTCTGCCGTATGGTGACGTCAGGGAGTCAGAGTCCTTCCGTGGAGGCTGGATTCCCCTGGAAGAGGGTCTCAAGGGACTCAGGTAGAGCTGCAGGCGGGGCCTCTTATGACTAGCCCCCAAAGTCCCAGAACACCCCTTCTGTTGCATTCTACTGGCCAAGCAAATCACTAAGGTGGGCTCAGATTCCGGGGGAGTGGGCTCAGATCCTACCTCACCGTGGGAGGAGTGGCCAAGGACTCGTGGCACCGTTGATCTCCCACACTCCATCTCTCCCTTGCGAGTGTTTTAAGCCAGGGGTCACTAGGTCTCATGGACAGTTTCTAGTGACTCTGTGGATGCCCTGAACGTGGTTTTGTACAGATGTGCAAAATGCGCATTTTTTTCAGGGAGATGGGCTGTCAGGAAGACCATGAATCATCCCTGCACGGTGGTCTTTCTTTTTACTGAGCCGTATCTCATCTCATGGCTTACACAATTTTTCCAAGAAAACATCAACAGGGTCACGGAAGCTATTCAAATCATGCAGAATGGCAGGCCACCCTTTCATCCCCTGACCTCTTCCTCTCTCCTCGGAGAGAATCCTTAATGTATCTTTCAAGATGTTTCCCATGCTTTACATAGAGGTGCAAAGTTTTTGCAGATGTAAACAGCCTCGTTCCCTGCATCTATATATTTGCATTAAAAAATTTTTTTTAAGGCTTATTTATTTTTGAGACAGAGAGAGACAGAGCATGAGCAGGGGAGGGGCAGAAAGAAAAGGACACACAGAATCGGAAGCAGGCTCCAGGCTCCGAGCTGTCTGCACAGAGCCCGACGCGGGGCTCGAACTCACGGACCGTGAGATCATGACCTGAGCCGAAGTCGGATGCTCAACCGACGGAACCACCCAGGCGCCCCTTCAGTGGAATAATCTTAAAAGGCTCACAGCCATAACTCATTTCACTGCGTCTGCCAACTGGCCGACGCCCCCGTTTTCGCCTCCCAACCCTATGAGAAAGGCCCTCTGATCTGACCCATTTGACAGAGAAGGAAGCTGAGGCACTGAGAGGTCGAGAAACTGTCCTGAGGTCCCATCTGTAGTCATCTGGAAGAGCTGGGACCTGAATCTGTCAGGCCCAGGGCTCATGCTGTTCCCCATTAGTTTACAGAATTCTCTAGACTCAAGCGGGGGTGATTTGCCAAGGAGGAGGGAGAGATGCAGACATGGGTTCCTTAAAGAGACGCCTGCTGAGTGCTCTACCTTTTAGCGAGACCGGCACCTGTTGGCGTTCATTCTGTAAGGAATGAGCCGTGAAAACAGAGGTCTGGCATTGAGAGCCCAGGATAGCGAGAGGGGGGCAGCAGGGGAGGGGGGGGAGGGTGAAATTACATCTCATGCAGGGGTGGTCACAAGTTTGGAGCCACTCTCTCTGGGTGGTGTCCTCGCCTGCCGCTTCCTACACATGTGATTTCAAGCGGATTACTCCACTTCTCCTGCCTTGGTTTTCTTTCCTGTTACTTGAAAATGAAATTGTTTACCTTGCGTGACAAGGGACACCTGGTGATAATGTATGTGGTGGTGATGTGGACAACGTATAATGTATGTGGTTACATGTGACACCTGGCACACTGTAGGTTCTCAAGAAAATCTAGTTCCCCTCTAGGGTCTCGCTGTTCCCAGCCAAGAAGGAGGAGTTGTACATTAGGAGGTGTATTTTGATGGTCAGGCTATCATTTCTCTTTTTGGGAATAATCCCTTGATTTTTTCCTTCTGAGGGCTTCCCCCCGTCTACCTCCGTGGGCTCTGGGTGGAATTCACTCTACCCCTGAATCTGGGAATGAGTCTGGAACTCAGGGCTTGGCCACTGGTACCCTCTATCCCTCTGGCCATCTGGTTTGGGGATAAGCATGTGACACAGTGGGCACATTGGCCAGGGTAATGTCATGCACTGAAAGCTGGTCTTCCCTGGTCACCTAGGCCATGCAGGAGAGAGATGAGCACAGAAACAAAGTCTGTTAGTGGGGAAGAAAGGGACACGGTGCCGGGTAAGGACCCAGCAGTGCCCAACACAACCGTTTTCTCATTTTTAGAGCCGAAGGAGCAGAGAGATACAGAAACTTGCCTGAGAACAGCCGCCTGATTCCAGACTCCATGTTCTTAATCATAATTCCATAATTTGCACTTTTGCTTATACCAGGGCACGTTGGTTTTCTGTATAACTTTGAACAGATAGTAATTTCCTTGAGGGCATGGGCCATATATGGACCCCCCTCCAGTTTATCCTCAGGACCCAGCCTGGTGCTCGGCAGAGTTGGGGGTTAACAAACGTTTGGTGAATGAATGATTGAAGAAGAAGGCCATGGAGCGGGGCTGGGGGTGGGGGGTGGTCCTAGATCTTTTGGTCTCCAAGAACTACCCAAGCCACCTTTTAGACTCGGATGGGTGTAGAAATCACCTGGGATCTACCACGCTTTGGGAAACAAAGTCTGGATGACCATGTTTCCCCGTGGCAGTGACTAGCCGCGTAAAGCTCTCAAGCATTTGAAACATGGCTTATCCGCGCCGAGATGTGCCGTATGTGTAAGGCACACAGCGGATTTGGACGATTTATTAAAAAAAAAAAAAAGACTCTGTGGAATATATTTTATAATGTTTCTATTATAGGTTAAAAATCATTTTTTGGGATACATTGAATTAAACAAAATATATTATTAAAACCTGGCTCTTGTTTCTTTCAGTGTGGCTACTAGAAATTTCAAAGTACATGTGTGGCTCACGTTGTATTTCTCTTGGACAATGCTGGTCCCGTGAGTGAGAAACGTGTCTTCAATTGCTGAGTGTCTATCCCTACCCGACCCTGAGTCAACAGGGCCGAACACCACAGAGGAATCAAGAGGGAGGAAGACTGAGGAGAACTGTGGATGCCAGAATTTTCTAGAAAGAGCAGGGTGTCAATGGTGCCAAGAAAGGGATGACATTCCCGACTGAGGGAGAGGATGGGGAGACTGCAGGGATTAGGCGTCTCTGGTCAAAAATTTGATGACATTTTGTTCCGTGTATGAGAAAAGCCCTCGGGTAAAGGGGGTTTTCATGGGCACGCTCCATGACTCTGCTGTTCTTTCCCCAGTGGATCCCTAGAAAAACTTACACCCATGGACCAGGAGTCAACTTCAAGAGTATCTCTTTGCCAAACACTGTAACAGACAGAAGGTCTGAATCAATCGATGAGGAGCAGAGTGACTCAATCGATCAGGAGAACTTTTGCCCCGATCGGAGGGAGCTGGGATTGTGCTTTGCAGCACGGACACAGCTCAAAAACCAACATCGAGTGAAAAGCGAGTTGCAGAGAGATAAGTACAGAATGATACCGTTGGTATGAAGTTTAAGGAACACAGAAAACAACACTACATATCATACAGGGATACAAATATAAAGATATTCACAGGCACACATCACATTCGGGATAGTGGTTATCTTGGGAAAGAAGGAGCGAAATATGATCAGAGAGGGGAGGGCTCACAGGAGTCTCCTGTAAAAGCACTTTGGATGTAATTATTTCTTCATTAAAGAAAAACAGCTGCTCAAAGCCATAGTTCGTTATGAGCACAGAAGATAGAGCCACTGTCATCTTACTGCTAAAATTCCTTCTGTGGCTCAGTCTGCAATTAGTTTGAGTTTTTAATCCCAGCTTTCATTTTTTTTGTGTTTATCACAGACATGCATACCCATGGTTAAAAGACCCAAATCACTCTACAAGTATTGTTAACTAAGTAAAGTTCCCTCCCCCCCCCTTTTTTTAAACCGGGTGGTAAGAACACAGGTGTTTGCTTTGTTATTCTCCAATACCTTTTTATAGATCTGAAGGATTTCATCAAAAATGCTCAGACATTCGTAAAATCATTATAAAAATGAATAAGCTTCCTTCAGAGTAGCTCTCTGTCTACAAATGTAGTGATCTTAAGCTCTTCTAAAACTGGGGTTCGTCCACCTCTCATCCCCTTAGCTTCTTTGTTTTCTTGGAGTTGATGATCGCTCTCACTGTCTCTTCCGTTTCCCACTTGCCATCGGAAGTTTGGAAGTTTGGTGCGGGCGGGGGGGGGGGTTCATAATTCAGGTGAGTTTTTCTAAACTCTGTTGGGTGTGGTGCTGGATACAGTTTAAAAAGTATGATCAGCTAGAGAACCTCTTGCCCTGTGATATCGAGGTGAAGAATGCCTTGAAGTCCTCATTCGTTGAACCAGAGCAGTTCCAAAGCTTTCCCAAAGATTTCCTCTAATTCCTGTGGGGATTTAGGGAATTTAGGGGATACTTTCTCTTGGTCTCTTGTTTCTGTCTCTTGTACTGTCTCTTTCTCCTCCCTGCCTCCCTGAAACTCTGTCCTGCCTTCATCTTCCACTACAGAAACTCAGGGCGCTTGGGTGGCTCAGTTGATTAAGCTTCCGACTTCTGCTCAGGTCATGATCTCATGGTGCGTGGGTTCGAGCCCTGCATTGGACTCTGTGCTGACAGCTTAGAACCTGGAGCCTACTTTGGATTCTCTCTCTCTCTCTCTCTCTCTGCCCCTGCCCCGCTCATGCTCTGTCTCTCTCTCAAAAATAAATAAACATTAAAAACAATTTAAACGACAGAAATCCACTCACACCAATCATTTAATAGGTATTGAGGACTTTATTGACCATTTCTTGGAACAGAGAAGGGTTTTACATATCAACATCTGAACATATTTTCTGGGGATCGGTTGGCATTGGTCTTCCTAAAAGGTCTGTAGGGGCCTTTGTTGGTTTTGCGTGTCTAGTCTCCTTCCTCTTTCTGCTGGTACCACAATTTGTATTTTCTTTGGGAAACCAACTTACCTAGCTTTCAGGTTTCTGGGTGAACCAAAGCTCCGTGGGGGTAAGACTAGGTAATTGTTATTATCCCCATTTTATAAAGAAAAAAAAAGTGGGACCTCATGAGGTTTGTGCGTGATAATGAAGATCAAAGGGCTAGTGAGTGTATGACTTGGAATTTGAATTCACATTTAATACTAAAGCTTGTGTTCATACCCACTATGGCATAAGAATATCATAATGCTGGTGATGGCCATATGGTACCCACTCTTGGGCTCTATCTTCCTTGCAGATTCTCCATTGAGCTCCAAATCTGTATATTCAACTAATATGTAATAACTCCAATGGAATGTCTGATAGGCATGTGGAAGGTTTAAAAAAAGGTTCACAAGTTCTTTGACACAACATCCTTCAAGGAGTGAAGCTTACTTTCCCTCTCCTTGAGTGTGGGTTGAATTAATGACTTGCTTCTAATAGATTATTATGGGAACGACAGTGTTTGAGTTCCATGACTAGGTCATAAAAGGCATTGTGACTTCTGCCTGCCTCTTTCAGATCACTCACTGTGGGGAAAGGTGGCTGCCGTGATGTGAGAACACTCAACAAGTCCTATGGGGAGACCCACATGGTGAGGAACTGAGGCCACTTGCCAATGGCAGTGTGAAGGCACCATCTTGAAAGTGGACCCTCCAGCCCCAGGCAAGCCTTCACATAAGACTGCAGCCCCAGCTGATATCTTGACTGCCACCTCATGAAAGACCATGAACCACAGCCATCCAGCTATGCTGCTCCAAGTTCCTGACTCACAGAAACTGTAAGATAATAAATATTTGTTGTTTTAAGATACAAACTTTTGGGGAAATTGATTATGCAGCATTGGACTGTTGACATATGCAGCATATGCACCATTGACATGTCCAGAGCTGAACTCCAAACCTTCATTCTGCGAATGTAATTCTCCCCCCGTCTTCTCTATTCAGAAAATGATAGCATCATGATTCTTGTCCCTCATGATAAAACCTTGAAGTCATCCTTAAAGCCTGTCTTAATTTCATAATCCAAATCACAGTCCAGAGTGCTAACAATTTCATAATCCAAATCAAATGGAAGAGCAATCTTATTGTCCTAACTTTCAAATGTATTAAAAAATTCAATCATCTCATCCTACATCCTCAGTTACTACCCTGGTCCACCCCCATCACCTCTCACTAGGTTCGCTGCAATTACTATCTACCTAATATCCCCCTTTCCCTGGTACGCCCAGCGTCAATTCTAAATACAGCCAGAAGGATCCTTTAAAAATATGAGACAGATGGTCAATTCCTCTGCTCCAAACCCCTCCTGGTTATTTTTTCTCCAGATCTATGAGCTACTCCCTTCTTTCACTTCCTTCAGATATTTGCCCCAATATCACCTTCGTGAGGACTTTTCTGACTCCTGAGCATTCTTCATAGTGTATATTTTGCTTGTTTATTTTCTCTCTCCCTTCCAAGATGCCATCTACTCAAAGAGAGGGACCTTATTGTCTAGTTTGCTTACTGCCGTGTGCCCAGAACCCGGAAGGATTCTTGCACATAGTAGGTACCCTATAAATATTTACTGAATAAATACATTGTTGTTTCCTAAGAGCTCTCGTCCTGGGTGTATATCAGACCTACCTGGGAAGCCAGGTACAAATAGGAATGCCCAAACACAATCTTAGGTACCCAGTTAGAGTCTGATGAAAAGTAGGGGATTGTAGGATGCATCCCTGGGAATCTTTATTGCATTAGTTCTTCTGCTCTTTCAGCAGAATTTGTTATTTCTGCTTTAACAGAGGCAAGGAAAATAGTAAAATATATTGAAATTGGTTTGTATTAAAAGAACTCTTTTGTAGTTAGGGCAGTAAATTATAGACATAGGATTCAATATAGGCCATAAATTGAATATTTCAGTGTGAGTAGAGTTGTATCGACCGTTCCTTTGGGGATTAGAGTTTATTTCCTAAGCTTTTGTTCACTACATCATGAGTCTTTTCAATAAAACGATCTCATTGCCTGACAGCCAGACAAGACTTTCAGTGACACAAGGGGATTTTATCGGGTGTGGTTAACTCAGAAAATTGTTCTCTGAAGATACTTTATGACCAAATATTTACTAGTGTCCCTTAGCAGGCCTGGTTAATTTTCAGAATACCTAAGAAAGCCAATAAATGTGAACGAAGACACACATGCGCATGTGCGCGCACGCGCACACACACACACACACACACACTTTCACAAACACACATCCACTATTTTTGCTATTCTGCTTTAAGTAAAGAAAAACCAAGAAGTGTTACTGAAAAAGAAAGCTTAATGATATCATGACCTTGATATCAAGAGTTCTTGGGCAGATGAAAAAGATTAGGATTGGTGGGCGTGTCACACAGAAATTTAAATCCATCCATCCACCCATCCATTGAGCAGGTGGGCATTTGCTTTATAATACTTGGGTTCAAGGGTTATAATTTATTATTTTTCGAACAAAGAAAATGTGTCCTACCCTTTATCAGAGTTTGATGGAAGCAAGAAACAAAATCGACTCTTCAGTTTTGAAATACACAGGGTAACTGACAAACCACCAGGGGAAGCACTGGGCTGGGGGAGGACAGGAAATGGGGCAGCTCTGGGACGTAGGGGTGAATCAAGTCTCTCTTGGATGAGAAAGAGTGTGAGCAGCCCTCACCCCTGCCTACCCCTTGGCGAAGTCTGAAATGGTGTGGCAGGAAGCCTCTGAGATGGCCCCTTTTTCCCAGTGTTCATGTTTTTGTGTGATCCCTTCCCCCTGAGTGTGGCTGGACCTAATGGCTCATTTCTGATGAAGAGAATGAGGCAAAAGTGAGGGGAAATCACTTTCGTATTTGTTGTAGAAGACTGGCTTCCGTCTTGTGGCACTCTCTTGTTTTCTTGCCTGCTGGCTGCATCGAAACAACGATAGTGTGTGAGCTACCCTAAAGAGAATCACACGTGGTGGTGAACTGACAAAGGCCTCCAGCCAATAGCCAATGAGGAACTGAGGCCCTCAGTGCCACAGCCCATGAGGAACCGATCCTGCCCCCACCACTGATTTCACTTAGAAGTGGATCCTGACCCTTTGGAACCTTGAGATGAGCCCACAGCTGTGGCCGACACCTTGGTTGCAGTCTGTGAGAGGCCGTCAGCCAGAGGACCCGGCTCAGCCACGCCTGGATTCCTGCCCCACTGAAACTGTGAGATCATACGTGTTTGTTGTTTCAAGTTGCTAAATTTTGGGACCATTTGTTATGTGGGATGTTAGTTTTGTAGGGCGGCCATAACAAAGTCCTACAGACTGGGTGGTTCAGAGTGTCAGGAAGTTATTTTCTCAGGGAGCCAGAGGCCAGAAGTCCAAAATCAAGATGTCAGCACATCCATGCTCGCCCTGAAGCCTCTAGGGAAAGATCTGGTCCTGGCCCATCTCCTAGCTTCTGGTAGCCTCAGGCATTCCTTGGCTTATAGATGACCATCTCCCCTGTGTCTCTTTACATCATCTTTCCTTGGTGCGTCCATGTCTGTGTCTCTGTCCAAATTACCCTTTATAAAAAATAAGGGTATAAGTCACGTTGGATCAAGGCCCACCCTCATCTTAAATTGATTACATCTGCAAAGACCCTATTTCCAAGTAAGATTGCATTCACAAGTACTGGGGCTTAGGGCTCCAACAAATCTTTTTGGGGGGGTTGGGGGACACAATTCGACCTAACAACCAGCAGTAGATAACTAATTTGAAGAGTTAGCCACCCCCCCCCCCAAATTTGGGCGCAATCACTAGTAGAAAGGGGAAAATGGATGCTACCTCATATGAAACAAAGACCCCAAGGTATATTACAAATTCCCATCCAATAGAACTGAGCTGTCAGATTCAGGAGTCACCAGCCACAGGTGGTTACTGAGCACTTGAAGCGTAGCTCGTCCAAACCGAGATCTGCTGGGAGTACACAACACTTATTGGACTTTGTAGACCTAGAATGAGGAGAAAAGAATGGAAAATACTTTTCAATGCATTTTTGATACTGATTCCATGTTGAAATGGTATTTTGGATATATTGGGTTAAGTGGAATATATTATTCAATTTAATTTCACCTGTTTACTTGTTAAACGTGGCTACTAGAAAATTTAACCTTATGCGTATGTGGCTTGCATTATATTTCTGTTGGATGTTGTTGCTTTCTCACTTGGGATGTTTCTACTCTGTCCTACTTGGAGGGGATTTTTTTCCCCCCACCTTCGACTTAAGCAAAGCTTCAAGGTTCTAGAAAACCATGGAAATGGGCCTCTGGTCTTGATTGCATTGTGATCAAAACTGAGATACTTGCTGGCCAAAGGCTCTTTATTCCCTCAAAGCCTGGTGCCTTGCCTTTTCCAAGTCTGAACATGGGATCTTTTTGCTAAAGTGGCCAAGCCACAGCACCCTTCATCCAGCTGTAGAAAACTAGAAGTTTCCACATCAGCACTTTCACTAGATGATCAGCCCCTTCGGGAAGGTTGGGGGAGATGACAGATTGATGCAGTTCTCCATTGGCTTTCCATCCCTTGGTTCCTAGGACTGGGCCATTGGTACCTTGCTTTCCTCCCCCACCCCTTGAAGGTTCTCTCTCTGGACAATCAAGATCCTCCTAGCATCTTCTATTTGAAAACAAGGGCTTATTCATTCTTCTCTGGGGAAAAGAGACACTGAGGCCCAGGCTGCTTTCAGAGGATGTGGGCAGGGAAAATATCTTCTACTATTTCTATATCTCGAGATGAACAAATTAATATTTTAATGACTAATCCACAAATTCATTTGTAGAATGGATATATTTATTGCCATATTTCAAAGCTCTTTTCCCTAAATTATCTTCATTTATTCAATAAATGTAGGGAGTGGTTACTCTGCCAGGCACTTTGGGGATTAATTGGTGACCAGGCAGACACAGCTCTCTTACTGAATTTATAGTTGAGTGAAGGAGGCAGCATGGGGCAGACAACCAAACAAATAATTATCACCTTCTGGATCAATGCTGCTAAGGAAAGTGGAAGGGCTGTCAGAGGCACGTCCAGGAGAAGCTCACTGTGTTGTGTGTTGTGTGTGTGTGTGTGTGTGTGTGTGTGTGTGTGTGCGCATGGGAGTGAATCAAAGAAGGCTCATAAAAACTGAGATCTGAAGGATGGATAGAAGTTGGAGGTGAGGAGGTGAGGGATGAGTTATTACTTTTTTGAGCTCTTAGACTGAGCTGCTGTTCATTTGTCCATTCATCCATCCATCCATCCATCCCATCCATCCATCCATCCATCCATCCCATCCACTCACCCACTCACTCATCCATACAACAAATACATCCTGAGCATCTACTGCGTGGCAAGCACTGTCTTTAACAACATGTAGACAGTCAACATGTAAACTGTGGTCCTTAGCCTCAGCACTGTTGACATTTGAGGCTGGGTCATTCTCTGTTGTAGGGCTGTCCTGTGCACTGTGGGACATTTAGCAACATCCCTGGCCTCTACTCATCAGATGCCAGTAGGGACCCCCCCAGTCCTGACGATAACAACATCTCACGGTGTCTCCTGGGGGTCAAAACTGCCCAGTTACAGACCACTGATGTAAACAAATAACTCTATAAAATCATAGCAGGTGGTGATGTGTCCTGTGAAGGAAAATTTTACGAGAATAGAGGGGGAGGAGTTAAGCAGGACGCTACTGGGTGGCTCAGTCGGTTAAGTGTCTGACTTTAGCTCAGGTCATGATATCTCTCGGTTAGTGGGTTCAAGCCCTGCGTCGGGCTCTGGGCTGACAGCTCGGAGCCCGGAACCTGCTTTGGATTCTGTGTCTTCCTCTGCCCCTCCGCTGCTTGCTCTCTGTCACTCTCTCTCTGTCTTTCTCTCGAAAATAATAAACATTAAGAAATAAAAAAAGCAGAGACATAAATAAAGTGTGGAAACAAGTCACACCTGGGGAAAGAGTGTTCTGGGCAGAAGGAATCGTCAGTGCAAAGGCCCCGTGGTGGGATGACTTGGGTGTGAGGAAAGAGGGGCAAGGAGCCAGGAGTGGTCAGAGAACAGAGGTGGGAGGTGATGTATATACTGAGCGTGGGCTCAAGTAGCCTGTGGTGACATCTTGGGATTTTACTTTCAGTGAAGAGGGAGCCACTGGAGGGTTTTGAGCACAGGCGACGCGATCTGATCCTTTGTTTTCAAAGGATCCCCCTGGCTGCTTGGTCACCGGAAGGTGATAAGAGGAGAAATGATGCAACCCCTCGGGAGTCAAAGCGAGAGGAGGAGGTGGCAGTCATGATGGAGAAAGCAGAGGGACACCCGAGGCTCCTCATTGCCCCTGCTCTCGACTGGCCCACCCCACGTACCTCGGCCTTAGTACTTAAAACACATTATGCGATGATATCGAAATGACCTATTTATATGTAGATGAACTCCTCAAGGGCAGAGATCAAGCCTCAATGATCTTTGTGCCCCTAAAAATTGTCACAGGACCGAGGATTTAGTAGGAGCAGCAGTGAGAGCCTCAGAGCCCCGACTGACTGGACCTTCGTCTTGGGAGGTCCCTTGTGTGGAACCCCTGTATGTGGAGACCCCAGGCTGACAGGGTCGCGGGGAAGGGTTCCGACAACCCAGTCAGACATACGCTCCAACACTGACGCAGCCACCGGCCAGTCTGGTGACTGCGGGCTGCTTTCTTCCCCTGTCTGGACCTCAGCTTTCTCATCTGTAAAATGGGAGAATGATTCCAACCGTGTAATTGTTGTAAAGATTAAATGAAGGGGTTTAAGCAAAGTGATTGAGTCTCCCTGGGAACATTCAGCTGTGGCTCCTGATGGTCTCCAGTGAGGGGTGGGCAAGAGCTTAATGGCGGTGTGGAAATGCAAGCTGTGCAGCCGCTCTGGAAAACAGTATGGAGGTTCCTCAAAGATTAACAATAGAACTACCCTACGACCCAGCAATTGCCCTACTAGGCATTTATCCACGGGACACAGGGCTGCTGTTTCGAAGGGACACATGCACCCCCATGTTTATAGCAGCACGATCAACAATAGCCAAAGTATGGAAAGAGCCCAAATGTCCATTGATGGATGAATGGATAAAGAAGATGTGGTCTATATATACAATGGAGTGTTAATCGGCCATCAAAAAGAATGAAATTTTGCCATTTTCAACTACGTGGATGGAACTGGAGGGTATTATGCTAAGTGAAATTAGTCAGAGAAAGACAAAAATCATATGACTTCACTCATATGAGGACTTTACGAGACAAAACAGATGAACACAAGGGAAGGGAAGCAAAAATAATCTAAAAACAGGGAGGGGGACAAAACGGAAGAGACTCATAAATACGGAGAACAAACTGAGGGTTACGGGAGGGGTTGTGGGAGGGGAGATGGGCTCAATGGGTCAGGGGCACTAAGGAATCTACTCCCGAAATCATTGTTGCACTAGATGCTAACTAATTTGGATGTAAATTTAAAAAAATAAAAAAGAAAATTTAAAAAAAAGAAAAAAAAAGAGCTTTATGGCGGTGGGTAGAAACATACTGATATTACATATAAGTAAATATATAGGTATATATGTGTATGTATATATATGTGTGTGTGTGTATATGTATATATAAAATGCTTTAAGTATTTTGTGATGCTTTGTAATGTCACAGTGAATTAGCATAATAAGATGTGTATTGTTTCTACGTAGCTAAATGATGGCATTGGGTTGATAGGCACGTGTTGCATCACCCCAATAGTTTGGAGAGTGCTGGTTAGACCAGTCGTGCTGACTTCCTGAGCTTTCTCTTGAGTCCTTCCTTAAAAATACTATTTCCTTGGGGCGCCTGGGTGGCTCAGTCTGACTTCCGCTCCGGTCACGATCTCGCGATTTGTGGGTTCGAGCCCCGCATCGGGCACTCTGCTGTCAGCCTGGAACGTGCTTTGGATCCTCTGTCCCCCTCTCTCTCTGCCCCTCTCCTCTCCTGCTCTCTCTCTCAAAAAATAAATAAGCTTAAAAAAAACATTATTTCCGGGGCGCCTGGGTGGCGCAGTCGGTTAAGCGTCCGACTTCAGCTCAGGTCACGATCTCGCGGTCCGTGAGTTTGAGCCCCACCTCGGGCTCTGGGCTGATGGCTCGGAGCCTGGAGCCTGCTTCCGATTCTGTGTCTCCCTCTCTCTCTGCCCCTCCCCCGTTCATGCTCTGTCTCTCTCTGTCCCAAAAGTAAATAAACGTTAAAAAAATTAAAAAAAAAAAAAAACATTATTTCCTTGCTCACACCCCTCAAGTATTCCGATTCTTTAGGCCCAGAGCTGCCCCCAAGAATCTGCATTTAATGGCTGCTCCAGAGCATTCTGATGTGTAATTGGGTCCAGACCAGCGTCTCCCTGCAGTGAAAGTGCGTCGTTACCCACCACGGATCTTGCTGAAATGTGGATTCTGTTCAGTGGCTGGGGTTCCACGGTTCTGCATTTTGAGCAAACTTCTGGGTGACGTCAGGGCTGCTGGTGCAAGGCTCGCACAAAAGGTAGCAGAAGCCCAGACCCGGTTCTCCGAGTGCGGGCCTGAGGACAGCCGTATCCCCCCAGGGGTTGGGAGGATGCTCTGGGTCGGGCCCCGCCGAACCCCGGAAACCGCTGGACCCCAGGGCAGGGCCAGCCGCCTGTGGTTCGACAAGCCCTTGCAGGTGGTTCTGATGCGCGCTCGGGTTTTTGAAACGCGGTCGATGAGGGAGCTCTGGTCCCCTGGGTCCTGGAGGCCTCTCTCCCACCTTCTGTCTGCAACCTCACCGAACGGACAGCCTCGAGCTGTCCCGTTCCCCAAAGGTGGGTCCCGTGCGACCCTGGAGCCCCTCCTGCCACGGGCCTGCCTTCAGAACTCTCGCTCTCCCTGTGTCCCCAGCATTGCAGGCGTGCATCGTTGAGCCGACGTGACAGGTAGCGTCCGTTGAGAAGGGCTGACGGGCCCTCTCGTCCGGGCGTGATTGACGGCGCCCTGATCCGCGGGCAGAGAATGGAAGCCTCCAGAAGGATGTGTGCTCTGTAAATAGTTGACATCATCTACCCGGAAAACCTGAAAGAGAACTTCATTTTTCTTTCTTTTTCAGGGAACCCTGAAAGCAAGTCACGGGACACCCTGAAGTGTAATTAGTCTGGCAAGGGAGTTTCTGACTGGGCCCCGGGGACCCGCGGTGAGGGACAATTGTAGGTGCCTTTGTCTCTTTGCGATTCGAGGTAGCTGAGGGTCATTCACCGGTGACCACGGGAATCCCAGCTCCTTTAACATGGGAGCATGCAGACTGTCGCCTGGGCACGTGGCGGGTCCTCACGCAGCCGACCTGGGGACAGGACCGAGATTCTGTATTTCTGACAAGCCCCCACGTGCCGCTGTGGCCAGCAGTCGGAGGACCACACTTCCCGCAACCTTCCTGCCGCCACCGCGGACCTAGTGTCCGGAGATGGCTTTCGAAGGTCAACCCGGGGGGCTTGGCTTTCGGCGTTAGACTTGGGTTTGCATTTTTGCTCCACAAATTGCTAGCTGTGTGACTTTGGGGGAGTGGGCTCACCTCTCTGGGGCTGCACTCGGCGGGGGGGGAGGTTAACGAGGACATTTACAGTGTAGGGCGGTGTTTTTTTTTAAATTGCCCCCTTGAAGAAGTTTCTTTGGACTTTTTCCTCCCGAATCATCTCCCTCCCCGTGAAATTCTAATGCCACAGATGCGCAGGATATCTCTTTATTATATACTGTGGTGCTTTGGAGGAGCACAAGGCGTTGTACTAGCTAAGATTTTTCACTCCCCGCGAATCCATGTTGGCCCGCTCGGGAGCGGTATCACCCTGTTGAGAATGCTGACTTTAGGGCGACGGTAAAGATTAAGAAAGGTGATTTCTGTCAGCTACCTGATACGGAGTAAGTGCTCAGAAATGGTTAAGTATTAATGTGTGTTGCAGAGACCACATGTTAGAGATAATATAGGATTATTAATACAATATATGCTATATATTATCACATATCATATATCAATATACTATTATGCATATCATATATCATATCATATGTCTTCTCTCTCCACCTAATGCCTGCAGGTTGGGTGTGGACGGAAGAACAAAGGTGCAGAAGGAGGAGGGAAAAGACACAGACGCAAGCTGAGGCGGCCGTGTGAAATACCACAGGAGTTCAGGATATGAAATCAGGCTAGGGTCTCAGGTTCCCTTCACTGCGCCATGTGGCCTCGAAGATGGTGTTCAGCCCTGCTGGGTCCCTGTGTCTTCGTCTCTACCCTAGGCACGGCACAATTTTCCTCCCTATCGTGCAGCGAAGAGTAAATCCAAAAGCACATGGAAGGGGAGACCATGACAGGGCCTTTGTTATTTGTGCCAAACGCACCTTCACCGGGTGCCCCCCGCGCCATGGCCACGGGCCATGGCGCTGGGCACGAGCCCTACCCTCCGGCGTGGTGGCAGGCCAGCAGGCAGTATACGTTGTCGCAGGTGCACACATCGCAGGTGCAACCAGAGAGCAGGACTTTTCCTAGACTGGAGGTCAGGGAAGAAGGTAGGGTGAGAGCATGTGCAGAGATGCTGAGGCCAGACAGTGCCTGGAGGGGGCTGAAATTGAAGGGCCCCCCGTTTGAACGTGCCAGAGGAAGCGAGTGTCCCGGAATGGCAGGAGCCAGCCCAGGCGGGGTCTCAGGCCAGCTGAGGCCAATGGACTGATTCCAGGGCCATAGGGAGTCATTAAAGGCAATCAATCAAGGGATGGGGGCGGGCAGGCGTAGCTGAGGGCGCAAGAAACATCTTAGAACATCTTGTGTTTTCTCAAATTCTTTCCATTTCCTTCGGGGCACGAGGAGCTTAGTTCTGGAAACTGGGAAGCAGACCAAAGGGGGGACTGGATAACTCAGGGGCAGATGAGACATCAGTTCATATTTCAAAGATTTTTGCCTGTCACACTTGCTTTAACAGGTGGAGAGTGTCTCTCCTCTGTTACGCATCCCACAGCTCTCCAGACTTCACCGCTGGCTCTTGGAAGTCCTGGGACACTTTCTGCTCACATCACAGAACTTAGGCCCAATGATTACTTTATGGTAACAAACCATCATTTTATAGGGCCTGCCATTTGCCAAATCTCACGCTAGGAGCTTACAAGAGTGTGGCCTTCCCATATCACAAACTTGGATCTGAATTCCAGGTCCACCTTGTCAAGGGGTCCGTGCTTGGGGCAACTTGGGTCTTCTCAGCTGTAAAATGGGGTATGAGTCGGTACCTCCCGGGGTTGTTGGAGGATTGGGACGCTTCTCAGCATTACCTTTTACTCACTAGGTCAGCATCAATACATAGTATATGTTAGGGTATTAGCTAGGACTCATTCATGCATTCATTGATTCTCTCCACAAATATCGTCCCGGACAGCTGTGATGTGTAAGCCATGATAGGCTGTCTTAGAAGTTGTGGATACAATGGTGAATCTGCCCTCAGGAATCTATAATCTAGTGACAGTGTGATGAGGGTCAACAAATACTTTTTGGGAAAGGCCAGGTAGTAAATATTTTTGCTTTTGGGGGGCCCAAGAGACAAAATGGAGTGAAACCCATGTCGCCAACTTGAAAGGGTGCCTGTAGCCTTGTCATATTAGCTCCTTTCACTTAGTAATATGCATTTAAGATTCCTCCATACCCTTTCATGGCTTGCTAGCTTGTTTCTTTCTCGTGCTGAGTAATATTCAATTGTCCGGATGGACCACAGTTTCCACTTGCCTACTGAAGGACATCTTGGTTGCCTTCATGTTTTGGTAACCATGAATAAAGCTGTTGTAAACATCCATGTAGAGGTTTTTGTGTGGACAAAAGTGTTCAACTCTTTTGGGTAAATACCAAGAAGCATGACTGCTCGATTGTACGGTGTGGAGTATGTTTAGTTTTGTAAGAAACTGTCACACTGTCTTCCAAGATGGCTCTACGGTTTTGCATTCCCACCAGCAAAGTAGGAGAGTTTCTGTTGCCCCACACCCTCGCCAGCATCGTTGTTGTCAATGTTCCAGAACGTTCTATAGTGTTGTCAGTGTTCTGGCTATTCTAATAGTGTGTAGCGATGTCTCATTGTTGTTTAAATTTGCAATTCCCTGATAACTTGCCATCGGTATACCGTCTTTGGTTAAGTGTATGTTAAGGTCTTTGGCCCATTTTAAAAAATTGGGTTATTTGCTTTCTTATTGCTGAATTTTAAGAGTTCTTGTATATTTTGAGCAACAATCCTTTGCAAATACTTTCTCCCAGATTGTGACTCGTCTTCTAGTTCTCTTGATATTATCTTCTGTAGAGTAGTTTTTAATTTTAGTGAAGTCCAGTTTGTAACTGTAGTGAAGTCCAGCTTATCAATTATTTCTATCATGGATCATGTCTTTGATGTTGTCTCTGAAAAGTCACCACCATATCCAAGGTCATTTAGATTTTTCCCCTACAATGCTTTCTAGGAATTTTATAATTTTGCATTTTACATGTAGGCATATGATCTATCTTGGCTAGTTTTTAGGAAGCGTGTACCTTCTGTCTAGATTCACTTTTTTGCATGTGGACTTTTGGTTGTTCTCTCATTGAAGAGACTGTCTTTGTTCATTGCATTGCCTTTTCTTCATTGTCAAAGATCAGTTCACTATATGTACAGGGCTGTATTTCTGGGCTCTCTCTTCTGTTCTATTAATATATTTGTCTGTTCGTTCACACCGTCTTGATTACTGTGGCTTTAGAGCAAGTCTTGAAATTATATAGCCTCAGTCCTCCAACTTTGCTCTCCCTTAGTATTGTGTTACTGTTCTGGGTCTTTTGCCCTCGACAGAAACTTTAGAATCAGTTTGTCAGTATCTATAAACTAACTTGGTGGGATTTTGACTGGGATTTCCTTGATTCTGTAGACCAAGTTGGGAAGAAGTGACATCTTAAAATATTGAGTTTTCCCATCCATAAATATGGAACATCTCTCCGTTTATTTAGTTTCTCTTTGATTTCATTTTATTTATTTGTGTAGTTATTTATTTAATTTAAATTTTAGTTAACCTACAGTGAAATATTTGTTTCAGGATAATGAGCATTTCATAGTTTTCCTCAAGTAGATCTTGTACATATTTTGTTTTATGCACCTAAGTATTTCATTTTTGGGGGGTGCTAATGTAGGTGGTATTGTGTTTCTAATTTCAAATTCCCCTGTTTGGTGTTGGTGCCTGGGAAAGTCATTAACTTTTGCTTGCTAACCTTGGATCCTCCAACCTTGCTACAGTCACTTAGTCCAGGAGTTTTTTTTTTGTCAATTCTTTCAGGTTTTCTACGTAGACAATCATGTCATCTGTAAACAATTATAGTTTGATGTCTTCCTTCACAATCTGTATACATTTTTTATTTCTGTTTCTTCTCTTATTGCATTAGCAAGGACTTTCAGAATGACGTTGACGAGAGGTCATGAGAGGGGACATCCTTGCTTTGTACCTGCTCTTAGAGGGAAAGCTTCAAGTTTGTCACCACTAAGTATGATGTCAGCTGCAAGTTTTTGTAGATAGTCTTTATCAAATTGAGAAAATTCCCTTCTGTTCCTAGTTTACTGAGAGTATTTATCATGAATGGGTGTTAGATTTTGTCAAGAGCTTTCTCTGCATCCGTTGGTATGAACATGTGATTTTTCTTTTTTAGCTTGTTGACATTAATTAATTTTTGAATGTTGAACCAGCCTCCCATACCCAGGATAAATCCCATTTGGTCATGGTGTCCAATTCATTTTACGTGTTTTTGAACTTGATCTGCTAATATTTTACTGAGGATTTTTACATATATGTTTGTGAGAGATATTGACCTATAGTTTTCTTTTCTTGTAATGTCTCTGTCTAGTATCAGTGTTAGGGTAATGTGGCCTCATAGAATGATAATGTTGGATTTTCTCTGCTTCTATTCTTTGAATGAGATTGTAGAGAATTGGTATGATTTCTTCCTTAAATATTTGGTAGAATTCACCAGTCAATCCATCAGGGCCTCATACTGTCTGTTCTGGCAGGTTATTAATTATTGATTCAATTTCTGTAATAAATAGAGGTCTATTTAGATAATCTATTCTTGTGTGAGTCTTGGCAGATTGTGTCTTTCAAAAAATTGGTCCATTTCGCTTAGGTTATCAAATTTGTGGGCATATAGTTGTTCATTGTATTACTTTATTATCCTTTTTATGTCCATGGGATCTGTAGCGATGTTTTCCCTTTTAGTCTGATATAAGTAATTTGTGTCTTTTTTTTTCCTTGATAAGCTAGAAGCTTATCAATATTATTGATCTTTTCGGCTTTTGGTTTCATTGATTTTCTCTGTTGATTTTCTGCTTTTAATTTCACTCATTTCTGCTTTAATTCTTACTACTTCTTCTGCTTACTTCATATTTAATTTATTTTTTTCCAGTTTTCTAAATTGGTAACTTAGGTTATTGATTTTAGATTTTTCTTCTTTTCTAAATCATTCATTCAATGCTATAAATTCCCTCTAAGCACTGCTTTCACTGCATCCCACAAATTTTGAAAAGTTGTGTTTTCATTTTTATTTAGTCCAAAGTGTTTTAAAATTTCTCTTGAGATTTGTTTTTTGACCTATGTGTTATTTAGAAGTGTGTCGTTTAATCTGCACATATTTTGGGATTTTCTAGCAGTCTTTCTGTTACTGATTTCTTGCTCAATTCTATTTAATTTCTAGAGCAGGCATTGCATGATGTCTATGCTTTTAAATTTGGTAAAATATATTTTATCTTCCAGAATGTGTCTATCTTGGCTAATGTTCTGTGTGAGTTTGAGAAAAATATATATTCTGCTATTGTTGGATGAAGTAGTCTATAAAGGTCAACTGTGTTCAGTTGATTGATGGTGTTGTTGAGTTTGCCTATAGCAAATTCTTACTAATTTTCTGTCTGCTTGATCTTTCCATTTCTAAGAGAGAGAGAGTGTTGAAGTTTCCAGCTATAAAGGTGGATTCATCTATTAATCTATTTCTCCTTGCATTTCTATCAGTTTTATCTCATGAAGTTTGATGCTCTGTTGTGTGGTGCATATATGTTAAGAATTGTTGTGTTCTTAGAGAATTTAATCCTTTTATCATTATCCCTTCTTTATCCTTTATCACTTTCTTTACTTTACAGTCTGCTCTGTTTGAAATTATTACAACTACTCTCGATTTCTTTTGATTAATGTTAGCATGGTATATTTTTCTCCATCCACTTCTTTTTCTTTTTTAATTTTTATTTTTGAAAGAGAGAGAGACAACAGAGGGAGAGACAGAAAGAATCTTTTTTTTTTTTTTTTTTTTAAATTTTTTTCAACGTTTATTTATTTTGGGGACAGAGAGAGACAGAGCATGAACGGGGGAGGGGCAGAGAGAGAGGGAGACACAGAATCGGAAACAGGCTCCAGGCTCTGAGCCATCAGCCCAGAGCCCGATGCGGGGCTCGAACTCGCGGACCGCGAGATCGTGACCTGGCTGAAGTCGGACGCTTAACCGACTGCGCCACCCAGGCGCCCCAAAGAAACCGAAGCAGGCCCCAGGCTCTGAGCTGTCAGCACAGAGCCCGACGCGGGGCTCGAACTCACAGACTGCGAGATCATGACCTGAGTCGAAGGTGGATGCTTAACTGCCTGAGCCACCCAGGTGCTCCTAAAGAATCTTAAGCAGGTTCCATGCTCAGCACAGAGTCTGACTTGCTGAAATCAAGAGTCAGACGCTAGATGGACTGAGCCACCCAGGAGCCCCTCCACCCACTTCTTTTTAATCTATAGATGTCTTTATATTTAAAGTGGGTTTCTTACAAACAACATAGAGCTGGGTCATGTTTTTTAATTCACTCTGACAATGTCTTTTAATTGGTGTATTTAGACCATTGTCATGCAAAATGATTGTTGATAATGTTGGATTAATAGTCACCATATTTGTTACTGTTTTCTATTGGTTCTATTTTCCCAATTTTCATATTTTACTCTTTTCTGTCTTTTGTGGGCTTAACTGAGTATTTTGTATGACTCCATTTTCTCAACTTTCTCAGCACATCAGTCATTATTCTTTACTTTTCAAAATGATTGCCCTAGAGTTTGCAATATATATTTGCAAATAATCCAAATCCACTTTCAAGTAACACTATCCCACTTCATGAGTGGTGTGAATATCTTATAATAACGAGATAGCTATGATTCCTCCCTTTCATCCCTTGATCATTGTTATCATTCATTTTTCTCATATACAAACACACGTGTGTGTGTGTGTGTGTGTGTGATATGCATATAAGCATACAGAACCAAATATATTTTGAATATTATTATTTTGAATAAACTTATCTGCTAAATCATTAAGAATAGGAAAAATAAAAGTTTTAATTTTACCTTCACTTATTCTCTCTTTGATATTCTTCCCTTCTTTATGTGGGTCTGAGTTTCTGACCTAGATTATTTTCCTTTTCGCTAAAGAACTTCTTTCAACATTTCTTGCAAAGAATTCCTTCAAGTTTTGTTTGTCCGAGGAAATTTTTATTCCTCCTTCACTCTGAAGGATTTATCATGGTACAGAATTCTAAGTTGGCGGTGTTTTGTTTTTTGTTTTTTGTTTTTTTCTCTCAACACTTTAAATATTCCACTCTTCTTGACTGCATGGTTTTTGAAGGGAAGTTGGAAGCAATTCTTTGCTCACTTTGAGGTAAAGTGTTTTTTTCCTCCAGCTTCTTTCATTATTTTTTTTATATTTGCTTTTCTGTAGTTTGAAGATAATCTACCTAGTTTTTGTTTGCTCTGTTTTTGTTTTTTGGCATTTATCCTGTTTCGTAGACTTCCTGGATCTGTAATTTGGTGTCTGACATTAATTAGAGGAAATTCTCGGTCATGACAGTTTCAAATATTTTCTCTCTTCTTTTCTCTCTTTCTTCTTCTTGTATTCCCATTACATGTGTGTTGTGCTCTTTGTGGTTGACTGACAGACCATAGATACTCTGTTTTGTTTTCCTTTTTTCAGTCTTTGTTTCTTTGCTTTTCAGTTTTTGAGGATTCTATTGGTATGTTCTCCAGCTCAGAGATTCTGTCCTCAGCCATGTTGAGTCTACTAATATGCCCACCAAAGACACTATTCATTTCCATTACAGTGTTTTGCCTTTTTTTTTTTTTTAAATCTGTAACATAGTTCTTTCTTAGAATTCCCATCTCTCTCCTTATAGCGCCCATGTATTCCTGCACGGTGTCTATATCCCTTAGCATATTAATCATGGTCTGGTAATTTTGATATCCTTGCTATATCTGGTTCTGATGGTCTATTCAAACTGCATTTTTTTTTTTTGCCTTTTGAGATGCTTATCATTTTTCCTTAATAGCCAGACATGATGTACTGGGTGAAAGGACCTACTGTAAATAGGGCATTAGTAATGTGGTGGCGAGGTGTGGGGAGAGGGGACTGGTCTACAGTCATACTATTAGGTGTCAGTGTTTTGGTGAGCCTGTGCCTCTGGGCTGTGAACTTCACAAGAATTTCTCAGTCTGCCCCCATTCCCCCACCTTAGGTGGGGTAGGAAGGCTTGGGCAGCTTGGGGTTGGGTGTTTCTCTTCCTCAGGTCAGTTAGGTTCTGAGAATACCCCAGCAGGTTAGACTCTGGTTAACTAGTCTGTCTTGAGTGCAGGAGTTGTTAAGAAGAACAGAGTGCCCCGGTGTATTTTTATTTTTTATTATTTTAATTATTTTTGCAAATGTTTATTTATTTTTCAGAGGGAGAGAGCACAAGTGGGGGTGGGTCCGAGAGAGGGGGACAGAGGATCTGAAGCGGGCTCTGCACTGACAGCTGCAGGCCTGACGTGGGGCTTGAATTCACCAACCCTGAGATCATGACCTGAGCCGAGGTCCGACACTCAACCAACTGAGCCACCCAGGCATCACGTGGTGTATTTTTAAATGGTGCTTTTTGTTCCTTTCCTCTGCAGAAAGCTCAAGACTTTTCTCTGATACTTACTGTGGGAATCTGGTCGAGCTCCTGGAGGTAAATCTCACAACATTGTGAGGGCCCCTCCATGGCTGGGTCCTCCTAGGGTTTTTAAGTGTCAGAGTTGTCTGCACTGAGCCTCCAGAAACTTCTTATTACAGTTTAGTTGTCCTGTCCCCACAGTGGTTCCCATGGTGGTTTCTGACCCGAGTCTCCTCTCTGTTAAACCTCTACTCCCTGTATTTGTGTCTGTTCCTTCAATCTGGGGGGTAGAGGTTTGCCCTGTGTCTTCTATTCTCTTATGGATCCAAGCAGAATTGTTGATGTTTTCGGTCTGTTTAGCTTTTTGCTTGTTGGTAGGACAGAGTGTTGACTTCCAAGCTTTACATCCTGAATCAGCCTGTGGCTGCTTTTTTAAAACAAATTTTTGTGATTGTGTGTTTTTCTACCACATAGGTGTACCATAATTCATTTAATTCCACCTAAGAACACTTAGGTTCTTTCCAATTTTCCACAATTATAGCCAGTGTTATGATTGGACATTTTTATTAAATAAATCTCTGTATATCTTCACTGATTTTCAGAGGAAAACTCTCTAGAAGAGTAATTAACCCAAGGGCATGCACATTTTTAGAGAAATTGACAAATACTGCTGAATCATTTTCCAGAAAGTTCTTATTCATTTTGCTCCCAGCAGCAATGTGCGTGGATGTCTTTTCCTTGAGCTCTCTCCAATAATGGAGACATTATGTTTTATTTTTGTCAGCTGACTAAGTGCAAATGATTTCTCCTTGTTTTAATATATGTCTCTTTGGTTATTACTGTTACTTGATATTGTATTAAGTGTTCATTGAAAATTTATATTTCTTTATTTGCATCCTATTGGCTCGTGAATTTTGCCAAAGTTTTTCTAAATGGATATTTATTTATTTTCTTAGAGACATATAAACACTCTTTACATCATTAATTATGCTAAAACAACTAACCATGTATTAATTCAAATAATTCCCCCCCCCATTTGTGACTTTTCATTGTATATATGGTGTTTTTTTTTCTTGCTCCTAGAATTTTAGTTTCTATAATTTCTAAATTTTTTTTTCTTTAATGTTTATTTCTTTTTGAGAGACAGAGACAGAGCACGAGCAGGGGAGGGGCAGAGAGAGAGGGAGACACAGAATCTGAAGAAAGCTCCAGGCTCTGAGCTGTCAGCACAGAGCCTGACACGGGGCTCGAACTCACGAACTGTGAGATCATGACCTGAGCTGAACTCGGATGCTCATCCGACTGAGCCACCCAGGCACCCTTATAATTTCTTATTTAGCATTTGTACCTGGAAATAACTTCCCTGCCTGATATCAGGTAAGTATTGACCTATATTTTTCTCTGGTTTTGGGATTTCACTTCTAGGTTTAATTCTTTAATTCATCGGAAATATAATTTAATAAATATGAGATATTTAACTTAGTTGTTTTCCTGAGAAATTTGCCAATTGTACACCATTTTATTTGTTGTTAATGCACTTTTAAAAAATATTTATTTATTTTTGAGAGAGAGAGAGAGAGAGAGAGAGAGACAGAGCATGAGCAGGGGAGGGGCAGAGAGAGAGGGGGAGACGCAGAATCCGAAGCTGGCTCCAGGCCCTGAGCTGTCAGCACAGAGCCTGATGTGGGGCTCGAACCTATGAACCAGAGATCATGACCTGAGCCAAAGTTGGGTGCCCAATCGACTGAACCACCCATGCGCCCCTAATGCACTTTTTTTCTTTACAAATTAAAAATTCTACTCTTATAATGTGCTGAATTCTTATTTAAATGTTTAATATATTTCTGGGAATTATTTTGTTTTTCACTGAGTTGTTTGTTCACCGTTGTGCCAGTAGGCATTTAAAAATTATTACAGCTTTACAGTATATTTTCATGCCTAATAGGTACATTCTTTCATCTTTTAGTTTTCCTACTCTATTATCTTCATTTGTTCTTTAATTTTGAAAAGGCAATACACGCACTTAATAAAATCAATGGGGCTATATTGTTTTCATTTTGTCAAAATTTTCATTATTTTATTTTATTATTCAAGATTTTATTTTTAAGTAATCTCTACACCCAACATGGGGTTTGACCTCACAACCCCTAGGTCAAGAATCACATGCTCTACTGACTGAGCCAGCCAGGCGCCCTGGGACCGTGGTGGTTTCAAATGTCCAGTTTGTTGAATATGCATTCAGATATGCACTGAGCAAGATGTATGACACATTGGATACATTTGGGACTGTCGAAGGACCTCAGTTCGTCCAGCCTGACCCCTCTTACCTTGGGAGCTGTGTCTTGCCTTTTTCAGGACTTGCCTGTGTCTGGCTTCTGCACTTGGACTAGTGAGGTTCTGCCTTGAGTCCACTGGCTTTAGAGCAAGCACACTCACTTGCACTCCTGACTTCCTCCTTTCCTTGCTCCTCATGGAGACCATTCCAGATAAGTCAAGTGAAACTCATTGAGGCCCCTGGCAGTCCAGCAGGGTGGGATAGCTCAACAGCATGTTCCAAGATCTAGCAGATGACAGTCTTTGAGGCCAAAAAGTCCTTAAGAAATGCTTCGCTGCCCTGGGGGTAGAATGAAAGGGGTAGATCTTGGAAGGTTCAGGCAATGAGTGGACAGGGGCAAGGGAGGCAGCATTTCAGAGATAGTGACTGGGGCGTCCCCAGATCTCCAGAAAAACAGCATTTATTTATTTAAGAAATATTTTTTGGACACCCACCGTGTGTGGGACTGGGCCACACCCGGGACTGGGAATATGTGAACAAGACACACGCTGATTTCTGCCCTCACGTGTGGCCTGTGGGGGAAACTGACATCATGCAAATGAACACAACAGGAGTACGTGATTGGGGCTCCCGAGTAAAAAGAGAGTGTTCCCGATGGGGGCTCAGGGAGCACCTTTCAGAGGATTCAGTATCAACGCTGATACACTGGGGATGTAAGGACACAGTGTGGTGTCTTTTAGGCACCGTTGGAAGGTAGTGTAGCGGGAGCTGGGCGCACAAGGGGGAAGATGGGGTCGGGGAGCCGGCAGGAGACGGATTGGGCGGGTCTGGGGAGGAGTTTGGATTTTATTCTGAGTGAGATGGGCTGTGACAGGAGCCTGCCCGTGTCCCTGGGCATCGGTCCTTTCCTGCCTGCCATTCATCTCGATTTCCAACTCCACCCACGTGACTCTGTGCCTTGGGGTGGTCTTTGGCCACTGAAGCCTACCTTTTCCAACCTTTGGGTTGGTTGGAAGTTCTGGGGAGTTGAGGCCCCCTGCCCCCTCCCCTTACCCTGCAGCGGCCCTGCACTAATAACTGAGCTAAGGTGGTGCATAAATATCCCAGTTCCCATCTCCGTAGGCAGAGTCACTGAGGAGATGTTCTGCCCTGGCTCCCAGAGTTCCCAGCGGGATTCGCACCATTGCTCAGGGGGGTCATTGTTCTTAAGGCCCCTTTATCTTATTGACATCTTTTCATCTCCCGTTTCCCTTGCCCACTCCCCTCTTGGCGTCTCTTGGATTCATCTCCCATGAAAACTCTCCTCGCGTTTCGTCTTGAGGCCTATTTCCGTAGGAAATCCTGGGTGTTGGAGGGTCTTGGGCGGGGGTCAGAAAACTATAGCCCATGGGCCAAATCCAGCCTGTTGCCTGTTTTTGTAAATAAAGTTTTATGGGAACACAGCTATGCCCATTTGGCTAATTATCGTCTATGGCTGCGTTTCACCACGGTAACTGAGTTGGGTTGTCGGGTCAGGGGCCACAGGGCTCACCAAGCCAAACCTATTTACTATCTGACCCTGCAAAGAAAAGGCGTGCCCGTCTTTGGTCTTGAGGAGCAGAATGGCGGGGTCCGTTTTACTTTATTAAGAGATCACTCCAGCTGCAGGGTAGAGTGCAGATTTGAGGACAGAGGGCTTAAGGACCAGTTAGAAGGCCAACACAGAAATCTAGGATGATTGCAAAGTGAACAAGACTTGAGTTGTATTTTGAAGTTAGAAACAGTAGGACCTGTGCATGGATTGGATGGAGGAAGGGAGAAGTTCAGGGATGTATCCTTGTGTACTTTTGGTTCTTCTAATGCTCCTTGAGAAATTACCTTTATGTTCAGTGTCACTTCTTCAGGAACCCTCCATGACTTCTCAGCTTGGTTGGGGGCCACCCCTGAGCCCCTGGCGTCCCCACCCGCATCCTGTCATAATGTTCTGTTCTTCTGTTGATCCGGCCTTAGATCACAGAGATAACACATAGATAACAGAGCCCGGATTCCTAACACCATTTGACTCTAGACTCTGCTCTCGTGACCATCATCACGACTATCGGTGTAACCCTCGGATGTAGCACCTAATAGGTGCCCAGTAAATAGTCACTGGGTGAAGGAAGACCAAGAACCCTTTGGTTTGCTCCAGACTGCTTATCCTGACACCCTGCCTTCGCTGCTTCCCCTCTCCCCACCTGTCTTGCTTCTCTCGCTGGGCTCTCATAGTTTACGGCTCAGACATGGGGCCATGGCAATGAAGGGGAGCTAACAGGTGATAGGATAGTCATCATAATTTAATGAGCACGAGTCTCATGTAGCCACACGATACGGAGGCCGCGAGCTGGCTGTGCACAGGCAGCAAATCATTTCTGGTGGGGCATCAGCATCTGCTTGGGCAGCTCGTGTGTGAAACATGTTCCAATTCTCCCAGGACATTAAAGGAAATGGAGGGAGGACATAGGGAAACTGAGTGTTAAGCAGGGCTATTGCTCTGAGGTAGAGAAGGCCGGGCCATCTCAATCATGTCTGCCTTCTGCCTTCATCCTTGAATTTGTGAGACAGCCACCCACTGCCTCCGTGGAGATTACATCATAAATTACACAGGCACAAGCTGACCGGATTTGAGAGCATGCGAAGGCAGCCGAGAAACCAAGCAAGGGTGCTGGCATTTGTGAAAACAAAAAACAAAAACAAAACCAAAATCTGTTGGGGATGAGGGCAGATGTTGGAAGCAGGTCAGTAGGTGTAAGCAAGAGAGAGGCCCAATGATTTCCTCGCTTGGCCTCCCCGGGGGGTCAGTGCTGCTCCTCCACTGCCTCCTTTCCCTCTCCTTTGCCTCTCTCCTCTCTTGCCATCTTTAAAAAACACACATAGGCAGAAATCAATCCATCAAATGTCATTACAGATTTATTAAGCCTGATGTAGAAAGACATTTAACAGTAACATCTTCACAGAGCATAAAAAGAGCACTTCTATTCAGTCTTGTGCTTTGAAAATCTAAATATATTTTTATCATATAAATAATTCTTTTCATGTTTTAAGTGCATCTGCGTGGTTTTTTTTTTTTTTTTTTTTTCTTTCCTTCTCTTCTTCTCTCTTTTACTTTTCATGTCTCACTTGGCCAAAGCGGAAGTCGGCATTGATGGAAACGGAGCCATTTGCCAAAAGCTAATGGTGGTGAGAGGCATGTCTGTGTGTTCTACCGTATCAGCTGGGTGTCACAAAGGTGGTTCAATATCCGCAGCATTAGAATGAGGGACAGCCTCCAGCAAAATCATAATGGAACACACCCAAGTACTCAACGTTGGCCATTGGGTTTCCTGATGCAAATTACGGTAAGGTTTCAGATGGGAAACAGTCTATTTTCCACTGCTGAGTGGGGGGGAAAAAAAAAAAAGACATCCTTTTTCTCCCAAAGGAAAGAGTGATCATGTGTAAAAATGTAAATAATACGCTTATAGAAACCTTTCTGATGGAAATGAGGGGCTCCATATAGCCTTGGCGAGGGCGTCATTATTTTTTTCAGAATAGCTAAAAAAAGTAGCATCTATTATTTAGGGCTTTAATTACAGTTCTCAAAGTAGAATGATTTTCTTAAAAAAAAAAACCCCAACTCTTGAGATGTAAAAAATAATGGCTTTTGCGACATAATTTAAGGGTTTTCTTCATCTCCACCATCAGAATTTATTTCTAGTGGTAAAACTGTATTAAAAAAATCTCTCCTCGTAGAGATAATTTCAATGCCGCAGCATCGTACACAGACATACATCTTAAGTGCACCCGAACGAAGTCATTTTTATTCAGCGAGGGGCTGATCTGAATGTTCCTTTTGACCTGGTTTAAGTTATATGTGATATCAAGACCAGATTGTTTATAATTAGGAGAGAGGACAGGAGGGTGGCACCAAGGGACAAAGGCAGGAGCACCTTTGCTGAAAATCCCTGCATTGTTTTCTTTTCCAAGCTGGAAAGCCATCATTTCCAGCTGGGTTGTTTGTCTTTGGGCAGTGACAACTTGGCCAAGCCTTTGGAAATTTGCAAGTAGTGACTGCATTGAGTCCTAGCATTCAGGATGATGGGGAGTAGTCAGCCAAGGGCCAGCCAAGGGAAGCATTTTCGAGATCCTGGAGAAGTGGGCACGGATTCCTGCCTATCTGTGATGAATCTGTTTGGCCACAGGGTGGTATAATTTTCCTAGCAGAAAACTTTTTTTTTTTTTTCATTGCAAGGACAATTTATAATCATCAAAAACAAGTGAAACATGGTTTTGATTAAAACAGCCTGTTGGCTCAATAATCTCTGTAATTTTAAAAACATCCTTAATGCAGAAGAAGAACACGCCGATGTCAGGAACGGCCTGGGGCCCCGTTACAACAACAACCGGATAAGTAAGGAGAAAAATTGCGAGGTCATAAAAACAAAATTAAGCTAATGTTTCAGATTTCGACAATTATGAATTCTTCCTCTAAGAAGACATTAAAAAATTTTTCAGGCACTATTAGATACAATACAAAGAGGATAATTCTACATGGATGAGTTTGCAGTTTTTCCAAGGGGTGAAGCATGCCTTTAAAGGAAAACTCTGGATTAGGACGCGGGTTCCTCCCTAGATCCAGCAGTTGGACGGGACTCATGCAGACAGAAAAACTTGGGTCTTAGAATTTCTTTGTAAAGTCCAATCTAATTCTTTCATTAGCTATTGAAAGAGAATGACCAGGAAAAAAATTACAAGCATATATATATATATATTTTTTTTTTTCTGTACAAAAGAATCCCCATTGTGGGCCAGTTTGGTAGGAAACAGAAACAGGCAAATATAACAAAATCTGTGTTCATACATGGAGATATAGTTAGTATATACAAATATGTACAGTATAAAAAATGTACGGAAGGCTTATGTTCCCAACCATCCAAGCTGCATTGTACATGGGGAAAACAGCCTGGCTTTTCTTCCTAATATACAGGCAAATGTATTATATACAGCATGCAGGCGTTAGAAAATTAGTGCATTTGCACAGAAACATTCTACAGGTATGGTTGTAGTCATTTTTCTTTGAAAATGACTAGTCTGCTTTCCTAATATAAAAACGTGTTTGCCTTTCCTCGCTGGCAAATAAACACTTTCCTTCAGAGCAAGGATGAATGTGATTCTCCCAACTCACTCTGCTTTAGAGTCCCACTGCCTTTTCTAAAAAAAACCAAAAACAAAACCCCCCCAACCCCCCAAAAACCCCCAAAACAAAAACACAAACACAAAACAAAACAAAACAAAAACAACCTAGAATTCACACAACAGGACAAATGTGTTGGCAACATGGTTGATACCAAATTCCTTAAAAAGCGATCTGGGTTCCGCAGTGTAAGAGCTGGTTGACCATTACAAAGACTGTACGGATCCACTACCTTCTGGAACTTTAAGGGGGTTGGAAGTTTATGATTCATGCTGACGGTGCCTGGCTTTTAGGAATCGAAGTCAGGAGACATCAGGCCGATATGAGTATATTAGAGACCAAAAAGGATAGCGGGTCTCGAGATATCGTGACATTTAAGAACCCTGAGCCAAACGAGAATTGTTTCGTGTGTCAGCTTTGCTGGACTTACACCGCGTTCTGAATCTGCTGTGCTCGAAGCCAAAATATTGTATTGCAAAACCGGAATGTTCCTGTCATATTTAGCCCCAGTACAGGATGGGAACGGTTTTTCCTTCTTCTCCGCAAACCGGTTGAACTTTGTGTATGTAAAAAATATACGAACACATTTCTAATTCCTGAATGTTATACGGGTCATTTAAAAAGTGAAAATGTTCCTGTACAAAGTCGCCACGTTTGCGACATAATCGTATGATTGTGCAAGTTCTGTAACTATAAGCCTCTGCCTGGGGACGGATACCCAAACACAGGTTTCAGGTTCCAGATAATTCAGCGAACACACTGAAATTCATTTTCTGGAGGGGTTGAAGGGAGGGGTAGGTTTTTTTCTTTTTTTAAGTAATGCATTTGTTCGAGTTTTTCAACTTCTCTTGGGGGTTTTCGCAAAAGAGTTATTATTTGTACTTCCGGAAGCGCTTTTAAGCAAATAAACATTGTAGAAAGGGCTGTGAGGATTTAATCTGTCTTTTTCAAACAGATCGTTTGTTAAAAGGCCTTAATGATTATCATATGGCTATTGGTAAACTCATTTGTGTGCTGAAAGGTTGCAGATCAAGGTGCCTTTCCTTGGAAGAGCCATTTTACTTGGAATATATTTTTCCAAAGGAAATGGACAGAGCCCTGTTGCAGAAATAGCATTCCACCTGGTACTAGCATTTTAAAACAGTCCTGTTCTAATCCATAAAACATTTCTAGTTTTCCCTGAAGCCTTGGGCTGCCTTGCGCATGAATAATTTTTGGAGAAACACCCACGCCCGTTAGCCCATTGTTCGTAACTACTGGAAGAAGATTAACCAGAGCCTGGAAATTGTATATCTGCGTATGCCTCTGAATCTGTCACAGGAAACCAAAGGAGATAAGTGGCTTTTACTTTGGATGAAGAGGTAAAATTCCCCTGTAGAAATTCTAAAGATGATTCACAAGTTTCAAAATGTTTAATCCTTCCCTACAATGGAAACATGTATCTCTGTCTGGGGGGATGGAAATTTGTATCTCGTTCTCCTGCTCAATCTTTGTCTAAAAGCATTTCATGGATATTTTGAGAAAGTGCCACATATAGGAAGGGAGAAAATGAAATTAGCATTTTAACATCTCACCGGGGAAAAAAATAAACCGAAAGTTCAGTTGTGATTTTTTTTTTTCTTCCTGGCCTAATGCTTGTGCCAAATAGATACCACTTTATTACTCTTTAGAATGGCATGTGTACGTGTGTGTTTAAAGCCTTCGAGATTTCTTATTTACTTATTTATTTTATATTTATTTAATAACATTTTTTTAATGTTTATTTTTTTTTTGAGAGAGAGAAAGACAGAGCCCGAACAGGGAAGGGGCAGAGAGAGAGGGAGACACAGAATCCGAAGCGGGCTCCAGGCTCCGAGCTGTCGGCACAGAGCCCGACGCGGGGCTCGAACTCATGAACCGTGAGATCATGACCTGAGCCGAAGCCGGACGCTTAACCGACCGAGCCCCCCGGGCGCCCCTATGTATTTATTTTTTTAGTTGAAATTCAAGTTAACATATAGTGTGGTATTGGTTTCGGGAGTAGAATTTAGTGATTTCATCACGATCATTATCACTATAGCTTTCATCCACACACTTTTATGCCTGTAGAGAGTAGAGGATAATGTGAAAATGACACTTTTAATTTTTTTTTTAGACAAAAACATTTAACAAGGTTAAAAAATGAAACCCAGTGTAAAAGATTGGAACACAGTCAGATAACCGGTGAGGTGACAGATGGAAAAACAACAGAACGCATGCCCCTTTGAGGGCCTCGTAATCTTTGGATTTAGTGTGAAAAGTTTCAGAAAATCATAGACTTTTACTGTGTCACTGTCTGTAGACCCTGGAAAAATAACAGCGAATTCATGTATATGTACATCTCCTCACTGCTTACCCAGAGTTACATAAATGCTTCCCAAAGATGTCATTTCATTAGTTTGTTTTCTGCATTTCAACTCAGTTCGGCGGCTTGTGCCTGGGACGTTAATGATGCAAAACTCAACCAAGCAGGCACATTGTGGCGGGGCAGGGCGGGGCGGGGGGGGGGGGGGCGGCGGGGGCGGGTGGTGAGTTTTCAGAAATCTACTTGTGACCTTAGAGAAATTCTGTGGGGACTGTCTGGGCTATCCAATATATTCTGTGATTATATTCTACATTTAGGCCTTGACCTATTTTTAAGCTATTTCCTTTCTGTGTGCTTTTCAGAAGGAGAATGCCCCCTTCTGAAATATTGTTGTTTTGAAAACCAGGACTAAAACACAAACGACAGAGGGGTTGGACCCTCTCCGAGCTCCTCTTCGAGGCGTCTGGTATCAGCTCCCCCTGTCAGAAGCCGTGGTAAGCACAGGGGGACTAGGACCTTGTGTGCGTTGTTAACTGCCGTATTCCATAGCACCTCGAATAGTGTCGTGCACACGGCAGGTGCTCCCTAAAACTTGTGGAATGAATTTGCCGAAACAACTGTGCTTCCAAATCTGCCTTGTGCCCCCGGTGCTTTGTAACATGGTGTAGATTTGGTGAATTTGCTGAACTATGAAATGGGGCCAAATACATAAAACTCAGGGATTTATACACACTCTTTTCCAGTGGACATTTCAGTTTGCAGCTGGTTGGTGGTCTTAGCTAGAAGGAGGGATGGGGAAGGAAAGGCAGGTTCTCACCCTCACTGATCCCCGGGGTTGGTGTCGGAATGGAGATACTCGAGTGTAATTCGCATATTTGCACGTCATGTGCCTTTCCAGTTCTAAAGTTCCATTATATCAGCACTGTGTTTATTCAGAGAGAGGAAGAGAGTGGTCTGAAAACAGTTACAAACATTCTTCTGAGCTCATGGTAGTGTTTCCCTCCAGAAAGAAGTTTCTAGAAGCCTCACAGGGCTTGCCAAATGAAAGACAGGCCTGGTCTCTAGAAATATCCTGAGAGCTGTGTTTATCTCACAGCGAGAGCCCACATCTTGTTTCCTAAGGAGAACGTTGGCAGCTGTCCCTCAGCAGTGACATTTACAGTTACCAAGTGACAATTCATGAATCTTACCAAATTTATCAATATTTTTGTCTCTCGCCTCCCCACCACCGCCCCCCCCCCGAGAAATTGCGCTAACGAAACCATATAAATTAGATGTCGAAGCAGATGATTTATTTTTTCTTTCTTAGAAGGCAAACAATTTCCACGGAGTTGAGAGTTCTATTGTCCCCCCCCACCCCCTCGTTGGAACAAGAGCTCAAGAATCTGCTTCTGAAGGGGTAGCAGCGGGATCTGGATTACGTAACTTGATCCAATAACCCTGGGTTGGAGCAGGCGATTTTTAACAGCTTCAGGAGCCCCAGTGCTAATGCACTGATTTTCCTTTAATAGAATTTTGTTGTCGAAGGACAGTGCTCAGTAGAGCCCACCCTTCGATCTGAACCCATGCGAAGACTGTTCCTTTCCAGTTGAGCTCCATTCATTTCTGGTTGAATAGGTCGAGCAAAGACAGACCTCGCTGTTCTCAATTCACTTTATGATCCTCCCATCATAAAAAATAATATCAGCACCTTGCTTTTCATGTCAGAACTACATTTGAGCCGCTCTTCCCTATGCCCATGAGTAAATCCCATAAAAGCCGCCCCGTTTGCTATTTTTTCTTGTGGGTGATTGATTGATGGATGAGTACTGACACTCCAATGAAGCTATTTCGACTGCCATCTCAATCCGATGATGTGAGGGGTATATTTTCTGTCCATGCCTCATTACTTCAGAATGACATTCCTGGAACTTCATTTACTTTTTCCCTCCTTCCCCGAAGCGCCATATTTTTTCCCATCTAGGTTATGCATGCCATAAAAAAAGCAATTTGCTATTATATGTGGCATAAGGGCAACACTTTCCCTAGGAGGTAAATAAGGAGTTTTTTTTTTTTTTTTAAATCCCCACGTTGAATTTAGGGATCATGTCAAAATTTCCAAAGCAATTTCAACAGGCGGCTTCCAGGAGAAATGGTGAAGAGGACATTTGGTTTCGTTTTGTTGGTGTTGAGCTTTTTTTGTGTGTGATAACCTTGGTAATTAAAGCAACAACAACAAGAAGGAAATTGGTTTTTGTTTGTTTGTTTCAGAATCATCCAGTTCCTAGTGTTGTACCTAGAATAGCTTAAATATTTCGCCTATAGCTGAGTAGCAGTTTACAACACAATCCAGACTTCATTTGTCCTTTGAGAATAAGGAGATTCATTGTTTAAATGCAGTGATAGATTTTTCTATTTATAGATTGCTTTCAGTGGTATAGAAAATGCTCAACTAGAGTAAACAGACCTACCCCTGAATTTCCAGACTGTGCACTAGGTATGCAAGACTTTTAATATTAAAACATGCTCTTAGCTTTTCCGAGTTGACTTAGGACCTGATTTTAATCTGTGTAATACAGTATTCCCGTTAATAATAATGTATAATTAAGACATCCGTTAAAAATCCATAACGTTAATTTAATGGAGAAAATCTAATACAGCTCTATTGGAATTTTTACGTTAAATTAACTTTAACGGGCTTTTAATGGATGTCTTAATTAGATCTCATTATTAACGGGAATATTCCGCAAATTAAAACTGGGCCCTCAAAGTTTTAATGAAAAAAGTTGCAGGAACACATTTAAAATGGACACCTTATTTCATGCTTTCTGTTGCCGTTCGGGCTCAGCTGTGTTTCCAAGTCCATAAACAACAGGTTCTGCGGAAAGAGATCACCAGGAAGGACGAGCTGCTGCACTTTCCACCCTGCAGCCATCTCACCTTCTTGCTTTCGTCCAGATCCTGAATTTCACCAACTTCCCCAGCGCTGCCAGCCTGCAGGTCTCGTGCGTGCACTTGAAACCGTGTTTTTGTAGCCGACGAAGACACGATGGGAAAAGGATGCCCGCCTCTGCTTGGGAAAGAGTCTTTGGCAGCAACATGGTTAAGCCCAACTGTTGGAACAACTTTCACAGAAGATGAACATTGTTCGGAGGTTTTCTTGGCTCCAAGTCTGGTCTAACTTAATAATTCTTCCACTTGGCGGTGATTCATGGCTCCCCGGTGCAGGGGCAGGACTGGGCAATCCAGGTGCAACCGTAATTGTTGCTCTGAACAGAAACATTTCCTTTAGACAAACGTTCCCAGAGGGGTTATAAATAGGAAATGGACATTACGGTGAAAAGTAAGCGGCCAAGGGTCTGCATCTCGTGCAGCTCGCTTGGACGTTGGACTATGAAGACTGCTACCCCCCTCCCCCTCCCCGCCCTTTCCTGCCAAGTGTTTCAGACCGACGAAATAAGCACATCAGTGTTCTCAGTCATTATTTTTCTTCAGTGGCACTTGGTTTTCTCGTGACAGTGGAAAGGGGACCGTGGAGAGGAGACTGCCTCATTGCAGTTTATCAATGAAAATCTAATATCGTCCATAAGCAGAGAAGTGGAAATCAATACTTCATTACCAAATTGTTAGTAAGAATGAAGAGGGATGGCTGGGGTGATATATATATAGATATATAGATATAGATATATTTTTTTTTTTTTTGGCGGTCTTCTCAGAGCAGGGTGTCAGGAGGAGTTCAATGTCAGAAGCAGGTGGTAGACGGATTCAGTGTGAGGCGATCCAGGCTGGAAAGTTGAAACTAAGGCATTTGTCCTGTAATGGGAGTCAGAACAACAGAAAACGATACATTATTTTCTGAGGAATAGCTCAGCGGTGGCAGTTTAGGGGGAAACACCTCTAACGTACAATGTATGGAAGAGATATGTATACATTCATGTTCATAACAGCATTATTCACAACAGCCAGAAGGAGGAAGCGACCCAAATATCCACTGACGGACGAATGATAAACAAAATGTGGTCCATATACGTACAATGGGACATTATTGGGTCTTAAAAGGGAAGGAAATTCTGATGCGTTCTGACAACATGGATGAACCTCGAGGGCATTGTGTTAAGAGAAAAGAAGGCAGTCGTAAGACGCTGTATGACTTCCCTTCCAGGAGGTACCTAGAATAGTCCAACTTAAAGAAACACAAAACAGGACTGGTTGTGGCCAGGGGCTGGGGGCTGGGCAATCATTGTCTAATGTGTAGAGTTTCAACCTTGCAAGATGAAACCAGTTCCGGAGGTGAACAGGAGTGCACAACAATGTGAATGTACGTAATGCCACTGAACTGCGTGCCTGAAAACGGTTAGGATGGTGAATTTTATGTTTAGCGTGTCTTTCCAAAATTGAAACCTATAGTGTATGACTTTCCCGCTATAAAGCATTCTGAAAAAGAAAAAAAAAATTCATCTGTGGCCCCACCATCCAGACAAGGCTCCTGTTCACATTTGGCTGTATTTCCTTTTCTTTCTCCATGCATTTTGGTTAAGTGTTCACAGTCGTAAGTACCCGCTATGTAATGTTCTTCTCTGATTTCCATCAGCCTCCACAACTTGGAGGCCTCGTTGTAAATAGCTACACGAGTTCTGTCACCTATATTATCGGGATTTACTAAAACATTCTCATGAGGTTGGACGTTGCATTTGCTTCCAGTTGGTATTCAATAGTAGGTAACGCTGTGATAAACATCTTTGTGTTTAAAGCCTTGCAGTCTGCTGGGACATATTCATAGGTTTAAATTGCCAAAGGTGAAGTTCCCGAGTCAAGAGATAGGAACATTGTTATGGTTGGGGAAGTGTGACTTAAAAGTGTGCTTTGCTACAGGAGATTAACTGGGAGAATTTTTTTTTTTTCAGATATGTGCTATTTGGATTACTGTGAGAATGCATATAATTTCCATTAGCCCAATGTGGATGGCACTCCTTGTCTACATCTTATTATTTAGTGGTTTGCCCATTTCAGTGAGGAAAAACACCTTGGACTTAGATACAAGTATTTTTTTGGGAAAGGAAAACCTCCAAGTTTCTAGTAGAAGAATAAAGACAAGTTGAAAATTGTTGGCATTTGATGTGTGTAAAGAAATTATCCACAAAATAACCACAACGGGCGTTATAAGCGATTCCTTGGTATATATACTTATAGTATATATAGTTACTATATACCTACCAAATGCCGGATACTTTACCCATATTACCACTAACACTTGAAATCATCCCATTTTAAAAACCAGAGAGAAAGGTCTCAAGGAGGCTCGTGACTTGTCCAAAGTCACGCAGCTAATAACAAGCAGAGGATGGCTTTAAATTTGGGTCTTTCATTTGGAAGCTTCTATGGTCAGTTCACCGCCCCCCCCGCATGCCCCCATCTAGATTACAAATGGTCACGGTCAGTGGAGGGAGTCCTTTCCCTTTGACACTTTGTTTGCATCTCAGAGACCAAGTAGTCTTCCTTCTGACGTGGTTGGACCCCCCTGGCAGATCTGGAGACTTGAGGAGGATGGTCACGCGGTCGGAGGAGAGTGATGATGGATCAAAGAAAGAGGAAGAGACAGCCGATCTTAAGGGGTGAAAGTGCCTTCCACTGTGAGGCAGGATGAAGCCTCGGGTGGAGGGTTCACACGCACTCTATTCGACGCCCCCGTCTCTCCTCCCTGACATGACATAAACGTGACACTGGTTTTAGAGAGCCTTGTTTCACTTGGCACTTCCTCGAACCTGCTCGAGATTTGATCTACACCCCGACTTCTCTGGCTGGGTTTCTCTTAGGGCAGAGTTTGCTCTGGGAAGGGGAGCAAGGAGAAGGAAAAAGTTCTTATATTATATTATAGACCCCCTTCTTGGAAATTCATAATACACATTAGCACATTAAAGGTTCTGAGAAGTCCTGCCACCAAAACTCAACCCAACGAAACACAATGTGTCTTTAGTTAACCCAGTGCCGCCCAGATTTGTTTGATGACTCTTTTCTTCCCCACAAAACTCTCACAGATAGGCTTGAGTGTGATTTTCCTGGAAAATAGCTTCATGACATAGCTTGTGTAAAAGCAAAGAAGTCGCTCAGCTCCTAGGATCTCAGTCCTGACCTCATTATTGACTCTCTGGTTCTTTGCTCAGGTCCCTTGTCTCTTTGGGGGCCTCAGTATGATAACTTGACATTCCCTGCGTTCCTTCTATGCTACCCACGCTAAGCCCATGCCTCCCCACACGTCAGCGTCATGATGCTGCAATGTGGGAGGGAATACGTGTCTACACTTAACAGCCTGTGAGATGGAAATTTAGAGAGGTGAAACCGTTCGGCCTGCGGTCACCTGGCTGGTAGGTGGGAGAAAAGATACTCAGGTTCAGGGTTGTCTGGGCTCTTAAACCATACGGTCTGGGGTGATGTGGTAATGTCGTAAAGTGTTAAACACTAACATTATTAATAATTCAGAGGCATTTCTCCAAGAGTTTATCTGTACAGTTAGTTACTGAGTTGAATTCTAGATACGAGCGTCTTCTATTTAAACCTGACACTGATGTTATTTCTACCCCACAGATCTTCCATTCCACCACGATGGACTGAAGTGATGGATTCTTCTGGAAGGCCAGTGTTCCTGTCCTAAAAGAGAATGGTAAAGAAGAGAACTGAATCTCGGGCCACTTTGGGACGATGTATCTTTTCTTACGATTTCTTATCTTAGAAGAAGGAGAAGCACTTTAGTTTTCTGTAGGTCTAAAGACGAGACCCGGCCAGAAAATCAACACTGGAAAATGCAGGGAATGAGAGCTACTGGTTTTACTTCTCACTGTTCAGAATGAGGTGTGTAGAATAATTTTGCTTGCGTTTCCGCTGGTTGTTGAGGGCACGCTTTGCGGCTGCGTGGGTTCCCCCCCCCCCCATACGTGAAGCTACTACTATAAAAATAAAACAGAAATAAATAAAAATTTTAATTACATATCTAAAAAGTCATTGGCAGTGTTCATTAAGGAGAGTTTGTGAGGGAGAGCCAGGCGAAGAGATGTAATTATTTTTGTATTAATTACACAGCCACCAACAGATGGGTAGAATTATATCTACTTTAATTTGGCCATGCTACGATTTTTAATCCCTCTGGCAGATCATTTTGGTTGGCCTTCCTTTCCACGGCCTCGCTCAGGCCTGCCTCTCTCTCTAGTTTGTCCCGTTCTTCTCCGAGCGGCACTGTTGTCCCTGGGGTGACTCTCGTGGTTGCAACAACGCTGGGCACAGCACCAGCGTTTCATGGTTAGGGGCTGGGAATGCTAGACATCTTGCAATGTGTGGGACAGCTTCTGCCAAGGTGATGGACTCCCTCATCCTGCACCATTTTTGAAAATCTCTCTGTAGAGTGAGGTTTCTCAACCTTGCACTGTTGATATTTTGGGCTAGAAAATCCTTTCTTTTCAATATTTATTTATGTACTTGAAATATTTATTTTAGAGAGAGAGACAGAAAG
This sequence comes from Prionailurus viverrinus, assembly GCF_022837055.1. NCBI lineage: Eukaryota > Metazoa > Chordata > Mammalia > Carnivora > Felidae > Prionailurus > Prionailurus viverrinus. The sequence goes on from NC_062563.1 coordinate 8,898,821, forward strand.
AGAGAGGGCACAAGCAGGGGAGGAGCAGAGAAAGAGGGGGACACAGAATCCAAAGCGGGTTCCAGACTCTGAGCTGTCAGTGCAGAACCCGATGCTGGGCTCGAACTCAAGAACCATGAGATCATGACCCGAGCTGAAGTCGAACGCTCAACCGATAATTGAGCCACCCAGGTGCCTCTGGGCTGGATAATTCTTTGTTGTGGAAGACTGTCCCTTGCTTTGTAGGGTTTTTAGCATTATCTCTGACCGTTACCCACCAGATTCCAGGAGCAGTCCCCTCACCTTTGAGCTGTGACAGCCCAAAATATCCCTGGACGTTGCCAAATGTCCCCGAGGCAGAGAGCAACATTATCTAACACAGCGGTTCAGAACCACTGACATAGTGGCAAATGTTTTGTAATTCTTTGAGCCTAGAACCGAATTCCATTTCACATATAAACACAAAGTCTTTTGTGCACAGTTTCAGAGACACTGCGTTGTCCAGAAATAAAGCTGGCTTGCCAACAAAGAGAAACTGGCTTGTTTTCTTTGGAATTTTCACGGGAGTTATTTGCCGTTTAAAAAAATTAAGTCACCTCTGACGTTGCCACTGGGGTATTTGAGACGCCCATTCCACAGCCCCGAACTGACCTTGCACTTGTTACTGCCATGTTCACAGGGAGTCTGCACTTAGGAGCACGCAATGGACTATCTCACCACCCTTTGAGGACCTCGTCCCTGAGGATGGCCCACAGAACAGCAGCCCTGACTTACCCGGGAGTTTGTTAGAAACGCAGAACACTGGGGGGCCTGGGTGGTTCAGTCGGCTGAGCGACTTGGCTCAAGCCATGATCTCGCAGTTCGTGGGTTCGAGCCCCACGCTGGGCTCTGTGCTGACAGCTTGGAGCCTGGAGCCTGCTTGGAGTCTGTGTCTCCCTCTCTCTCTGCCCCTCCCCCACTCTCACAAATAAATAAACACTAATAAAAAAAAGAAATGCAGAACACAGGTCCCCAGCCCTGCTGAACTCAGAATCTGCGTTTAACAGGATACCGAGTGAACCTATTTCCACTCGAGAAGACCTGATCCGGTCAGCTTTAGGGCCCGAACATTTTCCTTTGGTTTCTCATCATATGGTCACTGCATCAGACCAATTCTTGTCAAAATTATGTGTCTAGGCTGGTCATCTGACCTATGAATTTCCTTTCTGGATAGTAAAGGGGAAATCCTAAAAAGTTTACTGGGAAATGTCCACGCTGGGTGTGCGAAGGGTGAGGCCCCCCCTGCGCTACATGAGCCCTGTGTAGACAGCGGCATCTGGTTTGTAACATGGAGTATCTGTGTTCCAGATGCACACATCCAACTGGCTCCTCGACGCGTCTCCGGGCACATCTCACAAGTTACGTCGGAGGCAACTTTCGCAAAAGCAGGGAGCTCGAGTTCCCCGGCCCCCGCCCGGTCCTCCTCCTGGGTTTCTTTTCACGGGAAATGGAAGTTCAAACCGCTCAGTTGCTCGGGCCAGAAAGTCGGCTGATTCCGGGCACCTCTTCCAATGATTCCTTGCCAGGATCTATTTCCATGCCCTTCCCCAACACCCCAGTTCCAGCCCGTGCGCCTCGTCTCCAGGGGACCGTAGTGCCCTGTCACTGGGCCGCCTTGCCCCTCTCTGGGTCCTGCCGATCATTTTCCGTATGGCAAACAAAGTCAGCTTAGGAAAACCTTAAATAGATCGAAGCAGTCACTCCCTGTTTGCTCCCAGCTGAGAGTCCTTGGGTGATCTCCACTGCACTTAGGAAAAACCCTGTTTTCCTTTCCTTTTTTTTTTTTTAAAGTTTATTTATTTATTTATTAGCTTTTTAAAATGTTCATTTCTTTTTGAGAGAGAGACAGAGAGCGTGAGCAGGGGAGGGGCAGAGAGAGAGGGAGACACAGAACCCGAAGCAGGTTCCAGGCTCCGAGCTGTCAGCGCAGAGCCCGACGTGGGGCTTGAACTCACAGATTGTGAGATGATGACCTGAGCCAAAGTCGGATGCTTAACCACCTGAGCCACTCAGGTGCCCCTGGACTGTGTTTTAGATCATAATAGTTTCCCAAGCAGATAAGCCAATGTCTGACACAAAGGAGGTACTTGACAAATACTCGCTGAGCGAATGAAGTCCTACAGACCCCATGAAAGAAGAATTTTCAAGTATTTAAGACTACGATAATACAAAAGAGAACAATAGGTTCACCTGGAATCCTATCTCTGCTTCTATGAAAGAGACAACTTAGAGCATGTAAAGAAAAAAGAGAAGAGATTAGAACAATTAGTCCAAGGAAACAAATGGACAGGAGGAGACTTTGCCATCTACTTGGTACTTTTAAGTTCAAACAATAAATTGTTTTGCCATTTTGAAACAATTTACATCTTTTCAAATTCTACATAATGTATCTTATATACATTGTATCTATCTATCTATCTATCTATATCTATCTATCTACGCTTTTCTGAAATATATTGGATAAATATTAGTAGCCCCAAAGATAAAAATATTGAGGCCATGGGAGTTTAAATAATTTGCTCCTATAATGATTAATGATGGAATTAGAATATCTGACTCTGAATTCAGGGCTTCTTAAAACTGTTTGGTTAAAAATGAAAAAAAAAAGTGAACTATAAAAGCTGAAAATATATAAGGTCCATTATTAAAAAAAAGGCTGTGATAAGAAAGGAAAGGGGTTACGGAAACGTGTGATTCCCAACCATGTCATCCTGAGAGAAACCTGCAGTTAATATTTTTTCAAATTGATTTCACAACTTGAAAATCCAAATTGGCTCGCCTACATTGCTGAATTTCATCATTCGTGCTTCACCTAATTTTTCCTAAGAGAAATCTCTGTGTGCAGAAACCCTTAAGCTTTGGCGGACCAATTTCAGTTTTTAGAACCAAGAAAGTAATTGCTTAAATGTACTGAATGCTTTTCATATGCCAGACACAGCCCCGTGTAAGCAGGTGGGTGATATTTTGAAGTATTAGCTGATGTGTTTGTGCCTCTTCTTGATTTCTTTCTTCCAGGTAGTTTTCCCGCCATTGAAAGCAGACACTGAGGTGAATTGCTCTTGAAAAGAGGGGGCCACAGAATAAGCCAGACAGAATGAGGTGGTTGACTTTCCGAGTGATGAGAGGGACCTTATCTTATCTTTCTTCTTTTTTTAATGTGTATTTATTTACTTATTTATTTATTTTGAGAGAGACAGAGAGAGAGCGCATGGAGGAGGGGCGGGGGGAGGGGAGGGGCAGAGAAAGAGGGAGACAGAGAATCCCAAGCAGGCTCCGCGCTGTCAGGATGGAGCCTGGCTCAGAGCTCGAACTCACGGGTTGTGAGATCATGACCTGAGCCACAAGTAAGCGTCAGACGCTTACCCACCTGAGTCACCCAGGCCCTCTGGGACTTTATCTTTCTTATAACAAATCTCAAAGGGGTTGAGTCAATAAGAAAATTAAAAGTTCTATAAAAGTAACAGGTGGGGAGTGACTATTGATCTTGGGCCCGCCACTTACGCATTATTTCCGTTAATCACGTCAGTAGTCCGGGGAGGGGGTGTCCAATATCATAGGGGAAAAAGTTACTGTTTAGGTGACTGAAGTGACTTGCCCAAGGTGACCTGACAATAAATGGGAATGGATATTACGATATTCAACTGGAATATGTCTTCTCTGGATTTCAGAGCTTTTACTCTTAACCGCCAAACAAATTGTTCCTGACATTGGACCCGAGACCACAGAATCTTTGTCGAGGGGGTGTTTGATTAGACCCTTGACGAATAGGACTCAGAAGTATTATTGATCTTGGCTCTTGGTTGTCCTCTCCTTGGAAGGTCTAAATCCAGATGACACATAGGTCACATTGGACACACTGGAAAATCTCAACTTTTGAACTTCCTCTTCTAAAGCACAACTTGTGATAAATCAACCATGTGTCTCAAATGTATGATATATGCTCCATGACACAAACCAGCCAGCCAACTGCCCACAGCTCCTAAAGGCGAGTTTTTCTGTGGGTTTTTTTTTTTAATGTTTATTTATTTTTGAGAAAGAGAGAGAGAGAGAGAGCATGCACAAGTGAGGGAGGGGCAGACACACACACACACACACACACACACACACGCACACACACACACACACAGAATCTGAAACAGGCTCCTGGCTCTCAGCTGTCCGTGCAGAGCCTGATGTGGGGCTCGAACCCATGAACTGTGAGATCATGACCTGAGCTGAAGTCGGACCCTTAACTGACTGAGCCACCCAGGCGCCCATTTTTTTTTAAGTTTATTTATTTATTTTGAGAGAGAGAGAGAGAGAGAGAGAGAGCGTGAGAGAGAGCAGGGGAGGGACAGACAGAGAGGGAGAGAGAGATAGAGAATCCCACGCAGCCTCCACATTCTCAGCACGGAGCCCGATGCGGGGCTTGAACTCAGGAACCATGAGATCATGACCTGAGCCGAAATCAAGAGTCGGATGCTTAACCGATTGAGCCACCCAGGCACCCCTCTTCCCCCCGCCCCCCTTTGTTTTTATCAGTGCCAGAGCAGACACTTTCTAAGCTGACCTCCACCCTATACCATCGACTTCTGAGTGTCTTACCGAGTGGATGTATTGGAAATAATTTTACAAACAATTTCCCCTTTGGCCTACTTAATGGGCATCCCTCGAAATGGTTTCAAATCTCTTCACCACTGCATTTGGAATGGCTGTGGAATGAAACTGGCAGACACAGGGTGACATCTTGGACCACAACAACAGCAACAACAAAAATGTCAGGCAAGAAGACGCGGGGCCTCCAGAGAGTGGCGCGGACGCCATCACTAGGTATCATTTGTGTCCTTCCTTACGTGCTAGAAGATTTCAGTGACAGAAGAAAATCTTCTCCTTAAAGCTCACTCTTCAACTTCAAGACTACCCAAGTAGTTAAGAGACAGGAGTGAATGGAACGGCATGGGGGTTTGCCCTGTGAAAATCTCCTGACAACTAATAATGGGATTATGGAATCTTAACTGCTGTACAGTTATCCCTAATTATAACCAAAGGTACGTCAATCTAAATAAAAATGATAAGGCAGAGAAAAGCATCCTCCGCTCCCTTCCCCAACTAGCATTTTAACACGTATCTCTTCTCAGTATGATGCTTTGACAAAGCTCAGATCGGATAATTATCGACGAAAGACATGGAACCCTGTGTTAAGTAAAACATATTTTTGCAGAAAGGAATGGTTTCAGTTTTAAATATTTGGTTTTTTACCGTGGGAACCTCCTACTATCTCTGTTGCAGTCTATCACAGAAGTTATGCATGAGATTTCTGCCGGACATTCAGCATCAGGAAAGATTTTGCTTATTCTTAAATTCTGGTATATACATTTTCTTTATGGAAAAGATGAATCTTGGGATGGATCATGTTTCCATTTTTGCTTTCACTACTAGGAAGCTCAATGTCCGTTTGGTAGCCCCACTTTAACAACTATGTAGCCTCTTAGGGCTCCAGTCTATACTCATTAACTTCTTTTTGTATTCACTCTCCATTTTCCTTTGGTGTATTTGTTAATAGCTTGGCTCTGTCATTCATTAGCTGTGTGATGTTGGGGGAAATGACCCATCGTCTCTGAATCTAAATTTCCACATCTGCAAAATGAGGTTAGTAACAGTACCTTCCACACATGGTGCCTGGTACACAATAAGAATATAGATTGAAAAGAGCAATTTTTGGGGGGCACCTGGGTGACTCAGTTGGTTAAGTGTCCGATTTCGGCTCAGGTCATGATTGCATGGTCTGTGAGTTTGGGCCCCGAGTCAGACTCTGTGCTGGCAGCTTGGAGCCTGGAGCCTGCTTCTGATTCTGTATCTCCCTCCATCTCTGACTCCCCCACATGTGCTCTCTCTCTCTCTCTCTCTCTCTCTCTCAAAATAATAATAAACTTTTAAAAAAAGTATAAAAAAGTGATTTTCTGAGGCACCTGGGAAGCTCAGTCGGTTGAGTGTCTAACTCTTGATTTTAGCTCAGGTCATGATCCCAGGGTCATGGGATCGATCCCCGAGTAGTCGGGCTCTGCGCTGAGCAGGGAGCCTGCTTAGGATTCTCTCTCTCTCTCACTCCTTCTGCCTCTCACCCCTGCTCGCACTCTCTCTAAAAAAAAAATAAAAAATAAAAAAAATAAAATGAAAAGTGATTTTCTTATCCCAGACTTGAGCCTCTTCTACAAAGCTGTAATCATCAAGACAGCATGGTATTGGCACAAAAACAGACACATAGACCAATGGAATAGAATAGAGACTCCAGAATTGGACCCATAAAAGTACGGCCAACTAATCTTTGACAAAGACAGTCTCTTTAACAAATGGTGCTGGGAGAACTGGACAGCAACATGCAGAAGGTTGAAACTAGACCACTTTCTCACACCATTCACAAAAATAAACTCAAAATGGATAAAGGACCTGAATGTGAGACAGGAAACCATCAAAACCCTAGAGGAGAAAGCAGGAAAAAACCTCTCTGACCTCAGCCACAGCAATTTCTTACTTGACACATCTCCAAAGGCAAGGGAATTAAAAGCAAAAATGAACTATTGGGACCTCACTAAGATAAAAAGCTTCTGCACTGCAAAGGAAACAATCAACAAAACCAAAAGGGAACCAACGGAATGGGAAAAGATATTTGCAAATGACATATCGGATAAAGGGTTAGTATCCAAAATTGATAAAGAACTTACCAAACTCCATACCCAAAAAACAAATAATCCAGTGAAGAAATGGGCAGAAATCATGAATAGACACTTCTCTAAAGAAGACATCCAGATGGCCAACAAGCACATGAAAAGATGCTCAAAGTCACTCCTCATCAGGGAAATACAAATCAAAACCACACTGAGATACCACCTCACGCCGGTCAGAGTGGCTAAAACGAACAAATCAGGAGACTCTAGATGCTGGAGAGGATGTGGAGAAACGGGAACCCTCTTGCACTGTTGGTGGGAATGCAAACTGGTGCAGCTGCTCTGGAAAACAGTGCGGAGGTTCCTCAAAAAATCACAAATAGATCTACCCTATGACCCAGCAATAGCACTGCTAGGAATTGACCCAAGGGATACAGGAGTGCTGATGCATAGGGGCACTTGTACAACAATGTTTATGGCACCAATAGCCAAATTATGGAAAGAGCCTACATGTCCACCAACTGAAGAATGGATAAAGAAATTGTGGTTTATATACACAATGGAATACTACTTGGCAATGAGAAAGAATGAAATCTGGCCTTTTGTAGCAACGTGGATGGAACTGGAGAGTATCATGCTAAGTGAAATAAGTCATACAGAGAAAGACAGATTCCATATGTTTTCACTCTTATGTGGACCCTGAGAAACTTAACAGAAGACCATGGGGAGGGGAAGGGAAAAAAAAAAGAGGTTGGAGTGGGAGAGAGCCAAAGCATAAGAGACTCTTAAAAACTGAGAACAAACTGAAGGCTGATGGGGTGTGGGAGGGAGGGGAGGGTGGGTGATGGGTATTGAGGAGGGCACCTTTTGGGATGAGCACTGGGTGTTGTATGGAAACCAATTTGACACTAAATTTGATACTAAAAACAAGTGATTTTCTTTTATGACTTTATTTCCTTGCATACAATATAGCACCCCAAAAGGGCTATGGAATAAGACGTAGAATCAATTAAGAAAATCCATACATAAAATTTTGCTTATGTGTTAGATATAAATAATCACTGGGTCTTGGAAACTTAAAAAACTAAGTAGAAGACAGGCTTTTTAGTTCATGCTTTAAAGCTTGAAAAGATATCAGTTGTCAATTCAGATGTGGAACTCAGAAAAGTTTTCCCCTTTTATAAAAAGAAAGGAAGAAATAGCATTTCCAAACATTTGATGTGGTTATTAAGAAGAAGGTAGAAAGCGGTCATAATACCTACCATCCGGTGCTCATGATGAGCTCTGCACTTTACTGATAGATTGCATTGTCCCTATTTAATGATGAGAAAATAGAGGCTGAGATTGGTTAAGCGATTTAACCCATTTCTGATAGGCAGCAAATAGTAGAGCCAGCACTTGGACTTAGGTCTGTCTGGCTTCAAAGCCTGTTCGCTAGCCAATATTTATTGCTGTCAAAGGAACTAACTAGAATCTTTTAAGGGCACACTGCTCAGTAAGGCTATATAATGAAAAATAAGGACTGAAAAACTGTCCAGCTGTTGTCGTACTCTCAAGAAATAAATTAGAAGGATGGCGAAGATCAGCACAACATGCTGACAATGGAAGGGAAAATGTCCTTGGTGGTTTCTATGTTAATTACAATCTCATGTTTGGCAATTATGGAGCTCACATTTGACAATTCTCATATATGGTTGATTTTGGTGCACGGCCAGGGAAGAGAGAAAGCAAGCAATTTCCCTGTACCCATTTTTATTGAGCCACATTCATATACTCCAAAAGGGCACTTAAATTGTTTGAAAGAGGTCTAGATGCTGGCAAACACCACCATAAACAACCCGGACAGCTTAAAGTCCAAACGGCCAACGACATGATTCACAATGGAACCTATCTTCTCTAAGTGGAGTGCAGAGCCAAACGTTATTTATTACAACTAACTTACAACCCGGTGAGATTCACTGCATGGACACAGCTAGGGGACTTCACCGCTGCCTAAATGTGAGTTGTTGGCGTTTAGGAAGAACAGCGTGCCCTCCAAGTATGACAAATCAACAGGGCAGATTTTTTTTTTTTCCCCCTGTGATTATGTGTCTAAGCCCACAGCAACACTGTTGCTAGTGTCGTCTACATTGGAAAAGGGGATTAGTGGGTTGGAACCCATGTTTAGATAATTCAGTAAACTCTCCCACTTTCCAAAAAGAGTGCCCCCCCACCCATTTTTAATTCCACAAAACCCTTTCCTCTTAATATCCAACATCACAAACGTATTGTATTGTATAATGATAATGTGTTAAGTGCTTTACAAGACATACATTATTTCATTCACTCCTAACTAAAATACAATTTAACAAATATGAAATTGTATTATTACACGGTATGTGTTACACAGTAAAAAGAAGTTATTATTTTCTTAAATTATGTTGAGTGCCCCTTCTTTTTAATGATCGTTTCATTCATTGGGTACCTACTCTTTGCCTGCAGCTTGACTGCTGTCATTTTGTGTAATTCTTATAAAAATCTCCAAATGTAGCTCTCAATGAACCCATTTCAGAGGTCGGGAAACTGAGAGACAGAGCTTTAAGTGATGGGACCAAGATCTTGTGCCTGGGGAGTGATAGCATGGGATGTGAACCCAGGTTTCTCTGTCACCCACGTAGCCTGTTGCTTCATAAAATTAACTGGTCCCTTTACCAATTTGATTACTACCGGTGATTATCAATCCTCACAAAAGATTTGGGAAAGATGAATTATTTCCTCATGACAAATGAAGAACCAGAGGTTCAGGAGGTTAATTCCACCGGTCCACCCACACAACCATTTCCTAGAGAAGCTGGAGTGAAATCAAAATTTGTCTGGATCTCTCATCCAGTCTCTTTGGACTCTGTGAATGTTTCCCAAAGGATAGTATGGAACGTTCGAGTCCCTTGAGATGTTCTAAGAAAAAAAGATTTTTTATTCATTCGTTTGTGTTTCAAACAAAACCTCTTCGGAAACGTCAAGCCCCTTCCCACCTCACAGTTTTTGCACCTGCTGTACGCCTTACCTAGAAGGCGTCTCCCAGGACCCTGCCTGGATAATTTCTGCTTCCCACTTGATCGCTCATCCACTGGCTTCAATATCATGTCCTCAGAAAGACCTTTCCTCTTCGCAGAATCTAGACCTTTTCTTATCCCAGAAAAAAAAAATCCAGAGTTTTTTTTTCTCTCTCTAGCTCCAATTCGCCATCAATAATGTTTGTGTGAGTAGTGGTTTAATGCTTTTGTCTTTTCCTCTAGCCTTTCGGAGGGCAGGAATGGTGGCGATTTTGCTCGACAAGTCTCCCAAGTGCCAACCCAGTGCCTGGTTCCTGGGTGTCCATCAGTGAAAAAAACAGGAGTTTTTCTTCCTACCTTTCCCATTGCTCTACCTTTGTGGAATCACGAAAATGGAAGTGATTGACCTCAGGGATCCTCTCTGCCCCCGCCATTTTGCAGACGGCCACCTGGAGGCCCAGACTTCACATGCATTGGATGACGACAGTATGAAGGAACGCCTGCTATTTTTCAACCAAGGGTGTTCTTGACCTGGAGCCCAAGTGTTGAACCAATGACGTCTAATTTCATCCTCAAGACGGATGAGGAAACTGAGGCTCACAGGTTTTAAGAAGCTTGCCCGCGTTCACAGCTGGTAAGTGGACCAGAATCATCTGTGCCTGGTGCCTCTGGAACTTTCTCCTCTCGGGCCTTACTCCACCTGGGAGTCACCTGGGAGCTCTGAAATACTCATGCCTAGGTTCAGTCTCAGAGGTTCTGCCTGAATTGGTTGAGGGCATGGAACTGGGCATGGGGATTTTTAAAAGCTTCCCGGGGGGTTCTAATGGGCCGTCGAGGTTAAGAGCCACTGCTGTCACGTAGGATTGATTGATTTATTGATTACTGCCATTTAATCAATTCCCCTTCCTGCAGAGACTCAGTAGAATACATGACTTGTACAATTCGACTACAACATTCCTTGCTTCCGTCTCTCTTTTTCTGCACCCCCCCCGCCTCTTTCCCCTCCCGACTGCAAAATCTGCATTTTCATGTGGGTTAAATTCCTTCATGACACATACAAATATGAAAAAAACCCACGACGCACTTAGACTTGTAACCCACTATTGCTTATAAACGTAGCGGCCATTACTGACAAGTCCCCACCAAGATGGTCTAGTTACTTCTCCAAAGAGTAAGCAACTAAATTTCCATACCAACAAAGAATTCATACGAGACCATCAAGACCCTGGGGTCTGTTTGCTCTTCAGTAGTTACAAAGACTGCTGTTACCAGATAATGAGGAGTCACCTGGTGTCAGGTGCCCCGTGAGGCTGGTGGGGGACAGACAGGCCCCCACACCCAAAGCGAGGTGGGTACGATCAGCGGTACTGTTCTACAAAAGGGTCAGCCGGTTCATGAAGTGATGAACCTCCCTCTTCTTACCCCTCCCCTGTCCCCTCCCCCTGCACCATCACCACTAACCTCTCTGCTTCTTAGAGGCCTCCTCAGAGCCTGACCTGTGATCCTGTTTGCGCACTGGAAAAACACCGAACTGGGTGCCCTCCCTTGAAAGAGTTCAAGGCTTTCCTCCCTCCCGGGGTCAGCTGTTGAGAAGCAATGATGGGGATGCTAAATGTCTCACTTATAAAATCCACGAGGAAGCTTTCGCTCCTTTCAAGCATAGCTGTAAATGAAAGCGGTTGGGGTGGACCTCTCACTTTTGTGTCCAGAAAGTGAATGGAAAGCTTGTTTGGAGGGTTCTGTACCCACAAGCTGCACCCTCGGAGGCCAGGGGCAGGGGCAGGGGCAGGATGGTAGTGGTGAGAAGCAGCCATTGATGTTAAAGTAATAGTAGGAAAGCTTCACTGATAGGCTATGCGGAAGCCAGTGTTATGAACTGAATTGTGTTCCCCCACGACACAATTGTATGACTGAGCCACCGAGGCGCCCTTTGACAATATTCTTTCAACAAATATTGGGGCACCATGTGTTTGGTGCCGGGCACTGGGTACCTTCTCAATACAAGGAACAGAGCAGGGAACACACCAGACAGGACCTTTGCCTTCAGGGGGTCTGAACTGTGGAGGGAGAGGAGATGGGGTACGAGACCACAGGAAGTCAGGCCAGTGCTGTTTGTGAGCTCCAGCCCCACATTGGGCTCTACGCTGACAGGATAGAGTCTGCTTGGGATTCTCTCTCTCTCTCTCTCTCTCTCTCTTTCTCTCTCTCTGCCCCTCCCCACTTGCACTTTCTCTCTCCCTCTCAGAAGAAATAAGCTTAAAAAAAGTGAGCATCTGTTGGTGTGAATGGCAGTAAGGCCACTCTGCGAAGGGACCCAAGAAGCCTCTGTAGGAGGTGACATTTGAATTCAGACCTGAGAGAGGAGAAAGGGCCGTCCATGGTGTGGGGAGCTGGGGGCCTACAATGCCCAGGTGGAGCGTTCGCGGACGCAAATCCCCAAAGATGAGACAGGGCTTGGCCATCAGAGGAAACATAACAAAGCCAGCCCAGGTGGAGATTCAGCCCAGATGAGCAAAACCAACCCACCAACAACCAAGAGTAAAACCAAAGCCACAGCCCCCACTCTATGGTCTTTGGGGCAAGTCCCATCTGTTGTCTGTCTTTAGATGGTCTACGAGCTAAGAATGATTTTTACATTTTTAAAAAAAAAAATTTTTTTTAAATGTTTATTTATTTTTAAGACAGAGAGACAGAGCATGAATGGGGGGAGGGTCAGAGAGAGAGGGAGACACAGAATCTGAAGCAGGCTCCAGGCTCTGAGGTGTCAGCACAGAGCCCGACGCGGGGCTCAAACTCACAGACCGTGAGATCGTGACCTGAGCTGAAGTCGGACGCTCAACCGACTGAGCCACCCAGGCGCCCCTGATTTTTACATTTTTAAAGGCCTGAAATAGATCAAAAGAAAGACACTATTTCATGACACATCAACATTACATAAAATTCCCATTTCAGAGTCCATTGATAAAGTTTTATTGGCACACAGACACACACATTTGTTTACGTATAACTTATGGCTGCCTTCATGCTACAAGGGCAGAGCTGAGCAGTTGTGACAGATTGTAGAGTCCGCGAAGTCTAGAATATTTACTATCTGGCCTGTACAGAAGAAGTTTCTCATCACTTGTTCTTTCTGGAAATAGCTCTTTTTGAGTGCCTGTGGATGTGACTTCCCTCTACTTAACAGTGGGTCCCTTTCTCTCAAAAAGTCTCTAGACGGAGATGTCCATGGAATGCTGGCTCCTTGGATTAAACACTCCAGAAAGGCCTATGTTACTCTTTGCTGATTTCTGGTATGTATCCTTAATTGGATGAATATGTGTTGAGACATTTTTCTGTGCCCGAAACTGGGCTAGGTACTGGACGTTCAACTTGGAACCAGATGGTTTGGTCCTTGCCTTCTTGTGGTTCATGTTCTACTTAAACACATTTTCAACAGACCTTTCTTCTTTTCCTCATAGCTGTCTCCGCACCATCGGCATGGCAGGTGTTTGATTTATAGCTTCAGAGTCAAGCCAATCAAATGTATGCCACATTCCCATCGATGCCCTTTTACTTAGGCGATGTTTCAGTAAGCAACAGTGGGAAAATAAGACAACGAAACATGTATGGGATCATGTCCACACTCTGAAGGAAAACGTCACCTGACACCCAGGCATAGAATTTGGGGGATACATGAACTTGTGTGGGAAAGAAAATTACATCTTCCATTTTACTGACCTCTAGCTGAAATCCAGTATTTCCTTCATTTATGGAGGACACCAAATCACAATAGTAGTAGTCACATCGTGATTTTGACCACCAATATTTTCACCGAAACAGCACAGATATTTTTATGTTGTATTACAGTTGTTGAAAATATCTTGCAGTATCATGTACACTTATGACTTTGAAATCACAGTGGTCATTAGCCTTAGTGCCGGTCATACTATGTAATGGACATAAAGAAATTCATTTACTACTCTGTGACACATTGGTTTCTTTAGTATTTGATAACTGTACTTCTGTGACTTTTTTTTCTTAAACCCTAGATAATTTACTTTACGCCTTTAAAAGCATTAGTTTTGAGAAGGGCTCCATGGGCTTCACCAGTTGGCCAAAGAAGTTCACAGCCTGAAACAATGACAAATTTTCATAGTCTAAGGAACCCAGGGATCCTTACATGAAATGATTCTTAACCTTAGATGAACATTACAAGAAGGTTGGTGATGCCTGGAATCTTGAGTAGCAATTGTTACTCAAGGCTTTCAAGTTTATAGCGTAGACAAAAGATGGTATTATTAAAAGCAAAATTTTGCTTTTCTGTGTGTGTGTGTGCATTTGTAAACACACACTTGTTTATTTATTTTGTCTGAAGAGAGGATCTGTAGCTCTCATAAGGTTCTCAAAAAAGTTCTTGATCCCAATATAAGTTCAGAACCACCGTGCTAGAATGAATCTTAGGATGGGGACTTTTCCTGAGCCGGGAGTGATTCAGGAATAGTGAATGAAGAGCAGTCTCAAATATCCAATATGGCTACTCTCTGGAGAATGTAATTTCTCTGAGTACACCTCCCCAACTCTGGTCTATTCTCATCCAAATCCCGAACCTCAGGTTCTTCCAAAACCAAGAAAAATTTCTACAAGGAGCTAAATAAGTGGCCACAGAAGTGTTTGTATGAAAGATTCTCTCAATATCTGCTTTTATGCGAGGAGGGTTCCCTAAATTAATCTTTATTATCACATAAGTGGCTTTTCCCCTTGTGGTTTTAAATTAAGATACCCTGGACACTGTCTTTTCTTTCTTCTACTCCACATACACAATCAGACAGCCAGGAATTTTAATTAGACCTCCTCTATTATTAGAACACAGGGAAAAAAATTCATGGCTGGTCGGAAGGACCTCGAGCTAGGAAAGAGAAAGGTAATCATTTAATTTGTTGTTGTTTCCATAAATCAGGGCCCAGTCATCAATTTCACCACATATTTGAGAGCACATGTTATTGACAATGTGTTCGTGGAGAAAAATGGAGTTTGTTGGCAAAGTTGTTCCATTTTCTAAAGATTAAATTGTTCATTGTACAGGCCGCCATCTGCCCTCCCTGGAAGAGATTTAGTTGTTGGCAGAGACATTCAAAGTCTAGAAGACAAAGTTAAATTTCTTTTTTTTTTATTGCTATGCATAACCAAAGGCAAGTTCATTCATTCATTCATCCATTCATTCAATATTTATCGAGTGTTTCCTATGTGAAGTTTAGCTTCCAAGCAATGGATGTTTGTAGAAAGGCCACATACAGCCTTAGAGCTGATTGATAATTCTGTGGTCTTCATTCATGCATGAGACCCCTGAATGGCTAGCATTTCTGTCTCCCCACCCAACCTGTGTGCTACCAGGAATCCAACAGAACTGTGGCGAGTAAGACAAGTTTCTTCCCTTCAAGAAGCTTCTGGTCTATAGCGGGCACATAAGGCAGACACATTTAACAGCAATACAACTGCAACATATATCTTGAGAAAAACCCAGAGAGAGGCAGAGCTCATTTTTGAGTAGAAGACCGTGGAAGAACTATGACATGAAACTTCCTATACGTGATGTTCTTTTACACATACACGATCCTGTTGTAGAAGCAGGTATTCATATCCCCATTTGGCGGTGAAGTTATTGAGTCTCAAAGAGATGCAGTACTTGGGTCAAGTTCACATAGCTAATATAGGCTGGTATGAGGCCTCACTCTCCCTTTCAACTATAGGTCTGGCCTCTGGGTCATATAAAGCGGGGTCTCAAAGTCTCTCAAATTTTCACAGTTTAAGTTCTAAACCACTAACCTTGACCCATTGCATGAACTGCACCTGAAGCCACTCCTATCCTCTTCCTTACTCATCTGAGGCTTTCATTCACTGACTTCCTTTTGCTCCTCACACTTGATGAGGCACTCTTGGTCACGACCTTGACTATAATTTAGATCTTTATTTTCAGACCACATTCTCTTGAGCAACCCTGAGTCTTTCCATCTTCAGGTTTGACCTGCTTCTTAGGCTCTCCTTACCTAGGTTTTCCCAGACCCTCCTAGCAAACCCGTTCATTAATTCAATCCAATAATGAATTCACTCAATTAATTATTGTGTCTCTACAGTGTGGTACTGTACTAAGTGATGATCCAGATTAAAAAGATCCCTACTTTTATGGTCTAGGGAGGAAAATGTCTTGGGGTAGACACCCATAAACAACAAAACCATTACAATGGAGGCAAACACTATGCAGCAAAGAATTTGGATTCATGAAGGAGACTATCAGGGCTTTCTAACCTAGTCTGCATGTATGCTTGGGTCTATCTTGGACAAGACAGAAGATGTCACAATAGACTTTTATGAGGAGCATCTTTTATGCCAGCATCTGAAGAATTAGTTGAAACTAACCCAGCCAGATAAAGGATTGAATAAAGGGGATTCTTAACAAAGACCCAAAACAGTTGGCTGTTAGGCAGGAGGGAATTTGACTTGTTCAAGGAACTGAAAGAAAACCAGTGTGGTTGGGGTGCGGAGGCAAGAAAGACCTAAGCGTTCTATGTCGTTGAGGTTAGCACAGACATTTTCAACAAAATTATTTTTCTTCCAGCCCAGCATACTGAGTGTCTAATAAGAGCTGATTTCCATTCGCATTCCAAAACAAGTTTGGGATGTATGGTTTGTAAAAATATGGATGCTTTATTCCTTATGGTACATTTGAGTGTCTTAATTGGTCAACTTTTAGATCTAGATGGTTATGAACCAAGAAATAAAAAGATTACATTTTGTCACTATAGAAGAACCATCCCAACCCTCACACCATGTGCACGCAGTATAAAAACTTGAGGTTGTCCTTTATGTAGAATAGCTGTATAACGTTTTTCTGTGAATGACATAAACAATATGACGTATTGGTTTAAAATTTCAGTCAGCTTTTCCCAGAAAGATTTTCCAATCTGTTTCTCAAGATGTGCACTTCAGGCTGGGGACGTAAGATTTATGGTCTTTTTTTTTTTTTTTTTTTAACTGGATTAAAAAAATGTTTTTTGGGTTTATTCATTTATTTATTTTTTTATATGAAATTTATTGTCAAATTGGTTTCCATACAACACCCAGTGCTCATCCCAACAGGTGCCCTCTTCAATGCCCCTCACCCACTTTCCCCTCCCTCCCACCCCCCATTAACTGGCTTTTGAGAATGGAGAGTGATGTTAAGGGGGAGAGAAGAGAAGGGCGTTGTAAGGAAGGGATGAACTCTCAAAGCCACAACTTGGCACTTTTTATTTTCTTTTCCTGGCAGCCTAAATGACTACTAGAGAGAAAAATGTGGTCTTCAGAGTTTCCTTTCCAGTAAAATTAGTAATAATCCCTTATTAAATCATCAACAATAATAGGATAGGGACAGATGGGTTTTGTATAAGTATACATCAGCAACAAAAAGCAATCCCTGTGATTTTTGAAGCACTTCATTGTCAAGGCAATCCAAATGCCTTGCATGTATTCATTCTTTTTAAAAACGTGTTTGCCTATTTATTTTGAGAGAGAGAGTGCACACGTGTGTTCTCACACGAGTAGAGGAGGGACAGAGAGAGAGGGAGACAGAGAATCCCAAGCAGGCTCTACGCTGTCAGTGCAGAGCCCCACATGGAGCTCGAACTCACGAACCGTGAGATCACGACTTGAGCCAAAATGAAGAGTCTGATGCTTTACTGATTGAGCCACCTAGGTGCCGCAGGTATTCCTTCTTCTTACCTTCACATGACTCTTGCAATGTAGCAAAAACTCTCTAAGGAGAGAGAGAGAGGAAGATGTGTTTTAAAGATGGTGAAATGAAGAGATCAAAAGCACAAGCGAAATAATTAGTGGAGCAAATATATCCAGTACTGCTATGTCTCAATTCATTTCAATAAGTATTAAACGAGTAAGGCGTACCCACTCCCTTCTAAGAGTCACGATTCAGCAAGAGGGTTAAGACATGGCCATTTATTGATGTATTTGTTCCATCAACGAACACTTGAACACTTACTCATGTCAGGCCCTGATTTCAATAAGAGGGCCTCAGCAAGTATATTAGGCAGATGTGGTCTCTGCCCACAGGGAACCCATTTACAATCTGGTGAAGAAGGTGGAACACAAACCAGGTAACAAAAAATAGATCAGTGTTGCCAAATGGAAGTTATGGCTGTACCAGAGGCGGATGGGGGGTGGTTAATGTGTGCATAAATAATAAGCATTGCAGAGCAGACCCTGGGACACTCTTAATGGGGTGGGGGAGGAGGTGGGTCCCACAAGGCAGTAATCATGTATAATTGAAGAATCAGGAAACAATAAAGGAAATCAAGGGAAGCTGAGGCAGGCCTTGAAGAAGGGGAGGACTTTAACAGAGGAAGATGGGGCAGACGGTATTCCATGTGGAGGGAACAGCCAGGTATAAGGATGCAGACTTGTTTGGGGGAGTGTTGGTAAGTTCATTTACCCAACACATTGCTTAAGAAATGTGATAGGACACTACTTATTTCCTTATTTTTGTCTATGTAAAGTTTTTTTTGTCTCTTTCTTTCTTTCTTTCTTTCTTTCTTTTTTTTTTTTTTTGTCATTTTAACCTAAACTCAATGAGGCCAGGGACATATGTTGCCTTCTTCAGGGGCTATTGCCAGAGTCTTCAATAGTGCTTGACGCATGGTGGGTGCCTCAGGAATATTGTTGAATGAGTAAATGGGAGTTAGAGATAATTATATAACTATTGCATGCTTACTACATGGTGGGCACCATGCTGAGAGCTATTACTGTTCCTTTAACCCTTACAACAACCCTGTGGGTGGAGAGGAGGCTACTGAGGCAAAGAGAATCTAAGCAGCTTGCCCAGCTCGGATGTGAACCAAGAACTTTCTGACTCTGGGGACCGTATGTCTAACTGCCATGTGATCCTGCCTTTGCGTATGGCCCAGCAGTTAAGGATCATTACTGATGACATCAAAAAGTGGCCTGGGGTTAGCTTGGAGCCTGCTAAGGATTCTGTGTTTCCCTCTCTCTCTCCCCCTCCCCCACTTGCTCTCTCTCTCTCTCTGTCTGTCTCTCTCAAAAGTAAATCAACATTTAAAAAAATTAAAAAAAAAAGTGGTCTGGGGTGATCTGGGGAGGACCACAGCAAAGTGTTTGTGGGAGGTGCTGAGTCATCAGAGATCTACAGAGGAGAATCAAGTGATAAAGCTTGCTCCCGTCTTCTCTGTAAATAAGTGATGATTACACACATCGTGTTTTGTAAAGGTGTGTAAATTGCCCAACAAGTTTTTAGAGGGATCTTCTTTTTTTTTTAATCTAAAATTAAGGAACTTTATTTCAAATTTTCTTTCATCCCAGTTCAAGTATTCAGCCTTTTTCATAAATAGTACATAATATGCTTTAAACAAGAATTCATTCTTTGTGGGTGATTTTCATTTATTTCATGTAATTGTTATCTGCTGTGTAATTATAATTCATTAGTGTCTTTCTAAAATTTTTTTTATATACATGGCATCATTTATTATTTTTACTTAAATTTTAATTAGTGAATATACAATGCAATATTGGTTTCAGAAGTAGAATTCAGAGATTCATCACTTACATACAATAGCCAGTGCTCATCCCAACAAGTGCCCTTCTTAATACCCATCACCCATCTAGCCCATCCCCCCACCCACCTCTTTTGAGGGTCTGCTGGGCAACCTGCCAAATACTTTGCTTATATGGTCACTAATCTTTCCAGCCATCTTGAAAGGTGGTTGTTATTGTTTTCCTTTTCCAGGTGAGGAAAACGTCGTCCCGAGAAACATTAAATTATATGTCCAAAATCACACAGCTTGTGTAATTGGAAACTGAATGGAGTTTCTTTGTTTTATGAAACTTTGGCTAACGCCACAAAGTTAAGGACTATGGTAAAGCCACACACTTCGTATTTTAAAGGAAGTTGCCACCAAGTGATGAAATTAATGTCATTGGTAATGACATATCAACATCGTGGAATCTCTGATATGATGCCCTAAGAAGGGCCGTCATTGCTATGGTATTCTTGCCCAAAGCGCATAGCTTCAATCTAATCATGACGAGATGTCAGACAAACCCAGACTGGGAGGCATTCTATGAAGCAACTGACCAGCGGAGGTCAGTGTTAAAGTCAGAAAAGATAAAGGAAGATTGTGGGATTTTTCACAGATGGGAGGAGACGGAGACACAACTGAATGTGAGAGCCTAAATCAGCAAAATTGAGCAGTAGCAAAAGGAAATGTGGGTAATACTGAAATAAGGTCTAGAGTTTGGTAAATATTATGGAACCATTATTCATTTCTTGTTTTTTTAATTAAATTAAAAAAGTATTAATGTTTCTTTATTTTTGAGAGAGAGAGAGAGAGAGAGAGAGAGAGAGAGAGAGAGTGTGAGCAAGGGAGGGGCAGAGAGAGAGAGGGAGACACAGAATCTGAAGCAGCTCCAGGCTCTGAGCTGTCAGCACCGAGCCCAACACGGGGTTCAAACTCACAGACCGTAAGATCATGACCTGAGCCAAAGTTGGATGCTCAACTGACTGAGCCACCCAGGCGCCCCCATTTCTTGGTTTTGATCATTGTACCATGGTTAGATAAGATGTCAACATTACAGGGAGCTGGGTGAAGCTTCTTCCTACTATTTTTGCAACTTGAAGTCCAAAATTATTTCAAAATAAAAAAGTTAAAAAAAATATAAAGGGAGTGGAGAAACTGCTATTTTCATGGGATTTATTAAGTGGTAGAACAGGCCATCGAGCACCATTGTTCCTACCTGCCACTGGCCCATCTAGGTAAGGACTAGAGAAATTCTTTGGAAAACTGTCAAGGGGGCCCCAGAAGCCGGGGGAGTGACTCTACAAGAAGCACTTGAGAAGGATTGGGTTCCAGTGAGGATGGGAGATTAACACCTAACTTCCTTTTGGACAATGCTCATGCAGCAGACTCTCTGGTCTATACTCATGTCTATGGAGAAGGAGGAAAGATATGGGAGATTGATGGCAGAGCAAAAGAGCGACAAGTAGCTTCCCTACACTCTCACTGTTTTGGTAAGGAAAAAAGATGTGCAAGCTGTCAGTAGGTCATGAGCTCTCCTGCTGCTTGCTGATGCCCAGCCCTAGACAGGAGAGAGGCCCTTAGTGGTAAGAGCATGGAGAGTAAACCATGAGGGGGCAGATTAAACGTCTAGGGGAATGGGAGGTCGTCCTGAATGGAGCACATCTGTCATGTCAGGATCTGGGACTTCCAAGGACCCCACCCGAGTGGCAGGCCCCAGATGCCTGTCCCACAAGGGGCATCACCTGACAAGAGAGGATGCTTTACTAATACAAGAGGTTGGCCCCCCACCCCCTTACTCCTCCTCTCAAGAGTCAACACTCTTGTTCAGTATGGCTCTAAAGGCTGTGCTCTTTCTCTGGGCTCAGCTGGTTCCCTTGTGTCCTTGGATAAGTCTTAATGAATCAAGGCAGGAGTTCCAAGTAGGATGGCCCGACATGTGGATAAAACCAGGTCCGAAAATCATCAAAGTCGCCCTTTGGGTTTCTTCTCCTGTGGTGGGTTTCATTTCCTGAGTGCATTAGTATCCTTGCTGCTTTGGCAGAGAGTTGAAATGATTCTTGGGATTGTATTTCTGGACGCCGGCCAATTCGCACAGTCCCAGGGTTTCTGGCCAGCCCAGGCACCAGCTACACTACAGCCGTGGCATTAGGCATCAGACTTTGCTGGACAAACTCCCCTTGGCCAATTTCCATCACCAATGAGTAGAGTACTCAAAAAAGTCAGTTAAATTAGGCTTGGTAAAGGGACACTGCATCTTTGAGTAATGAGGTTGGGAAACAGGGAAAACGTTTTCCACTAGCTCATGTCTCACTGTATGGCATTCCGATTTCATGACACTTCATAATAAATCATTGCTTATCACTCACATGGGAACGTAACATGGCTCCAGTTAAGATTCGTTAGAGATCGTCAAGAAGAAACATGAATTGTTGTATATCAGGGTTTCTTGATCATCTTCCTGGCCACTGTAGGCACTTTTTTATCGTTATATTTACTGTAACTGTTGTTTAAAGCATAAATAAGTGGAAGGAAAGAGCACCAAATATGAATAATGAAAATAAATTTATCTTATTTATGTGTTTACACAAGCATTTGACAATTACTCTACACAGCACTTTGCATCCAGCCTGGGTAGCTGTTACATTCAGAGAAGCTCCTTAGTCTTTGAGTTTCTCCCTTTCTTTTCTTCCCCCCTTTATTTATTTATCTTTAATGTGAAACGCCAGCACATTCATATTCAAGGCTGGAGGCCCTGGCAGTCTGAGACTGGTTTACTGAACCATAGAAGCCTTGGTGTTCACGACAGAGGTCTACTGGCAGACATATTCGTTGTAGCTCTTCGTTCAGATCCAAGAGAGCAAGGGACAGTGATTAAAAAAAAAAAAAAAAAAAAGGAAAAGAGCCAGCCGTTGGGCTAGGGCGGGGGGTGCGGGGGGGGGGGGGGGAAGTTGCAAAATAAAACCTTTATTTGAAAGATGATCCAGCTGGTTTGCTATGGGATGAATAAGGACTTTTGAGAGAAAGTCTTGGCTGTTGCACCAGACCACCCCGGGAGGTTTGCAATAAAAGCACTAAAGGTTATAGGGCTTGTGGACCCTTCAACATAACTTAGATGCTTCCTCGATGGGGATGTCCGTAGAGGAATGTTCCGGTGGGTCTGGACGGTTGAGGTGGCTGCCAGTGTTAGTTGTGGATGGACAGGAAGCCACAAGCCGGTCCCTGAAATGCTGACAGGGGCTCTCGGATTAACTTCTGCCAAACCGACTTCTCTAGAGCGCCCTCCCGGTCACGTCAACCTCTCTCAATTGCTTCCTGGTGATTTCCAGCAGAACACTGCAATGCTGGCACTGAGGGACTCACCCTGGCTTTTTCCTGCCTGGTCCCACCTTATCACACACTAAACAGAACCACAGTTGGTAGGAGGGATGGCCATCAGTAGCTCTGTCACTGGTACCCACAGAACCTTCTGGAGGAGTTGAGGTAGAAGAACCCGCTGTGGAGGCAGGTCATTGCCTAGCAGCCATTTCTGGTTCTTGAGAATATCTAGAACATTCCAGATCATTCTACAGAGAAAAACACCACTAATCCAGAGTTAGAAATGGAAATGAGTGTTTTCTGGGGACCCGGGGCTTTAGTAAACCATGGCCTGCCAGAGCCTTGGGCTTGAAGCTGGAAGAGGAGTTTTGTTTAAACTCGGGGTGATGTAGTAGTTTGCCTGGAGCTGTGCTGGCTTTAGTCCCCTGTGTGGGGAAACCCCTGGGTACCAGGCAAACCGGGATGGTTGGTTGCCTCATTTAGACTTTAAAGTTTCTCGGGGATGCTTTTCCTCACTCCAGTCCACCCCTTGGTCTTCACACAGCTGGTGTGGCTGCTCTGATGCTTTCCCCAACAGCTATGAAAGCCGACGTGAAGGTCAAGTTTGGAGACTGCAGAGACAGGCAAAGCGGGGGCCATCATCTTTTAAATGTGACGGTCCCTTAAGGATCTTCCATTCGCCGCATCATGTTTTCTGAGCGCCCCCGTGTGCTCTCCACGAGTTTCAACGGTCCAGGGCCACCACTGTTGGAGGAACGGCTAGTTCCCAAGGTCAGCACGGGTCCTTTCTTTTTTTTTTTTTTTAAATTTTTTTTTTAACGTTTTATTTATTTTTGAGACAGGGAGAGACAGAGCATGAATGGGGGAGGGTCAGAGAGAGAGGGAGACACAGAATCTGAAACAGGCTCCAGGCTCTGAGCTGTCAGCACAGAGCCCGACACGGGGCTCGAACTCACGGACAGTGAGATCGTGACCTGAGCCGAAGTCGGACACTTAACCGACTGAGCCACCCAGGCGCCCCAGAGGTCCTTTCAACTCACTCTCTCTGCTCCTCACACCTACCCTGTGAACTTCGGATTATCCGGCCCATTTTACAGATGTGGCCACAGTGGCTCAGAAGGGGTTAAGTGATCTGTCCAAGTTCTCCCAGCCCGTAAGTGGCAGAACTACCAGATCTGACTGCAAAAGCCCGTCCCATGTATCACGCACATTCATATCTGTTAACTCGTTTTCACCCTGAGCTGACGTCCAGGCACTGGTGAGCCATGAGAAACCAGAAGCTCAGAGAGGCTACATAATTTCATCAAGGTCACACGGAGCTAGTGAGAGGAAGAATCCGGTTCTAAATCTACTGAAGACTTCTGAATCTGTGTTACCTAAGTGTCTTCAACCTCTGGGCGGGGGAGAAAATGAAGACCAGAGTTTCTTAAACTTCTCTCCTCTTTGGGATTAATAAAGATGCAATCTGAACTGTACTATTTCATATTTGAATACTTTTAAAGTTGTTGATTACATATTAAAATGGTACTTCCCATGTTTTCTAAATATTTGAAAGATCCTTCTTAACCACCATGACAGAAACATTAAGGCTCACTTACCAGATTTATAATGGCTTTAAAAAAATTCACGGCACTTCAAGTAATTCATCACTCCGTTTGGTTGGGGGAGACGCAAGGGTGGCCACTTGCGTGCAGGAGAAAATATTGGCAAGAAAATGTGGCAAATGCTTCCAGTAAAGGTGCCCATTTGGAATTAAACGGTGATGGATGTTTAGAAACCCGTCTGGATGCAAAACCGTAATGTTTGCAAATGGTCCTGTCTCAGGATGGCATTCGCATACCCAGTGTTCTCTGCAGAACCGAGGACGTGCTATTAAAAAGGCATCCGGCTCCTGCCCGCACACCCAAGTTTTATCCGAAGCGGGATGAGAAATTACTGGAAATTGGGTTTTACTTCAGAAACGCTTTAATAACAATCGCACGCGGAGCCCCGGTCCACACAACGCACAGCTTAATTCCATCGCGCACCTCCGCTTAAAAACAGATATCGAAACCGGGGAACACATATTTGACAACGCCGTTAAGGCAACTTTGCTAACGATTTTTGAACAACCTCCAACCGAGGTCTAAATGCCGACAATATCCATAAACAACTCTATGCTGCCCAATTAGGGAGACAGAGACACAGCGTCCTGTCAGGAGATTTGCATGGCTAAGAGTCTGAGATCAGAGAGCCGTGAGGGATGGCTCAGAGTGATGGGGGTGTGCAGACGGATGACTATCATTACGATATTATGGGGACTCACACCTTCCCAATTACTGGCAGGATTCATTAATTACCACTGCATTTCCCTAATAGAATCCGCGCTCCGGCTTATCAGCGACTTCCCTCTGTCTACCTAAACCCCCACTCAGCAGTCGGTCACCTATGAAAAATTAGACAGTGCAGCGTGGAGTGGCCTATTTAAAGGAAAGAGAAAAATGAACGTGGGAAGAGGAGGGAGAAAAGAAAGTGCAGTCAGGGAGGAGTCGAAAGTAACAGACGCAGCATTCTCTCTGCATGGGGCGGGTTTTTCCTTCCTGGAAACTGCCACGGAGGGAGATTAGTGGGCGATCCAGGGAGATAGACTGTGGTGAGTCTGGACACATAACTGTCTCCTTTACACACACACACACACACACACACACACACACACACACTCGTTCATTCCCTGCCGAAAATCTTCCAAGGACTTTGCATCATATATAAAAATAAAATCTAAACACCTGCCCATGCCGCTAGACTCACCTTCCGTCTCTTCCTCCTTTCCACCTAAGCTCCACCTACTCAGGCCTTCTTTTTGTTCCTCTAATACAGTAAATTCGTATCTGCCTCAGGACCTTTGCACCGGCGGGACCTTCTTTTCTAGAACATGGTTCGAGTGGGCCAAATTCAGCTTGTAGCTTATTTTTGTATAGCCCCTGAGCTAAGAAAGTGTTTATATTTTAAAGGGTGAAGGTGCCAAGACAGAAAGAAAAAGAGAGGAGGGAAGGAGAAGAGCAAGAAAAAGAAGGGGGATGAGGGGAGGAGGGGAAGGGAACGGAAGGAGGAGGAGAGGGGAAGGAAGCGGGAAAGTTCTGCCGACCCCTGGTTAGAACAACATCCTCCCCGATCTTTTAGGAGTTGGCTCACTCTTTACCAGTCTCCGCCCAGAGAAGTCGTCCCTGAACACTCGGTCTGGAGAGGGCACCTGTCCCCCGCCACCTTCTACACTCCTTTGCCTCACTTCTTTCATAGCGCTTATCTCCAGTGAATGTTAATTTATTAGTTGTTTTATTCTCCACTCCGGGGGCATATGAGACTCACCCAGGGAGTCGTTAAAAATACCGATGCCCAGGCCTGCCTCCCAGAGGATTTCTTTCCATCGGTCAGGATAGGGGCCCAGACACGGCCATCCGTACATGTGTGAAGCTTCCCCCCATTCTATTAACCCCTTGAGAACCCCTGGCTATTGCCTGTCTCTTCCCGCTGGAATGTTGGCTCCACGAGATCAAGAACGTGGTCTGTCTTGCCCACTGCTGTGGTCCTGGCCCAGAGAACAGAGGAGCTGCTGACTCCGGGCTCGACGGATGAATTAAAGGATATTTATCATCCATACGTACAAAGAATTGAGGACGGCAGCAATGTGACAGTGACGTAGGGTCTCCCAAGCTGAAGTTATGCATCACAAACGGGTGACAATTCCAGGAACCCCGCGCGATTGCGGGAGACTCAGCCCCCATTAAGGATAATGGAATGTGAGCCTCCGTGCTGTCATCTTGTTACTATCAACAGCATTATCAGTTATCAACTGCTTTTACAATTATGCACAGCGATTCTCCCTGCACAAAGATTCAGCAGCCACCGAACTCGCTTCCTCTTTTAAATTAAATATACTGAAAAGAGCAGAGATTTCAATCCCTCATCTGTTCACAGATGAAAAAACATTTCCAAATCGTCAGCGATCACATTTTTTTTTTTTTTTATTCTTAGGACGGCCAACTGTTCCCAGTGATTTCGATTACATTTCCTACCTATTATTTCATGTAATGGCATCCCTTAAATTTTAAATTAGCTTTGAAGAATAAAAATAATTGAATTCCTGCTGTTTTGTGTACATAGAGGGTGACAGGAGCTAATGTGATAATTTAAACTGTAAATGAGTCTTCACTTTGTGTTCATTAATTACAGCTAATTACTGAATTACAAACCTCCTTGGTTAGGCACTGTTATGTATTCATGTAGCATGTTGAATCTCCAGCTGGTATAAAACTGTTTTATAGACTTACAAGCTGACATACCATGCGACCGCTGAAACAATTCAGTTTGAAAACAAGGGGGGTGGGAACGCATAACTGCAAACGCTTCTTGGAATTAAAAGAACAGACACAGTGCTTCCAACTCGTATCTTTGGGGATAGAGGATCTTGCACGTATAATTAGAACAATTCATGCCACGGGAAAGAAAAAGAGTGCGAGGCTGTTCTCCGCTCTGGGTGAAAATCTAGACTGTAGCGTGTAATTTGTGACACTCAAGTGTTCTGCCCTTATCTCCTTGTTCCCTGGAAACTAAGCATCATAATTATTTATTAACTGATCCTGCTTTTAATAACAGAAGCATAAAGGATGCCAGAAATCCTGCCCGTTCTTTTTCGGGACCAGAAATGGCTGGAAAGAAAAGATGCACACAGAGAGGTCAAGGACTAGGTCAAAGTGAATTCTTTCTTATTAGGTTAAAAACAATATATTTTTTTTTTATAGTGAGCAAGGCACTTTGGATTATTAAACATTAGTATCGCCTGCATAATTTCTGCCTCCAGACGGAAGGCTGTGTGATGTGTAGTGCGCTGAGATTTGCCTTAAAAGACTTGGTCGGAGAAATACGCAAAGGGACGCGTGACCTCCGTGGCCAGGATGACGGTTTCAGAAGAGGAAATACACAAAACCAGTGGGTAAGTTCTTTAGCCCCATCACTTGGTAGTTTCCCATTTATTTGCTAATTTCACCGAGCATTTATCTTATGAGAAACAAAATGGAAGGATCTGTGAGGTACCAAAAGGTGAATCATCAGGGATTTCACACCTGCCACAGGTAATCGTTGTTCCCTCTGAGTTACAATGCTGGTTTCCTCTGGGGACCCACCTCTCTGTTCTCAGGCCAGATGCTCGTGTTGGGCTCACTCCACTGCCAAGATACAGGGCAGGGCGGGATTCTAGTCTGGCCAATCCCTGTGGTTCTCTTCTCCTGGCCACAGTGATTGGTCCAGGGATGGACACATGACCCAAGTCAGTCCAATGAAAGATTTTTGCTGGAACTCTTTTCTTTGGAGAGGCTCATCCTTGGGCTTCCTCAGCCCTGGGTGGTTTCTGAACCACCACATGGTGGAGAACGTGCTTGGGAACTACACTCCTGTGGAGGAAACAATATCTGAGTGGCACAGAAGGCCAGATTCCCAATGACACCACTTAAGCACGGGATCCAGCTTTGCCTGAATCTGGTTGACCTCCTTGACCTTCACACGAGCCAGGAAATTGCTCTGGGCTTAAACTGGTTCTAGTGGATCTTCTAGTGGATCTATAGTCCTGACTAACATATGCAGGATTATAAACCAAGATACGTGTCACACCAGAACATTCTGTAGGTGCCTACATTCTGTAGGTGCCCAGAGGAGGAGAGGATCTTTTCTAGTTTGGGAAAAGAAAGGATCCCGGGAGGCTTTCTAGAGGAGGCAGTGTAGCAGTTGGGCTTTGGCGTAATGGAAGGCTTTATATGGGGGGAGGCAAGGAGAAAGGGAGCAAGAAGATGGGACTCCAAAGGAAACCTGAGGCTTGCAGCAGGATCCTATAGAGTTTCTGGGCCAAGAATACATGAGAAGGAAGGAAAACCCAGTTGAAATAAACCCTGGGGCTAGAGTCTCGGCATCTTTATCCAGGTGTGCTATGCACAGTGTCAGGTGTGGAAGCATAGATAGACCATGGGGTAGAGTGGGCCCTACCCAGGGCAGCCTTGGAGCTTCTGGCTTCGGTTTGGTGAATTTTGCCTTTCTGATGACTTTGGGCAGGCCCGCGGGAACTAGGGTAGTTTGGTGCAGGTGAAAAGAAAGGAGGCACATTACCGACCGCCATTAACCATGGATGGGGATTCCATAGCATCAGTCTCCCAGAGATTGCCCCATAACGAGGTTTTCACGCTCACACATCGGGGATCTACGAGGTGACCGCCATGATTGTTGAGTGGTTATGTCTTGCCAGACACGGGGTTACATACTTTAACCGTAGCAGCAACAATAACAACCGTGGCAGACCATAATCGAGTGCTTACTGTATTCCAGACTCTGCACTAAGCTTAACGATGAACATAGTACGTCATCATCATTGTTTTAAAAAACAAAAATTAACGGGGAAACTTATTATGGGCCAGGTATTGTGCTGAGTGCTTCTCTTTCATCATCTTAACACATTTTCACAGTGGATCTGGGGGGTAAGGAGTATTATCATCGTGCCCCTCTTACAGATGAGGAAACCGGGTCTCAGAGTAAAGTGATTTGCCCGAAGTCACACAATGAGTAAGTAGGGGAAGGGGGCCTAAAAGTTAGGAAAGTTAGGTTTGCAAATCAGTGCTCTTTGGCAACATACTGTAATGCCATTCCTAAGTTTGGTTTCTCATATGGATCAGTTTTAACTTGAAACAATTAAAAAAAATTTTTTTTACATTTATTTATTTTTGAGAAACGGAGTGAGACAAAGCGCGAGCGGGGGAGAGGCAGAGAGAGAAGGAGACACAGAATCCGAAGCAGGCTCCAGGTTCTGAGCTGTCAGCATGGAGCCTGACGCGGGGCTCGAACCCACGAACTGTGAGATCATGACCTGAGCCGAAGTCGGACGCTCAACCGATGGAGCCACCCAGGCACCCCTAAAACAATTTTAAAAAATTTTTTTTTTCAACGTTTATTTATTTTTGGGACAGAGAGAGACAGAGCATGAACGGGGGAGGGGCAGAGAGAGAGGGAGACACAGAATCAGAAGCAGGCTCCAGGCTCTGAGCCATCAGCCCAGAGCCTGACGCGGGGCTCGAACTCCCGGACCGCGAGATCGTGACCTGGCTGAAGTCGGACGCCCAACCGACTGCGCCACCCAGGCGCCCCTAAAACAATTTTTTTTAAGTTTATTTATTTGTTTTGAGAGAGAGAGAGAGAGAGCACATGAGCAGGCGAGGGGCAGAGAGAGAGAGAGAGAGAGAGAGAGAGATTGAATCTCAAGCGGGCTCCATACTGTAGCATGGAGCCCCGTGTGGGGCTCGAACTCACAAACTGTGAGATTGTGACCTGAGACGAGATCAAGAGTTGGATGCTTAACCAACTAGGCCGCCCAGGCACCCCCAGTTTTAACTTTCGTTTAAAGGTCTTTGTGCCCTATACGTTCATCATTCCGTAAAACGAGAAACATATAAGGAGAGGGCCATCGCGTTGGTGCACACGTCACCCCTTTGTCCTGGTCGTAGTGAGCACTTCATTGCTTCCTTTGCTAGTAGGTTCCCCCTCGATCTTCCTCGCCTGCGTTTCCCAGCGTCTTGCTCTAGAATCTTGCACGAGGCCTGGCGCACAGTCAGTACTCAGAAATTGATGACCACATGGGTTCACACGGACTTGCACCCAGTTAACGTAATCCCTCATCTAAGTTTTTAAAGAGCCAGTATGGTTTCCAAACCAAATGGGAAATCCCTTAAGAAAGGGCGAGATTCCTGGTTCAGAAAGTTTCCTGTCTTTTTTTTTTTTTTTTTTCCTCTGGTATGGACTTTTCTTGGTTTTGTTTCCTTTCTTTTACATTCACGGGCGTTTAGAAACACCGTGTGAAAAGGAAGCACACATTCTCCTTTTCCGCTTGGAGGAATTTTGGGGGTGGGTCGAGGCAGGCCAGTCTGAACAAACGCTCCCAGAAGCCGGGGTGGCCCTGGTCTTCCCTCAAGCCGCTGGGTCTCCAGATCTGCCCGCTCTCAGCTCGGCCAAAGCACCGCGAATGACTGAGGCCCTGGGTGCCCAGCCAGATGGGCACAGGATTGCCAACGGGCCCGAGAGACCTCAGGAGTTCCCAGAGACTCCAACGACATCTCCACGGAGCTGAGCGGTTTCTGCCGGCCTTGCGGCTGTCCGGACTTCCTGGGTTCCGATCTCGTCTCTGTGTTTGTTGTAGCCAGGAGCCCGCACTGGCCTAATAGCCACTACACATGGAAATCGGGTCAAACGTCTCTTAAGGGGCAGCTCAAGTGTCTTGCTTGACTACATCTGGCCTTCGCGAGACCCGTCTTCCTTGTTAATCCTTCCGAACCCGATTTCCAGGACCACGTATTGTTATTATTGGATCTTGCAGTGCTGGGAAACGACCTCTCGTGGCGCTCAGTCTTGATACGGCGATGCTGGTGGTGTTGTTAACACCTCGAGGGTGGAGGCGGAGCCTTGGGGGTTCCTCCGGCTCGGGTTCAAGCCCACATCTGCCCCTTGTGAAGTGAGTTTAAAGGGACCACTTTGCCTCTTGCGCACTCAATTGCCTCTTGTGTAAAGCGTGAGTGGTAACGCTGTGGGGTCCTTGTGACAATTACATGCGATGCTGTATCTGAAATACCTAGCGGTCATGGCCAGTGCTCCAAGGGTCGTGTTTGTGGTGGTGATGATGGTGATGATGACGACAGCATCTAACGGTGTTTACACAATCCCTCGCACCCAGGACCTTTTTGGCCCAAACAATATTTACATAGTCCACATGTGGTGATTGATGAATGCTCCTTTGGAATGGAAAACGGGTCTCTAACCCCCTGCTGGCTGCTGGGAAAGGAGGGCCTGGGGAGGAAGGGAGAAGAGGGGTGACCGCGCATCCTTGCCGCCAGGATAGTCCTTGGGACAGATCCTACCGTCGTCTACTCAATATCCATCCCCCTTCTTCCCTGCTCATAAAATCCTGGCTTTGTTTTCTGTGGCAATTTGCCTAACCAAGTACTCATGTCACAGGGTCTTGTAGCCAGGGGTGACAAAGCTACACAGTCTGACTGTGGACGTCTAAGTGGAATTCCTCTGGGTTTCCGGGAAAGACTTGCCCCCTGAGAAGAGGGGAAGAGGTGGCCAGCAGAGTTATCTCATTCCTTCCCCTACCTTGAAGATGGCCACCATGTCTAATGGGAGCAGCCATCTTGCTACCCGGAGGCAACGATCAAGAGACTCACAGAGACGCCTGCTGACGTCACTAACCCACAGGCCCAATCCCGCAGCTCTCGCCTTCTGGATGTCGGGATGGCGAGAGAGGACAATCATGACTCATTTAGATCACTGTGAGTCGTGTCTTATTTGCAGCCTGAAGTATTCCTAACTTACAACCTTCTTGATTTTCTCTGATGGGAAAGGAAACCCTGGAAGCCCAAGTGAGGAAAGAGATTCTCCAGGTTGGCGCGAATAATATGCCGAAATGGCAGCTCTCCACTTCCTCTCTTAATGCAGCAACAGCACACAGAACCCCGGGCATAACAGCTGATAATAAGAGCCGACATGACTTAAGCATTTATTCTGGGCCAGATGGAGCATGCTGCTGGGCACAGAGTAGGCTTTAGGAGAAAATCTTGACTATGGCATGAAGGCGTCAATGATAAATCACACGCTCTATCCACGGCGCCACCAAATGGCGTATCACCTTCCTCCTTCCACCAGAGACTCGATTCACATGTTTCCTTCTCTTTTGCTGAGTGGGAATGACAATAACTCCCGCGTCACAAGGTTGTTGTACATATCAAATGAGCTGCTAACTGTGAAGAGCTTAAAACACGACCAGTCACATAGCAGGTGCTTAGTATAGGTTCGATTAACACAAGGGCAAACAGCTGAGTGGTTTTTGTCAAATCCTTCCCGTGTTCTGGATGTCAATTATCCCCATCTGTCAAATGTGGATGGAAGACTAGACCAGTGTTCCCTACACTTCTTTCTGTCACGGACAACCTTCTTGATGTCTGTATTCTATTCGTCTCAACTTGTATTCTCTCAATCACACACACCTGTATTGTCTCTACTATTTGTGTTAACCTAATATGTTTCTTTAATGGGAATCGCTTTTGTTTTTGCCTTATCCTAAGTAATCATATCTGTGCAATAATAGATATATATCAGTGCTTCTCAACTGTTTTTTTTTTTAAATATGAAATTTATTGTCAAATTGGTTTCCGTACAACACCCAGTGCTCATCCCAACAGGTGCTCTCTTCATTACCCCTCACCCACCCTCCTCTCCCTCCCACCCCCCATCAACTCTCAGTTTGTTCTCAGTTTTTAGGGGTCTCTTATGTTTTGGCTCCCTCCCTCTCTAACCTCTTTTTTTTTCTCCCCCTCCCCCATGGTCTTCTGTTAAGTTTCTCAGGATCCACGTAAAAGTGAAGACATATGCTATCTGTCTTTCTCTGTATGACTTATTTCACTTAGCATAACACCCTCCAGTTCCATCCATGTTGCTGCAAAAGGCCAGATTTCATTCTTTCTCATTGCCACGTAGTATTCCATTGTGTATTTAAACCACAATTTCTTTATCCACTCATCAGTTGACGGACATTTAGGCTCCTTCCATAATTTGGCTATTGTTGAAAGTGCTGCTATAAACATTGGGGTACAAGTGACCTCCAGGGACCACTTGGAAATGTCTGGAGACATTTTAGTTGTCCCGCAGGGGTAGTGATGATACTCACATCTAGTAGGTAGAAACCAGAGATACTGTTAAGCATCTTGCAATGCACAGGACAGCCCCCACAACAAAGAAGGATCCAGCCCACAAAATGGTGCTAAAGTTAAGAAACCCGGAAGCACACACATACACGCATGTGCACACACACACAGGTGAATATGCTTTAAAACATGTAACCATACAAAAGAGAGAGAGAGAGAGAGAGAGAGATCATCCAAGTATCATCTAAATCACTCTGTGCATATTCAAGAGCGAGGTTACCAAATGTTCCCAATCCCCTCCTAAACTGCTTTCTTAAAAGTCCCTTCCTCTAAAACTCAGCAAAGTCAAATTGGAGACAGCAGGTTATTTCTTTTATTACTCGAGGCTAAGAAAGAAATTTCTTCAGAAGCAGAACATCATCTTTGGGAAGAAAACAATTCTCATTTCCAAGGAGTGATGAATGTAGCTGTGTTTACCTGTAGAAATAGTCTGACTTTCCGGAGACCATAAGCCAAAGGACCTTGAGATACAACCATCTACCCGAAGCAGTATGAACTCTACAGTCTGGTCACTCAGAGCACATGCTAATCAAGGGTAGAGCAGTGATTCTCTGCGTTTTCCCCACCCTGGCCTATGAAGCATGCTGTTCATGCTCACGATATTCCTACAGACAGAGCCAGGGTTACAATTACAATTCCCCTTCTGTCTTTGGGGTGCCTGGGTGGCTCTGTCGGTTAGGCGTCCGACTTCGGCTCAGGTCACGATCTCGCAGTTTGTGAGTTCGAGCCCCATGTTGGGCTCTGCGCTGACAGCTCAGAGCCTGGAGCCTGCTTTGGATTCTGTGTCTCCCTCTCTCTCTGTCCCTCCCCAGCTTGTGCTCTGTCTCTCTCTCAAAGAAACAACAACAACAACAATTTCCCTTCTGTCTCTAACATTCAGGAAATTCCAGTGTGGTGCCAGTGAGCTCCTTGACCACTCTCCGCCTTCAACAATGATTGGGAATAAATTGTTTTCCATTGAAACCAATTGACCCAGTGCCCCAAGACCACATTTGGGAACTGCTTGTTCAGGGCATTCCTCAACCAGAAGTTTCCTCGTGGAGCCATTTAGACACCAAGGTGAGAGGTTGAGCCAGAGAAGTGACTTAGAGTTGGTGCCACGTTTTCTACACTGAGCTATCATGATAACAACACATGGTGCCTTTCTGGCACGTTGGGTACATAGTTCATACTTCATCCTCAACATGATCACGAGAGGTTGTTAGAAAAGGAGCTGTCCCCCCCTCCCCAGTTAGCCAATGAGAAGACAGAGTTTGGGGGAGGCTCACAAAGCAAGTTCTAGAACTCCATTTCTTCAGTTCCTAATTTGCTGACTTTCCACGTGACTCTGGGCAGCCTAACAGACACTCCTCCTCTGTATGATGCCCTCAGAGACTTTCCATGCCTGGAATTGGTGCTTAGGGAATGATCTAGATCAACCCACTTAAAGACGGAGACGTTAGATGGCACAGATTATACAAGGCCTTTCTCAGCAGAGTTCATACCCTTTTGATAGTTTGGATAATTAATGGACTTCTAGAAGCCCGTATTATCTCAGACTCACATAGCTTCTTTTGTACCCTGTCACTCACAACCGGCCTTTTCTTGTTGAGGTCCTTAGCACAGGTGAGTTTTGCTTACCTGGCCACCAATGTTGGATCAGGCTTCTGAGGCTCCTATCTCTCGCTCATATGTTTGGAATCCCTTGGAGTCCCCATGTAACTGGGATTCGCCGGGGAAGATCATGGAGAGGTAGAGACATGGTGGGGAGATTAAGTCAAAGACGTTCCTGGGAGGTGCCCTCCATTGCAGTTAATAGCGCTCTTCGGCGCAGATGCTCAAAACCAACAGCTCTTGCTCCACCTTAGCTATTCGGAGTCTCTACCTTGGAATGGGAAATCTGTCATCGTGAGCCCCTTAGCTTCACCTCCAACCGCCATTGGCTTGTTGCCTTCTCTAAACCTGCAGAGAGGAATTCCTTCTCTGGATACACCTGCTGCTGGCAGGAGCTAAAGGTGAACGCGTACGTTTTCTTGCACAGATTCTGGTGTTGAAGTACAGGGGGGTGGGGCATGGGGGTGGGGATCTGGCGCGCAACCCAGAAGGGTAGAGAAAACTGAAATCACACCTCCCGTCTCTCCACAAAGGTTTGATTCTCTTTATGAGTATGATCCGCCAATCCGTAATCAAGGGTTAATTTCACAGCTCACTGCTTCATCTAGCATAATATCCATTCAGACTAATTAAATCTGTCTAATAATGTGAGTGTCTTTGTCTTTGTTCTTCCCCTTCTTTGTTTTACACCCTTCACATCTCATCTCCAGAACCACACGCCATCACACTCTACTTGACAAGCAGAATCCATCCCTAAAATTAAAACATTCCTGACCTATCTGCAATGACAAGGCAGGCGAGCTTCACGGCGCTCCGGCCCATGAAGGGAACTGACACATTTGTTTTTAATTTCAAAAGAGTAGAAAGTGAAGATCTGACCCCGTCAATCAAGCCCTGTGACAAGTTTAATCATTGGTGCCCCACAAAAATCACGGCTAAATAGGAATGCAAATACTGTATCACAGGGCTCTTATAAATGCTAATCAAGGAGAAGTAATCAAGTGACAATTTCACTGATCTCTTTTCTGAAGAAGTCACTCAATGCTCTGTCTCTGGGCCACAAAGAGAAGAGAACAGGACAAAAGGAATGGATGAGGTTCCCCCCCCCCAACCTTCCTTTTATTTTCCTTCCAGGACATTTCTTTTTAAAGAGAGAATTCGTTCTTTTGATCCATTGTTGAACTTTAAAGCGAGGAACTCGCGCAGCTATATGTCAAGTGTACTTTATTATCGGTACCCTGGCCGGGGAGAGAACGCACCGAAACTTCCGCTAAAATAAAAATCATCATTTGTCTTTGTCATTAATCTGTTCTCAAATTCTCTTATATCTTAAAAGTGACTGACCTTCGCTGTGAGAGGGGAAGAAAAAAAAAGTTTTACAAGTAGTCGAAAATCTGAAAATTATGATCACGGTAACTCAAAAAAAAAAAAAAGGAGAAGAAGAAGAAAAATCCCTTTTAAAAACTTAATCCAGGGTTGATGAAGAATTTATAATCGCCAAGAAGTCCTGAGCCAGGCGTCTCTCCTCTCAGTGTGGAGGCTTCACTCTGCTCAGGGAGAGAAATCAGAAATTGGGGAGATATTTTTCATGTACGCTTTTACACAGGACCTGAGAGCTTTGCGTGTTACCAAGCTTAGAACTGGAGGGTTTTTTTTCTTTTCCTTGTCTCTATTTTTAAAAAAAAATATTTTTTAATGTTTATTTATTTTTTGACAGAGAGAGAGAGAGAGAGAGAGAGAGAGAGAGAGAGAATGAGCGGGGGAGGGGCAGAGAGAGAGGGAGATGCAGAATCCGAAGCAGGCTCCGGGCTCTGAGCTGTCAGCACAGAGCCCGACGCAGGGCTTGAACTCACGAACCGTGAGATCATGACCTGAGCCGAAGTTGGACGCTCAACTGACTGAACCACCCAGGCTCCCCTCTATTTTTTTTTTAAACAAGAAGTCCCTAAAGAAATCTAATTATTGGTGACTTCGTCTGCCATTCCAAGTTTGTCCTACAGTGTTTATCCAGGCCTATAAAAACAGAACATTTCAGAAGTTCAGGTATTGGCGAGATTAATTCCTATAGTGCTAATCACCCCAAGTTCCAAATGTCCTGGGTGGTGTCTCTCCCTCATCTTAAGGACAGAAAAGTTGGAATTTATGGTTTTTTTGGGGGGAATTTTTGTCATGTTTCATAGAAGAGATAGATGGAGCAAACCCAGCCCACTGCCTGTTCTTGTATGGCCCAGGAGCAAAGAATAGTTTTTGCATTTTTATTTTTATTTAAAAACATTTTTTAAAGTTTTTATTTGTTTTTGAGACAGAGAGAGACAGAGCATGAGCAGGGGAGGGGAGAGAGAGGGAGACACAGAATCTGAAGCGGGCTCCGGGCTCCGAGCTGTCAGCACAGAGCCCGACGCGGGGCTCGGACTCGCGGACCGTGAGATCGTGACCTGAGCCGAAGTCGGATGCTTGACCGACTGAGCCACCCAGGCACCCCAGGTTTTGTAGTTTTTAAAAGGTTGCAAAAAAAAAAAAAATTTCTCCATATAAAAATTACATGAAATTCAAATTTCAGTGTCCACAAATGAAGTTTTGAAAAATAAGTTTATTTATTTTGAGAAAGACGGGGACAGTGTGAGTGGGCAAGGGGCAGAGAGAGAGGGAGAGAGAGAATCCCCAGCAGGCTCTGTGCTGCCAGCACGGAGCCCGACGCGGGGCTTGAACTCCTGAAATGGCGAGATGGTGACCTGAGCCGAAACCAAGAGTCAGACGCTTAACTGACGGAGCCACCCAGGCGCCCCCACAGATGGACTTTTATCGGAGCCTGACCACACCGATGCACTGACGGAGCCTCCACGGCCATGTTCCTGCTGCACCAGCAGAGCTGAGCAAGTACGGTAGAGGTTGTAGGACTTGCAAAATCCGCGTATTTACTGTCTGGTCTTTTACAGAAGAAGTTTGCTGACCTCTGTTTTATCTCATGGTGGGAAATTTCCTAGATCTTGGCTGCCCCTCAATATCCCCCGCCGCGGAAATCCTTTCTGTCCAACAGCTTGATCGAGGTATAATTGACAAAGAAAACTGTATATATTTCAAGTCTACAATGTGATGGTTTGATGTATGCATACCTGGAGAAACGGTCACCACCACAATTCAGTTAATTAAACACATCCATCATGTCACATAGTTACCTTTGTGTGTGCCTGTGTGTGAGAGGACGCCGAAGATTGATTCTTTTCGCAAATCTCAAGTATACAATATCGTTACCTGTGGTCCCTGTGCTGGACATTAGAGCTCCAGACCTGACTCATAACTGGAGGCTTGTACCCTTCGACCAGCAGCCCCCCATTTCCCCCAACCTTCAGCCCCTGGAAACCGCTGTCGTGCTCCGTTTCTGTGAGGTCGACTCTTTGAAAAAGTGTCCGTGCATCGATGAGATCACGCGGTATGTATCTTTCTCTGGCCGATTTCCCTTCGCACAGTGTCGTCCAGGTTCACCCACGTTGCCAGAGATGATGGGAGTTCCTCCTTCCTCCTGGCTGAATAATACTCCACCGTGATGGGGCATTTTAAATAGAGGCATGCCAGCGAAGGTGCCTCATGTGTTTCAGATGGAAAGTTTGGGTTCACCGGGGGAAGGATGGGCTTCCCTCCAGTGAAATGAGGGCTTCCGCCCATGTGTACTAGACCTTGGACCTTCTCTGGCTTTCGCCTACTCTGTTCCATGGCCCCAGTGTCTGAGGACAGGTGTTTTCCCCTTGAGGGGTCAATCACGGAGCCTCAGATGCTTCTGGCTGCTCCTCTCTCCGGTAACATTGCTTCAAATTAAGATCTAATTCATTCTGGAATAATAATGGTACTCCAAAAATAGAACACTGACAATAACAGAAAAGGGAACACTATTCTGTATATTTCTATTCTGGTGCAGAGTCCCTGAGACCCAGTGTGGCAGAAGTGATAATACATATGCTGGGGAATAAAGACCCTGGTCAGTTTGTTGTCTCAACAATACCGAGGCAGGAAATCACAAGAGGTAACACTTCTTCCTGCCAGACGTGCCCAGGTATCCAATATATCTACACACGCCTGCCTCTACTTTTTTTTTTTTTTTTTACATATTTAAATAATAGTTATTCACAATGTTCTCTTAATATTTTCCAGGGCGGTTTCTCATTTCAGAGTGAAACTGATTCTCCTTGGGTTAGAGCCATGCTTCTCCATGGGGGTGATTTGCTCCTTCCCGTTGGAAGAAGGAGAGGGAGTCCTGGGGTACACGGAGGGCGCAGGGGATGTGTGGCAGCATCCAGAGGTTTTGGTTATCACAACTCCCAGAGGGTACAGAGCTCCTGGCATGTAATGGATAGAAGCCAGGGACACTGCTAAATACCCTATACGTATTCTACAGGACAGCCTTCACAATGGAATTATTTGGCCCCAAATAGCAATACTTCTGAGCTTTAGAAACCCTCAGTTGAGAGGCAAAATAGTAGGGCGCCTGGGTGCCTCGGTCAGTTGAGCGTCCAACTTTGGCTCAGATCATGATCTCACGGTTCGTAGGTTTGAGCCCCGTGTCGGGCTCGGTGCTGACAGCTCGGAGCCTGGAGCCTGCTTCGGATTCTGTGTCTCCCTTTCTCTCCGCTCCTCCCCTGCTCATGCTCTCTCTCAAAAAGAAAATAAAGATTAAAACAATAAAGAAAAAGAAAGCAAAGTTTCTCAACCTTGGCACCATTGACATTTGGACTGGGTGTCGCGGGATGGGGGCCGTCCCATGCATTGATGCATACTAGCCTCCCTGGCCTCTACCCACTAGATGCCAACAGTACCTCCCTCGCCCCACTGCTGGTGAGAACCCAAAATGTCTCCAGAGAATGCAAATGCCCTTCGCTGGGCCAAGGAGTGTTGGTTGAGAACCACTGGTTTTAACTATGAGTTGGTTATTTGGTGGCTTGGTCAGTCTGGACGAGTTACAGACTACTTGGAAGGCTGGCTCAACGGGACAGAGAACCAATGCACTTTCTGACACTACTGTGTGGAATGAGGTGATGTAGGCACGTTCTCGGGGCATCTCCAGAGCACCCTGATACTGGAAGTTTTTCTTACACAAAGCGAATTTTCTTAAAGAAAACTCTGAAAGAAGGAAAGAATGCGGATGTTTTTTGTTTTGTTTTAAACTTCCCTGACTCCCATCTGGAGGCCTCCCAGGCAGCCTGCCCCGCCCCTACCTGCTCCCACTTCAAGAATGAGCATTTACTTGGGGTGCCTGGGGGGGCTCTGTCGGTTGAACGTCCGACTTCAGCTCAGGTCACGATCTCACGGTCCGTGGGTTCGAGCCCCGCGTCGGGCTCTGTGCTGACAGCTCGGAGCCTGGAGCCTGCTTCGGATTCTGTGTTGCCCTCTCCCGCTCGTGCTCTCTCTCTGTCTCTGTCTCTCTCAAAAATAAATAAACATTAAAAAAAATTAAAAAAAAAAAAAGAAAGAATGAGGATTTGCTGAGGTCCTTACTCTGGGCTGAATGGCTGCTCTGGTCCAGAGTCTAGAGCAGGCTGTCCCCATTTTCACAGGTAAGGAAGTTGGGACGCAGAAAATGTATATAATTCACGCAAAGCGCCGTAGCTCGCAAGTCCCGGGGCTGCCTTGTGAGCACACCGAGGTTCAAGACATACTTTTCCTAAGGAGACAACAAAAGTGTTGGGTTTGCAGTCTGGCCATATTCTTTTCCGTGTGACCCTGGGCCAATCACTTCAGCTTTTCAAGTCTCTGTTTTCTCATCTGTAAAACAGAGCTACAAATGCACTGAGGGGTTAAACAAGCAATGCCCTTACTAGGGGCCGCCCCGGAGCGGAGCGGGAACTCTGATCATCATTACTAAGATCAGGTATCATTATTTGTACCCATGTTCTTTTTTTTTTTTTCTAATTTTTTTTTTAACGTTTATTTATTTTTGAGACAGAGAGAGAGCATGAACAGGGGAGGGTCAGAGAAAGAGGGAGACACAGAATCTGAAACAGGCTCCAGGCTCTGAGCTGTCAGCACAGAGCCCGACGCGGGGCTCGAACCCACAGACTGTGAGATCATGACCTGAGCCGAAGTCGGACGCTCGACCGACTGAGCCACCCAGGCGCCCCTGTACCCATGTTCTTAACACCGTGTCCGAAGTCTTGACTATAAATCGGAGGAGACAAGTTTGGAAGAAAACATGAGCGTATTCAGGAGTGATTGAAGTAAATGTATTTTACAAGTGAAACAATGCAGCTTTGTTCCATCCCCCCACCCCCAGCATTGCTTCGTACCCTCTGGATGTTTCTAGATTAGCATGAGGAAAGCCCGGCCTTTGAGAATTAATCCTGTGCAGGTGGTTAAAGAGGGCCTTAGCTGGGGAGTGTGTCTATCACAGCGGAAGTCGGTCCGTTCTAACTCAGAGGCTGCCTGAGCCCGGCGTGTTGTGTGTATGTGTATGTTTGAAACGGGACCTGCAGGGGATTCGGTTCCCTTTTTCTTGAGAAGGTACAAATAGCTGAGCATTTTTCCTTTTGTCTTACCCCTAAGTAATCACCACCTCTTTCCTGTAAAACCGTGTGGCTCTGGTAAGAATCACCTTCGTGCTCTCCTAATATGGGCCTGAAACATCACAATGGACCAGAGCAAGGATTTGGAATGGGTCCGTTCCGTTCATTTCCCCAAACCGTCCGCTGGCAAGTTTGGGTCGCTGTGTTCCGAGGGAAGTGACGGCGTCCACGCACTTCGATCCCCCCGGGCCCACGTTCGTTCGCTTTGTGGATGTGACCTTTTCGGTGGAGATAGGGGGTCCTGTCCCTGCTCCGCCCCCACCTGGACCTCACTTACACTTAGTGAGGACACACTCGATGGGTCTTTGTACAATGATCCCATGTGGTCCAGAGAATCAAAACATCGGTGCACCATCGTAGAGACAGGGCCCTTCGCTGAAACCAGTTTCCCCCAACTGGTTTCCATGGAAACACGGGTCTGTGGGATGCCAGCAGGTGTTATGCGAAGAGCTGGCTGTATAGTCAAGTACGTCGGGGTGAATCTGCATCGAACGAGACTCCGACTGCAGGACTTCGCCTGGTCTTTCCTTTTTTGTTTATGCCAACGGGTGATACCACTTCCCAGACGGGATCTGTGGCACGCAGTATTTGCAGAACTTATTGGACTCCACAAGCTTTTTTCCAGTGAGCACCTGGTGGGATTGGTGTTGCCAGGAATGTAATCTGCAAAACTTTCCTCTAACAACTGACCTGCCTCGGGGCCACTGAGGCCATTGCTGTTTTCCTTGGCCCGGGCTGTGCCTTCCCAGCTATCTGTACCGCTCGCTCTCTCACTCTGTTCACCCTCTCGGCAAGGACTTCTCTGACTTCTCTTGCAAGCCAAGCCATCTTCCCGCACCCAGCCCCCTTCTCGTCCCTTCCTGCCAGCACGGAGACGTGATTGTTTCCGCGGGGCCCTTACCAGGTTACATGTTCTATTTTCTGGACTCTTCCTCTCCAGAGTGTGAGCTCCACCGGGGCAAGGTTTGTGCCTGTCTTCCACACCCTTTTACACGGCAGTGCCTGGCACAGGTGGGCACTTAATAAGCAAATGCAAGCTGAATAAATGAACGGGTAAATTTATGAATCCCTGCTTCACACATGCGCAGAGACCCAGAGAGGGGAGAAGTGAACGGATGATCGCTGCACGATTGCGACAGTCATCAGGCTAGGCAGGGCGTGCGAGGCAGCCAGCAGCCTGGTGTCACTTGGGCCCTTAGACAGCGTGCTTCCAACTCACGACAAGCATGCTCACCTGATAGAGTAAGATGGCCCTGGTCCAACATGGCGGCAGCAGCTTGCTCCCACCGCCTATGGTCATTGGGAGTCAGGGCAGACTGGCGTCCATCCACTCATTCTTGTCCTCCCCGTGGTTAGAACCGAACCCGGAGATGACTAGTTTTTACTGATCGCCCACGGCAAAGGGGAGCCTGTGGATAAGACCTGAGGATTTGGGGGGGGGGGGTCTAATGAATCTGCACTGGTTTTGCTCCTTGCAAAGTGGACAGACTTGGGTGCTGTTCATCATCACTCAGCCTCTTTATTGTCACCTGTGAAATGGGGACAGTGACAGTGGACGCTCCAGTTAGGCCTGCTGTGAGGACTAAGTAGTTATGGAAAGAATTTAGCACGGTTCCTAGGGCACAGCGGAAACTCCGTGCACGGTGGGGATTACGATTATGACTATGAACACGTACCTTATCGCCCATCCTCAAAGCAACCTTGCAAAGTGGCCCTCCCATTTTATAGAGGAAGAAATGAAGGTCCAAAGAGTTTACGTGGCTTCCTTGAGGTGTGGCGGTTAGTTAGGGCGGCCCAGATTGATGCTCGTGTCTATGGGACCCCAGGGCCCATCCAGACGGATCTCACCCTCTCACATACTGTGTGTCTGGAGATCCAGGCCACAAGCAGAACAAAACAGCCTGGGCCGTAAATCCCTGACACAATGGAACTTTTTTCCCATTTGGCTCCAAAACTAGCTACAACTTTTTTTTTTAAGTTTATTTATTTATTTTGAGAGGTTGAGAGTGTGTGCAAGTAGGGGGAGGGGCAAAGAGAGAAGGAAAGGGAGAATCCCAAGCAGGCTCCACACGGTCAGCGCAGAGCCCGAAGCGGGACTTAAACTCATGAACCGTGGGATCATGGCTTGAACCCAAATCAAGAGTTGGACGCATAACCGACTGGGCCACCCAGGCACCCTGAAATTAGCTACAACTTTTTGACAAGTCTGGCTTTTTCTCAAGCTTTTTCTCACTTGTGGGGTTAGGGTCATTACACAAGATGGTTCATCCTTTGGGAGAAAGAAGGGAGCTGACTGGAGGGGGCTGGGGGAGAGGAGAGGACAACCCCAGACATTTTTATTCGAGCCTAGAGGAGGCAGTCAGTCAGGGACCTCACTCTCTTGAAATTCCTTTTAACCATCCTATCCTCCCTTCCCTGTGCCCATTGGTGCCTCTGGGCACTGGGCTGGGTTGGGAGGGATGGGGAGGAGAAGACTTCAGGTTCAAGTTACTCTCCTTGAGAACCCCGAGCCCCTTACTCTTGGCACTGACTACAGCCATTTAGGAAATGCATACGGGATCCGCAGGCAGCACCGGGCTCATCAAGAGGGCTATTTCGTGAAGCTGCTCAGAGAATCCAGGACCGCTTCGAGGCTCTTCTGTCACATCAGAAGACAGGGGACAGAGGGGAGTATCAGGAGAGAGGCTCCCCCACACCCGCTTCAGAACAGAGACTCGGAACGGGTGACGCACCCAAGCCAGGCATTTCCACCCACTTCTCTCGCGGTTCTGCTGCTTCTCACTGTCGTTCAGGCCTCTGTTGAAGTATCCTGTCCACAGCGAGGCGCTTCCTTACCGTCCTAGCCAGGGACCCCTCCATCATGCCGTCCCCCCCCCCCCCAGCTTTGC
The DNA here is from genome assembly GCF_022837055.1 of Prionailurus viverrinus. Classification (NCBI taxonomy): domain Eukaryota; kingdom Metazoa; phylum Chordata; class Mammalia; order Carnivora; family Felidae; genus Prionailurus; species Prionailurus viverrinus. Next base: position 8,943,185 of record NC_062563.1, read on the forward strand.
TGAGTATAATTGACATATAACTCACTTCTAAGGCATCAAACACTCATCAGTGACTGATATTATCTATTCACTTGCTGATTTGTGCCTGTCACTAAAACGTGGCGTTGTGAGATCAGAAACCCGGTTCGTCTTGCTCCCTGTTTCATTCCCAGCATCTGCAGCAGAGCCGGGCAGAGGAGGTAGGGACCCAGGAACATCTTCAGGATGAGTGACTGATTGCATCATATATGTCCCAGCTTTCTCTGTAGCGAGACTGTCACAGAAGGCGGGTCATTGTGGAGAACGTACGCACTAGTTATATTTTTTGTTTTTCAGTAATGACAGAGTAGGAATAAAGGGGCAGCCGCAGCCTAAGGGGCTTAGGTTAGACGTCAGAAATTTCCTGCCGGGCTGAGTTGGGGCATTCGAATGCGTTACAGAGGGAAGCTGTGTCAAACTGTTAAGTAATTATGTTTTAAATGTGGGGAATATCCTACGGGACACTGATACGTGTAATGTCCCCAGGTCTCAGTTCTTATGTGCAAATTCTCTCTCTAGGGCCACGCTTCCGGGGGGACACTTGTAATGGCCCCGCAGAGGAGGGGAGGACGAGCTGCTTCCATCTAGTGGATGGAGGCCGGGACTGCGGCTCAGGGCCCTGGAGCTCAGGGCAGTTCCCGCTCAGCACGCCAGCCAAGGTTGCGACAACGTCCACCCCAGAAGTTTCCGTTTGCTGTTTTCAAGGCCCCCCTGAACCCAGCTCTGCGGAGGGATTCTCCAAAGGACTGGCCCACCTGAGACAAGAGGCAAAAAGTAAAAATTCACATTTGGGGATGCAGATCAAAGGCGTGTGAGGCCAAAAGTGAATCAATAGATGATTTCTCTACATGACCAAAGGAAGTCCTACGGTTACTACTATCCACATTTATACATTGATCGTGTGACCCACAGATCTTTATGGGTCACCTCCTATGTTCTCTGCATGATGCTAGATCAGGGGCCGGTAAACTGTTTCTTAAAGCAGCAGGTAGTAAATGTTTTAGAATTCCTCAGGCCCTAGGATCCCTGTATCAAGCACTAAGCTGTTGTCCGGAGAAGGCGCCACAGGAATGAGCGAGTGTGGCTGTGTCCCAGGGAGCTTTCCAGGTGGGCAGGATTTGGCCTCAGACTAGAATGCTAATTCCTGTTCTAGACGTTGAAACCACAGAGATTTAAAAAAAAAAAAAAAAAAAAAAGCAAAGCTCCAGCTCCCAAGGAGCTCACAGTCCGGAGGAAATGTCCACGTGAATGAAACTTGACTACTGCACAAAGAGATGAGGCCAGAAAGCAGATTTTCTGGGTATGGTCATGTCCATGGCCTCTGGCATTGTCGCTGAAGCCTGTGTTCTTTCCATATTGGTTCAGCCTCCCATCCCCCTCATCCCGATGACCACTGAGCCTTCTAACAAATGTCCAAAGTGCCGCCGGGGTCACCGGAGCCCCTGAGAGTTTTTACGCTCTCTTCTCCCTCTGATGCTTGTTTTGTCGTAACCACAAGCGACTGCGAGGAACTCAGATGGGGTCCCGTACCCACTCCTGCCACCATTCACCTGCCTTTCACGTGGGCAACCAGGGTGGCCCCCCGCATTGCAAACCCGCGTGGGCTCCATGTTTAAACCCTTGCCGGCTCATTTCCCTCACGGTAGCTGCTGGATTCATGATGCTGCGCGTGCACACACACACACACACACACACACACACAGCTTTTCTTTCAAAACGTCAGTATAACCAAAAAGGTGCAAGTAATTGTCAGTTCAATATTGTCTTTCTTCTCTTAATCCAGACTTTCCTTTATGTCTCCTAATGTGATCGTGCCTAACTTTGAGTGTGTGTGTGTGTGTGTGTGTGTCCACTTGTACACACAGACACAATACATACACACATACATCGTGTGCACACACACGTACATATATAATGCATATATATCATGCTGCTTTACTATAGTCCACTTTTTTGCTTATTATTTATATTACGGGGTTAAGATATTGTAGGGGTTTTGGGGGATTGTATAGGTAAGTATAGAGGGGTATATTATCAGGATAATAAAAGTGCATTATTCAGGAGGTCTGTGTGGGTAGGGGTGCGTGGGGCATGGGGAGGGGTGGAGAGCAAAGGAGGAGAACGCGTGGATGTAGACAGCAGGGCCTCGAGCCACGGGTGAGGGTACACCAGTATGGGCCGCAGGGCTCGCTTCTCTAGAATCAACGATATTGATCATTTCATCGTTGCATATTTTAATTTTCTCTCCGACAGGCATTTCCCAAGCTGTGCATTGGGCTGAAAAGATGAATCTTAGACAATAGCCAACCTGGCATTTCCCTGATTTTTAATGTGTTTATTGTGTAAGTTATCAACAGAAGCCTTAAGGGCTTTTGGTAATGGGGTGTGTAAAAGACAAAGGAAAAAGAGAGACGGGAAAGATATTTTCTTCTGTAGGTGTTGTCTTCTTAATTTGCATAAATGACAATAGTGAACGTCTTGATTCGCTGCCACCTTTGTAAAGCTTGTAGTTGGAAATCAGCCACTATATATAATAATAACCTCTATTTATATACGACAGGCCCTGTCCTCCGCACTTTACAAACACGATCTCAATCAGTCCTCTAAAACCCTCAAGGAACTACTCTTGCTCATGGGAAAAACTCTGAGGCACAGAGAGGTGACAGTTCCTGTCTCAGGTCACCCAGCCGGGAAGTGACAGAATCGGGGCTAACCACAGATCTGTCCCACGGAGGGGGGGCTGGGTTATTTCACCGGGAGCAGCAGCTTTATCAGCAAGATACAGCAAAAAGACCCACTTGGAAATACAAGTTCATGGGCCCTGGTTTCATCTACTGCTGTTAAGCCACTGAGCCTAGTCTGTCTTTTTCTTTTAAACAAGATTTTTCCTGGAAAAAAAAAAACCCACAAGAACTCTGTAAAAAAGTTCAAACACCACGAAGATAAACCTGCGACCCCAGCATTTACTTCTGATCTTTCCAGAACTATTTCTACATAAGTAGACAAAAGTGTATATCTACACACACACACACACACAATTATTGTTTTTGAAACAACTTAGTTGAGTATAATTTATATATTGTTATTATTTTTTTAATATATTTTTTATGTTTATTTTTGGGAGACAGAGAGACAGAGTGGGGGAGGGGCAGAGGGAGAGGGAGACACAGAATCCGAAGCAGGCTCCAGGCCTGGAGCTGTCAGCACAGAGCCCGACACGGGGCTTGAACTCACGAAGTGCGGGATCACGACCTGGGCTGAAGTCGGACGCTCAACCGACTGAGCCACCCAAGCGCCCCTAACTTATATATTCTTTTTAATACGACGGTCAATACAATAGACCTGATATTCCCATTAAATAAATCTTATGATTGTTCTACATGGACACATCGAGATTTCCTTCATTCTTTCCGAAGGCTGTCTTGAATCTCCTGGTATAAAAAACTGAAAATGCTTATGCAATTCCAATGGGTGGAAAATACCCCATATATAAGTAGTACTTGGCCTATGTTGATTAATTTAATTCTTATGTGCCATATGAAATAGGTACTTTAATAGACCCATTTCTCAGGTGAGGGAGCTGAGGCACAGGGAAGGGAAGCGACCTGCCCAAGGTCGCACAATTTGCAACGGGTAGAGAGCTAAGATTCAAACCTACTAGTCTGGCACCAGGGTCTATGGCTTTAACCGTGGCCCTATGAGTGCAGGCAGTATTCCTAGGAACATATCTTCCCACACAGGCTCACACCTATGTAGAAGGTACATTTCCAGGCACGAACGTGCAGGTTGAAGGCAATGAATTCTCAAAATCTGGTAGTTGGTGAAATTGTCAAATTCCTCCCTAAAGAGGTAAAACCATTCACACTGCTCTCACCAGCGTGTGGTCCCCTCTCTGAGGGTGTTACTTCCTTTGTCACTGCATGGGATAAGTGGAGTGGACTCCAGTCATAACCACGAGTGCATCTCCCCCTTGGAGAGGACGGACGCCGCCTGAATTCACCTGGGGCGACTTGTAAGTGTCTTGATTTCGTCGTCTTCTACCAGAACAAACGCCTCCCCTAAGCCTCTCTCCTGCATTGCCCCAGTGAAGCCACGCTCGCTGGCCGCCTGGCAACTCCACCAGCCCACGCGTCATTACTCAGAAGGTGCTTAGTTCTGGCAAGACATCTGGGCCTCCTGTGACCACTGAGGCACGCTGATTAGCTGAGGGCAGGAGCAGATGGGCAAGGGAGGGGCTGATGTGGGAAGAGGAAGGCTCTGCTGTGTCTGTGCTCAGAGAATCGGTGGCTCATTTGGGATGAACAGCGGCTCAGAGAAACAGTGGCTCATTTGGCACGGGGAAGACCGAGAGAGGCCATCTCATTCCTGCCTCTAGGTGGCCCAGCGGACCGGGACAATTAACATCTGCTCTGGCTACCTATCTACGGAGATAAAGTAGAGATGAGCATTCTAAGTGTTCCTTGACACCAGAGGTCTCGAACTGTTGGCTGGAGAGCTTTGGCCTGAGGCTATGTTTTGGTTGTTGTCGTTATTGTTTTGTTTTGTCGCACTGCGCGGGGGATTTGAAAAATCCAGAGTGGTTGCCCCCAAGTTGAAGATCAGAAAACTCCAGCCTCTTCTGAAATAGAAAAAAAAAAAAATTGGAAATCTGGCAACTGGCTCGCTGGGCCCAGATTTCTGCATGGAAGTGACGAGCTCCTACCTCTTCTGGACTGGGCAAGTGCTCTGTAGTTGGCCACGCTCTCCACCACTCCCTGTTGCCTCCCAAGCCGGCTCTCTTGATTCGTTTCCGTCTGGCTTCTGGAGGCATGTGAGTTCACGGGACCTGGTCTGGGTTCTTGACATACAGCATTTACCTCTGTGCGCACGAACGAATGCATAGATGCACGGCTACGTGCGGTGTATTAATATACACTGAGCACGTACTATATGCCAGGGCTCGTACTAAGGGCTGAGGAGTTAACAGAACCGATGTGGTGCCCAGTTCTGACCTTCAGGAGTTTCCCATCGAGGAGAGGAGCCTCATTAAATGGATAGTCACACCGACGACTACTTAACCAGTCTTCCCCATGTGTCAAGGGAAGAACAGCACAGCACGTGGACAAAGTCCAGCCGGGGGTCTAGACACACGTGGGAGAGGGTCTGGGGAAGCATGTCGCACATACACTCTGTGTGGTCCCCTCGATTTTGCATGTGAGAACACCGCATCACGGAGGGCAGGGATAGATCCTCACGCTCGTAAAGGGTGGGGCTGGGCTCGAACCCAGGCCATCTTGACGTGGATCACACCCTCCGTCTTCACTGGGGCTTTTCTGCAGGCGGGTCCACAAGGGGTCCCTGTGAGCAGATGGGGGCGTGCTTTACTTGGAGAAAGGGCTGCCATCCTGCTCTGGGGTGGGGTGAGGGGGGTGGTATCGGTGACTCAACCCTTTACCCTTCTCACTCGTGTCCGCCGCAGGATTTCCGAGGGCTGGGGCCACGTTCTTTTGCCCAAAGCCTTCTTCTGGCCGCCAGTGCCCAATGGGTGCCCTTGCGGCAGGTGAATGAACGTGCACACCCCTTGGCCTTCAACCAGCGATTCTCAGGCGTTGCTGCGGAAGATGCCGGCTGTCTCCTCCGTGGGTGCAGTCACTCAGGCCCCTGTTCTACACCGGCGCCCAGAATTCTGTGCAAGACTACGTGCCAACTGGCCACATGACAACTTGAATGATCAGGTGCCTTGTGTCCGCCCCCTCCTACCTTGTGTCGCTTCCTCACTCTCGCACTGGTGTTTGCGCCGTCAGGAATCCTTGTCCCCGTGGTGGCTTCTGGGCGAACCCCAGCTAAGACACACCCAAGTCTAGTCGATGCAAGGGCGGGGGTGGTCAGGGGGGCGTCCCGGCTGATCCCGGGGGACCGAGGACCCCGGTGTCTGATCCCCGCCCGGGTCGCTGAGGCACAGGTGGCTGCGGTCTGGGGTCCGCCAAGAGCAGAGGGTTTGTGACCGCTCACGTGGCACTGCCGGAGGACGCTGCTTCCTGGGACCGGCCTGACGTCTGAGGATTTGTCCAGGGACGGGGTGGCAGAGTGTTTGTTGGGGGGCTATGCAGGAGAAAGCTGTGGGGTGTTGCTGAGGCACGTTTGATGGGGTTGTCTCTCAGGCCGGGAAGCCCAACACTTGGGAGCAGAGTGGAGAGTATCAGTTTACCCCCTGGGGGGCGGGGCGGGGGACGGCTGCCCTGGATCAGGGAACTGCAGGGGAGAAGGCCCAGAGAAAAGGCAAGCGTCCAAAGCACCCGGGAAAAGCCGGGAGCCATGGAATGAATGTCGTGACTCCCCCAAATTCTTCTGTTGAAATCCTAACCCCCCAGGTGTCAGAAGCCAGGGCTTTGGGGTCCCTCTTGAATGGGAGTAGTGTCCTTACGGAAGAGACCCCAGAGAGCTCCCTGCCCTCTCCACCAGGTGAAGACACGGCGAGAAGACGGCCATCTGTGACCAGAACTGAACTCTCTCCAGAACCCGGCCACACTGGCACCCGATCTCGGACCTCCAGCCTCCCGAACCGCGAGAAGTAAATTTTTGTTGCTTAGAATGCCGTCCGTGATGTGCTGTGATGTGCCGCGTTGCAGCCGCCCGAACGGACCAAGACACCAGGAGATGAAGAGTTAGGTTCTCCCTGGAGCTAGATGGAGGTGACGTTGTAGGATGATGTCAGCGTACTTGACGCGGAGAACTACGCACTCGAAAAGGGTTGAACTGGCAAATTTTATGTCACGTACACTGCGCTCCAATAGAGAGAATATACAAAAGGCTTGGCCACGACCGTTGGCTTGGAGCACAGACTGGGAGCCACACACACGCAGGGAACTCCCTTCGTGGCTCCTCCCCTTCTCAAGTGCCCACCTCAGCACCCTTCCAACGTGGGCTCCAGGAGTCTGGGGGAGCCAGGAGGAGACACAGAGCAGAACCCAGTGCCTCTGCCTCAGGGGCTGGGACCCACAGCAGGAGCAAAGATCTTGCAAAAGGAGAGAATGGATGCTCTATTGGTTTTTAACGTTTTAATTAATTAATTAATTTTTTTTTGAGACAGAGAGAGACAGAGTGACGTGAGCAGGAAAGGGGCAGAGAGAGAGGTAAACACAGAATCCAAAGCAGGCTCCAGGCTCTGAGCGGTCAGCACAGAGCCTGACGCGGAGCTCGAACTCGTGAACTGTGAGATCATGGCCTGAGCTGAAGTCAGAAGCTTCACCGACCGAGCCACCCAGGCGCCCCTGGGTGTTCTAACCCCAGAACTGCATCCCCAAATTGAATCTTAAAGTGACCAGGGGCCTTCCCTGGGAATTAGTAGAAAAAGTCTTGGGTTTTATCCAAGAGTGCGGGAGGTTTACTCCCTCTGAATAGATTTTAAATGGAGAAAGAAGTAAAATCATGCTTTGATCACTGCTCAGGCGATATGCCTGTTCAACAAAGGGTTACAGGTTTTAATGCTTATTCTTGAGTAGCATGTGTGGGCCCGTCGTTAAATGCTCTTGCCCAAGTTGGCTGAGCTAGTCCCCCCGTGAGGCAGGTGTTGCGATTAGCCACGTTCAAGGTAAGGAGAAATTCTTTACGTCTCCCAGGGACCCACGCGGGGGCTGGGAGTGGAGGCCAGGCCTGTTAGATCCTAAAGCCCTGCTATCACCCGCAGCTCCCCATTACCACCCGACGGCCGAGATGCGGCGTTCTCTTGGTTCAAGACTCCTGAAGCTTTTCGGGGAAGTGCTCGTGGCTTCCTCTGTTTACATCCGTAGCTGCCAAGTCTGGCTTGAGCTCGGAGCCTTGCTGGGACTCAGCGTCACATTTGGATGAGGGGACGCCGAGGCCAAGGTCTTGGCCGTAGAGGAGCTTTGGGGCAGATGACGTCTTCACTTACTCATCTGTAAATGAGGGCCTTAGTTCCCATCCCGTAGAAGAAGGTGCCCCAAAAGCGCTGCACACAGGGGCTCCGTGAGTGACACAAAAATATTTGACTCGGAGCCCTGGGAGGTATAGGGAATGTTGGACTGCAGCTCATGTTAACGTGCTTTCAAAACTGTACCGGTGATCAGCAGCAGCCACTGAAAACTTGCACAAATTTAGCCACACACCGCCATAACGTGACAACAGTGCAGAACGCTCAAAACGTCTTCTTAGGGTGTCACCCGCGCCGAGCCCAGAGAGCGAGGCACGATATAAGTTGGTTCCGGCGATTCCAACGATATACCTTCCCCGCCAGCAATTTCGTTCTCCTGTTGAGACCTTTCTCGAAATCCCAGATCTGAGTTGGTGTCATTCAGAGATGGCTCAGTCTGTGTCACTTTCTCTCGCATCGGAGGCTTTTAAGTGGATTCTGCTCCGGGACGTGCCTAGAGGAGGGATGTGTGGTTCGGTGGCACGCTAGTGGTTTCGAGGCAGACTGAAAGTGGAAAGAATTGGTGGCCTGATTGGAGGGAGCGGGGTCAGCAAGGCAGGCTTAGCACTTCCTGGAGTCCTCTTTTGTGTGTGTGTGTGTGTTTTTTAAATTTTTTAATGTTTATTATTTATTTTGGAAAGAGAGAGAGTGACAGAGGGCAGGCAGGGGCGGGGCGGAGAGAGAGGGGGACACAGAATCGGAAGCAGGCTCCAGGCTCTGAGCCATCCGCACGGAGCCTGACGCGGGGCTCGACCTCACGAGCTGTGAGATAGTGACCTGAGCCGAAGCCGGATGTTTGACCGACTGAGCCACCCGGGCGCCCCGTAAGAATTCCTCAATAACAGAGGGTCATATATCGATATTCCCTTTCCAAATAACAGATTGGAAGTAAGGCCTACGTTAATTTAGAAAAAATATTTAAGCTGCTTAGAAAGTTGGTTCCGTATTTGATTAAGTTCTGCAGGAATTGGGCTTGTGATGAATCATTACGCAAAGACACTGGTTTTTTTTTTTTTTTTTTTTGGTACAGCAATAAAGCCTCAAATGATTAATTAAGGGCACAATGCCAAAACAAGTGTCTTTGTTTAAAACGCAGTGGACAAGACAGCCTTGGGAAAGTTGATGTCTTAAGTAGACGCCGCAACATGTTTTTAATTATGTTCAGGAAGACAAACAAGAATAGGAATCGCCAACTGTTTAGAAAGATAATTTTTTTTTTTGAAGAAAGATTAGGATTAAAAAAAAAAAAACCCAACCAAACAGAGCATTATTGATTTAACACAAATGCCTTTTGTCGGGCCTTTTGTAATTTCCTTATTTGTGTCATCATTCTAGGATTCACCTCCCCCCTCGTGTGATAGCTCAGCTCTCAGCACAGTAAACACGCGGTGTCTGCTCATATGACAATGTTTTATTTGTTGTAACTGTACAGATGACCAAGCAGTGCGAGTCCTAAATTATCCCAATCATTGCCCAGGCTAATCGGAAGAGAGGGAATCGGGGACCATCTCTGTGAGGTGGAGCCTACGGCGCCGGGCGAAGCTGTCAGTTGGAAAAGCAAGACAGCAGAGAAGTTCATGCAACATCAGCTCTCCGTGGCGCCATTCCCCATCCCGAGAACAGCCCACCGCTCGGCTGAAACAGACAGCAGCCGGCCGGGATGATGCCCAGAGTCCAAGAGGCGTTCGGAAGCGGCTTAACTTTGGGTTGTAGCAGGCAGTCGGGTTCCATTTGCCTCAGAGCCTCCTATCTCAATATTCCTGGTAATGACAGGTTGAGCGTTAGCCGAGGCCAGCTCTTAATTGCAAAATGCTGGAGACGGAACAGGAGCCTGACGGTTTGGCCCTTTTCCCCCAAACTGTCAGGAAACGGCCTCAACTCATTTGGAAATCGATGGAAATATTGCAGAGCGGGGGGCTGTGGGCTCTGTGTTTCAAGAAGTCGTGGAGATGTGTCACTCAAGGTAGGCACGGCCCCCGGCCTTGTTGGCCGGCCCACTGGGTTTTGAGAAGTGGTTAATTATTCATTTTTGCCGGTAAGTCGTGGCTGGATCGCATCATAGGCATCAACAGCCTTAGAGAATGGTTTGAGAACCACGCGCAGTTGCTCTGTCTTTTGAACATTTTCCTCGGTTTCTTCTCTCCACTAACGTGGTCCGAGTCCCTGGTCGGTGTTGGGCTCCGTGCTGCGAGCAAGCAGGCCCCCCTCAAAGAGCCCAGACTCCAGACTTGGCCAACGTGAAAGGAACGGCGTTTCTGTAGGAGGACTAGCCTTCTGGGCCCTGGCGACCTGGAGGCAGAGGGAGGGGCCAGGCACAACAGGACACCGGCTCGGCTTTCTGCCCAGGAGGACGCTGAGACCTTGCCGTGCTGCGATTGACCCAGGAACCCGGAGACCCGATGTTTGTCAGCAGCCCTTAAATCGGGGTGGCAACCCGGGGCCTGCAGGCCATAGGCATCCTGCCGTCTGTTTTTGTAAGGCCTTCAGGCTGAGGATGGTTTTCACGTTTTTCAATGGTTGGGGGAAAAACTCCAAAAGAATGATGGCGATATTTGTGACATGGCAGAATTACGTGACACGCAAATCTCGGCATCCGGAAGCAACGAGGTTTTGGAACACGGCTGAGCCCGTTCTCATTGTCCGCGGCCTCTCCCGTGCTGGGTCACGAGGCAGCTCTGTGCTGCAGCGCAAAAGCAGCCAGAAACAATCCGCCAACACCCGGGTGGGGCTGTGTTCCAGCCCTTTCCACTGGCTTTTCCACACTTTGCTAGCCCCTGACTTGGACCAACGTCCTCGGAGGCATGGCCAGAAGTCAGCTGCTTCCGCCTCTGGGCCTGACTTGACGTGAGGAGAGAGAGAAGACGTAGAAGACCATGGACAGGAAGTAGCTGTGTAAAGATGGCTTCTGTTCCTGCTCATTTTCCGGAAGATTCTGCGTCCTGGGTTTAATAAGAAAGGAGCCGGTAGGGGTGTGCGAATCCACAACCCCTTTGCAGGGTGGCGATTGGATTCAGGGGAATGTCCCTCGGAAAAGATGCTGAGCGTTTTGAGGGGAAAGTCTTTCTCGAGCCCTGGGCGATGGGAGTGGGGGGATGAAGGCTCCCGGGGGGCCAAACGGTCACTAGGCACCTTTTCAGCAAAGCTCTTTGTTTCCCTGAACATGTTGGGTGTTTGTGGGAGGCACCGGGGGTGACTGGAATCCCTCGGCTTAGTTGAGGGAAGCAGGGCTGGACGCCGGCGGGCCCAGAAGGAATCCAGAAGATTCCTTCTGTGATTCTGTGATTCTGTGATTCCTTCTGTGGCCTGCGGTGGGCCACAGGCAGAGGGGGAGGAGAGACTGTCTGTGATTGTCGAGAGAAACACGGGAGAGACTTTACTGGGTGTTTTACCCGCAGCGTGATGTCAGGCCACTTCTGCGTCTCCGCCGTGAAAGTTTTCCTGTGTGGCAGTTCCTTGCTTGAGCTCTGGCGGGAGAGGATTGTCTTGAGAAAGACTGAGGTTGTCCCAGGTTCTGCTGAGGGCTGGCATCACGTGAAAATAGAGGCAACGTGGCGGGACTAGGAAGGGGCAGGAAGAGCTGACATTCTGTTTTTGTTTTTAATTTTTATTTTATTTATTTATTAAAAAATTTTTTTTAATGTTTATTTATTTGTAAGACAGAGCATGAGCGGGAGAGGGGCGGAGAGAGAGGGAGACACAGAATCCGAAGCGGGCTCCAGGCTCTGAGCCATCAGCCCAGAGCCCGACGTGGGGCTCGAACCCACAGACCGCGAGATCATGACCTGAGCTGAAGTCAGACGCTTAACTGACTGAAACACCAAGGTGCCTTTTCATCTAACACTTTATTTATTTTATTTTTTTTATTATTTTTAGTGTTTTATTTATTTTTGAGAGCGAGAGAGACAGAGCGTGAGTGGGGGAGGGGCAGAGAGAGAGGGAGACACAGAATCCGAAGCAGGCTCCAGGCTCCCAGCTGTCCGCGCAGAGCCTGACACGGGGCTCGAACTCACGAACCGTGAGATCATGACCTGAGCCGAAGACGGTCGCTCAACCGACTGAGCCACCCACGCGCCCCTTTGTTTTTATTTTAGAGAGAAAGAGAGTGAGCATGAGTGGGGCAGAGGAGCAGAGGGAGAGAGAGAGAGAATCAATCCTAAGCAGGCTCTGTGCACCGCACGGAGCCCAACACGGGGCTCGATACCACAGCCCCGGGATTGTGACCTGAGCCGAAATCAAGAGTGGGACCCTCAACCGACCGAGCCACCCAGGCGCCCCGAGAGCCCACATCCGTGGTGTCACCTCATGCAGGTGTGAGCGGCGGGGCGTGTGGCCGTCCCTGGACGGGTCACCTGAAGAGGCTGCCCCTCCTTCATTCTCTATCCTTCCCACCCCCCGGCCCTGCTTTACTTTTCAAGATGCCTATTGGCGCTTCACATAATACTGTGTAATTATTTGCTTTTGTACTGGATGTTTTTCTCCCTTATTTAAGGTCCAGGAGAGTGGGGCGTGTCGTCTGGTTTGTTCCCTGCTGCACCCCCATGACTTAGAACAACGCCTGGCGCGTAGTAAACAGAACACGTTCGTTCAACAAACGCTCCAGAGGATCGAGAGGCTCCTACAAGCGGCCACAAGCCCGCGGAGCAGCGCCCGCTTGCCCGCCTGCCAGACCGTGGGCTGGACCTTTATACGGCACCTGCTTCACTCAAGCCCGTGTCGCGGCTCCCCTGAAGGCGCCAACGGGCCCCTGCAAGCCGGCTTGCTTCTATTCCTGCCCCGTCCGAATGCAGGCTCCACGCCACAGACCATCCTTTTCAATGCGTAATTTGAGTTATGTCACTTCCTGGCTGCAAACCCTCTCGTTGTTTCCTGTCACTCTCAGGAAAAAAAAAGAAACAAGTCTCGACTACTTTTCATGGCCCGCAGAGCTTCCTGAGTGCTTCCATGTTTCTACCGCCATTTTTGCATCCTTGCTCAGTCTGTTCTCGCAACACCCACCTCCTCTTTGTTCTTGCAGAACATCACGCTCACTTCCCCTCAGGACCTTGACACTTGGTGGCTCTGTCCTCCCTGAGCCCCCCGTGGCCGCCGCCTTCACATCACTCAAGCCCCAGCTCAAAGATCGGGCACCTCAGAGCCGCCTTCCCTGACCGTCCAGTCTGGAATAACCCACCCCAGCCCATCGCTTTTTATCACATCGCCTGGCCTGGCTCCGTTATCTTTCCCTCTTGGCTTTCCATCACCAGCTGTCATTCCCTGATTTGTTCTGTTGTTTATACTTTATGGTCTCTCCTCCTTTCCCGGGAGGCGATGGATGTTGGCACCTTGTCAGCAGTGACCTTGGATCTTCTTTATTACCAAGGCCCAGAATAGTAGCTACAGCACACTGTAGGTGCTCAATAAATATTTCCTGAATGAATGATCCGCCTGGTCTATGCACGCAGAATTTCCCGACAACAAAGGAGTCACCATTCTGCCCGTCTTCCAGTGCCCAGCTCCTCAAATAATGTATGTGAGTCCCTGGTCATTCTGCTCACATAATTCTTATGGGTCATTGGAGAAGATCACAAGCCTGTAAATTACTTGCATTTTCTTAGATATTACCTGGAAGTTATGACGAGGGTCAAGAATTAAGTGTGATGTAGATTTAAGTCTTAAATCCTTTGGGGGGGGCGGTTTGAAAGACCAGACAGTGGTCAGAAAATGACCCCGGGGTCCATAGTCTTTGTAGAATTATCATAGTTAAGTCCTTTTTAAAAAAATGTTAATTAATTAATTTTACATTAACAATGTTTCTTTCTGAGAGAGAGAGGGAGAGACAGAGAGAGAGAGAGAACGAGCAGGGAAGGGGCACAGAGAGAGGGAGACACAGAATCCGAAGCAGGCTCCAGGCTCTGAGCTGTCGGCATAGAGTCCGACGTGGGGCATGAACCCATGAACCATGAGATCATGACCTGAGCTGAAGTCAGGGGCTTAACTGACTGAGCCACCCAGGCGCCCCTTAAGTTTATTTATTTTGAGGGAGAGAGAGAGAGAGAGAGAGAGAAAGCAGGGGAGGGACAGAACGAGGTAGACACAGAATCCGAAGCAGGCTCCAGGCTCCGAGCTGTCAGCACAGAGCCTGACGCGGGGCTCGAACTCGTGAACAGTGAGATCATGACCTGAGCCTAAGTCGGACGCTCAACGGATGGGTTATTCCAGACTGGACGGACTGAGCCATCCAGGCGCCTCCATAGTTAAGTCCTTTAAACAAAGGTGTATCCCTTTTTTTAGTCCTGCCATCAGTCCCACATTTTCCCAGATGAATCAAAGTCAATAACTGTTTTGCAGGTGGAGAGATTGCAGACTCCAACCCTTGGTTGAGTTAACACGTAAAGGGAAATCCTGGACTTGGGTAATTATAGGATATTTCCTTAATAAACCTTATCTGATCCCTTTCCGCTAATAATTGTATGTAATTATATTTATGTGTGAGAACATTGCATATTAATGGAAATCAGGGCCCTGAGGATTTAAAGAACTTATGAAGCATTTGATTGGATACCACTAATCATTACGTGTTACCCCAAGTATAACAGGGGAAGAGAATTTGTCAAAAAGGAAACCGGAGAGTAGGAGAAACCCAACACTTTCATTAATTGATAATATTTTTATTAGGTTGTTACTTTCAAGTGTCTTTTAGCATTTGCACTTGAATTTAAATGCCTGAAAAGGAATGGGTATTCAGGAAAAGAAAAGTAATTACACCCTGTAATTCTGATTTAATTACAAGGAAGTAGATGTAACATGATGTGATAAAAGTTATGATGAGCTCTTTAAATGATATATGTCATTAACATGTTAATTGGCATGAAATTTGAACTCGGAGCCAGAGAAATCTTAGGTGAATACGAGGTCAACTCTATCACAGGCAGTCTTACGATGAAAATTCCATAAAAGCATTTTGAGTTTTATTCTGCAATGTACTTTTTCCCCGTTTATACTCAATACAATGAAATTCCAATCCTGCTCTTTAAAAAAGAAAGATAAAAACGGCCATCCCTGAGATGCCGGGGTGGTTAAGCTTGAACCGGTAATTGACTAGACACCAGGTCTGGACTAACGGAAATGGTTTTTGTTGTTTTTTTCTTCCCCTGAGCTCAAAGACCAGGTCGTGTTCTAAAAATCCGGTTCTCTCGGCATCTCAGCGTGATGAGGAGATGAGAGGCGTAGAGATTTAGGTTATTAAAAGGCTGCCAGTCCCTCAAATACTCATCCCATGCCCTGTTTGTTTTATTTGATTATCATTTTGAGGCTCAGGCCTGTGGTTAGTAAGCAAACGTGTGAAGAATGCAATGTATTCAGCGGCACGAAATAGCCCAGCTAGACCGAGGTTTCTGCGACCGGAGGGTGGGATGCCGCATGGAACCTCAGAGCCCCAGACCCGCTGCTGGAAACACGCAAGACTCACACCCGACTACGAGGCTGGCGTGGCCGTTCTCCTTAAGCTGCAATACTGAAAACACCGACGTGCCGTCGGGTCCCACAGCCGCCGGCGGCGGAGGCGTTTCTGTTGGAGCCGCTGCACGGATCCTCCTCTCACGTGGTGTCCTCACCGCACGCACACCCGGGCTGGTGCCGGCGTCAGCAGGACGTTGTGAGTCCCAGAGCGCACCGTGCACGGTCGCGTTTCGCAGGGTCCCTCTCTGTTCCTCCTCTCTTGGTGGGCGTGTAGCCTACCGTGATTCAAATTATTTAAAAAGAGAATGGGTTCCTGAGCGTCTGTACTTGGTCATTAGCTAAACATAAGGAGAGAGAGACTCAGGGAACTGGCAGAGGGGAGGACCCTCGGGTAAAGCGGATGTTAGGATTGGCGTTGATACTTGGCGGACTTCCAGATGGAGAAAAGGGGGAGTGGGTAGGAGAGCAGGCATCAGACTCCACCTCGAGTTCGACATGCCCATGCATGGTTCACCCTTCCTAACTCACTCATTTCCTTTACACCATTTGGGGCAGAAGGGTCTTCTGGATGTTTCCCTAATGTCCCCAACTCATTCCCGCCCCAGGGCCTTTGCATGTGACCTCCCACACCCTGGAAAGTGTTTCTCCCACTTCTCCTGCTTTGTTCAGGTCTCAGTTCAAATAGCACCTCCCCCGGCATCCTCCTTTCATTTAAACCAGCACCCCTGGCCACGCTTTTACTTGCTAGCTCCCCACCCGGCTTTGATTTTCTTCACCGAAACGATCTCCGTCCTGGCTCAGATGTGTACTGCTTTCATAGCCTGCCTGTGGCTTCTAGAATGTAGGCTCCCTGGGGGCAGGCACCTGCCTTGTCTGGTTCATTGTCCTGTTCCCACACTGGGAATGACATCAGGTGACTGGACGTAAACACGCGTGTGCCACACGAAGGGGGGGGGGGGAATCGCGTCCTGATGCGTGTTCTTGGGCTGGTTACTTAATTTGTAGCCGCCTTGTTGGTAAACGGGAATAAGAGTCTGAAGAACGAAGTGATTAAACGCATGAAAACTTCTGAGCCTAGTGCCTGGTCCGTGTCGAGTTTAAAAATGAGAGATTTCGCTTTAGAGAATCAGGGCACAATAGGCTGGGAACTAAATCCTCGAGTCTGTGTGAGGAGAGACAGATGAGGCGGGAGATGGAGGTCAGGAGAGCGGCCGGCTGGGCCGCGCTCCCTGCAGGCGTTCCCTGGCCCTAAAGTTACATAATGCACCTGCATACCGGGGAGAGATCCGGATGAACTCCTTAGTACACACAGAGGCCCTCCCTTCACGGAGCCCAGCGGAGACTTTAATTCGGGTTCGGGAAGCAGTCAAGGGAGGGGCGGTACAGACCCCGATGAAGAAAGTGGACCCAGGGATCTAACAGGTGTCGGCTTCGAAACCCGTTTCCCCAGCCCTACTGGCTTTGTGACCTTGAAAGAGTAAGCGCGCCTTTAGGGGCCTCAGTTCCCTCATCTGTGAAATGGGCTAACAAGCGTATTATTTCCTCACAGGGCTGCGGGATGAAATGAAGCTATGCAAGGGGAGTCCCGAGCCAGGTGCGTGGCACGGAGAAAGTCCTAACGCACGCCGTCCATCGCGACTGTGGGTTCGCACGCCATCCTTCGCGGCTGTCGGTTATGCTGTGTCTCCGTGTCCAACGGCAGAAGGATTGTAACAAACGCTGGGTCTCAGAGGCTTAGTTACAATTAAGGGAGTGCTCGACCGTGGGTGGCCAGCCTGTGCTCAGCACCTGACGGGGCCTTCTCGTCCACGGCCACCCGGTGCGGCAGACCGCTCCCGCCGCTTGAATTGGGCTTTTAAAAAAAATATCTATGATTTTTAAAAAAATGTTTATTTATTTTTGAGAGAGAGAGAGAGAGAGCGAGCGAGCTCGAGGTGGCGGGGGATGGGCAGAGAGAGGGAGACAGAGAGAGTCTCAAGCAGGCTCTGCACTGTCAGCTCGGAGCCCGGCGTGGGGCTCGAACTCATGAATCGTGAGATCGTGACCCGAGCCCCAAACCAAGAGTCAGACGCTTGAGTGACTGAGCCACCCAGGCGCCCCCAAATTCAGTGATTTAAGAAACTCAACAGCCACACCCTTTTCGGCTGCCGGGAACTCATATCCTGGGACCTTTGGACAGTCGGGCCGAGTTGACCAGACCCCGGGCGTCTTTGGACTTTGGGAGCTGCCAGCTCAGCAGCCATCTGGTGGCACCAAGCATTTTCCAGGCGTCCTCCCGCTCAGGTGTGGGATGGAGCCGAAGCGCCCCTGTGTGCCAGGAGAATGTGACGAGGCGCAGGGCCAGGCCGATACGCCAGGGTCTCCCGCCAGGACCCACCCAGCTTACTTGGGTCCCAGAGGGTCTGTGACCCCAGCTCTCCACGATGCCTGCTTGCTGAGGCTCCGGTCCGACCAGCCCCTCCTGTAAGTTTCTGAGTCAGAAACCGCCTCGGAGGAGACGTGAGCTCGTCTCGCCCCACCTCCCCTGTGCTCCAGGATGAACACCCCCGCTCCCCACCTGCTCTCACAGACAAGAAGGGCCATTCATAATTTAAGCTGGCCCTTCCTTTCCTACACGCCACCAACAAGAGCCGGATGCTGGAGGAGAAATTGAACTCTTTCTCCCAGGATACAGTCAAGATGAAGCAGAATCTCATTAAGGCTCACTTCAAAGACTCGCCCTTTATTTCCATACAAACAAGTTTAAATTATCGTGCGTGAATCTGCTGTTAGCAGGGACTCTGTTCCATTATGCATGATTCCTTACTGCTCGTATCATGAATAATGGGCAGCGTTCCATTAGCGATTTCCAGTAAATTCCAGTAATATGCTAAACTTCGGGAGTGGGCACGTTATTGGGTTCAAGTTCTGTCGTTTGCATGTTTATTTTCTCTCTTGCTCCAGCTCTAAGGCTCTGGTCCATCGAAATAGGTGTTACGGTCTTGTAATTAAGCACAGCAGCACCCACGTAGCTATGGTTTCATTATTATTATGATTTAAAATTTATTGAGCCTTTACTATGTGCCAAGGAGAGTGCCAGGGATGTTATCCTTGCATGCATAATATTATTTATTCTTCACCAGAGCCTCACAAGATAGGTATGCTTATTATTCTCTCATTTTAGAGGTGGAAAAAAACGGGTAACTGGGGAAGGATCTAAATCGCCCACGGATTAAACTCAATAATTGGCAGTGCTGATTCAAACCTATTTGTCTGACTTCAGATACTCCTGGTTATAAAATATTTTTTAGCACGCTATGATTTTCCTAGACCCACTGTCATTTGGAAGATTTTTTTGATGCCCATTGTACAGATGGGAAAACTGATGTCCAGGAGGGTGAATGATTCATCCTGGGAATGAGAGGCAGACACCTGTATAAGCCCTGGTTTTGCCTCCATTCGATGGTGGGCAACTAGTCTTCCTGGAAATATTGATGAGGTTGTGGATTCTGTAATTTTGTGGTTGGGAGCAGGTTTTTCTCAGTATTCTCTCTTTATCGCTGTCTCTGGAGGTTCTTTAGGGAGACCCATGCTGACTCTTTGACGCCCCTGATGATGCGACCTTGAGCAAATTGCTTAACTTCTTTCACTTCAGTGCCTTTATCTGTACAATGGGGACACGTGCCCCCTCCCCCCCCCCCCCCCCCCCCCGTTAGGGTCACTGGCAGGAAGAGACCAGGTAGAAGAAAGTAGGCGATGGCCGGCACACAGGAAGCACTCTATACGGGTCAGCTAGTATTTTTGAATTATTCCCTTTAAAATTCTTTATACTGTTCCACTTGTATTTCTCTGATTAACC
Organism: Prionailurus viverrinus; assembly: GCF_022837055.1. Classification (NCBI taxonomy): domain Eukaryota; kingdom Metazoa; phylum Chordata; class Mammalia; order Carnivora; family Felidae; genus Prionailurus; species Prionailurus viverrinus. The sequence goes on from NC_062563.1 coordinate 8,962,387, forward strand.
CAGGATCTGACACAGCCTTGGAAACTTTCCTTTTTTTTAACGTGTATTTATCTTTGAGAGACAGAGAGAGACAGATCATGAGCAGGGGAGGGGCAGAGAGAGACACACACAGAATCTGAAGCAGGCCCTGGGCTCTGAGCTGTCAGCACAGAGTTCGGTGTGGGGCTCGAACCCACGAACTGTGAGATCATGACCTGAGCTGAAGTCAGATGCTTAACTGACTGAGCCACCCAGGCACCCCTCCTTTTTAAAAAATGTTTATTTATTTTGAGAGAGAGAGAAAGCGCTGGGGGAGGGGCAGAGAGAGGGAGAGAGAGAGAATCCCAAGCAGGCTCTGCCCTCAGCACGGAGCCCGATGAGGGGCTTGATTTCATGACCACGAGATCATGACCTGAGCTGAAATCAAGAGTCAGACGCTCAACCGACTGAACCCCACCAGGTGCCCTGGAACATTTCCTTTTTTAAAACCCCCCTGACTCCCAACATCTCATAGCCTGACCAATAAAGTCATAATTCATTGCCATGTTCCTTCCTGTTCTCTCAACCCAGGACAAAGATTAGCCAGTGGCTCCTCCACTTGGCTGAGCTCATGAGTTAATGACTCAAGTTAAGATGGTTTGAAGAAATTAGTTACAAGTACTGTTTCACAGCCCAATCTCAGATTATTGAAAAACAGTTGGAAGGGAAGTTTGAGTTGGCCTCAGCTTTTATTTTTAACTTTTTGAGTTAGCTGATGTCAAATCCAGCCTCACTGTCAAGACAGGAAATGCTGGGGTCCTCTGGAAAATGTCTTAATAATTTCTGCATTATTTATTCAAGATATTTGGCCCGCTCAACTGGGAATGATTTTTCCATTTGGAGATGTGTCATGGCGTGCCCCAGACAGGAAATGAGCTTAAGGAGCTTGACTTGAGAGACCCATCCAGGCTCTTTGAATGCACCCAACCCTTTCCTGTGCAGAATCTTTTCTCCTCCTGGTGATGCCATCTGGACCCGCTTTTCTTCGCTCCCTCATCGCTGCTAATTCCATAGGCTGGGATTCTATCCATTTCTCAAGGTTCACCTCACAGCCACATTTTCTTCATTCTAGAAACTGCTTCTTCAATCCAGTATGCTTATATTTTGCATTACACTTTTTGATGTGCCTTCACAGGTATTATTTAATTAATCTGGTTGCATGTGATGTGTTCAGGTTCTTTATATCATTTCACTTTCTGCCTCATGTGGCTGAGCTCTCTCTCCTTGTGCTGGTATTTAAAGCTTCTCTACCTGCCTTGTATGCTAGAGAGAACTTTCTCTACTAGCATGGCTCTTAAGCCTTGCTGTTTCTATTAGGACACGAGGGAGAGGAGTCCCCAAAGAAGCCAATGCTATCTTAATTCATTTACAGTTACAGAGCAGGTAAGTCACATGTGGAAAGGTGACAGGAGGGCAGTGCGAAGTGGCAAACAGCAGGGGACGCAGGAGGCTGGCTTGGAAGGGACTTTGGAGCATTTTTGGCGAGAGTTGTTAGGGGCAGCTGGTATTTCATGAGGAACGGAGCTTTGGGGGAAATGGGTGGGTAAAAAGAATTGAAAAGCAATTGTTAATGAACAGGTGCCCCACCCTTCGACATTTCGGGAGAGGCTGCAGCAGAGATTTATATTTTTCTACAAACATCTTTTATGATGGATGGGCACTTCTCCTGAGTATAACACGCGTGTCAAAACGGGACTGACCTTAATGAGCTGCGGTCTGTACCAGAATTTACGTTTGTGTCTCTCTGTCCCTTCAACAGACACACACCCAAGGAAGCTTCCTGAATGCGGGGGTTGGGGTTTCATTTTACCCAGGAGATTTTGCTCCCAGTTGGTTTCTTCAGAAAACAAAACAAAACAAAACAAAACAAAACACAACAAAACAAAACTCTGCTTATTTGTTCACCTTTTGGAGACAAATGCTTCCTGATGAGTCCCAGCTCCTGACTGCCTTGTGGATGCTCACTGTCTGATTGGCATTTTTGGGTGAGTCATTTGTGATAGACCCAGAGTGTACAACGGACAGGGCATATTGGGCTCAGAAGCTGTGTATTTGCACTTTAGCCTCACCTCGAAAAGCTATGCACCCTGGGTGAGTTATTTGACCTCTGTGCCTCAGTTTCCTATCAGAAAATTTTGTTTCCCCTAGATCATTAAAAGAAAACAAGCAAGCAAGTGATATGGTTCACTCTGCCTCAACTGATGGAATCATAGAATATAAGCGTCAGAAGAGATCTGAGGAGATGAGCTGGTCCAGAGGGGGCAAATACGTTTTGTTTGCTGTAGGCACACATCCATTTAGAGCAGTTGTCTTCAGTTGGGGTCACTGTCCCCTCCCACCAGAGGACATTTGGCGATGCCTGGAGACATTTTGGCTGTCACAACAGGGAGGGGGCGTGGTGTGGTTACTGACATCAAGTAGGTAATGGCCACGGGTGCTGTTAAACATCCTATCGTGCACAGAACAGCCTTCCATGACAAAGAGTTATCCACCCAAAATGCCAACAGAGACCATTTGTTCTGAAGGACGCAGAGTCTGTGTCTTCCTCGAAACTCAGTGGGAAAGAATGCCAGGATTGATTAGTGACGTCTGCCTTGGATACAAGAGGTGGAGTTATGGAGCATGCGTGCCAGGATTGACTAGTGATGTCTGCCTTGGATACAAGAGTGGAGTTAGGCAGCATGAGTGCCAAGATTGACTAGTGATGTCTGCCTTGGATACAAGAGGTGGAGTTAGGGAGCGTGTGTGTTTGTCATTACCATACAAAGCCAAAAACCTATTTTATAGAGGAGGAGACGAAAGCCCAGGTAGCTTTTCAAGGCACGTGGCAACAAGTGGGAGGGGTCAGGCTACAATTGATTGCTGGGTTTTTTTTTTTTTCCTTAAAAAGATTTTATTGTTAAGCAATCTCTATACCCAATGTGGGTCTTGAACTTACATCCCTGAGATCAAGACTTGCATGCTCTGTGGACTGAGCCAGCCAGGCACCCCAAGTTGATTGCTTTTTGCCTGAAACTACACTCTCTAAGAGCAGAAACTGGATCAGTCTAGCTCCCTAGCACATCTTCAGCAACTAGAACAGGGTCTGCCCAGGGTAGACATTCAACAAATATTTCTTAAATTAATGCATTGAGTTTCTGGCAAGGATACCTGTAACTTTACCAACTCCAAGCCTGCTTTCTTAATTTATATAAAATCTATGTTCAGTTTTTAAAAAATTTTTGATGTTTATTTATATTTGAGAGAGAGAGAGAGAGGAAGAAACAGACTGAGTGCAAGTGGGGAGGGACAGAGAGAGCAGGAGTCACAGAATCCGAAGCAGGCTCCAGGCTCTGAGCTGTCAGCACAGAGCCCAACACGAGGCTCGAACTCACAGAGTGTGAGATCATGACCTGAGCCAAAGTCGGACACTTAATGGAATGAGCCACCCGAGCGCCCCAAACCTATGTGCAGTTTTGAGAGTACATGTGAAAATAATAAAACGAATGCAGATGTGAAAACGCTTGAACAACAATCATTTTCTTTGGGAGGGTTGCTTATGCCACGCTTCTTCCTATTCCCCAAATCAACTGGGAAATACCTGTTCATGGAATTCAAGGTTCTGTTCTGAGACCCTTACCCAGAGAATACCTTCTACACACATCTATTTAAAGGACACCTTCCTTGTCCCCGCAGAACACAGGACAACTTATGGAGCAGGACCAGCTCCAGGGAAGAGTCCAGGATGTTCAGTGACTTGATTTTGTTTTTTCCTTCCTGTCTTCCTGATTGACCTGGGGGAACACAGTCCCTCAGGATCTCAGTTTTACCGCTTGCAGACGAGACCAAATGATCACTTGCTACTTTTCCCTACTTCACTTGGATGGATGAGAGGCAAATTATGGAAGCAGTTGGAATCTTTTAAAAGATTTCATGTATTTTTAAAAGATTTTGAATTTAAAATAACTTATAGACTCACAGTAAGTTGCAAAAATAGAGTTTCAGGTACCCTTCCCTCCGGAGTCCCCCATGGTGACATCAGTCTAATATCCAAGCCAGGATGTTGACATGGGTCTAATACTGTTACCTAGGCTATAGACCTCGTTTGGATAATTTTTATGTGTATGTGTGTGTGGGCAGCGCTGTGCAGTTGTATCCATGGTATAGATTTATGTAACCATCGCTACCATCAAGGTACAAAACTGCTTAGAACAAAGAGTAATGATATTATCAGCTACCAACTGTTGGGGTACTTACTATGTTAAGTAAAATGCTCTGCTAGGCATTTTATTGCATTAGTTAATCTTGACAACAGTCAGGCAAGTCAGATGCTATACATGTTTTACAAAGAAGTAAACTGAGGCTCAGCGTTCGTAAGTAACCTTGCAAAGGTGCCCTGCCCAGCCAGGGAAATAGCAAAGCTGAATCACTTGGAGGCCAACACTTGCCCTTTTAAAATAACTCCACGCTGGGAATCATTTTAAGCAAAATCATCCCATAATCTCAGCCTCCAAAGAAACACCTACTAAATAATTGAGTATATTTCCTTTGAGTCATTCTACAAATATGCAGATGTAAGCTTAAGAGGGATCAAACTGTATGCACAACGTCTGTCTCACTTTTTCTTGACTTACCATCACATCTTCTACATCACTAAAACACTTAAGAATGATCACCTTGAAGTCTGCTTAATATTGCACTGTTCCATGACAGAGTAAGATTCTCTGATGCCCTGCTCTTGGCCAAAAAAATTGCCAAATTTTCATTATTGTAAGTATTACCGTAATGAACATCTTTGTACAAAAACCTGGTATGTGAAAATCTGAAGACATTCGTAGCATTAGGTTCTGAGATGTGAAATTATTGAGTCAAAACATAAGAATAGTTTTCTGATTCTTAATCGTATTGCTTCAATATTCAGAAGGCAATGTCTTTAAGACACGGTACCAGTTAGTCTCAGTCAGGGGCTGGTGAATTGCAGCCTTCAGGGTAAATCTGGCTGTGCCACCTTATTTGTAAATAAAGTTTTATTGGAACGCAGCTAAGTCATTGGAAACAAACACACTCTTTTGTTTACATGTTGTCAACAGCTGCTTTCGCCCTAGGTCACAGCTGAGTAATTGCAAAAGAAACCGTATGGCTGGCAAACAACGTATTTACAATTTATGTCCTTTAGAGAAAAAGTTGGGGGGCCTTGCTCTAGATGAGAGCTCTGGATGAAAGATAATAATGGCAAATATTTGGTCAGAACAATAATACCAAGCATAGCCTCACGGCGTGGGCACACGTCGGGGAAAAGGGTGTTATAATATATACTGGAGACTGAGGGTACAGGCTCTCAGATGTCTTGCTCTCTTGTGCCAGGGGGGAGGTACACAGTTGGTGCTTAATAAGTGCCCTTTGTTTGCTGTGGTAACAGTTGTGGCTGCGAAGCATGGGGTTGACGACCGTGGTGATATCCCTTCCTCCCTTCTCCTGGCTTCGCGTGGCTCTTGGAATTGTCCTGGGTGGGTAACTTCCTTTTCACACCGCTGGTGTATTTAGAAAAGCAGCTCAATTATTTAAATTCTCCAAGATCAAGGATGTGAAATGAAGGCTGCCCCTGGCCCCACCAGACATCCAAATAAATCTCACGGCTTCCAAATGTGACTGTGTCACCCTGGGATTAATACCAAGTAATCCAGTGCCAACATCGAGACAGTGAAAATAAGCATTTACTCTCCCGGAAAATCATTTTATACTGATTACAAGTTGTAACCTGTCACTAGGATGTGAATTGAAAATGTGCACATTTGCAAGGTTAATATTTCTCTCTAAAGTCACTCTCTCCCCTGCCTCCCACCCCGCACCCCGACCCCGGCTCACGGGAATTCCAAATAAATATTTGTCCCGAGACACCCTTATTCCGAGGTACAAAGTTTAAACCAGCTTTTCATTTCCCTCCAAGGCAGCAGGACAACATAAAAGCAAGTAGCAACGGTCTAGGGCAGGCTTCTTCAGCCTCAGCTCCAGGACACTTCAGGCCAGATAATTCTTAGTCTTGGGGCCCCGTCCTGTGCCCTGTTGGTTATCAGTAGCATTCCTGATCTCTGCCCACCGATACTGGTGGCACCTCTCAATATCTCGGGACATTGCCAAATATCCCTTGGGGGTCAGCTCACCCCCATTTGAAAAGCACAGATCCAGAAACAAGGGGGCAGGCATCCCGATAATGTCAGAGCATGGCCATCTGCCTACATTTCTAGCTTCGTCTCTGTCGCGACTTTACCTCCAGCCTTTGAACCCAGAGCCTGTATGCTCCGTCACCTCCTGGCATTGGCTTATCCTGGCCGCTGTGTCTGGAATTTTCTCTCCTAATTTCTGTTGCGGAAAGTCACCTCTTCAAAGAAGTCTTCCACGACTACCCCTCCTCCAAGGCCTAACATGGAGTTAGACAGCGTTTCCTCTGGGATTTCCTGGCCCTTTGCCCAGGCAACGGAGACACTCTCGTATAGGATTTGGGCTCTAAGTCAGTGGTTAAGCCAAAACTGAGCAAAACAAAATCACCCTTGGAAAGTCCCTTAAATCCGCCTTAGAGAGAGTATGAATGGCTTTGCAGAGTCAACTCTGTTCAGTCATTTTTGTGCCCGCTCATGGTTAAGAAGTTTGGAGTTACCCTAAAGGAACGAAAGCCTTCAAACAATTACGCCTTTTAGAAAGCGTCTGCTAACAAATGGAGGAAAAGGCCAAGCACCCTCGTCCGTTTTTGCTTGGCTGCGGGGTTTATTTCACTTGGTTTGAATATCGAACCTCTATCATCTCAGTATCGGTGAGTGGTTTGCCATGGGAAGAATTAAACTAGATAACGCATGTGAAAGCCCTTCAGTAGCCGGCACGTAGCAGGTGCACAGAGACGCTTCCTGAATTCACATTGAAATCCACAGCGTTCTTTGAAAGTGACAGAGAAGAGAGCTGGGCCACACGTTTCCTGGAGTTCTCCACTGGCGTTTCCTCTTGTGACCACAACCATCCGCTCTGGACCGCTCGCCTCACGCCCCACTAAGTGCCGCGCCCTCACGGTGCGTTTGTCTATCATTTGTTTGTGCATCCTGGTGTGTGTTTCCCATTAGACAGTGAGTTACTTGAGGACAGGGGCCCTGACGCATGTATTTTTGTATCCCGAAAGCCTGCCACGGAGGAGACGCTCGGTAATTTCCATGTCAAATGAAGGCATAAAAGCATGTGAGTTTGAATTAACAACATCTCCAGCATATCTTACTTCCAATGTAAAAACCCTTCCCCTATTGAATAGAAACATTACAAATGCCGTATCTTATGGGATCCGAGTATTCTATTACAAGCGTGTAACGTATTTTTTTGACACGTAGGAGGTGCTCAACAAATATTTGGTGTGCCGTTATCGAGTCCTTAACGTGTTTTAAAAATACAGAACTGTTCAAGGGGTTGGTATGAAGGGAGTTTTTTCTCAGCGGGTTTGGCAGAGATGGGTAAATCCGACCATATTCTTCGTGTTCTTTTAACATATCCTTAGCTCGTCGCCACCGCTCTTGCCAAATCCACCAGCAAGAAGGCAGAGAGCAGTGACGGAGTTTCCAATTCAGAAGCGGAGCCCAAGAGTCAGCCTGGCTTCTTCCCAAACGGAGGACTGAAGAGAGTTCTGGAGATGCCTGACTTGATTTAACCCCGCTGCCTTCAGCCTATGGCGCAAAACGACCATGGCATTTTCTACGACTGCTGTTCTGTCCTGTCTACATAGGTGCCCGAATCTGCCCTTTGACGATGTCCAAGGAAGGAAGCCCAAAGGTAGAAACCCTCCACAGAATCGAGGGCAAAGAAAAACTCATCTTAACACGATCCCAGAGCCAGGACCCGGAGGGCCCAGGGACACCGCAGGCGGGAGCCAACGCCCGCCCCGTGTGGTTTCTTGTACGAAGGGACCGCTCTCCAGACAACTCTTCTCTGCATTTCGTGCGGTGGAGACATGGGGAGTTTGTTAACAGAGACTGAGCTCCCGTGGGGCCGGATGTGGCCGCGATTTGCATGGGGACCCTCATGAAAATTCAAGCGAAAGTGATCGCTCCCCACTTCTAAAGCTCCTCTACGCACGGGCAAGCGTGTGAAGTCAGAAGCCAAGGAGAAGGAAGTGACAGCCATCTTTCCAGACCTCTGAAATCCGGATGACATCAGAAAGGGTTATTTAATTCCGAGGTACACGGACGGGGGCTATTCACACAGAGGGAGGAAGAAAAGAATTTATATCCCTTTCATATATAAAAGGAAACAGATGTGATTTTCTTTACAAAAGAGCATTTCATTAAAAAAAAAAAAAAAGGCGAGGCGAGGCAGAGTTAACATCACCATTATTCTCCATCTCAGGAAAAGCAAATCCTGTTTGTCTGTCATTATAGAAGGTAGCGAAATCCTTTCATCCAGTGATTAGTTGTAAACATTCCACAGCCTTCTGGGAGCAGGCCTCTGTTTCCCGTCTTAGGCTGAAGCCATTTTCTTAGACTAATGTTTTATACACACAGCTCAGATACAATGCAAAGTCCCGGTACCCCAAAGGCAACGGGGCATTCGTTTATACTAAATCAGAAGTGTCACCCGTGGCAACCTGCAGCAGTGAAACATTTATTCAGTCTTGCATTCCTGGCACTTAGAATTATTTCTTTCATGCCTGATAGCCAAATTACAATATGGCAGGTCTCCCTGGAGCCACAGGATCATTAGTGCTAGCTCACAACATACTTTCAACTGATATGGCATTTCATGTACAGCTGCCAATCAAAAAATGGGATATGCAAATGAGGAGGGGAGCCTTGGTGTACAATTCCTGTACCGTGAGCTCCTCACAGATTTCCTTAATGACTAGCAGTCATTCCGTTGAGTGGAAGAAGTGGAAAGAACACAGAGGAGAATTCCCCCAGGAAGCTGGTTGCGAGAACCAGAAGTTTTTACATTTGATTTCCATATTTATTCTCTTTCTTCCCCCCCCCCCCCCCACTTCTGTGTGTTTCTAAACAGCGGGCCTCAAAATACTCGAGCGAGGCTTGTTATCTAAACACAGAGCCTTGTCATTGCGGTGGAGACGCTCAGGCCGCACTTGGACATGAGCGGCGGGCTCCGTGGAGATGCCCGACGGGGGAGGGGCACAGCGGGCGAAACAGTGTCCAAAGATGAAGGCGAGGCTGACCGTAGGGCCCGAGGCCTGGCTGGGAGGGTGGGGGTGTCTGGTGACAGGTCCGGTGATCTGGCCCCCCGCCGTCCGCCCCTGCTTGTCTGGCCCACTCTCCCGGATTCTCGCCTTCCAGAACCTTCTTTTCCGAGTCTCGCCAGTTCCAAGCTCCTTCCTACCTTCGGCAGAGGCACTGGGCCCTGCTCCTCCTGGTGCTCACCCCTAGCACCTCCCCCAGCGCCCGAGGAGGAGGTGAATCGAATGGACTGAATGAATGAGTGAAGCCCCCTGTAGACCAGTTATTGCCTGAGTAGAACTCCGAGTGGGGACCCCTGGATTAAAAGCTCAAGGCCTACCAGTGACCTGAAAAACATCTCTGTGGTGGCAGACGGATAAGAAAATACTCGAGACAGACTGTGAGGACGCCTTGCCATGCTCCACGAATGGAGAATGGCGTCCCCATCCCCCCCCCCCCCCAACCCCTGCGGAGGCCGGAGCGCATCCTTCACCATTTTATGGCTGTATTCTGTTTTTTCACACCGAGGAGGACAGGAATGGTCCTTAGCAGTATATCACCATTATACATTCGCCTTTTTCTTTTTGTGGGGGTGAGGAGATCTCCGTAGCCGGTGTGAGTGAGATACTGGCTTCTGAGTTTATTTTTGAGAGGCTGAAATATCATAAGGCAGTACTAGGATGTTCCGAAGTGATAAAAAATCCCTTTTATGAGAGGTTTATCACCTTTCTGCTTTTTGTTTCCGTTTTATTCTTTATTCTACATGGGATGCTTTTCCTGTGCAACCAGATCTGGACTGATTCCTTTATTCTTTAGCGTGAGAAAATATAATGTCATTTAACTGCGGTTTTAGATGTACCCTCTGTTTATGCCGAAAAAGGCTGGTGTGATAATGCTAAGTGAGGCAGGTACCACGTGGCCTAGCACTGCTTTATCTTTTCCGGTCAAGGAGTATTTTCACTCAGAACTGGGTGGACAGCCATGGCCACCATTTTCTCAAATTGAACACAGGCCCAGAGAGGTCAAGCTCCTGGCTGAAGTCACACAGCCGGGAAGCGGTAAGCTTGCGACTCCTTGTCAGGACCGTAGTTGGCAAATTTAGCAACCGCTGGACAGATGTCACTGTGGAGGGATTTCGGGAGTGTCATAAAGGTGAGGCCATAAAGCCAGAAGATACGGAATGTATGACACCCTCTCAGCCCCCAAAATAAGATAGTTAAAGATGCTGTATCGTAATCTTAATTTGATTTAAAGAGATACATCTGTGCGTGGCTGGAAGCGAACGGCTTTACTTATGCAGAGTTTTGGGGACTACCTTCTTTCTGGGGTCTCCAGCTCCGGTCAAATCTCCCGCCTGTGGTAATGAATGTCTTCCTGCCTCCCTCTTGTGTTCCTTCCTCCTATTCGTCTGTAAGTAAGACCAGCTCCCAGCTCCCAGCTGTGCACTCCCCACATAAATTTCCCTGTATTTCTGGAAGAAATCCCTCCGTCTCACAGCTCCTCGGGGAATCTGGTTGGCTCTCACACCTCCCCTAGGCCAAGGTCACAGGGGCCTTCCCAGGGGCACCATTCTTCCTGGTGCATGTTTCCAAAAGAGCAAAAGGGTGAAATGCTGATTCCCAGGCAGAATTCCCATGTCACCCTGAAGAGGGTTCTGGGAACGCTCCAAATTGCACAAGTCAGATCTGGCTTCTTCAGGAAGCTAAGCTTTTTGGTCACCTCCTGAAATTACATTAAGGGAACAGCTGATCATTCATCATGCTCAACTTCCAGAATCGAAATAACCAGTAAGCGTAAACAAACGGAGTGTTTTAGGAGGAAACGGAAATAGTCATGTTTCTCGTAACGCTCAAAGAGTTGTACAATGGAAGTCATAGATTTATCCATCCCTCAAGACTTCTAGAGTACACCCCAGGATTAGGTCTGCATCGAAGCTGATGGCAGACTTACAAATAAAAATGATCTATACTCTTTTGGTATCCAAAGCATTTTCATGGATAATCTCATAAAAGCTCTGTAGGGGAGGGGCTAGTATCCCACCTTACAGATGAAGAAACTGAGGCTGAGGGGGAGCCGCGAGTTCCCCAAGGTCGTAGAACTAGGAGATGGAGAAGTCCTGTCTGAAACCCACACTGTAGGATGTTGTCCTTCTCTTCATGGCAGGTTGTCTCTCTGGTCCCTAGAGTTTCGGGTTTGGCAGTCACGTGTGTTGTTACTATTAATCTCATGTGACTATGTGGTCACAGTCTCTGCAGGCTCGAATGATATAAGCCAGACAGGAAATTGCAGGCTCCAGGGAGCCACAGAGTGCCTGAGAAAGGCCACCAGGGCTCGGGAAGAGCAATTTGAATATCATTATCCGGAACCTTCTATTTCTTGTCTCATCTGACCTCCCCCGACAGCTGTTCTGTGCTCCCACAGGCCCCCCGCACTCACGCACACCTTAGCACCCTGTGTTGTCTTGGCTTATGTGGTGGGATAACACTGGGATGATGTGTTGATTTCTTTTTCTTTGACTGTTCTCCAGTTGGATGGGAGATAGAAAGGAACCCGGGGGCCCCGGCATAAGCGGTAGATTTGACAAAACACTTTCTGAGCCAGACTTTACCCTCATTCATCCCTCACCCTGACACCAGAGGTGGTAAGGAACATCAGGATTTGGTGAGGGAAAGGAGTCTCAGGAAATAGAAGACGAAGACGCTGGGGCAAATCTCTGAGAGAGAGAGTTCTGGAGTCGGGGTTCGGTCTAGATAGGGAATAAAAAAGTTCCCCTAGGTAAACTTGAAGGTCAGACTCATCCTCTGTAGCCCCGGGTGACCCCTCAGAGCCCCATCCTCCACTGTGGTGGGAGCCAATCCTGCCTTGATTTTCATGGTCTCAGAGCAGGTTTTGGAAACAACCAACATTTCCCTTGTCCCTAAGAAGAGCCAACCTTTCCCTTGTTCCTGAGATGGGCACAGGGCTCAGCCGAGAAGAAATTGCTGGTTGACCTATGTCACTCTTACGGTACGAAAGTTTTGTTCCTTTGTGCGAATGGCTGCCCGATGGAAGACAACCGCTAAAGTGAGCAAAGGGGATAAAGAGAGGGCGGGAAGGTCTAGAAAATGGTAGTTCTAAGCTAGGAAATCCAAGATCAATGGAGAGGACCGTTGTGTGGTACTGGTATCCTTAAGGATTTGCAGTCTATCTTTCGGATAATCAAGGGTCTACTATGTACTAATTCTCTCTGAAGAAGAATCAGGAGGCATCAGCATGCACTGTGGACCCACTTCATGCTCGGTATTTTATACAGATTATCTGGCCTCTCTGATTTGGTCATCATTCGGAGGTGGGAGCCATTCTTATGTTACAGACGATACAACCAAGGCTTAGTGGGTAAGTGAGTCACACGAAATCACATAGATGCTATTCGTTGGATCCTGGATTAGAACCACTAACTCAAGGTTCCACATAGGGTCGGCTTGATATATAACCTGAACTGGTGAGACCGACATCGTCGTCACTGTAGTATCCCTTTATTAGAAATATTTCCTAGTTCTTTGGGATAGAAAGCATTTCCTAATAAAACGATGATATAATAATAATAGTTGTTACTATTAAAAACTAGATAGGCACACAAATGACTGCCACTGTCCCGAACCATCGCATAAATAATCCCTCTGAAATCTAGGAAAAGACTTTGGCTGCTTGTTTGCTTACACGTTGGCAATGAAGGTTATTTTTCAAGAATCTCATGGTCAGACTGATGAATTAGATAATCCGCCTGGAGGATCTAAGCTTCGAAAGTGAGTTTTGCATTTCCGCTCTGTACCCTCCGTGATTGTTTTTATGGTCTTCGTTGAATTCTGTTGCATGAAGGATGCGGACGTTGTAGGTTAGAAACGGTCCCAGCTCTGCTGTACACCAGAGCCTCACACCGCTCCCCCCCATCATTTGGAAACAACTTTCATGAGTTGACCATGTCTGAGCACGATCCCAGTGTTCGACGATGTCCTTAGCAGTCTTTTCGGAAAACATAACACACTTAAAAAAAAAGAAACTGCACCTCATCCTATGCAACAATTTATAACATCATGGATGTATCCGGTGGATTTTTGTTTAATTACAATTACTAAACACCTCTCCCCCCCCATATTAGCCAAAATTACTCTTTTGCAGTATGGGCTTTAAATTTTTGGAAACACTGGTATGGGCAAATTTACCAGAGTTTTTGATAAACCTTTAATAACACACACACACACACACACACACACACACACACACACACATTTTATCAGCCTTCAAGTAGGGCTTCCCTTGAAGTCAGCGACATTGATCTTGAAATGACCCGAATTACTTTCACTGGGTAAACAGACGCAGATTATGCTTTCTATTTTGGGAACTGGTTTCTCAAAGCTAGTTTTGGGCAGGCCCAAACCGTGTGCTACCCCGTCCCTTTTCCAAGTCCTTTTTCCATGGTTTGCTACATTTGTGACACCGCAGCGATTTTTCTGCCCTGGCTTCTGATCTGACATGAGGGAAGTCTGTGGCGAGATCATAAAGCCTCTGGAAGAAAGAAGATTTTAATCACAGATGTCTCTGATAATTATTAAGCAGTAAGCTCCTTGGAAGACAGCCATTTTGTGTTTTTTTTCCCATGAAATCTTGGGGTTGTTTTGACTTTTCCCCCATGGTGCCAGAGGTGTCCCTTAGAAACTTTCCCATTTGATTTAATTGCTGTTTAATTCCTACAACATTGCTGCAATTAGACATCCTGATTTATGCCACCATTGGACTTCTCTTGGCAAAGACTTCCCAAGGGACTGTCCACTTCTAATTGACTGATTTTACACAAGCTTATCCCTTCCGCTCTGCAAACTTCCGACTGTGTTTAGGAGCCTCTGAAATACTATATACTTGAGTTCATGTCAGATTATTTTCCACGACTCAAAATTAACCTAATAATTTGAACGACAACTTAATTAATTTACTCGCTCAGTCTGTGTTTACCGAGGGCCTTTTATGTAGTAAGCTCTGTGCCAGGTGAGAGATTAAAAACAGAACAAAACAAAACACACGAAAAACACAAAACAAATAAACTAGAAAGTCACACGGTGGTTGTCTTCACTGAGGGGTTGGTCCAGGGTTGGAACAGCCAGGGCGGGAGCAGAAACACTGAATCGAGTGTTTCCTGAGAAAGAATAATTTGTTTTCTCTCCTCACAATTTCCCTCCATGTTCTTGATCACCTTTAATACTATTTTTCTTTCATGGTTTTGTGTACACCAGCTCACTTTTTAAAAATGCAGATACCTTCTTAGCTTATCCTCCGCAGCATCTGGGAAAGCGATAGATTCCGTGTGGCAGTTCTCTTTTTAAAATACATATTAAAATAAATTTTATGATCCACAAACGGAAAATTCAAATAAGAAATATCCATGAATCATACCACCTTAAGTCTTCTCACTTATTACCAGGGAGTGTATGTTTCATATTTTGGAAAACACTGATTTAATTTTCAAATGCGCTCTCCGCACCCTCGTTACGAAAGGAGGACTCTCCCGGGTTTAACTTGGTTATGAATGCTCAATCTGTACTTGAACAGGGAAAAGTCTCTTGGGACTTGAAGGTGAAAATTCAGAGTTTTTGTTTTTGTTTTTTTTTCCGGGCCTCCCACTCAAGGTGTGGGAGATTTGGGGTGAAATGCATCTTGGCTATTATTTCATCTTTATTCTTTGCCTTAGGTCTTATTAGTTTTACCTTTTACACAGAGTCACCCAGAGGAAGCTGGAGTTTCTCTAATTTTAGGACATTTTTGTCTTCACGGTCCCCCAAGCACAAATGGAGAATATTTCTAATGGAGGCAGCCATGTAACCCAGAAGTGGGCAATGGCCCATGGGGTATGGCCAGGAGCTTGTTTTTGCAAATAAAGTTTTATTGGAACACGGCCACTCCACTCATTTATGTATTGTCTTTGGCTGTAACGATGCAACTGAAGAGCCTGTCAGGCCTGAAGAGCCCCCAACAGGTATCTATCTAGCCATTTACAGAACAGATTTGCTGGCCTCTGATGATCAATGAGTTCTGGACAAGCAAGGAGGATCCAAGGAATGGCCTTGCTCCCAAGCTATGAGAGAGCTCTGATTTCCTTGAGAACATTTAGGGAGCCACGGGAGGATGTAGGGCTTCCCAACATGCTAAGAGTCCACAAGAAGAAAATAAAATTACTGTATGAGGCACTCAAGGCAAATAAATATCTTTGAAGTGAGCTGAAGGCCCCATTCATGGCTTTTCTCCTTCTCTATCTCATTACACGGGGATGTCTTGCTGATGTGAAGAAAGCAAGGGTCATGCTCTTGAAAGGGCCTATAAATGTTGTCTTCTGAGAAGGCCTTGACTCACGCAAGCTTTGATCGACTGGATTACTTCTGAGCTCGACTTACAATGCCCCCTCCTCTGTTCCCATCAGGCCTAGCACATCCTATCAGGAATAGAGTCCACCACGGTTCTGTGAGGCATACTGGCACACAGCATTTCTGGAAGAATGAGGACGGTCACAAGCTCTCTGTTCTCCCTTCCATTGAAAGGAGACTACTTTTACCCTTTTGAATGTGTCCTAGGCCCGTGACTCACTTTGACCAAGAGGATGCAACAGAAGTGGCTTCCAGGCTCAGGCATAAGAAACCTTGCAATTTCTGTGGGTCTCTTAGAATCCCTGCTCTGGGAAAATCAGTGCTGTGCAAGCAGTCTGACCACCCTGACACACCTCCATGTTGCAAGCAAACTAAACTAGTATATGGGGAGGCTGTGAAAAGAGACGGAGAGAGAGAGAGACAGACAGACAGAGACAGAGACAGAGAGACAGAGAGACAGAGAGGTGCCCAGCTACTCCAACCGTCCCACTTGAGATGTCAGATGTGAGTGGAGAAATCCCTCTTGGATAGTCAACCCAGTAAAGCCTTCGGGTGACCATGGCCCCAGCTGTTATCTGACTGCAGCTGTATGAGACCCTAAGCGAGAACCACCAGGTAAGTTAGGTCAACTTCCAGAACGGTGAGAGATAATAACAAATGAATTTTTTAAGCCACTAAGTTTTGGGGAGATTTGTTATGTCACAGTAGATAACTAGAAGAGCATACCCTTGTTATCCCAAGGTCCTGACGAGTCAGGAAAGATGGCAGAATCTGCTAAGAGCGACTGGTTGTTCTAAACCACAGCCCTTGCTCGTCAATCGAGGCTGATTTAACACCACTCTTCCTACTGCTTACTACTAGGATGACCCATTCATCTTGGTTTGCTAGGA
Source organism: Prionailurus viverrinus (assembly GCF_022837055.1). Classification (NCBI taxonomy): domain Eukaryota; kingdom Metazoa; phylum Chordata; class Mammalia; order Carnivora; family Felidae; genus Prionailurus; species Prionailurus viverrinus. The sequence goes on from NC_062563.1 coordinate 8,978,857, forward strand.
CATTGCAGTTTCAGCACTGAAAATCCCATATCTTGGGAAATCCCTCAATCTGTAGCAAACCGGGTCAGTCAGTTCCTTAACTCACTGCACACGAGCATTTCTTTCTCTCTTCTTCAAACACATCAAGTTCCTTCAAGCCTTGGAGCCTTAGTACATGTTGGCACCCCCTCCCCCACATTTGGGGTAGCCTTCATTTTTGCAGGGTAGCCTTCTCTATCTCCCAAGACTAGATGATATAGGTGATATAGACCCCCCTTTTTTAACGTTTACTTATTTTTGAGAGCGAGAGAGATAGAGCATGAATGGGGGAGGGTCAGAGAGAGAGGGAGACACAGAATCTGAAACAGGCTCCAGGCTCTGAGCTGTCAGCACAGAGCCCGATGCGGGGCTCGAACCCACAAACTGCGAGATCGTGACCTGAGCTGAAGTCGGAGGCTTAGCCGACTGAGCCACCCAGGTGCCCCCCATATAGACCCTTTTTTAAAGTTTAGTATTTTTGACAGAGAGAGAGAGAGAGAGAGAGCAAGTGCATGCACGAGTGGGATAGAAGCAGAGAGAGAGAATCCCAAGTGGGCTCCACGCTGTCAGCCCAGAGCCCGATGTGGGGCTCTATCCCACAGACGGTGAGATCATGACCCGAGCCGAGATCAAGAGCCTAACACTTAACTGACTGAGCCACCCAGGCGGCCCCAGAGACTCTTGTTAATATGGCCTTTTACAACACTTCGAACTTCTTGATAACTCCGAACTCGATTGCCCGTTATTTATGTATTTATCGGATGAACATCTTTTCCCCTGCCAGGTGGTGAGAGTCAAACCTGCGGGAATGGTGTTTGATCTTGCTGCTGTTATCGTATCAATATGTGGCAGAGGTGGTGCTCAGTAAGTGGAAGAATAAATAGACAAACGAGGGCAAACCGGCAAAGCTAGTCAGTACCCAGAATCGTGGTTTTTGTCTCGGGTTGAAGGCATGACCCTGGTCCCACGGCGGGGGCAGAAAACATGACTTCACACACAAGAGCGTTTCCCCAAAGTTCCAACACAGGCAAATGGCGGTCTACACTGGCGCGAACCCTAACTGGTGGTCTTGATGCGGTTGGAAGGGAAAAGTGCAGGCCTCCCGAGATGGGGGAACGGGCAGGTTGGCTGCTCCATTGAGGACCTCCCAGCAATTTCTTGCCTGTGTGCTCCATGTTACTTCCCTTCCTTAGTAGGTTAAAAAGAGACGGAAATGCTGTGGTGACCAATGGGAGGTCATGGAAAGATTTATTGGACAATTATCAATGTTTTTCTTCACTCAACTTTCCTTTAGTAAGTCATTATTTCATTGGGGGAATACCTGCCACTCATATCACCCCTTGGATTCTGTCATTTTATCTCCTTGCTTTATGCTGGTTTGTCACCTTGATTTGTGGGACCATATAGAGTGTGGATGGGAAGAACTTCTCACCGACTGAATTTGAGTTCTCTTCTCTTGTCACTTTCAGGCATGCCGATAAGAGTTGATATAATTGTGTGCTTTTCAAACTACGCTCATACGTGGGCCACCTTCATAATTTTTGCCATGTTCTAGAATCGATTTAATTATGATTCTCTTAATACTTTCAGAAACTGACTAGTTGTTTTTTTTTTTTTTTTAAGTGCATCTCATCCCTAGGTCATAATCCATATGATTATGGGTTTGATGGGCTGGTGTGTGTGTGTGTGTGTGTGTGTGTGTGTGTGTGCATGTGCACACCTGTATATATAATTCTCAATGAAGTAAATGCCTGAAAATCATACTTAAAGAAAAGCCCATGAAAGCCATCATCTCATGAATTATGACTTGAGATGAAGCAATGTTAAGAAGTAGGGTTTTTTTTTCCAACTTAAAATAATCTTGCTAAGTGTATGTAGTATATATATAACACTTTGGGAAACAGTGATATAATCCAAGTAATCTATTCCTTTCGATAGGAAGCCAACTTGGAATTGTTACTGTAAAGGTAACTGGTGGCCCAGGAAGAATTTCACATGCACGAACCCCACCAGATCCTGGTTCCTGTAGCTTCGTGCTGGTGACTGGTAGCTCCAACTTTATCAAGACCTCGCTTAATGGAATCTTAAGAGCTATCCCTGACCTATTGCTTTCTGTAAGATTGCACCATCGGCCAAACCATCAGGAAATCCTGTTGGCTCAAACGTAAACTATGTCCTGAGTTCCACGAATTCTCATGATTTCTCCCCTTTCAGTCACCATCAGTTTCTTTGAATTGGCCACCTAACTGGTTTCCCCATTTTCACTGGAGTGAAAACACAAAAAGAAGAAAGCCATTTTTAGTCAGTTATTATGTCCTGGATGCAAATACACTCTCATTAGGGAAATAAGAAGAAATGTAATTTAAATATTTAAAGCACTTGGAACACAAATGATGGGAAAAAAAGACCCAAATGATTGGATGGCCTCGTAACAACGTCTCAGGTCAAAATCAGATAGCTTCTTTTAAAACTCCACCGAACATATTTTCTTCATAATTTGTCATGTCTCTTGGACATAGCATACAGGGTGATTTTAAATTGATATGATATAAGAATAAATACCAAACCAGTCAAAGAAGTCAGCAAATGTTCAGAATTATAGAAAACCATAGAAATGGGCTCTAATTGCATCATTATCTAATCTCCTTACTTTTGAATACCATTGCTAAGAATGGACTCAGTCATCTCATGTCATTTTCTTTTCTTGTGAACTTTTCCATTTTCTCACAAGAACAAGACATCCATATTTTAGGGTTGGCTGTATTTTGTCGTGCAAAGCAGTAAAAAGACTCATCAGAAATGTGACGGAAAAGAAACTCGTAAAGAACTGTAGTTAGGAAAGGCCACAACGGAATATGACTGGAAAAGGCAGGGAGCACTTTTCTTAAAGTTCTTTATTCACTGGGACAAAGAAACCGAAAACATGGTTTGGCTCTCCTCCCCTGAACGCTCGATATCCCGGTTCTTGTAGGTGGTTTTTGACAGGGGTCCACTGAAGCTTGAAGTCCAGAAGTGAGGAAGTATCAAGTTTAAAAATTTCAGAGGAAATAAAGCCTTTTCTTCCCCCCTGAAATAGTTTACCACTAATGACATTTTCAAGTTGGCACCGGATTTGACATTGGTGTGGGTGTTTGGAAGTTGTTACATGCTTCGTAAGGAAGTAGCTGGGTGGAAAGATCAGCAGCGATTCTCAAGGAAAAGTTCATCACAGAGACAGGCAGGTGGGAGGGATCTTACTGGTAACAGAATCTGTACAGGGTTGAATACACTTGGCCTCGAATTCATGACCGTGAGATTAGGGTGAGCGCTAAATAGGTCCTGAATCTCACTGTTTCTCGTGACTTCATCCCTGCTTTCTGTCATCATTGTCTCTCTTTGGGTTGACCACATTGTCATCCTAACTGGTTTCCCCATTTCCAACTGAATTGAGAGCCGAGAAGAAGCAAGCCAGTGGCTGGCGTCCTTATAAGAAGAGGAGAGGACATAAAGACAATAAAAAAAGAAGGAGGCAAAAATTGAGTGATGTAGCTACAAACCAAGGAACAGTGAGGATTGTCAGGAGGCACCAGAAAGTTAGGGAGAGGCAAGGCAGGATCCTTCCCTAGAACCTTCTAAGGTTGTGTGTCCTTCCTGACACCTTGATTTCAGGCTGCTAGCCTCCACGACCATGAGAGAAAAAGTCCAGTTGTTTATACCACCCAGCGTGGGGTACTTTGCATGGTAGTCATAGGAAACTCTCCAACACTGTTCTGAAGAGCGTGTCTGACTTGACCGAAGTCTGAGGGCCAAGACAAGCCATTATGGAAGCCTGTACCAAACCCTCTTCTGTTTGTCATTTGCTTCCTAGTGAGACAGACATCCTAAACTTTACAGAGCAGGTTTTAATCATTCTATGGTTCCCAGATTTCTAGGGCAGAACGTTCATCCTGAGGAATTCATAGTAGAGGCCAGCCCCCTGCCGTGGGTTGAACTGAACCCCTTAAAAGACAGAGTCAAGTCCTAACTGGTGGGTACCTGTGAATGTGAGCTGATTTGGAAATAAGGTCTTGGCAGGTGTCGTCAAGATGAGGTCATCCTGGATTAGGAAGGGCACCAAATCCCATGCCAGGGCTTTGTGAGAGGAGGGGTAGACACAGACACATAGAGAGGAAGGCCAGGCAAAGAGGTGGCAGAGGTGGGAGTGAGGGGGCTGTAAGCCAAGGACTGGCAAGGAATGCCAGAAGCTGGAGGATCCTCCCCTAGAGCCTTCGGAGGAAGCACGGCCCTGTCAACACCTTGATTTCGAACTTCCGGCCCCCAAAGCTGGGAGAGAATGAATTTCTGCTGTGTTATGCCACTCAGTTTGCGGTAATTAGTTAAGGCAGCCCTAGGGAACGAATATACCATCCTATAGCCGATCCCAGCCCACCGCTGTGTTTCGGGAGCTCACACAGTGTGGTTGCTGTTTTCATTGAAATAGTGGCTAATACTGGCAAACAGGGCGATTTCACTGAAACGCCACGATTTCTGGGTTTTTTTCTCCTTGAAAGATCCGAGGAGGTGACGGTTACCCTGGGATTTCTTTCCTGTGGGGAGACCAGGGAGCTGAGCGGAGCTGCCCCTTCATAGCGTGCCACGTGGTCCAGCTCTGGGGTCCTGTCCCTCCTCGAGACCAGGTCTGCTCGCCTCTACCCCACCTGCCTGCTCTCTTTGTCCTCTGGGCCTTCACGGACTCAGGCTTCTCTCACACTGCTCTCCTCACTTGAGAGGCTACAAAAGTGAAACCCAGAAATAGACTTTCTCCGAGTGGCGTCACCCAGTGCGTCTGGGACAGAGAAGGGCTGGGGACCCCACACTTCCTCCTGCACCGTGCAGCTTCCGCCTACAGAATGCCACAAGATGTTGCCTAGAGCAGACATCCCAGACTCCTAGATTTCACAGACCGGCTTCAACAAATTTCAAGGAATTGACAAAGAGTTTCCAACACTTTATTTTGCCAAGAAGAAGAATGTTTAAAAAAAAAAAAAAAAGAACACTGCCATTACCATCTTTTCATTAAAAAAAGGTGATTCTATCACCAACAAAGCAGGAAACACTCTGAGCTTGCTCAGAGGAAAAATTAAAGTTGTGTTGGCTCAAAGAGGCTTTCATGATGTTCTCTCAAGCCTTGCCTCCTTCCTTCGGCTCTCCCCATGCTCGCCTGCCCTGCACACTGGCCTCCTTGGCTCTCTTTGAACACACAAGGCCATTCCTGCCTCAGGGACTTTGCATCTGCTGTTTTCTTTCTTTCTTTCAGAACACCTTTGCCGCATATCTCCAAGGCTCGCTTCCTTAGTTCACTCAAATCTCTACTTCAAATGTCACCTACTCAGGCTGGACTTTCCTCCCTCATTCTCAATGCTTCTACACATGCTTTTCTGTGGCACTTGCCCCTACCTTCATAGTCCAAATTTATTGATTATTTCTCCATAGTATAATTAGAACAAAGGACAAAGATTCTGTTTTCATCGGGGCTTAGAATAGTGCCTGGCAGATAGAAGATGTCTAATAAATGTCATTGAATTGGATCAAATAATAAAGTACCATATACTGTACTGAGTAAATTTCACTTATTGAAAATAACCAATCTCATTAAAAAATTTTTTTAGTGTTTATTTATTTTTGAGAGAGAGAGACAGAGAGAGAGAGTGAGGGAGGGCAGAGAGAAAGGGAGATACAGAATTGGAAGCAGACTCCAGGATCTGAGCTGGCAACACAGAGTCTGACACGGGGCTCAAACTCATGTACCTCGAGATCGTGACCTGAGCGGAAGTCGGACCCTTAGCCGACTGGGCCACCCAGGCGTCCCTCTGACATCATTTTTATTTCCTCTTATTTTACTCACGAAAGGTGAAAATGATTTCCTATGTTGCTACCAGTTTGTGGACTGACTCTTAGATCACATCGTGGTGATTTAAAATATCAAGGAATCCTGGGGCTCCTGGGCGGCTCAGTCGGTGGAGCGTCCGACTTCAGCTCAGGTCATGATCTCACAGTCTGTGGGTTCGAGCCCCACGTCGGGCTCTGGGCTGACAGCTCAGAGCCTGGAGCCTGTTTCCAATCCTGTGTCTCCCTCTCTCTCTGCCCCTCCCCCACTCTCACTTTGTCTCACTCTGTCTCTCAAAAATAAATAAATATAAAAAAAATTTAAGTATCAAGGAATCTGAACCCCTGTAGGTATTTTTTAAAATATTTATTTATTTTCGAGTCAGAGAGGTGGACAGAGGATCAGTGCTGACGGCACAGAGCCCATGCGGGGCTCGAACTCACGAACTGTGAGATCACGCATCGTGAGCCAAGGTTGGACGCTCAACCAATTGAGCCACCCAGGTGCCCCCCCAGCCCCCACCGTAGGTATTTTGGTTTGCTTTAGCAGTAATCATTTTGTGTAGCTCACAGCTACACAATCCCATAGCTTTTGACAACGCAGCGTCTTCTAAAAGGACCCCCACCTCCAACTAAAAACACACAAATCCAAAAAATAATAACCAGGCAAATCACTGGACAGCAATCCTCTCGGAGCCGTTGACAAGCTATTGTGATGACCCATAGTCCCAGGGCGGGGAGGAGACAAGTGCATGAGTCCAGATTGTGAAATTGGTGCCGTTTCATGTATAAACAAGTGTGCAGAAATCACTGTGTAACATCAGTACTCATCATTCTGTAATATCTGAAGTTTATGAAACAACAAAAAGAAATAAATTTGTTTTTCGATTTTCACTTCTAGTCATTGGCTCGTCCAGAAGGGGGAGGAAAAGGAGGAGGAGGGGGAGGAGGAGGAGGCGGAAGCGGAGGAGGGCGAGGGAGGAGGAGGAGGGAGGGAGGGAGGGAGGGAAATATTGTCTGCAAGTTTAAGCAATGTTGACCATCTCAGGATCGTCATGTGAAGCAAATGTACAGTAAAGCCAGTCTGATTTGGATTAAGTAGGAGAAAGTTCCCGCCAAATTAGCAAGATTCTGAATTGGTTGGCATTTGGAAAGAGAGCCACTGTGGAGTGCTAGTGAAGGGTGTGGGCTATGGAGTCAGAGCCAGGTTGGATCCTGGTGTCTACACTGAAAGCTGTAAATCCTGATCAAGACGTGTGGCCCAGGCCCTGCATCTGCATAGCTGAGCTGATGATTAGTGGCCCCTCATGGAACTGTTGCCACGATTGAGTGAATCAATACATTCAAATTGCCTGGAACAGAGCGAGAATGTGGATATGTGCGGTTATTATTATTTGAAGACACGTGGTTCTACTATTTTCAAGAATGTGGCAATATTATGTTTTTGGCCAAAGGGGAGAAATAGGGAACAGAGTATGCTCTACCTGCCTCACCTTAGGAAAAACACCAATAGCCACACCTCGTACAAAATGGGTCCTTCTTATTTGCCCTGCCCTTGACGTAGCTGCTCTCATTCAACACCTACGACTGTCCATGAAGTTGCCACCTGCATTTGGAAAGAGGGAACCAACTGGCAGAGGCTGAGTCATTTTCCACGATGGCAGTATGGGGAGGGCCAGCGTGAGATCGCAGGCAGGTGGAATTCAGCCCTGGAACGTGTATTATCACGTTTGGAATCAACCCAGGTGTTTGCACGCAATAAAAGGCAAAAAGGATTTTCAGGGATTTAGTGTTTTTTTTTTTTTTAATTTTTTTTTTCAACGTTTATTTATTTTTTTTGGGACAGAGAGAGACAGAGCATGAACGGGGGAGGGGCAGAGAGAGAGGGAGACACAGAATCGGAAACAGGCTCCAGGCTCCGAGCCATCAGCCCAGAGCCTGACGCGGGGCTCGAACTCATGGACCGCGAGATCGTGACCTGGCTGAAGTCGGGCGCTTAACCGACTGCGCCACCCAGGTGCCCCAGGGATTTAGTTTTTAAATAGGCGAAATACCCTTCCTGCTGTCTAATTTTCATGACAGATAGGCAGACATACGGACAGAAAGACAGCCGCATTAACATATCAGCTCTACAGAAAGGTGCTCAGAGAAACCGTGGGTGGTGCGCCTGGCTGGCCTGAGTCCTGGCTCGGATAAAGGACTCCAAGAGACTGCCTGCCCGGTGGACAGTCGACCCCTTGCTCCTTGTGATGGAGACCACAAGAACACTCCGGGACAGTGGACGGAGAAACTCTTCTCCGGGTGAGTCGGGGTACAGGTGTTCAGATTCTTTGAATGCAGACACGTGGCCGTGTTAACCTTCCTCCCTCTCTGCGCTCTGTCATGTTTAAATGCTGAGCTCTCCTTGCCTTTGGGGGACTAACTTGGGGCCGATTCTGGCTTGGGACCTGAAGACTCAACATTTGGAATTGGGAAAGAACAAAAGAACAAAGAAGAAGAAAGGCTTGCGTGTGTGTGTGTGTGTGTGTGTGTGTGTGTTGGAGGCAACAGGGAGCTCTGTTTTGGCCAAACAAATAAAAAAATTAAAAAGGTCCCTCATATCACCAGACTAAAAAGGAATTTGAGTTGATGAAGCAGGGGGGCTCCCAGAGATCTAAGCTGGAGGGGCTGTTCTAGAAAAGAGGCCAGTCCATGCTTGGGGGCACTGAGGCAGGTGGCTTTGACTGAGGACAGCAGTGAAACACGCCGGCCGAAAACCCAGACGCCACGTGGCAGTGGAGACAGTGCCAGGAGGCCACCACCTATTCATTGCCTGTCACATGTCCCCACTTTGTCAGAATCCAGCATCTAGCCGGTCACCTCCTGGCCAAAGCCGCAGACACGCGCATACCCTAAGACATCGCCCGGTTTCCATTGGACTTACCCTGCGTCAAAATCCCCACTTGTGAAGCCCCGCCCCTGTGAGCCCCCCAAAAGGGGGTGGAAAGGAGATCTAGTGAGGCAGTGGTGTGGAAACCCTGGTGTGTGAATTTCAGGAGTGCATAGTGAAGGAACCAGCTAGAGAACCACCAGACCCGGGAGAGCCATCGACAACACCCCAGCCACATGGGCGTGCAACATGCCAGGAGCCCATGGCTAGGAGCCAGTCGGGCGCTTCGGGGAATGTTTTAGAACCAGAAAACAGGCCAATCATTTTCGCTCCAACCATCACTCTTCATGACAAAAGCTCTCTTGATTCTCAGGCCTTGGCTTCTTCAGGAGCCAGAGAAACACATACACATTCAAGGACAAAGATTCTCTTGACTAGTGAAGAGTTGGGACGTCTTCAGTAATGGGCAAAGTAATTACCCCCACTGTTGTAGGGATGGTTTCCACGCACTTGCATTGTTGTTCTTGGCCGGTCTTCCTCTTGGCACACGGGGCCAGCGTCCCGGAGAGCGGCCGTTAGCACCTCCGCGCTTTGCAAGGAACATCTCTCTCCTACAGCCTTAGCGGCTCCAGCCCCCGGCAGGATGACAGAGGACTTGGCCGTTGCTGTCGAAGTGGAGTCATTAGAAGTAATCAGGCCTCTGCCCAAACAGCGGCTTGGATGAGAGAGGGTCGTAAAAGCCCCGCTGGAAGTTCGAATACAGCTGGCAGTGGCATCCTGAGTGCCTGTATGGGTCTGCCAAGGCAGGAGCTCCTACGAGCCAACACGGCTTCCCTCTTTGGGGCTTTCCCATTGGGACATCCAGCTACAGGCCATTCTGAAGCGTCTGAAGAAAGAAAATAAGCCTCACCTCCTTCCCAATGATTGACTTTGCCAGGAGAAGCTTCCGGTATGTGGAGAAGAAGGGAAGACGAGATAATGCTGATGCATGACTTGATTTCAATCCCTCTGCGTCACCCTGCCCCCTCCATCCCTCAGGCCAGGAGGGACGGTTGTGGGGAGAACGAGGCAGATGTAAAGGGAGGCCAGGGTAACTTCCCGGCTTTTGTTTGAAACCTACCATGAAGAATGGAAAGTTTGAACACCCTCGAGATGCCCAAAACTGTGTGCTGCTTACTGACAGCCCTCGAGGGAGATCTCTAGGTTTCCCTTGGAAAATCACACCTGGCAGCCCTGGGCTTTGGCATCTCGCACGGTGACGTTCACGGCAGCCGAGTGGAAGCACCTGCTGCGGGGCGGGCCCTCTCCGGCCCCTCTCGGTGCCCACCACCCCCTCGGCAAGGGGCCAGATCCCGGACGTTAAGACTGAGCACCTGTTTCCCTTTATCACTCCTGAGCAAGGTCTTTGCTGACCTGCCTTCAACCGTCTCAACACCCTTACCTCTAGCCCCCCTTTTTTCCTTCCTGCTTTATTTTTCCTATAATATTATTATCGCTTCACATAATCCATATGCTATGTATTTATTTAGTAGCAGCATCTCCCAAGCTCACAGGGGAAACGATTTGGTCTGCTTTGTTCACCGTTGTATGCTGAGTGCCCAGCAGGTAATAGGTGCTCAATAAATATTCGTTTCATGGCAGGACAAATGTTGTACGAACCCACGTTTCTATTAAAAGTGAGAAATAAAGGGCGCCTGGGTGGCTCAGCTGGCTGAGCATCCGACTTTGGCTCAGGTTATGGTCTCGTGGTTCGTGAGTGTGAGCCCCATATTGGGCTCTTTGTCATCAGTGCCGAGCCCGCTTCAGACCTTCTGTCTCCCTCTCTCTCTGCCCCTAACCCATGTTGTCCCTCTCTCTCTCTCTCTCTCAAAAATAAATAAATATTTTTTTTAAATCTTAAAAAGTAGGAAACAAAAGATGTTTCTATCTGCATGACTTTGCTTGCACCTGGACAGCTTTGCTCATTCGTGTTACCTGCTTTATGACTATGGGTCTGACCCAGCAACCTTTGGAGGCCAGAAGCGGGTTACGGGGCTAGATTCTTCAATGTTGGAGAGTTATCTGTTTCTCAGGATTGGCTCAGAACTGGGCGAGAGTCTGTGTCCCACAGGAGCCACTTGCGGACGGATTGTCAACATCCCAGTGATGCACTCCTTGGCATTGATGCTACTCCAAATTTTGACAAAGCCTGGAGGGGGTTCTCAGTGCTATTACACTCATCATCCCCCTTTTCAAACAAACACTTTGGAACAGGCTGTCTTTGGCCGGGTTCTCTAGAAGTTTATCCCGAGACAAAGACATGAGATGAGGTAGTGTATATAGGAGATGATTCCAGAAATGCTATTAGGGGAATGGTATCATGAAATAGGGAACGATGTGAAGCCAATTCGGGATGTGTGATTGAGCAAGTTACATCATGGCGGCTGAAGCTTACCCAATGGTGGGTCTCTGGGAGATGCACCGAACGTGCCTGAGAGTCATCTCTCACCCGAGGGGTGCATTATCTACCTCCTTGCTATGTACCATTGGTCAAGGGCCGCTTCAAGGTCAAAGGAAATGTCTTGGTGGGGGGTTGGCAGGTGATGGCAGATGTGTGGAGGTGAGTGCTCCAGGATTGGCTGGGACATTGACAGAATCTACTAAACACTCCCTTTATGACCCTAAAATTCTTGATCTACGATCATAATGTTGTTAAAGGACAAATACGAGGAAAATAGTTACAATGAAATATGCATGTCAATATTGAAATAATACTTGAACTTGACATACCTGAGTGCACAACAAAGCAGTCAGATCCTTGCCCTTATACACAGAAACACTGAACTCAACAGCCACAAATACAGGTGGAGACCGTGTGTTTTATCGAAGACCTGAATGCCATTCATGGTGTTGACTTTCCCATGTGATTTTCTGACATGCAGATCAAGTCTTGGTATGGTTAGAACAAAGTACAGCCTGCCCTCAATGTATACAGCAGTCACGTTCTTGTCAAATTCAGTGTGTATGAAAACTGTGTGAAGGATACTTTGAGTGCAGATGTCAGATGGACTCAGGGTCTAGGTTCAGAGAGTTATTTACCAGCGCTTCATCTATATGAATGTCTACTGGACATTCAAAAGTTGAGATTCCAGGGGCGCCTAGGTGGCCCCGTTGGTTAAAGCATCTGGCTCTGGATTTCGGCAAAGTTATGATCTCACGGTTCATGAGATCGAGCCCTGTATTGGGCTCTGCACTGATAGCATGGAGCCTGCTTGGGATTCTCTCTCTCCTCTCTCTCTGCTCCTCCCCTGCTCGCTCTCTCTCTCTCTCTCTCAATAAATAAATAAACTTAAAAAAACGTTGAGATCTCAGACAATTCTTCATGGTGTGGGACTGTCTCATGCATTACAGAGCATTTGTCATCTCTAGATTCTGACCACTAAATGCCAGCATCACCTCTCAATCTTTATGACATTAACTCCACAACAGAATTTTCTGGAAAGCTCACCAGGGGCAGTTATCCCTCCCATTTGTGCACTACTGGTTTAAAGAAAGCATGGGTGGGAACCTCCCAGAGTGACTGAGATATAATTTCCTGTTAACTGAGATGAATGGGAATTTGAAATAAAAACTGAACAGAGTTAAAGGAAGGAGAGTTGGTTTTGCGGGTACCTCTGACTTTTGTGGCCAGATTCACACTCACTATGAAAGCAGAGACGAATGCTTGAAGAAGCATCAGCTTATGACCCAGAGTGTTGTACTTTTTTTTTTTTTTTTTTTTTGAGGAAGGAACTATCATTTATCACCGGGACAATACCTGCTTATTTGTTGCAGGTCATTTCTCTCAAAGAACAGTGTCTTGTGAAAGTGTCATTCTTTCTTGACCCAGCATCTAAATTCAAAGATCCTGGGCAAATGATAGAGGAGTTTGCTCATCATCGGGGTGTGTGCATCAGTGCAGAAGAATCTGGCAGGCTTTTGGGTGTGTTCTGTATTTACTAATCCTTCAGCAGTGATAGTGTGGGAAGGGCTAGTGAGCACAGCCATGCCGGGCAAATCCTGGGGGTTGGGTGGGCAGGAGGTGCGGAGCCAAAATGGAGAATCCAGTGCAGTGTGGATTCGCTATGCCTCATTGGTTCAATGAACCTTGTCCTCTAGGGTAAGACAAAGAAGAGGCTTGAGGCAGCCTTGCACGAAAGACCGTATTAGCTAAGGCAGAAGGGAGATTGGCTATTGGCATTGGTCTGGACACACACGTATCTAATTTAAATTTTATCATAGTACAACAGTTAGGAGGGCTGGCTATGGAGTCAGACTTGCTGAGGTTTGACACCCAAGGTCCATTGTCTACAAGCTCTGGGTCTTGTATACTTCATCTCTACACCTCAGTTTCCCCAGCTCAAAAATGCAGATAATGTTAAATTTTGGACTTTGTAGGCATTAGATAAGGTCATCTACATCAAAGCTTAGCACAGTGCCTAGCATACTGTAAGAATAGGTAAAGTGTTGGTATTCTTATTAAAATCAGGACAGAAATCTCAACTTTTGGAGACCATGAAATGTCACTTGTTGGTATGCTAAGGAGAAAACAAATTGTACTTACTACAAGCTTGGTGAATTCGGGGACACTATCTTTTCTACTTCTAGGACCCCTACCCCTTTCATAGGGGCCAGCACTGTGCTTGATGCAGAGTAAAATCTCAAGAAATGTTCATGGACTTCAGTTGGCAAAGATAGAAAATTCAGGGCAGAAAGCACACAGGATGCTGACCAGATAACCACACTCCATCAATTCTAGCCTATGTAAATCAGGACATAATAGGAGATGATATTAGGGATCATTAGGGATTAGGCAGATTAGGGATAAAATGAAGTATCATCAGAGTAAATAATTTCATTATTATTGTATTGTGTTTACAGTATACACACACACACACACACACACACACACACATATATATACACACACACACAAACATCTATTTACAAAATATATCATTCTCCCCTCACTTTGAAATCTTGGTTTTTCACTGAGATGCTTCCATGTTAGAGAGAAACTCAATAAGGGCTCTGACATGAGCATCGCTATCCCCCTGAACTTAAAAGTCTACTGAATTTGCACCCCTTTCTGGTATCAAAGTCAATGGAGGAGGTGAGTGGCCACCATATTTATGAATCTTTTCCTTAGTCCCAGAACCTGCGACCCTTTATAACAACGTCTTAAGGATAAGTTTTCCCCCGTGATGTTTGTCGAGAGACTTGCCAATAAGTGTGACAGAGCTGACCCAGGCCTGAATCCTGGCTTTGCCATCGACCGGAAGTGTGACCATGGACTTACCACTTACCATTATTAGCATGTCACCACTATCAGGTGATACCCCCACTGCCTCCCCCACCGGGGGCTTTCAGTCCCATTCCCGGGGGGCTTTCTTTCTGTCTCTCAAATCTATCAGGCACATGGCTCGGAGCCATTGTGCTTGTTGGCTCTCCGGCTCAGACCTTTACCACATAGGGCAAAGAAAGACTATCATAATCGCATGCCCACACGGTTCTGTCCTTTTTTGCCAAATTAGCCTTGATGTGAAGCCACCATTGCTGGACAGTGTGCTTTATGAAAGCACTTTAATTTTCAGAGGTTTCGGACTTCAGAATTATTGCCAAGGGATTGTGGCCCTGTATTATTTCCCCTACTTTGTGGATAAGAAACTGAGGCACAGAGGGGTTAAGTAGCTGGCCAGTCACACAGTGAGAGAGAGCCAGGTAGGGACCCCCATTCGTGGGACTCCAGCCACCGCGGGCGCCTCCTTATGAATGAAGGTCCCTGATGCCGAGTTTCTTTATTTACAGAGCGGAATTGTAACTCCCGCTTCCTGAAAGACTTGGGGAGATCAAATGAAATAACACATACGAAACACCTGGTACAATGGGCCTTCAGTAAATGGTGCTTCTGGACATTGGCTACAAGAGCATCCGGCCGGGAAACCTTAGAGAGGGAATATTCTTAGCCAGACGCGAGCATGCGCGGTGGAAAGATCAGTTAGCGTAGCTCTTAGACGCACGTTCACAACAGATATTTGGTTTTTGGTTTTAAAGTAAGAAAATAACACTCAAAGTAGGGATCTCACAAGGAAAGGAAGGAGGATTTTGTTGCCTGGATGATCTGCCTGCTGAGTGACGTTTTATTTCCACTTCATCAGGTGGCAAAGGACCATTTAAAAAATGGAGGAACGGTTTCTACAGTTTATTTCTCCAAGTAAGTCTCGGCTACCATTTTATTTTGTGCACAGACTGGTGGATTTTCCCACGAAAGAGTTGGGAATGAAAAAAAGAAGACGACGATGACGAAGAGAAGCTTTTCCTACTGGGTTTCAGTTGCTATGGTTTTGTTCCAGTTCCCTCAGGTTCAGTGGCTGCATGGAAACAATCCTCAGTTCATTTTGCCTTTTCTCCCCTCCCCTCCCCTCCCCTCCCCTCCCCTCTCCTTTAATCTCCTCTTTTCCCCTCCCCTCCCCTCTCCTTCTTTCCCTCCTTCCTCTCCTCTCTCCTCTCCTCTCCTCCCCTCCCCTCCCCTTCCTTCCCTCCTCTCCTCTCCTCTCCTCTCCTCTCCTCTCCTCTCCCCTCCCCTCCCCTCCCCTTCCTTCCCTCCTCTCCTCTCCTCTCCTCTCCTCTCCTCTCCCCTCCCCTCCCCTCCTCTCCTCTCCCCTCCTCTCCTCTCCTCTCCCCTCCCCTCCTCTCCCTTCCCCTTCCCTTCCCTTCCCTTCCTTCCTCTCCTCTTTTCTTTTCTTTTCTTTTCTTTTCTTTTCTTTTCTTTTCTCTCATTCTTTCTTTCCTTTTGCATAAAAAGAAGAAAACTGTCTGGCAAATTAAAAGAGTGTTAAGTGGCAAATGAGACACCTTGCCTTTTGTCTGCTACCAATAAATAGTCGGTGTGCCCCGGGTGCATTCTCACCCTGGAGAGAGATGCGAGTTTGTGGCTGGTAAACGTGAACATGAAACAAACCCGCCTACCTCTGATTCTCTCCGGGAATGGTTTTCCACTTTGGAAAATCCACCCTGGGTGTAGAGGAGAATGAATATTTTGTTTTCACAGAAGGATCTTCTTCTGGTCTCTGTATTCTGCGCTGGTGGCCTATGTCCTGATAGCTTCCATTTGTATGCAATTGCTCACTCTAAGAATAAACAGAGTCGGGAGGTCCCCATGTGGGGTCGCCCCGGAAGAGCCCCGGGAGACGCGGGGAGCACTTGTCTGATAGCTCGGAGAGCTGGGGACCTCATGGTTTGCACGGCTAGGCGTTCGGAGACATCAGCGCCTCAACGGGGGGGAAGCAGAAGAAACCATTTCGCCATAAATCCAGAGGTCTATTTTCACTCCTCTTACTCTTAAGGTGGATCGTTCTCTTTCCATGGGTATGTAATTGTTTTCCAAACACAAACAACTTCCCGAAAATTTTGCACCAGGAGATAAAAATTTTATCATTTGCCTTCAGCAGCTTAGAAATTAATTGGGGGTTATTTTAAATGGAATTGAGGAACTACCTTTGAAATCTAGTTTTCTTCTAGTTATAAATAAACCCTGGCTTTAAGATGATAGCAATAACTAATCATTGAATACATTAATTAGAATGTTAAAACTAGAAATGAACATTATTTATTATGGGATACACATATTCACATTTATTATTAGGAACATGTTCTGGGTACCGAACGTTATCCTATGGAATAATGATTATTGAAAAGTACCCGTATAATCCGAGCTGGTCTCTGAAACAAAGAAAAATTAAATTCATGCAAACAGGTGAAAAACGTTAAACTGAATTCATTAGTATAAATTCAGAAGAACGGCTTTTGCTTTTGGGGGGATTAAAATAACTAGGTCAATAGAGGTAAAGGCACACTTTTAGGTGCCCTTCAGGAAGGAAAACACACCAAAGAAAATCTTTGGCTTATAGTTTCTTCTTTTCCACTAATTTTCATTCATTAATTATAATGACGGTACTTAAACAGTAATAATAATTATTATTATTTCTGTTTTCTGGAAAGAATGTTGCTAATGCTAAGACTATTGATACATACAGGATAACAAGAAGCTGAATAAGAAAAAGTTCACCCCATCACCTAAGTATTCCCAAATATCAGAATGGGGTAGATCAACGAGTTGTGTCCCTTTTGAATTCATGGGTCCCGCTGAGTGTATGAAGGAAACTGGGCGTTCTGTCTCCCCAAACGGACATGCGTGAGAAATTTCAAGTTTAACTTCAAGGGGTTGACCTTCCTCCCTGGCCAGCCTACCCAGGACCTTCAGTGGGTTAACGATTCCTTCTGTAGTAAAAGTCCTAGAAGGTGGACGTGCTGGCTACATACTCTGTGGGATCCTGTGCAAACTGCACATCAGAGGCCTCTTGTTCAAATGTCACTGAGCATTTCAAGATGGTGATGGCAGAGCACAAAACCATGTGTGGGATCCTTCCGAGCACGGGGCTGTGTGTAACTGCACAGATTGGTGTGTCCATCCAGACTTTCAAGTGTAGGGTGCTGGTTATGATTTCAGGCTCTGTTGTGGGACAGACTGAGTGCAAATTGTGGCTCCCCTTGAGGTTTCTTGAAGAAGTTCTAGTTGATGCCTACCTCAGGATTATTGTGAAGGATAAATAAATTAGTGTAAAATCCCTAGAATAGTAAGGACATAGGATGAGTTGTTGTTACTCCTTTCTTTAATTTTTTTTTAATGTTTATTTATTTTTGAGAAAGAGAGAGCATAGAGCACGAGCAGGGGAGGGGCAGAGAGAGAGAGAGAGGGAGGCACAGAATCCAAAGCAGGCTGCAGGCTCTGAGCTGTCAGCACAGAGCCCAAGGTGGGGCTCGAACCCGGCAATGGCGAGATCGTGACCCGAGCCGAAGTCGGACGCTTAACCAACTGAGCCACCCAGGTGCCCTTGTTGTTACTCTTTTCAAAAAAATGTTGCCAACTGTAACTTACAGCATGTCACTTCCTGGGTTCGGATCTCTCGATGAATGGCCCATAGCACGTGAAGCATCCCGTGAGACTTACTGCTCCTGCCTCCCCAATTTCTTCTCTCAAAACTTCTGCCTTTGCTCAACATACTCAAGCCATCCTTGGTTTCCACTAGTTCATTACACATGCCAAGTCCTTTGTCATCTCAGGGTCTTTGCACAGACTCCCTGCCCGTGATGTTCTCCCCACCCCCAGCCGATCTCTGTCTTTGCCTACACCCCCATGTCGGCTCAATGTCACCTCCTCAGAAAGGCCTCTCTTCTCCGTGTTCACCCTTTTTTCTTTTTGTTTCCTCAACAGCTTTATTGAGATATGATTTACATGCCATGAAGTTTCATAGCGTGAAATTCATGTACTGTTGGGAGACAGGGCTTCACCCCTGTATTAATCTCCATCAGTAACTTAATTACACCCCCAGGTACCACAAAGTACTTGCAGAGCAACACAGCTTCGGGGCAGATCTTCAAGGCTCTTTCCGACCTGATTCACCGACCATAAGCCCCTCTGTTACTGACATTCACAGAGCATCATTGAGAGAGAGAGAGAAAGAGGGAGGGAGCAGGCAGGGGAGGGGCAGCGGGAGAGAGAGACTCTTACGTAGGTTCCACATCCAGCGAAGAGCCAGATGTGGGGCTCGATCTCATGACCCTGGGATCATAACCTGAACTGAAATCAGGAGTCAGCCACTCAACTGACTGAGCCACCTGGGCGCCCTTATCCAGATCATCATTTTCCAGGGATGGCAAGATGGTAGTTTATTTCTAGTTTCTTTTCTATTTTGATTTTCTTTGTTTTTTATTTCTTCATAAAAAAACGCCTATTCCTTTAATTTTTCTAAGCGATACAAACGCTTTATTGAGAAGAAGGAACTTGTGGAAATCTTTTCATGGTGGTAAGTAGAGAAATCAGGCAAACATACAACATGGGGGGGTCACTTCCTGGATGTGGTATAGACCGCTGTCCACGCGGTAGTAGCCAAGGGATTTGTGTGGCCCACCAATTATCCCATCAGCTTTGACACTGATGTCTGAAATCTCCACCTTATTTCTTAGAATGAACGCGTCAAAAATCTCTGATGCAATGCATATGGGAAGCTGAGTGATCGTTGGTCTTTATCAACTTGGTATAAATTAATTTGTAAGACCATTTCCACTTTGTGGGAACTTGTAAGCACAGGACCCAGGCTAGCTAGTTTTTATTGAAAAAGGCATGGTGTTGGAAGTTTGGACTTCAGAAACACATCCCTCTAGGGATCAACAACCGGCCCCAACCACACTCCCGACAAAATATAAAGCCTCGTACTTGGATTATGTTTGTCTGTGTTGTTTCACGTGCGTGAACTCCTATCGTTTTAGATTCAGAGCCCAGATTGCAAAGGAGTCAGGGAATGATAACCTTAGAAGAGAACATTTAAAGAAAACAATAATCATTACCTTTTGTCGTGCACCTCGTATGTGTCAGGCACGGATAATATTTTGTACACATTAACCGTCTTAATGCCTCACGATACATTTATGAGGTTGCTCGTAGTACAGACTAGGAGATGAAGGCATAGGGTGATTAGGAAAGTCTGCAAAAGTCCCAAGACCAATAGGGAAGAATTTGAACTCAAATCTGTTGGACCCCAGTTTTCATTTTCCTCCCTGAGGCCAGTAGGGATGCCTCTCTCTGAGGTCTCCTTTTGGTTCAAGTTCCAGAAAATGCTTTGCTTTTAAAGGGACCACCTGATTGGATCAGGCCACCTGAGACCCATAATCTCTGTGGTGTAAGGTCAACTAAGTTGAGGTAGGCATTACATCTGCAAAATCCCTTTGCTGCAGGACCCGAACCGATGTAAAATGGGGCTCTTAGGAGGCCGTCTTTAGAATTTTGCCTACCACATAGTCTTTCAAATTTTTGGATGGATGATAATTGAATTGTTTTTTAAAAATTTATTTATTTTGAGAGAGAGAAAGAGGGGGCAGGGGGAGGGGCAGAGAGAAAGGGATTGAGAGAGAGAGAGAGAGAGAGAGAGAGAATCCCAAGCGGGCTCCATGCTTCCAACATGGAGCCTGATGCTGGGCTCGAACTCACACTGTGACATCACGACCTCAGCTGAAATCAAGAGCCGATGCTTAACTGACTGAGCCACCCAGGCAACCCAATAATTGAATTAATTTTTATGTGACCTAAAATGATACTTCTTTTGACAGAGAATCAATTAATACTTGTAAACACTGAGACTAACATACTGGAATTAAGTATCATTAGAATCCTATTTGCCAAAAAAAATCTCTTCGTTTCCCTCGTGTTATTTTCCATTGCGGACCCTTTGGGTTATAGATACTATGTTGTTTCGTCACACATTTTTTTTGAAGTTTGCAATTTATTTGGAGTTCAAAGGAAATGTCACTTCCCACCTGCCCAATTTTTAATAATGCAAAATATTCTCTAACTGATTCTGGATAAAAACACAGTTGACAGAAAAAAAATCTTTTCCCTCAGTAAGGGAAAACAGTGAATTAATGAGCATTTAGTTTAATTTTTTTAAAAAACCGAGTATTGGCAGATCAGAAGTCGACAAAAATTATTCTGGTCCAATTTGTGGATCAAATGCAAATAGCCCCTTCTTTGCTTCTTTCTAATGGATTGCAGTTGAAATGTTACATTTTCATTTTAGACTGACAAAAAAAAAAAATAAATAAAACACCCAGCAATATTCTGAGGCCAAAACTTATGACTGGAACCTCTAAGTAAGTCATTTTATAACAGCTTTGTTCCCTGGATGCTGGCTTATCAAATATGCCCAAGATCTTATTGGAATGAACTATTCTAATGAAAAAGATTTGATGAGTAGACATTGCTCTAAGCAACGATGGTTTCCCAGTCTCTCCTCTGGTTTCATGTGGGAAAAAACCTGAAGCTTCAAGGTGACCACAGTAGATGATACTGTTCAGAGAAATCCTGGGTTTCCCAGGTGAAATATTGGCAGAGTAGACAAAAGTGTGTTTCATTTTTGTGCAGAGCAGTTTATAGCTTCCATGCACTATAAAAGCCCTCGGTATCGATCACTCATTCATTTATATGACAAGTATATTTACTTCTTGCCTGTAAGGTACCACTGTCCTAGGCCCAGCAGAAGCAGTAGAGAATGAAACAAAATACAAATTCCTGACTTGATGGAAGCCACGTAAGAAAGGCTTTGGCCACGTGCCCTAGGGGAATGTGCTGTCTTAAACGTATCAGGTAGGATGCATTGTCACTATCAAATCTGTAGTCAGGTTGATAGGCTCCAGGGGGACATGTATTTGGAGTTCGAATCCTTGAAGCGTCTCAAGCCTGACGTTGACGGCCAAACATAACAAAAACCCCACGAGGCCACGGAGGCAGAGCATTTTAAGAGACTTCACCACCTTGGAGATCCCACCCCGTCTCAGATTTCAGCTGCTTCCTCCACATTGGTTTTCTTCCCTCAAAATGGTACAGGGGAGTTGTGCTGAGGGGAGGGAGGGCGTTGATGTCCTCGACTGAGAACCACTTCCTGCCTAAAATGAAACCGATTGTGGGAGGCTGGATAATGACCCCTAAAATGTCCACCTCCTAATCCCCGGAGCCTGTGAATACCTTCCTGTACATGGTAGGAGACACTTTGGGAGCAAATGAAGGATCCTGAGATGGGGGAGATTTAATTTGGATGATCCAGGTGGGTCCGGTGAAGTCACAAGGGTTCTTGTAAGAGGGAAACAGGAAGGGTAGAACCATTAATAGGAGAGCTGAGGACTGATGACATTGGAGTGATCTGAGGCACCGTCTGTGAGGCAGGCAATGCAGGCGGCCTCTGGAAGCTGAAAAGGCAAGGAAACAGATTCTCCCCCGGGGCCTCCAGAAGGAAGCAGCCTCGGAGACACCTTGATTTTATCCCAGCGAGACTGATTGGGACCTCAGACCTCCAGAGCTATAAGATGATGCATCTGTGTCGTTTGAAGCCAGGGAAGTTTGTGGTAATTTGGTACAACAGCATTAGAAATGGACACCTCGTTGAAGATGCCTTAAAACTGTGTGTCTGGTTACTTAATAATAAGTTCGGAGAATAGTTAAATATAGCCCGGTTCAGACTTCAGCTGGGAAAGCCACACTAGCAATGGGGAGGCGTAGACACATTTCTTATAAGAAGAGTTGCTCAGGGGTACCTGGATGGCTCTGTTGGTTAAGCATCCAACTTTGGCTCGGGTCGTGATCTCTCGGTTCCTGGGTTCGGGCCCCGCGTCAGGCTCTGTGCTGACGGCTCAGAGCCCGGAGCTGCTCCGGATTCTGTGTCTCCCTCTCTCTCTGCCCCTCCCTCGCTCACGCTCTGTCTCTCAAAAATGAATAAATGTTTAAAAAAAAAAAAAAGAAGAAGAAGACTTGCTCAGACCTCAAAGATGAGCCAAGCTATTCTCAGGCACTGTTCTTAATGCTTGGCAGATACATTATTAACTAATTTCATCCTCAAAAGAACTCTTTTAAGGTAGGACTATTATTATGCAATGTGACCAACGAGGAAAGCTAGGCACAGTTTCCCAGTCGGCGGCAGAGGGGGTATTCGAACCGAAGCAGCGTGGCCTCTGAGCCCATCTTCCTCTGTGCCTGCTGCCTTGGGATCACACTGAGACACGCTGTCCAGTCGGGCTTTGCAGAGGGATTGCATCTTTGAGCAAAGCCAGAAGTCACTTAGAATAAAGGATAGTGAGGCAGACCAGGTCATTTGCTGAGTTAAACTGCTTTTGATCTATGATGAAGTGTAATTATAATGATTATAATCTCGTTATCTCGCTATCCTTGTGGGGCTCATCAGGCAGCTCCCAAAGAAATTTTGCAAAAATCTTTGCAGTCACGGCAACCATGTTGGAATAAATGTTTCATCCTCCTCGAGGACCGCTCTGAAGGAAAAACGTCTATTTACGACGGACACCTTAAGCACATCCTTTTCTAAGAGAAACATTTGGGAAAATGAGGCAGTCTTTACACGAAACAAAAACCAAATACCGAGGAGGTCTTTGTTTTTTGTTTTTTTCTTTTACAGTTTTTAGGATTCCATCTTGGCAATTTCCTGGCAGGTTCCCCTCTGTGATTCATCTGCTTTCTGCTGTCTGCGTGGGTCCTAAGCACATGCTTCCCCAAAGGTCTGGAACTGGAAAAAGGTAGTCACAGTATGGTCTTTGGACACCGTGTAGGGAAGGGGAGGTGCACTGGGGGAAAAGTCCACAAACGCTCCCACAAGATCAAGGTTTACACATCCCTGGAGAGTCTGAAATACACCCGGAGATCCCACCCCGTCTCAGATTTCAGCTGCTTCCTCCACTTTGGTTTTCTTCCCTCAAAATGGTACAGGGGAGTTGTGCTGAGGGGAGGGAGGGCGTTGATGTCCTCGACTGAGAACCACTTCCTGCCCCAAATGAAACCGACTGTGGGAGGCTGGCTAATGAGTGACCTACTTGGTTGCAAGGTTGTTCCATTTTAGCCAAAGAGGGACGCTTCCCTGCCTCCCCCTGCCTTCTGGTGGAAGAAGCCAAGGGACCAAATTCTACGCAAGAACCCAGCCAGGAAGTGGCCATCGGCGAGGTGGGGAACCAGCCTGGCCGGCTGGGCTCTTGGTCAAGGATTAGGAGGATTCTCAGCTTCCTTCCACCAGCCCTGGAGGAGTTTTCCACGCAAAGCTTCACGACCACAATGAGATATTTACTGTCTTTATCGGAGAGATCAAACCCACACACAGATGTCACATTTCTCAAATTCCATCAGTAGATCAGACAAGCCGTCTCTGGAAAGAGGACATTCCAGCCGGCAAGTTCAGAGCGCGCCGGCTCCGAGGGCCGATCCCTTCCTATTTTCTGTCGTGCACCCTGAGCCTTTGTTGTCTCTGCAATGCTGATAAATCAATCCATCAAAAAATTTCCTCAGTGAAACTCAATCAAGAAAGGTCATGTCAGCGGGAGAGGAACAGATTAAATTAGCATCAAATTAGACATGGAAAGTGAGTTCTGTCAAAATCATCGCAGCGCTCAGCACAATTAGAATATGTTAATTATGCATTTCATTAAGGTGGATGTGAGATGAAATGTCACTGGGGTAGGCATCCGAAAAAGGGAAGATTGCCAGGCACAACTTTCTCTAGACAATGTGTGACACCTTCATTAACATCAAGAATCACAAGTCTGCCTTGACTTTTTCTGTAAGGGATTAAACCATTAACTGTTTGCTGGCCCCTCTCATCGGTGCGGGGGTCCCGTCCTCGGAGGGGGCCGGGCCCTCCTGAGTGACTGGCTTCCTCTGCCACCGCCATGGCCCCAGGGGCTGCTGGGAGTGCCCGGTGGGCAATGGAGAGGGTGGCGGTTTTTAATGAACTGCCTGGAAGCTTCGCGGGGATCACTCCACTGCCTTAGGGGTGGCACGAGCTGAGAAATGAGGGGTGAGGATTACAGGGGGAGGGGAGGAGGGGCGGGGGGGAGGCTCTCGGCTTCATTTTTGGGGATGAAAGATATAATCAGCGTAATGGGGGGCGGGCAGGGGGGATCAGATTTACAAACTTACACCCGGCAAACTCTAATTTGGGGAATTATTTTGTAGATCACTCTCTGACTCATGGTAACCAGGAGGCACTTTCCTGGAGTGAAGCAGTTCCTTGCCAGGCAGCTTTATGAGATACTTGTTAGATGCTTATGGCGGTAGGAGATTTAATTCACGCTGCCCCCTTCTGTGATTTCTCACCACATACCCTTCCTAAGGCTTCCTCCGCTGGGGGAGAGAAGGGACCCGTCCTCTGTGTGGATTGGTCCCCTGACGCTTGTCCACTCAGCCCCCTTTTCCAGGGGTCCGGAGGCAATGGGACATCCGTGGGAGTTTCCGGTCACCTCCCTGCGGAATGTTCTCTAACCCCTCACCCATGCCGTCCCTCGCCTTTCACCTGCCCACCCCTGCTCCCGCCTCCTTAACACGCACAGAAACACTCATCTGCATGGCTCCGTCTGCTTCTTCCTCGAGTCTCACGGGAAACATGGCTTCTTCTAGGATGTTGCCCCTGACTATTCACCTCGGATCTGCGTTCGAGGCCCTGTTTGTTCTCCTGGGACCCTTGCTTGAATTCACCAGAATCAGCTTCTGTTGCTTGCATGAGAAAACTCAAACTGTCCTCCTTATGGGGCGTGGCATTCGCTACTGCAACTATCCATTCACCTGCTAGATGGTAAGTTCTCTCTCTCTCTCTCTCTATTTTATTTTTATTTTTAAAATATATTTACTATTGTTATTTTTGAATACTTATTTATTTCTGAGAGACAGGGAGAGACAGAGAGAGAGGGGGGGGGGGGAGAGAGAGAGAGACAGAGACAGAGAGAGGGAGAGAGAGAGAGAGAGAGAGAGGCAGAGAAGGAGACAGAGGATTTGAAGCCGGCTCTGCCCTGACAGCAGAGAACCCGATGCGGGGCTCAAACTCATGAACTGTGAGTTCATGACCCGAGTTGGACACTTAACTGACTGAGCCACCCAGGCGCCCCTTTCTCTCTATATTTTAATTTTTTTTAATTTTTATTTTTTAATGTTTATTATTATTATTATTTTTGTGAGAGAGAGAGAGACAGAGTGTGAGTGGGGGTGGGACAGAGACAGAAGGAGACAGAATCCAAAGGAAGCTCCAGGCTCTGAGCTGTCAGCACAGAGCCTGACACGGGGCTCGAACCCATGAACCCTGAGATCATGACCTGAGCCGAAGTCGGACCCTTAGCTGACTGAGCCACCCAGGTGCCCCTTTCTCTCTGTGTTTTAAATCTCTCTTTCTTGGTAAATACAAAGCATTCATCAAATATATCTTTTAAAAAAAAGAATGTGCAGGTTATGGAATTTACCATGACCTAAGTACTCTTTTTTTAGGGGGTGGGAGAGAAAGCAAAGGTTACAGGCTTTATTTCCAGCCTTTCTCAATAGGGTTGCACATTGTCATGGTAAATTACTACACACACATCAATATATACCCATTTCTAACATAGCCAGTTGGAATCCATTTTCTCTAACGCTTAGCGTTAAATACAGTGCATGGCACATCGCGGCTGCCATTTTTCTTGCTCAGACCCCAAGGACATCATTCTGTGAATTTGCCTGATTTTCTTTTTTTTCTCCTCTTTGTCCCCTCCCCCCACTTCTTTTCTTTGCCATTCCCTTACTCTCTATAATAAAACCAATGATCAACTCCTGGTTTCTGAGCAAACTTGTAAGGCAATCGCTTTTAAATCCCAATTCTTTTGGGGATTTGCACAGTGGAAAATAACCTCAGTGTCAACCACAACAGCCAGACGCACAGAACGACCCACTGAGTGATAGGATGGCTTCGGGTGAGGCTATTTTTTTTTTTCCTCTAGGTAACAGGAGAACAACCTTCCTCCTTGCACGCATTAATTGGGAGAATACAGGCAAAATGCAAAGGCTCGTGCGTAGCACATAAGTCCCTGATAAACGACAGTGATGATGAGTGGGAAGATGAGGACGATAAGAATCGTGAGCTGGGAGCCAGCCTAGAGTCCTGTCCCGAAACCACTGCATCAGCACAAATATCTCCGTTTAGGGGAAGAAAAGACAGCGTCGGCTACCGTGACCCTTGTACATTTTGCGTGAGAACAAGGAAACACGCAGGGGGTTGGGACCCTCGGGCAGAAACCCTCCAGAGCTGCGAGGTTCTGGAGTGAAACTTTGCCCTGTGCCCCAGGCCCCGGGGGAAGGCCAAGGAAACTGACAAGGGAAGTGGAGAGCCTTGCTCAAGCCCAGGACTGGCTCCTAACGTCCCTCTCTCCGAGCGGCCCCATTTTCTGAGTTTCATTTAATGTTTAGGATCACCTGGGGCCCAGCCTGTTAGAAAGGGGAGGACGGTGGAAACTACTCAAGGGCTGCCTGTGATTGGATGACTCCGACTGCCTCACCTCGTGGCAAGAGCGGGAGTGCGAGAGGAGGAGGGAGAGGCTCGCCCGCCCGGGTACAAAGCTTCCTCCCAGCCTGCCGAGCCTTCCAGCTTCCTTGTCAGCGCTGCCATTGATATTGAAATCAAGGGGTTGGCACAGAGCTCGTGGCGCCCTGGCAGAGTGCCAGCCTGGCTCTAATGAGCCTCACCTGGGCTAATTACATTTTGTACAAACCCCGCCGCTGGAGAGTCGTCCGGAAAGATGGCAACCGGGATTTCTCAGCTCTGAGATTTCTTCCTGTCCGCCGGCACTTGGAGCTGCAGAGGGCCGGGAAGTGACCCGAGGGACCCTGGCTACTTCCTTGTGGGGCCACGTGGCAGCTACTTATTTGTTCCCGAACGTAAAAGTAAGCTGTCAAGCCAGAGGTGGTCCTCAGCCGGGCGACTCCAGAGAGGGGCCCGCCTGCCATCGTGTTATAAATACGGGACCTTAGGCCTCACCGCAGACTCACGGAATCAGAATCTGCGCTTTTGACAAGATCCCCAGGTGATGGGCGCGTACAGTCAAGCGTGAGAAACCCCAATCTAGACCTTCCGCCTGGGGGGAGAATAGGGCCCAGCGAAACTGGGCCATCCCCAATAGTACCGAACATACAGGAGGACATCTAGAGGCCTTGGTTCAGAAGGGGGGGGGGTTTCTCCGCTCTTCCATTTGTCATTGTATGATTTGGGCCGGGGAGTCAACCTCTTTGGACCTCAGTTTCCTTGTCTGCAAAAGGGGCATAAGTTTATTTTCCATGACATAGATGATCGTGAGGATTACAGGCTAGAATATTTATGGGCTTCGTAGTGGGGTAGTTGAGACACAGCAAGGACTAAAGATATTCCTTGTCATTGTTGTTGTTGTCGATGTTATGAAGGAATCGCTGGCCCCCAGGGAAAACTCAAATTCTCACTCGGTCCTTTACCGGCTATCACATCTGTAAAATGGAATAACAGTATCCATCGCTTACGGTTTGCGTGAGCGTTAAAAGAGATACCAGAGGGGCCCCTGGGTGGCTTAGCTGGTCGAGCCTCCGACCGTTGGCTTCTGCTCAGGTCACGATCTCACGGAGCCCTGCATTGGCTCCGTGCTGATGGTGCACAGCCTACTTGGGATTCTCTCTCTCTCCCTCCCTCTCTGTCCCTTCGCTACTCCCTCTCTCTCTGAAAATAAATAAATAAACCTAAAAAAAGGAGATATTAGAGTATACCTGACCAGTACCCCTTGAAGCTGCCAAGGTCAGCAAATAGAGAAAAAGTCTGAGAAGCTGTCAGAGCCAAGAGGAACCAAAGCAGACGTGATGAACTAAACGTGAGGGGGTATCCTGGATGGGAACCTGGGGCCGGCAAAACTAAGGAAATGTGAATCAAGTACGGATGCTAGTTAATAACAATGTGCCAATATTGACTCATTAGTTGTGACAAATGTACCATACTCACGTAAGATGTTAGGAATAGGGGACGCTGGGCTCAGGGCACATGGGAAGTCACGCTATTTGTTTCTCTGGATTTTTTTCTCTGATTCTAAAACTGTCCTGAAAAGTCAAGTATATTTAAAAATGAACGAGATAGTAGGTGAAAAGCCTTAGCCGAGGTCACCAACTTGCCCCCCTTCACCAAGGACTGTCCCAGTGTTGGGGCTGGAAGTCCCAGGAAGCTGCTCCGTCGTGGGCAGACCGGGACAGCTGGTCACCGTTCCCTGAGCGCAGAGCCTGGCACAGCTCGGGACCCCGGTCATTGTTACCCCTCACACACTTGTTGCCTGGCGGTCAGCTCAGCCGGTGCTCCGGAAGGCTGGTAACTGGCGGTGAGAGAGGACTACCCGGGAAGTTCTGATTTCCTATCTCCCTCTTGAGAGGGGAGCAAACCAGGCTGGGGAATTCACTCACTGACCCGACAAATAGTGACACTATGTGTCAGAGACTGTGCCCTGCCCTGGGTTCGGAGGGGCTGGAGACACACGGGTGCATAAGGCCCCGACGGGAGGGCCTGTAGTCTCACAGCAGACCTAAAACTTGCACAACAACAACACAAGCATCGCAACAAACAAGCCGGCCGAGCAGGTATGATCACCCTGAATTTCTTCCGACCAGGAAATGAAGGTTCGGAGAGGCCAGACGGCTTGCCCAAGCTGATACAGAGTCAGGACCTACCCCACACCTGTCCATGTCCCGAGTGCTGTGTTTTTGCCATTACCCCACAGCTGCCTCCCAGGGTCTGCAGGACAGGGGAGAGAGATCCGGGCAGTGGGGGTGGGGTGGGCAGGAGGCACGGCTGTTGTACCACGCGGGCTTCAGAAGGACTAGCGACCTCAACCTGGGAGAAATCAAAGAGGACTTTCTGGAAGAGATGGGCTCTAAGTGAGGGCTTGAAGGCTACAGGGAGATCCTGCCCAGGAGCCCACCAACTTAATTTCTCTCGTGCGTTTCTCGTGAGTTCTTTCATCTTCAAGAACCGGGGGATCTGGGGACGATGATGATGTGTGGTCCATTGCACATGGTGGGATAACACTGGGGGAAAATTGCCTTGAGTTTTGCTAGCATTTCTGTGTTGGCTGCTCTTCCCTCCACTAGGCATCGGTCCTGGTGACCACACCAAAAATGTAAGGACAGGAATCTGAGTTTAGTAAAGGTTGGTTTTGCCAACCCATGATTCCTGAGGCAACTCGGGGACAGGACCAGACACAGTTACAGAGCAAGTCTCCCTGCTGGACGTGACGAGCTAAACTTGTGGGCGGGGGACAGAGGGCAGCTGGAGGTGAACTAGGGAGTCCCATGAGGCCAGGTGTGCCTGATAGGAAGCTTAACAGATTTGAGGGGACTCAGGAGTAGTGACAATCTGGACTCCTTCCCCAGTTGCACCTACGAAAGCCACAAGTCCCCCCAGATGCCCTGGGCTCCCATGCACTGGGGAGGAAAGGCAGCAGAATGGCTCAGAGAGGTGGGTGTCCAGGCAGCTGGGGCGGGGGGGGGGTCCCTCTAGGGCCGGGTTCATGGGCATCTAACCTAGGAAGTGACACAGGGCTCTGCGTTTGGTTGAACGCCCTGCTGTTGCCATCTGGAAATTCCTAATTAGTTTTGGAGAAGGAACCCCCCCCACCCCATTTTCATTTTGCACTTGGCCGTGCACATGTACAGCTGGTTGTGGCTGCCTGACAGGGTGCCCGTGTGCTTCAGAGGGAGAATGCCACGGCCACCTCATGAGGCTGAGGGGGAGTAAATGTACTGAAGCCTCACAGAGCTCAAAGTGGCTCAGGAACTGCCCAGTGGCGGTTGTGGGCTTAGAGGACCAGGACATCTGAGAGGACATCCTTCTCACATCCGTGAGACCTTGCCACCACCTGCTACTAGATGCCCCTTCTGCGAGGGACCCACCTGCCCCAGCCTGCACGTCCCCACCACCCATTTTAGTCGTATCCCTTGGGAAAGGAGAGGAGACGTGAACCGGCTGGGAATATGTTTCAGCCACCTGAACACGGACTTGCAATCCACATTTAGTTCAGGTGAAGAATGTAGGC
Organism: Prionailurus viverrinus; assembly: GCF_022837055.1. NCBI lineage: Eukaryota > Metazoa > Chordata > Mammalia > Carnivora > Felidae > Prionailurus > Prionailurus viverrinus. The sequence continues at coordinate 9,009,041 of NC_062563.1, forward strand.
GGAGGTTGTATTTCCTCCCCACCCGGGCTTGGGAGCTTTGTCCCTATTACAGCTACAGCTTGGCTTCTTTTTGGGTGACTAAGCTGGGCTTCGATCCGATTCCTGCCCTCTGTTCTCACTGTCAGTGACGCAGAGGGCAAGACTCTGGAATCCAGTCCCGTCAGCGCGTGCGTTGGCCAACTCGTCCCCACTTGGCTCCAACAGCTTCATCGGTGCCTCTGATTTCTGGCAGTGCTCGCCTGGCTCTGCCCGCGGGTTGCAGTGGGCTGACGGAGCCCTGACCTCATGCGACCCTCGTGAAAACCTGCGGGTCAAGGCCTGCGGAGAATCTCGCCCTCAGCAAACTGGCACGTAGAGCTGGGTGGTTCTCTTTCGGGGGGGCTGCTCTGTGCACTGCAGGACCTTAGGCAGAAGCCCTGGCCTCTATCCGCCGGGTGCCAGGAGCGTCCTCCCCCACCACGACCACAAAAATGAGCCCAGGTGCCACCAGCTGTTTCCTCGGAGGGACAATCGCCCCTGATGGTTTTAAATCCATCATGGCCAATTACTACGGAGTGACCGACGGTAAATTATTTACCCATGAAGTGCCCAGATCACTCCTTTTGGAAAAAGAGAGAGAGTAATTGCATTGACCGCTCATTCTTGTGGCGTGAAGCCGACGGGTTCTCATAGGGGGACCTCCCTGTGACGGCAAAGGGGCCTCACAGGCGGTTCTCTGCTCCGGTCCCAGCCTCGTGTTCTAGGCGGGGAACATTAAGGCTTGGCAGGGTTAAGAGACTCCCTCCAACCCAGACTCATCGCTCTTTTTTTTTTTTTTAATGTTTTTATTTATTTTTGAGAGACAGAGAGAGTGGGGGAGGGAGCAGAGAGAGAGAGGGAGACACAGAATCCGAAGCAGGCTCCAGGCTCTGAGCTGTCAGTACAGAGGCCAATGGGGGGCTCAAACTCATGAGCTGTGAGATCATGACTTGAGCTGAAGTTGGACGCCCAACCGACTGAGCCACCCAGGTGCCCCTCATCGCTCTTTTTATAGCAAAATCCTTCAATTTGATGGGGGGGGGGTAGTTATGAAAACATTCCCCCCACTGAGGGAGTGATGGATACAGTGACAGCATCTCCCTGGTTGAGGGAGGCTGAGGGCAGGCCAGGCACCGTGGGAAGCTTTGCAGGATCAAATCAGTACGGATAGTAGCCCTGCTTCCCAGGTGAGGACACAGAGGCTCAGAGAAGGAGGTTCACCAGCATTCCCAGGGACCACAACGTAAGCTCCACGAGTGGTGTGGTCGTGAACCTGTGATTTAGCCAAAGTGGGCACGGAGGGGCCGTACTCTAATGGAGGGACTGGTGCTTCGGGGAGTTTGCTTTGGCAAACCACGCGTCCTATTACTTATTTAATACTTTTCTTTAAGTGGATTGACTTTTCGGCTTAAATATTTTAAAAGGCATTTTATGTTGCTCCTCTAAATTGAAAAGCCGTTTCAGCGGCCACGCGTGGAAGGGGAATGAGTTTCTCATGGTAGGAGTCAGTGTTATCTATCTTTGGTAAATGAGGAACAAGAATCGACTCTGGGCAGCTCGTGGCTCTTCGGCCTCTCATACTCAGTAAATGCCCCATAAATAGGTTGCAGCACGTCCTATGGGTTGGCTCATGCCACACCCACTCACCCCCAATCTCCTTATAAATACCCCCCGCTAGAGGCTGAAAACCAAAACACTTCACTTCCTGCGTCCTTCGTAGCTGGGGGTGGTCATGCGCCAGTGGGATGTGGGGGGAGGGGGGGTGGAGTCCTTCCTTGATTAAAAAGCCAAAACCTGGCCGGAGGATTTTCTTTCATCGCCTCTCTCTTTGTGCCAATTGGTGTTATAGGTCAGCTGGGCCAGGCTCTGGTACCTAGCTATTCAAACATTTGTCCAGGGGATTGTTGCCATGGAGGTGTTTTGGAGATATGATGGAAGTCCATAATCAGTTGATTTTTAGTGAAGGAGATTATCCTCCATCACGCGGGTGGGCCTCACGCAATCAGTTGAAGACCTTAAGAGCAAAACTGAGGTTTCCCTGAGGAAGAAGAAATTCCACACGAGGGGAGCAGCTTCAGCTCGGGCCTGAGCATTTCCAGACTGCTGGCTTGCCCTACAAATTTCGGACTTGGCCAGCCAGACTCAGAATTGCATCAGCCACTTCCTTAGAGTAAGTAAGTGAGTAAATAAATAATCCCACAGTCACGGTGCTCTCGCTCTCTCTCTTTCTCTCTCTCACTGGATTTGTTTCTCTAGCAGAAGCCTGACTGATACACTCTTCTACCCTTTCGCAGAGGGGACATGAGCTATGAAGATGCCTCTGCACCTTGCTGCCACGTAAGTGACAAACCTGTGGACGTTGATGTTAAGCCTGGCGGAGCAGGAAGTTTTGCAGGGAACAAGGGTCTGTGGTTGCTTCACTGTGCTCGCCTACCAGCTTGGACGGTCTCCCTCTGGGCATCTTAATATATCTGAAATCAGAATGCGCCTTCCGATAAATGACATCTTACAACTAATCGGCGGGGTTGTTTCTATACTTTCTTTTCCCCCCTTTGGAAGTCCTTAAATAATGACACATCTTACAATGAGTGGTGTCCTTGATTTAGTAAACTGTGGTAACTGCAAACCAAGTATTGATTTGGTTTAAGCGATTGTATATTTCGGAGAGGCCAGCGTGCGTGCACTTGATCTCCCTGGGCTTAAAGCTACGAAACTGCGAGTCCTGGAAGGGAACAGGGAAAACCCGCACGTAGCAGCTGCACGTGCAGCCCCCCCTGCCCCCGACACCTCGTCTTTTCTCCCGCAGTCACCTGCCATGTAGCAAAGCGGGCACAGGCTCAACCTTTAATTCCTTAATGAAGGTTTCTTTGAAAACAAACAGGGTCCTCCGTCTACTTGCATTTTAACCTCACAAGAAAATAAAAGCTTTCCCAAATCCTGTCTCCTCTCTCACCCCACCAGATCCACTTTTCCGGCTTAATGCAGGTTGAAATGAGGTGTTTTCTGTTTTTTCTTTTTTTTTTACTGATGAAAATATTATAGGAACTAAAAACCAAACCCATTAATATCCTGATTAGACTCCCCATGTTAATTGCAGATTCTTTCAGGCGACAGAACAGGTCACTGTCTGGGCTGAATGTGATCGCGGTGTTTAATAAGAGCTGCCCGTAGGAACAGCAGTTTGCAGCGAAAACTTTTGCCACCTGGCAGATGAAGCTGGGAAGTGATTTTTCCTTTCTCACGCTTGCGAGAAGGAACAGCAGGTACTGAGCGCTGCCTTTGGGGAAGGGGAGCCAGATTGGAAAAAGGGAACGAGGGGGCCCGGTTATTTCTTTCCTTTTTCAACACGCTTCCTGGCAGCCTCAGTACGGATTTTCCTCTTTCCCTCTCCTGCCTTCCCAAAAGAAGGTGATTGAGAGGGTTCTTGCACGCAAACAAACAGGCAAACAAAAAACAGCAGGAGGCACTGTTTGTAACAGAAGTTTCTGGGCTCCCCATCCCTGAAATGCCTTCCTCCTTCATCCATGGGGCTAGAGCAGGGGGCAAAAACAAACACCTAGTATCCACACAGAGAGCACGAAGGGCTGAGTGGGGACTGTGGCAAACTGCAGAAGCCTGGTCCCGCGTTAAGGGACGGAGTCAACTGAGTCTTTGCGTGTTGCACAAGCTCTGTGTTTAGGACAGGGTCTGAGCACCTCTCCTCGCCTACAGCGTACACACGTCCGTCCAAGGAGGTGGGAGTAACTCAGCCCCCAGTGTGCATCACAACCACATCAGGGGCTTAGTTAGAGCGCAGGGCTCCGGGCCCCATCCTTGGGGTTCTGATCCAGTCGGTCTCTGGGGAGGCCAAGGGTTTCCTTTTAAACAGGTTGCAGGTGGTGCTGACGCTGCTTCTTTGGGGGACACACTTGGGGAACTACTGGCCCCCAGCCTGGTCGCCTGGGCTGTCGTACAGCCTCCTAACTGGTCTCCGGGGTCTACCCTGCCCGCTTAGAGCTTGTCTTGCCGCGGGGGTCCCGGTTCACAGCACAGCTGTGCTTGCTCACGTCTCCTGGCTCCCATCGGGTTCCAGAAGGAACCAAGTACTTCAGTCCTGTCTGCTTCCCTGGCAGACTCACAGTCCGCCCTGGCGTCCAAGAGACAATCCACGTCTTTCCATGGCTTCTCCCTGGTCAGTTACTAACCTTCCATTCAAGCCGCTCTACTAAATTTTCTCAACCACACTGCTTTATAATTCCAGCTTCTCCGATCATTTTTTAAAAAAATGACTTTATTACTCTTCCCTATCAATGCTATTCATGCATTTCCTAAAGACCTGTAGCCTGTGCCCGTGAGCCCAGCCTCACTCAACACAAATATCAGTGCATCCGGGATCTGCGTGGTCGCTTGGTAAATCCTACCCAAAGGGAAATGTGTTCCTAATGCAATAACCACTCATAACGTGCCGGCAAGGCTGTTTGCCCCTTTCTCACACAACGTGCCAGAAACTCTGAGAACTCCATGCCTTGCAAAGTGTTTTATACTGAGGCCAGGCACCTTGTGGGAAGGAGCCCTACGTACTTCAGACGAATCCCAGGCAGATGTCAGATAAACATATTTGAATAAACCAAATGTCACTTTTCTCTTTAATCGCTGGCTTCAGAGGAGCTGAGACTTTCTGGACCTTATCAAGGTGTTGTCATCTTTGATTCCTCCGTTGTATTTCAGGCACATTTTTTTTTTTTTTAAAGTGTCAAGATGATAGGGGTGCAAGAGGGAGAAAGCAGAAAGGGTTATAAGTTTAGGTGAAAATAAAACACGTGAGCCCGCCAGACGTCTTGGTCAGCACAACGCGAGAGTATCTACTGGCCCGGATTTTTCTCCAGCTTCATACATCAGCTTGGATTCCTGGGGGTTTCTCAGGATACACTAACTCCATTCATATTTCTCTCTCTTTACTGTCCTATTGGGTCACTCTTAACTTTAGAGGCATTATATTTCATGTCACTTTTATATTAAAAAAGTGTGTGTATCGCCACCAAGGATCGCACGGAAACTGGTAAAATCTGAATCCACTTTGGTCCCGATATCGTTCTATCGCCATCCAAGATGTTAACACTGGTGGAAGCCGGGTGAAAAGCGCACAGAACTTCTCTTTATATTTCTTTGTCACTTCCTGTGGGTTTATAATGATCTCAAACTAAAAAGTAAGAAACAAAAATGTGTATGAGACTAGAGACTATCTATCAATATAGATGGGTAGAGACAAAAAGTGTAGATCAAGGGTTGGCAAAGTAGAAAAGGGCCAGATAATAAATAATTAGTATTTTAGGCTTTGCAGGCCATATAGTCTTTGTTCTTACTACTTAGTTCTGCCACAGGATCATAAAAGTAGCCAAAGACAGTACGTAAGCAAATGGCCATGGGGGTCTCCAATAAAGCTTTATTTAAAACACACAGGAAGTGGGCTGCATTTGGCGTAGGGCTTCTGTTAGTCGACCTCTGAGCAAGAATTTGTGTGCAAAACACTGATGTCTACTAAAATGTTAGTAATAAACACTGATATTTTTCTTCCTCTCCCCCCCATCTCCCCTGGTGGTCCACCTGAATGCTTCAATTTCCCTTTAGTGGACATATGTCATTTATATCATTAAAAAAATAAGGTTCTGACTGGTTTTCATGATTTTGTGGTTTGTTTTTTAGAAAAGAGATGAAAGGTACCTAGAATATCTTAGGGAATTTGGCTCCTTTCCTCCCCCCCCTCACCCCTCCCCACCCCGCCACGACCGTTATTCATAGAGTTAATCTAGATGCACAACCCGTGTTTATGACTAGGTCCCACACGTGGGATTATCTGGTAATAACTCCAGTGTGGTTATGCTCAGCTGTGGCGGCAAATGCCAGAGCCATGAGACCGAAGTTGATATGGGTGACCGGAGGGAGAGAGGAAGCAGGGCTTTCCGGGGTTAAACTTGGTCATAAATGGCTTTCAGTGCTAGATCTCAGACACATGGGTCTCGGGTCTTTGTACACCCACCGCCCCCACACTTCCTGTTTTGTAGGAAGCCAAGGAGAAGAGAGGCTTTTCTACTTTTCTTACTTTTACTTGAAGTTAATTTTGCAATTAACAGGGTACAATTGAGGTGCTTCCTGGAATTTTGAGTTGGGGACCAAGAATCGAAACTTATCGTGTTGGATCGCTGCCTTAAGCCCGGCTCTAGACAAAACAGTCTCAACAGACAGTTGTCTCTCCGGTTTTTAAAGTTCAACAGGAAAGGAGACAGAAGTTGAAGTTCTTTGGCAAATGCATTCCAGTGATGAGAAACATTCCTGTTTTATATTAAGCTTAAAACCTTTCTGATGGCAATATTCAGACGTTGAGTTTATGGCAGAACCTGATTTTCTAGTAGAAATGATGCTTGCCCGAGTGCTAATTCTTGGCCGAAGTCCTGAAGCTTCACATTTTATAGAAATTATCAATAATAGTGTATTTAATTGTTAATTCAACTAACTATTCATGCCCTGCCACTGGTGGATATAAAATTTCTAAGGTACGTATCAAGCCGACTGGGGGCTATGGCTTGGAAGCATGTAATTTTCTTTATTGATATTCCTCCTCCAGCCACAAAAAGATTTAAGGTGACATAAAATGGAAATAATTAATACAGCTAACGAAAGGAGGAGAAAGCAAATATCTTACTGATAAGAATTAAAATAGTTCCCGTGATTAACCATCCAATTTGGATATGAGCTTCCTGGCACCCAATGCAAAAAAAAAAGGGGGGGGGGTACAATACAGCGTTCAGTCGTCTTATGATTGAAACTGAACGAAGAGAAAGATGCTAGTTCCTCAGTAAACTAGAAGAGAGATGTGTCACCAAAGATTCTGCATGGAGAATATCCATTATCAATGGCTTGTCCATAATAAATCACTTATCAGCTAGGGCATAGATGTCCGGGAAAGTTCACCGTGTTTGACATACTCCCGTGGAGATCACTCTTCCTCATCTACGCAGCAAAAAGTTCGAGTTACCACGTCTCCAGCATGGGAACTACTCAGAAATAAGGAGCGTAAATGACAACTGATCAGTCTGTAAAGCTAAGATCCAAACTGCTTACAGACAGACTTGGAGTAGCTGTCTATGTGGATTTTTTTTTTTTATTAGATGCAGCAAGGTTTACGCACGTCCTGGAGGTTCACCTGCAGGGACACCCAGTTTCTCTTTCTGGTCACGATGCACGCGCAGGTTTGGACCCCGCGCACAGCCCTGCACTGGCTCCCCTCCCCCACTGCGACACCAACAGACACCCCCCATCCGTCGTCTTTAACCCCCCCCCCCCCATGCCTTCACTGTGCATCCTTTTTGCCATCAATCTCAGGTCCCTGAGGGATCTGGTCCCTTCCTGTCCCTTGTTTTCAAGTTCACAAGGCTTTCTGTCCCTCAAATGCACCCTTCTAAGGAAGGGTGAGCTTCCTGCTTCCCACGTGCGGGTTTCACGCGGGTCAGGGCCTTCCCTGACCACCCTGCATGTGCTCATCCCACCGTCACCCTGGGTCACCAGCTCCTCAGCCCGTGTGGATGCCTTCTAAGCTCTCATCACACCCAGAAAGAGTCTTGTTCCTTTTCTCTTTTTGTCCGAAGTTATAAGCGAGCCCTGCTGTGGGCGGGGGCTTTCTCTCATAGTTCGCCACCTCGGGACCGTCCCTGGCACATCACGAGCCCTCGGTCGATACGTACTGTATCAAAGAATGAATCAACCGGCAATCACAGAGCTAATATCGCTTCTCTTGCGGACGACCCTTGACCCAGCGTTGGGAGGGTGGGTCTTCCTGGTATCACTGGAGCTGGAAGTTTTGGACCAACCCATTTACTTGTCATGGCTAATGGAGTCAGGGCTACAGTGTATCCGTAATGGCTCAGGAATCAGCACATTTTGATATTCCTCAGCTACTGCCCGGATGTTGGGGCCCCCCTTTGATGGAAGGACTAACTTGTGACCTATGTGTTCCCGTTTGGTACCTTCCACCCAGCCCAGTCTACAAATGCGAGTGGTAGAGCGGTCTCAGCTCTCCGGGGCTGTGGACTGGGTGTGAGCTGAACACACCCGCTCACTCTCATCTGCTCCCTCGTACATAACCCCGTACGCATCCTTCGTATCCGTCCCCCTGCTGCGCGCGCGGTGCGTGGGGTTTCAGGCTGCCATGACCTTCCTGGCTTCAACTATTTTCTAGGACACGCTCAACTTCAAATATTCTCCCCCTTGATCCCTCCAAGGACAGCTGAACTCGTACGCCATGGGAGCTAATTTTCATCTGGAAAATCTGATCATAATAATTGCAGACCTGCTGACTCTTGCCAGTTTGCAAGGCGTGTGGCGTAAGACCTTCCCAGATTCCCAAATCTGTGAACACAGCCTTGCTGATCTAGGCTCCCGGGATTCTCCCAATTCTTATTTTCCTTGGGAGTCCCATATTTTCGATACATCTTTCTATACAACACCCTTTACAAGTCATGTTTTCTCCCCAAACTCGCTGGCACTTCTCCGCAAAAGAATATAGTTATAATATCACTTAGCATTAGGGCATGCACGATAATGAGCGAAGGAGGGCAAAGTCTCGTTGAGAGTGGATGCTAGGCGGTTGACTTGGGGCACTTACTGGGTTATTGACTTGCTCCTTCTCATTAACATTGCAACACAAATCAAATTTATGACACAGCGAAAAGGTAAGTTACTCCATTTCTACTATGTGGGTTGCTGAGGAATAAATGGTAGAAATTACGAATAAACCCACAAACGCTGAGATCCTAACTACCTACAAACTGAGCTGGATTATGTTTATAGGTCTGTTGATTCCACGGAACTGTGGCCTCATCCAGGCTAGAAGTCCCCGTCTTAGTCTTTCTTTCTTTAGTACCCAACACATAGAAGGCAATTGCGATATATGGACTGACTTGAATGAACGGAATCTTACACACGGTTATTCTCCCAGTCCTGTCTGAAATCCCACTGTCAGCAATGCTTTCCTTCGTGTTAAGCACTCCCTTCCTTCCCTCCTTTTTCATGCCCAAAGAAGCAAGTTGAGAAAGTGGAGGCAGAAGTGGGACACACACCGGGCACTTCATCCAAGACACCACGGCTGCCATTTTCTAGAACTGGAAAGACCTTCATTGTTCTTTCTCGCTCCTCTTTCCACTGATACCAAAAGAAGTCACACGGTTAAAAACAAACAGCAAACAGAACAGTCCCCTCGCCCCTCCCATGCAGCCCATTTGCCTGAGTGAGATGTACCGTGGCCCTTTGGGAGAGCTTCCAGAAGGCAGACCTCATGACCGGCATTCAGGTGTGCATGTTCCAGGGCCAGGGCCCTCGTCCTCTACCTGGGAGCAGTGACCCTCCGGAGGGGCCCTGCCATTCCTTCCCCTGGAGGGCAGGGGTGCTCATGCACAAGGGCCAGCTGCTCTCCTTGGACCTGTGGCAAAGTCCAAACAGACTCCCCCCTGATGCTGTGTCCTTACCTTTACTTTGGCCAATGACTTTCCCCCTTAGCTCTAGATTCAGGGAAGATCATTAAAACCCTCAAGTTCTAACAAGCGCTCACCTCAGAGATGTTAAGTGGGCCGCGTGCAGTTGCACAGGACGTGCCCCAAGACAGTGAATGGACTGCTTGAGATCTCAGCTCGGGCAAATGACCACGGGCAGACGTGTTAACACCCCAAACAAAACACGGGAAAACAAAATCCTTCTGGTGCAACAACACGGATCTTCGTTTCGCAGTCCCTGTGTTCACCGTGCGGCTTAACCAAGACCAGTGCTGCTTCTGGATTATTCCGCGCCCCTTGGCAGGTCTTCCTCCCAATAATTAGGCCTCAGAAACTGCCAGATGCATGCATTTTGCTGTGGTTGGAACTGTACCGACTCCTGCCACTCCATTTATTCATTTGGTCATTTGTTGGTTCGTGAATTCAACCCGCCATCTGTTGTTGAGCACGACAACAGCCCGGACACAGGGCTGAGCCCGGGTCACAATCCCTGCTCCCAGGTGCTCTCGATCCAGTGGAGGAAAATGGTAGATCAAATGCCTTCGTGCTGCCGTGAAATGAAGACTCTAGCCAGAGACCATGCAGAGGGGCCGAACCACTAGCTTCACAGAGGATGTGACACCTGGGTGCAGACTCCGCTGGTGAAAAGGAGTCTGACTCTCTCCCTCTCCTGACCCAGAGCTGAGACCCCAGCCTGGCGCTGGGCCAGCGATCACTATGTGAAACGGAGAAGGTGGGGCGCTGTCCACTCTCCGATAAGGTCAGGAAGATCAGCAGCTCCCTCGAACTCACGTACCTGCGTCCCGGAACGCACCTGCCACCCATGGAACCATGTGTGCATGTGAAAGCATCTCTCAAGGAGGTCCGAGTTGAAAGGAAGGTGTTGCACGTGGAAGGGTGATGTGAGCACAGTGAGAGATTGAGGTAGAAGGTTAGAGAAGGAACTGGGAAGCGTCTCATCGGAACTTCTGTGTATAGGTGAGTAGGCGGAGGTCAAGGTCAGGGGAGGTTAGGTCCAGGCTGAGAGTCAGAGCCCAGAGTATTCCTCCTCCAGCCCTTCACCTCTGCAGCTCAGGATTTACCCAGGTCAGTGGGTTTTAAAGGATCTAATCAAGAGGATGTGATAAAGCACCTTAAGGAGATAAACGGAGGCGGCTTTGAAAGGAAGGAAGGGATCCTTGAGGTACAATTGCCATTCTCTCATTTATCTTTATCCATTCAAGCCTTTAACCTTTAACCGTGCCATTCATTCATTCAGTTATTTACTTACGCGTTGAATAAATATTTCCAGGGAGCTTTCTGTAGCTCTCCTACCGTGGAACATGGACATTGGGGCTTGTTTTTGAGAGAGAGACAGAGAGACAGAGCGCGAGCAGGGGAGGGGCAGAGAGAGAGGGAGACACAGAATCTGAAGCAGGCTCCAGGCTCTGAGCTGTCCGCACAGAGCCCGACGTGGGGCTTGAACCCACGGATGCGAGGTCATGACCTGAGCCGAAGTCGGGCGCCCAACCGACTGAGCCACCCAGGCACCCCAAGGAAGGTCATTTGGTAAGAGTCACTTGGAACCCTATCGTGAGAGAGATTCAGCAGCTCAGGTCGGTGTCCCAACCCAAGTAGTGGCTTCACGTGTCAAGAACATATCTGGGGTCACAGTCCTGAAATGTCAGAGCTAAAAGGATCTTTGTGCCATCCATGGTCTGGTCTTCTCTCCAGATCAAGCCTTGGGGGTAAGGTGACCAGCTTGTCCTGGTTTGTCAGGGAGTCTGGCATCTCGGACACCAGCTTTGTCCTGGGCAACTGGGGAGGTGGTCACCTGCTGTCTAGGCAGATCTGCTGAGGGCTGGGCCTATATTCTCACAACCTCTAAGACAGTTGTTTCCATGGACACCAAGCATCCAGGCTTCAGTGAGCCGGCGAGGGTGATATTTCATTTCTACGGGCGGCTCCTGATTTCTCAGGCTGGTGGCCATTAGCCTTGTTGCCAAGAAAACTGCTTTATACTGGGTTCTGGGTCCAGGAAGAGCCTGGCCCAGAAACACTGGCTTGGAAACTTGCATTTGCTGCAGGGTCCTTCCCAGTGGCAGCCCTGGAACAGAAGAGCCGGGCACTGGAAGATAAAGAGGAAGGGAGTCTTGATGCCTCTTTCACGGGCTCGAGGGGTGGCAGAAAGGCAGCAGAGGCCAGCCAGCGACCCCCCGAGGTGCAGCTGGAGGAGGAGACCCGAAGAGCTGAGTCCAAGTATCTTACTTATAAAATAAAACCACTGTCTTCTACCGTGTGACACTGGACATTATTTCTAATCTCCCATAAAATCGACAAGGTGGGATAAAACTCTCTGATTTACAGATAAGCAAACAGTCCCAGAGAGGTTATCCTTCTGGCCGAGGTAACTCAGGGAAGAAGATCGAGGGCTCAGGCTCCCCAGACCCAAAGTCTCAGCTCTTCCCAGGACACCCTGCTCCATCCATCCCTGCATTTGGCTTAAGGTGGGTTGGTTAATGACAAGAAGGGGCTTATGGGAGCCCTCTTGTCTAACTCTCTTATCTACCTACACGACGAGAAGATAAGCTTTGGAAACTCTGAGCACAAGTCCCAACTTGTGGCTTGCCTACCAGCTCCCGTTCCCAGGACTGGGTGAAAATTGAGGTGTCTCTTCCCTTCCACCCCCATCAGATCAGTCATCACTGGTCCACATTCTCCCAAGGCAACAACTCCCGGAAGTGAAAGGCAACAATCCCATTAGCTGACGCCTGGGCTGTCGATCTGTCCTCAGACAACCCCCGCGCTCAGTTTGTCACCTGCTGGCTCCTTTGGCATGGACATTTGCAGGAATTTCTGCAAAGAATCACATGAATGGATGCCAGCGTTCTTTCTTTCTTTCTTCTTTTTTTTTGGTTTTTAATTTTTTGTAATGTTTTATTGATTTTTGAGAGACAGAGTGCGAGCAGGGGAAGGGGCAGAGAGAGAGGGAGACACAGAATCCAAAGCAGGCTCCAGGCCCTGAGCTGTCCGCACAGAGCCCAATGCGGGGCCCGGACCCACAAACCGTGAGATCGTGACCTGAGCCAAAGTCGGATGCTTAACCGACTGAGCCATTCCGCCCCCACCCCGGATGCCAGCATTCTTGAACTCAGAGGGAACCACTCATATAGAAGTTCCCAGATTTGGAGATATGATGGGCAGACCAGTGAAATTGCCAGGAAAAGAAAGAAAGAAAGAAAGAAAGAAAGAAAGAAAGAAAACCATATAAGTGACCAGAGTTTTGATTTGCTGGGCATGGTCATACAGAACAAGAGAGAGGAATTGCTACAACCATCATGTAGTAAAAAGAGACGTTTAAATTTTCCCGAAGCAAGGGGAGCAAATCCGTCTATTGGAAACCTGTTGCCCACAGGGTGACGGCACACAGTGGGTACTCCACAAATATTGTCGAATTTGTGTTGTTGGATGAATTTCAGATAAAAAACAGAGCCCTTTAAATAAGCTTAACTTTGTGGAAATTGCACTTATATTGGGACTTGTATTTCCAGTTTGCCCAGAAAAAAAATCATTCTGAACCAGAAACAATCTAACAACTGCTTCCTGAGGATTCTTATCTGGAACAACATCTTCATCACTCCCTCCAACTAGACACAGGGTCCAGGGAGGGGCATTAACCTGCCCAAAGACACACAGCTCATTACAAATAGGTCTTTTGACCCATGGGTCCCTGAATGCCTCGTACTTCAATCTCTCCTAAGATGGGGTGAAATACTGGGGGAAGAGATATATTTTTGTGTGATACTTGGAGAGCATATTTCTTTTCCTTTTTGTGTTGAAGTCAAAGGGGAGCTTTGTGTGATGAATACAAGTCCCTCCCGAACCCTTATAACCTCCCCTTTCTGCAAAGACAGAGCAGGACTTGGGCTCAGAGCCTTCGATCAGCAAGGATTTTGATGCCATTGGCTACTATGATGGCTGGTGGAGATGACAGGTAAAAAGCACTTAGAACAAAGCCTGGCACATTGTAAGAGGTTTGCAAAGGTTAGCAACGAGGAGGATGGTGGTGATGGCATCCAGCCTCCCCCGCCAGGGAAGCCAACAGCCCTCCCGTTCAGGGAATGACCCCTTCTCTCTCCCCATCTCCCCACCTGCGAGCATCCCTCCATCTGGCGGGTTCTCCAGGTGTACACGTGCAGGATGCTCCTTTGGCACGCGAAAGTCCGGAACTTCTTTGCTGCCTCTCCTTGGTTACTCTTTGGATAAATCCACATGACAGAGCAATTGTCCTGGATGTAAGTGATCCCGGCTATGTACCATGGCAAGCGCTAGGGGCCGACAGCCACAGCCAAAGCGAAAGGGTCTTTCCCTATTGGAACACAAATTCTACAAGGACAGCACTTTCCCCAGACACCCCATCCATCAGGGCATGCTGATTGGCACCAATGAGAGTGAGGTTGCTCTGTGGGTCTGGTATGAGCAGGAGGGAGGGACCCTCAGGAGGGTTCTCATGGAAAGTTTAGGCCGATGGCCCAGAATGGGGGAATGCACTGTCTCTTGAAGAAGGGAGAGCAAATGCAAAAAGCAATATGACAAGTGTTCTGGGGAATGAGAAACATTTTGTATCCAGGCCCTACTATATCGCAATTATCTGTACAACTCTCAATTGTGACATTCTGTTTCTTTATTTTGAGACAGAAGGAGAGCATGAGCAGGGGCGGGGCAGAAAGAGAGGGAGAGAGAGAGAATCCCAAGCAGGGAGTGCAGAGCCTGATGCAGGGGTCGAACTCACGAACCATGAGATCATGACCTGAGCTGAAGTCAAGAGTCAGACGCTTAACCGACTGAGCCACCCAGGCGCCCCTCAATCGTGACATTCTTAAAGACAAGCGTTTGTCTTGTTCACAGGTATAAGAGCCACATTTATTAGTGCCTGCTCTCGCTGAGGCTTTGGGTGAGCGCACAGCATCCACTCTCTGTTAAACATTTTGTCCCTGTGTTTCAGACGGAGAAGCGGAGGCTCAGAGAAGTCAAATGGCTTAAATACGTGATGCCCCAGCAGCAGAATCCAAATGGGATCCATCCAGCCCACGTCGCTAGTTTGTCCCCTGCCTCTCGCTGCCTTGCTCATGACACTCCAGCCACTGACTGTCCTATCTCCCCCGCAGGGCCGTGGTCTCTTCTGCACTTTCTCCTTGGAACGCTTCTCCCAGATCTTGGCATGGAAGGTCCTCCTCATTCGGGTCACAGCCCAGCCTCACTGCTCAGAGGGCCTTCCTGGATCACACTAACCATTACAGCTGTCCCCTGTCCCAACCCCGATCGACCCCGCGACGGCACGGCGTGGCTAGTCAACAGCAGACTTCGGAGCCACCTGTGCTCCAGATCCCCGTTCTAATTCCTGTTTAAACTCTCTCTGACTTGGTTTCCTCCTCTGTAACAAGGAAGTGTAAATGTAACTGATCTTACAGGTTTCTTGTGAGTTTGAAATGTATTAAAATGTATATCAAGTACCTAAAACAATGCTCAGCTTACAGTAAGCACTCAATAAACATTAGTGTTGAGAAACACGGTCTTCTTCTACTGAAATATAAATTCTACAAGGGCAGCACTTTATTTGGTCTTTCACAACTGTATCCGGTGCTCAAGAAATATTAGAGGAATGAATCGAGGGGGTGAGTGGATAAATGAATGAACGTTTAAAGCCTGTGTTCTCCCCAATTATGCCAAAGTGCTCCTGTGCCTTTTCCTGCTTATGGCCCTGCACCAAGCCTGGTGCCCGACTGTGGTGGGGCTCAGGAAAGGTGGAACGGAATTAAGCCCAGAAGTTCTTTCTGCTTCTTGTCCCAGAGAAGCCCCACAGCATCCCTGCCCAGGATGCCGACCCTGTCTGTCCTCTCACCTAGCAGATCCTGTGCCCCGTGTATGCTGGGCTCCCTCATCCCGTCCTGGGAGAGTTGAGGACTCATAGGCTGCCACTCATCGGGTCCCCTTCAGAGCATCACACAGGACAGACAACTGTCCTGATTGCCAGCCCCCGAGCAATGCCACAAAAGGCAGCAGAAGGAAGCTTTGGTGCATTCTGAATACGTTTGAAGGCGTTCACTTGTTGCATTCCAGAAGGTTTGTGTGCATTTATGGAGAGGCTTGGCTGTATTGATTTATTCACTGCCTATTTCTAGAAAGGTCTCAGGAAGGAAGACCCATCCTCTGTTCCCTGTTGTCAGAGGAATTGTTTTTTTTTTAAAGTTATTTATTTATTTATTTATTTTGAGAGAGAGACAGAGTGCGAGCAGGGGAGAGGCAGAGAGAGAGAGAGAATCCCAATCAGGCTCTGCACTGTCAGCACAGAGCCCGATGCGGGGCTCGAACTCATGAACCGTGAGATCATGACCTGAGCCGAAACCAAGAGTTGGCCGCTTAACTGACTGAGCCACCCAGGCGCCCCTGCCCAGAAGAATCATCTTAAGATGCCCTTTTCTGTCTCTCTCCACTCCCCGAACTCTTAGGCATCCTTCTGGGCCCAGAGCAAATCAATCTCAGCTCTTCTCTGGAGCCTGGCTGAATTAGTTATTCTTCGATGATTTCAGCTCCTTTTCGGCTCCTGTTTGGCGAACAGGAGCCCTACTATGTGCCAGGCCTTGTGCTCTCTTAGATGACCAAGATGGAAATCCCTGCCACCAAGAAGCCTTGAGATTGATGTCTGTCTCTCCCCATAGACTCCCGGAGGGCAGAGACACGTCCCCAACATTCAGCAGATGGGTTGCCTGGGAGCGGGTGCCTGACCCCGCAGAATACAAGGTTGATTAACCAAATCAGGGAGGGACGCGTAAATATTTTGCCCTGGAACAGGGCTGCAGGATGTGCAGACAGAGGGCCCTTGACCGGCGATGTCTTTCTTCCCTTGAACGGTGAAGGTGCTGCTCTCTGTAAGAAAACCTACACTGCTCATCAGGCCTTGTAATACGATTCAGTCCGACACACTCCTTGTAAAAGCTCCGCGCGCTGCAGAAATTTGTATTCTCCCTGCCCTGAAACGTGGTGCCGGACTCAAGACCTGCATGCTGATGTCAACGGAAGGCTGCAAAAGTACTTTTTCCTTCTGCTGACTCGCACGTGTGCGTTTTCAGTTCGAACCGGCTTGCGGGGTGGGGGAGGGGAAGGAGGCAAGAAAGCTGCGCCTTCCACCGGATAAATCTTTATTTTCAGCCTTTCACAGCCTTTCCACGGCGGCCCACCCGGGCTGCTCCTGTGGCTGGCAGCGATCAATGCAGTCAATATTTTTGACTGCAGAGTTTTCTATGACTTACACATATTTAAAAGGATAAACCACCATCAACAATTCTCTGTGTGGACTTGACCAGTCTAATCCTTATCTTTGATTCTTTGGGATGCAGCAAACAGGCTAAATCTCCAACACGTCTTGCCCAAGACCTGGGAATTCAGACCGGCCGGGACCTTTCGAAACCGCGGCCTGGGCTATAAGAGTTTGTTTCACTCTGGGAGACTGGGCTGGAAAACTAGACAGTGCGGCATTTGGGGAATACTGGTGGCCTTTTCCTTGGACCGTTGCCTTCTGCTAAACACCACACTGCTTTCTTTCACTGTTATTAACCAAATAATGAGCCAGGGCTCTCGAGGGTACTCGCCTCTTGAAAGGCACTACTTGAAGCCAACGCTAAGCCCAAACACGGCAGCTTTAATGGTGGGATCGCGGGCAGCTCGTTGTTTAGAAAGAGAAAAGAAACGATTCATTGTGATGACTTTCACCTGGAACAACTTCTCCTCGACTCTAACATTATGAAAAAGATAGTAGGAAGCAAAGGAGCAGAGATCGGCAACATTTTTCCGTTAAAAGAAGAGAGTAAATAGTTCGGGCTTCGTGAGCCATACGGGCTCCTGTGCAACCACTTACCCCTGGAATTATAGCACAGAAGCAGCCACAGAAAATATGTAAACAACACGGGGGTGGCTGGATTTCAATAAAACTTTATTGAGGGATACGGAAACTTCAAGTTCCATTTTTATGCGTCATGGAATATTGTTCTTTTGTTTGGATTCTTTCGGGTTTTTTCCAACCATTGAAAAACGTACAATTATTCTTAACTCGTGGGTCTTGCAAAAAAAAAAAAAAAAAGTGGCAAGCAGGATTCATGAGCCTGGGGGTCATGGCTCGCTGACCCTTACAACAGAGAATTCTGTCTCAGGGCAGACCTTGGGGTCAAGCAGAACCGGTTTCAAGACTTGGCCATCTTTGGATAAATGAGGCTTGGCGAGATGCTTAACCTCTGCAAGCCTCAATTACCCCCATCTGTAAAGTGGGACTAATGGTAGCATCTACTTCATGGTTATTTTGACGATCAGAGGAAATATACCCATAAAGTGCACAGCGAAGTATCTGGGACGTAGTAGGGACTCGATAAGTTCATGTGTTTGATAAATATTTATTGAGCAATCATTGTGGGACAGGTGGTGTATTTATAATGGTCCTTTGTCTCATTGAGTTTAAAATCTACGAGGCCCATGAAGACAGTTAGCTGCTGTTATTGTTAATAATGCTCGGGCTTTGCGAAAGAGAAGCGGAAATCGTAAATCATCCAATACTATTTTTTTAAGATTATTTATTTATTTATTTATTTTTATTAAAAAAAAAAATTTTTTTTTTTTCAACGTTTATTTATTTTTGGGACAGAGAGAGACAGAGCATGAACGGGGGAGGGGCAGAGAGAGAGGGAGACACAGCATCGGAAACAGGCTCCAGGCTCTGAGCCATCAGCCCAGAGCCCGACGCGGGGCGCGAACTCCCGGACCGCGAGATCGTGACCTGGCCGAAGCCGGACGCTCAACCGACGGCGCCACCCAGGCGCCCCTAGATTATTTATTTATTTTGAGAAAGAGAGAGAGAGAGAGAAGAGAGAGAATCCCGAGTAGTGCACGCCATAGTGTGGTGCAAGACATGGGGCGTGAACCCACAGACCACAAGTTCATGACCTGGGCTGAAATCAAGAGGCAGATGTTTAACCGACTGAGCCACCGAGGCACCCTAGTCATCCGATAACATAATGTGTTATTGCTATGTATTTTTTTTTTTTTCAAAAACAGCTGAAACTCCCATGGCCGTCTGCTAATCACCGTCTTTCATGACCATTTGCAGGCACTAAAATGAAAGCTAAAGCACACTTCCCCCCTCTTACATCAGTGGTCTCGATGTCGATGCCGTTGGTCCCCGGACCGACAGCATCAACACCATTCGGGAACCTGTTAGAGCGTTCTAATTCCCCAACACCATCCCAGACTCATCGAATCGCAGCCTGCAGTCTGTGTTTTAACAAACCATCAAGTGATTCTGATTCACATGGATTCGAGCTGGAGAGTCGCTCATTGGTTTGGACGGACCATACACTCATTAACTTCTTCAAAGTCCCAGACCCGGGAGGTGACAGAGTCCACATTTGAGCAAAGATCTATACAGAACCTTAAATACCAGAACATACCGGGTTCAAGGACAGGGTAAGGAGTCAGCCAGGACTAAGAGAAGGGTGTGCGTGTACTCGCGTGCACGTGTGCCCACGTGTGCGTGTGTTAGAGAAGTCTCCCCCACTGCCCTTCTCCTTCCGCGTTGTTTGTTCAGCCTCAAGTGTCTTAAACTTCTTTTCCAG
Organism: Prionailurus viverrinus; assembly: GCF_022837055.1. Lineage (NCBI taxonomy): Eukaryota > Metazoa > Chordata > Mammalia > Carnivora > Felidae > Prionailurus > Prionailurus viverrinus. The sequence goes on from NC_062563.1 coordinate 9,028,218, forward strand.
TGCTTCCTGTCTCCTCGCTGGCAGGGGGGCTGGAGGGCAGAGGGAATGATCTGGCCCAGCAGGGAGGAGTCTTTGATCACTGACATGTTGGGGTCACTAGCACGTCGTGATAATGAAAAGCAGAAGAGCTTTTCATGGGTTTTGTTATTCTTCTGCAGACAATGTACTCTTTATTGCCTGTCCCCAGAGAGAGATCACTCCCACCACCTGCCTTGGTATGCTACTCTATCTGTATTAACCTCTCCGTGTGTCTATGTCCTTCTCCTATAAAATGGGCATTGTAAAACCTCATGGATGATTTTCACAGGCTCCTGTGTTTGGCTGCTTCTCCTACCCATGCCCACGTGGCATCTGTGGTGGCAGCTGCTGATTGCTGTCCAATATCCAGTCTTCCCTTTTCCCTTTAGGAATAAGGCCCCTTGAGTTTTAGCCAGGAACATGGACACCCGGCTAAAGACTACATTACCCAGCCTGCCCTCTAGGTAAGTATGACCACGTGACTAGGTCTGGCCAATGGGCTATGAGCAAAAGTGGGTGGCACGCTTAGAAGGAATGGACATGCTTTCCCTTTATCTGTGTCCCTCCTTTCTGCAGACTAGATGTAGATGTAATGGTGGGAGCTGAGCAGCCATTTTAGATCGCAGAATGAAAGCCATGTGTTGAGCGCGGCAGAGGGATGACGTTAGCGAGGGACCAAGGTCCAATATGGTAGATTTACACCATATTGGTGTAAATATGGGACTGCTTGGATGTGTATGGTTAAGGTAAGAGGGGCGCCTGGGTGGCGCAGTCGGTTAAGCGTCCGACTTCAGCCAGGTCACGATCTCGCGGTCCGTGAGTTCGAGCCCCGCCTCGGGCTCTGGGCTGATGGCTCAGAGCCTGGAGCCTGTTTCCGGTTCTGTGTCTCCCTCTCTCTCTGCCCCTCCCCCGTTCATGCTCTGTCTCTCTCTCTGTCCCAAAAATAAATAAACGTTGAAAAAAAAATTTTTAAGGTAAGAGAGAAGTAGACTCTCTTGTTTAAACCTCTGTTATATTAGGGACTTAAAAAAATAGCAAACAAAATTTGTTTCTTAACTAATGCATCGTTTTTTTTTTTTTTTTAAGTTTATTTATTTATTTTGAGAGAGAGAGAGAGCACAGGGGAGGGGCAGAGAGACAGGAAGGGAGAGAATCCCAAGCAGGCTCCACGCTGGCAGCTCAGAGCCTGGCATGGGGCTCAAACTCATGACCGGTGAGATCATGACTTGAGCCAAAATTAAGAGTCAGACACTTAACCGACCCAGCCACCCAGGCGCCCCACGAATGTATCACTTTTTAAGGTGAGGCTTGATTGGTGCCGCCTCTCCTGTTCTCCTACACCATCCCAACACCCCAGTGGAATGAACCTACCTCCTCTGTCATACCCTGCACTGGAGTCATTGATACATTATTCAAACGGTAGGGCAAACCTGTGCTTAGGTGATTGGCACAGTGAGGCCACCAAAAGGTACACAGAAGTAAAAAAATAGCAAAATGAATGTAGTTCAGCGGTACTGATGAACTTAGCCAAAATGACATAATCAAAAAAAAATCTAGCTAGAATTTCTTTTATTTTCAGCGCGTGCCTTTTTCTGATTGCTTTTAAACATAAGATATAATTTGGAAATGCATTTGGGTGGAAGAAAAGGCATATAGTAACATTTTCAGTGCTTAGGATCCTCTAAAGATCTAATCTAACCTTCAAATTAGTTCCTCACAGCTCTGATTGCATTTCGGGGCAACCTTCCATCCTTCTTCCTCCGCTCCCTACCAAATAGGCTCAGGGTTTCTACCGGGATCTTTTTCCCTCAATAAATTCATCTTTATTATATACCTATTGTTATTCATGTTTCTATTCCCGTCTGGAACATGGTGCCCGGCACTTAGAAAATGTTATTAATACACTTAACCCCTCGATGATGATTAGCTGGATGGACAGTGAAATTCGCACATATGCCTCTTTGTGGGTGGGGGAGGTTGGAAAGAAGAGTGGCCATTTTCCTTTCCGTTCCTCATTCTAAGGCTCAGAGAATCTGAATGTTGTGCCCAAGGGTTATAGCCCTTAAGTGGCTATTGTAGTTTCAATATCACACACATGTCTTCAGCCTGGCTCTTGTCATTCTGGCCTCGTTAGACTTTTCCATCTCCTTGAACTCACCACATCCCATTCTCTTCCAAAGGGCCTTGGCGGGTGCTGTGCCTTCCGCCTTCTGCCTTCCTCCTCAACTCTTTCTTCCAAAGTTCTTTCACCCAACAGACCCATCTCCAGAGTTCAGCTTAAATACCACTTCCTCCGGGAAGCCTCTGCCAGCTTCTCATACTGCGACGTCAGGTCCTTATTGTGCAACACCCACCCTTTATACTTTTCCTTTGCAGCATGCATTGCCATTGTAAATTGACTACTTATTTCTTTATTACCCATTTTCCGTGCTGGAATGTCAGCTCCATAAGAGAAGGGCAGCGTCTGCCTTATTTGTTGCCTGAGCTAGCCTGGCACATAGAATATGCTGAGCAAATCTGCATAAATAAATGAATGAGTGAACATCAGGACAGACAAAAGGAACCCACAATTTCTCCAAGAGGAGAAAGGAACCTATTTTCCCTTTGATAAAAAAATCAAATAGAATATTGTAGTTGGGTAATTTGATTTGTTGGGTGAGCGCTTTTGCAGAATTCTGATAACCACCAAAGGCAAGGGCAGCCATACAGAGAGTTCGGAAGGAGGTAACGCTTCCCTTCACAAGATTTGACTTTGACGCATCAGATGCCGAATCAAAACCCAGACACTATATGTGCTATATGTGTACAAGAGACAAGTATCGATTTGGAATCCAGTCCAAGAGAAGTATCCAATTCAAAGTGTGGATTTGCTTCTTATTCCTTTCCCACGGGCAAAGTGCTGTTTACCAAAGCTATGCTACAAAAGGAAACGATTAGGTACATCGAGGCTAATTAATACTTTTGACATTGAAAGAAAACCTTTCGGCTTGTAATATACAGCGTGAAGACGTATTCAAGTGTTTCTAGCGAGGGTCCAAACACGGTTGCCATTAGTTCCTTCCCTTCCCCTGCACGCACGAATTCCACCCGTCATGACATAGAGCTCTTTCCTCTTCCCTTGAATCTTCTTGAGTTGTGACTGGTTTGGCCAGAAGTGATATTGTGCTAATTCTTGGGCTGCCTTTTAAAAGCAGCTTTTGCTTTCTCTTGCAGAGAGAAAAAGCAAAAAATCTAGGACTGGATTATGAATGATGAGACCGAATGGTAGGAGAGAAACCAGGCGGAGGGGCAAAAAGGCATTAGCCGTGTGAGCAAGGACTTCTTTGAACTCTGAGTCCAGACCAGCTGCAGCTCGATGGGGAGTTGAGGGAACTCCCGGGGGTTTATACCCCACTGAGCGTAAGTGCCTAGCAGAACCTCGCCTCAATTCCTGAACCACAGAATCGTGAAAAATAACACTGTTGCTTTAACTTGCTAAATTTTTGGTTGATTTGTTACATGGCAAGAGAGAGCTGAAACGCGATATTCCAATTACTGAGGGCTCCCTTCCCTGATAGCCTCAACCTTAGTGGAATACAACTGAGAACTGATATATAAGGTAATATACAGCCCACACACTCTGCTTCCGGCTCACTCACGACCTAGAGTCTCTGTGTTTATGCACAACGTTAACATGCTTGTTCATCTCATAGCAGAGTCAAAAATGGTACAAAAGTATGCAAATTGGAATAGGTTTTGTGGATTTGAGAGACCACTTTTGCTTGATCCTCTCACTTTTGGACAGTGGAACAGAGGCCAAAAGAAGCTGAGTCACCTGTTCAGGTCGACGAAGTCAAAGACTGTATTAAAAACCAGAAAACAATCCTGGATTTCTGGTCATCCAAGGGAGACACTCTTTTCACTTTACCTTCCTATTCCAGAAAAGAGACAAATTTTAATGGGCAAGGAAACAGAAGGATTTTTAGGTGTGATAAGAACCCTAACGGTTGAAATGGAAAGCTGGTAGGCACAGTCTCAAAAGCATGACAACACCCAGTTCCATTACGCTCTAGGGATCCAGAGGATCCCTTTATTTGAGCCCAGAGCAGCCCAATAGATGAGATTCATGACCGTGACCCTGAGTCAGAAAGCAAAGAGTTGATTATGTTTCTCACGTTCTACTTAAGGAGGTAGGGGAGTGCGTAAAGCACCCTCAGAAATATTCCTAGGAAGAATGGTTAAGATAAACATGTGATTTGATGGGCAAAGCGATAAGCTTCGGTTACGTGAAAAGTCACTTCCATGGAATGGTCCACGTCGAACAAATGAGGCGTTGCTGCATTTGCAAAGCATACGGCAAGTATTCCAAGTCTTGGCCGGTCTGAAGGCTTCCACTACATGAAAAATGAGCTTTACTTGTGTCTAAATCTGAGCTTAAGTGCACTCTCTGAAACCTTCCTGGGAATTTTTTGGACAGGTGTCTCTTTTCAAACAGCATAATATTTGGACATTACGTTTTAAATATGTGCAGATAAAAATGATATTCCAAATCTGTATTTCACTTACAACCAGATGGGATAATAAGAGTGAGAGTTACCGAGAGACCGTCCTTCATGGAAAAGTAACAGAAATAAACCTAACCTCCTCCTAACCCCGCCTGGAGGTTTGTGGCTACAAGTTCTAGATGGATAATCCTGTTCCCCCAAATCTGAAATGACTCAATGTGGTCGGAATAACATAAAATCTACTATCTTGTTTCCATGCAGGGTAACAATCGTTTCCTTTTTAAAAACCTGGGGATCGAGGGAAAATATACACAGATTTTGCCACCTGCAGACCCTCGGGGATGTGGAACAATGGCTCATCGGCGGAGTCCAGCTGCAGACCCGCTACGTTTCACCCACACGCTGCTCGCAGAAGTATCCAAATTTGAATTCCTTTCACTGTGACTGAGCCATTGCTTTTATTTCATCCTGCTTCATTTCACTGCCTTGTCTTCTGCCTGCTCTTTTCCTTTTTCTTTTTCTTTTTTGAGAGAGAGAGAGAGAGAGAGAGAGCATGAGAGCGAGTGAACAGGGGAGGGGCAAAGAGAGAGGGAGAGAGAGAATCCCAAGCAGGTTCTGCACTGTCAGCACAGAGCCCGATACGGGGCTCGACCTCACGAACTGTCAGACCATGACCTGCACCGAGATCAAAAGTTGGACACTGAACCCACTGAGCCACCCAGGTGCCCCCTTGCCTACCCTTTTCGTTTACACTGGGCCTGGCTTCTGTGATTTGAATTTTGACCCCAGACTTAGAACCCGAATTCTTTTTAGGGCAGGGAGGATAAAACAAACAAACAAACAAACAAACAAACAATTCACTGCCACCCAGGGTTTTGCAATGTTTCGGGTATGTGACACCCCATCAAAAGCCAGATATACTGATGGCAGACGGCCCGAACTGAGCAGGTTAGCAATTAATACGAGGCGGCCACCATTACAATGGATCCACATTTGCTGGTATTTATGAGTGTTGGTGGTGATTGCATTCATGCCAAGGCACCTTCCTGCAGTCTCCTGGTCTGAGTAGGAATGTCTATTGCCCTGACCTTACTCTTTTATATATTCGGAGACATATGTATTGCATTTCCCAATATACTATATTTCCTTACTACAGGCTGGTCATTTGAGTGGAGTTGAATCATTCCTGATGAAATGTCTGTACAAGATTCATTCAAGTAAAACATTAACCTTCGCTCCATGAAGCTAAGTCCAATGCTCATAAGGATGGGAGTCATTGGGGGCTGACAAGAGGACATACCAACTTGGACAAGCAGGACACCTGTGACCAGGTCCTTTACAACGGTTCCAAAGACTGCGCATGTGTATCTGGGGATCTGATCGGCCAAGGCAAACATCCAAAGTCTGCAAACGTTCATCAAATGCCTACTGTGTTCCAAGTCTTGTGAAAATTTGTTTCATATATATTATCTCATTTAACCCTCACTAATCTAATCTAGTCACTAACCCAAGACTAATCTATTAGGACAGCATAAAGTTTCTGAAGCTTATTTCTAAAGCACAATGGAATAATCTTTGGAGGCCAGAGGAATGCTTTGACATTCTTCATCCATGTTCTCTTTACTGTCAGGAATTTGTATTAAGTCACGATGGTTTGAATGCCCAGATTCTGAGTACAGACTTTCCGTTAGCCTGGCTGAATGATTTTTAAACTTCAAGTTGCATCAGAGTTACAGTTCAAGGTAATGCGCAGTGTAGTAACACAAGGGCATTGGACTCTATGGCTTACGGGATTTTTAATCTGACTGTGGGCAATTTCCCTCTCGCAAGCTGCGCTTGGCAGTCTGCACCTGTGAGGTACAATGCTGCACTGCCCTGTAGGTCTCACTTTCGGCTTTTTGCAAGGTGCATCTTGCTTTTTAGTAGTTCAGGCGATCACCTCAACATAAGGTTCCACCTTATGTTGGGCGGTATACTCATTTACAGTAAAAATGAAATTTGCGCACGGTGGCCCACGGACTCAAGCTGGACCCCATGATCCCCGCCTCCCGGTGTCTGTGCCCTGATGCACTTCCCTCCTCGTGAGAGTTGGCAGGACCCGTGATTTGCTTTTAACCAATAGAATACGGCAAGGGTGATGGCATGTCACTCCCATGATACTGGTGCGTAGCTCCGTGACCTCCATCTTGCCAGAGACTCGCTCCCTCGCTAGCTTTGATGACGTAAACGGTCAGATTGGGGAATCCCACAGGACAAGGAATGGTGGGTGGCTTCTAGGAGCCGAGTGTGGCCCCCAGCCAACAGCCAGCAAGAAAACAAAGCCCTGTGGCCTAGAGCTATGGGGAAATGAATTCTGCCAACAACCCAAGGGAGAGACTCTTCCTCGTTTGAGCCTCTAGGGAGATGCTACAGCCCTAGCCAACACCCAGATTATAACCTTGTGACTCAGCGGGCCTGTGCCTGGGACTCCTGATGCTTAGATACTATGAGATAATACACATGCATTGTCTTCCATCAACAAATACACACATTCATCAGAATTTAATGACACATCTGAGACTCTTCAAGGCCAAAAGTTGAGAACCTCTGGTCTAGTACGATAGTGACAGGGAAACTGAGGCCGAGTTAATGCATTTGTCCTGGCTCCTGTGTTCCAATTCTGCCTCTTGCACAGACTGTGTGATTCTGTAACTCTGTTTCCCTATTTATAGAAGGAAAAGTTGGGCTGGCTGACTTGCAAGGATAATTTAGTCTTTATGCAGAACTTCTGTCTCCTGAGCCCTTGGCCTGTTTCAAAACACGTTCTTTAGAACCCTTGTTTTAAAGGATTCTAGGTGGAGAAAATAATTCTGTGGTCAAATTCAGTTGGGGGATGCTGAGTTAAACAACACGTCTTAACAGATTTCTTTACCCGAGGACCTCTCAGAGCGATTAATTTGTTTATGCCCATTGGGAATGTCCAATAATGAAATGGAACCAACAGCATTTTCCAAACGTCTTTGATCTTGAACTCTCCCACTTTTGTCCCCTGAGTTTTGGGACTAGCGCTTCGCCGAACACACTAAAGGAAGGTCCACAACCTCCCTTAAAATGCTCCAAACGCTCCTCTAGATGCGAAGAAGAATCCAATGGAAGAGAGTTCATATTCTTTCCATTTTCAAATGACTTGGGATGACGGGAAGTTTAGTGCCCTGAGGTCCAACAGACGACGTGACTGACTCTGCCTTGCAAAGGCCAGACAGACACTGGTCGAGGAGCCAGCAATAATAATATGGTGATGTCACTCTACAGGTGGCAATGCTGACGTGAGAGAGGTATGTGAAATATGCCAGAAATACACATCAAGCTAGTTGCCCCAGAGAATGAGATGTTTTCTTCTTATTTGTAAACCACCCTCTCATGAACTGAAAGCTGTCTCCTCAATATTTTTCTAATGTGCAAGGACTTCTTCCCTCCCTCCCTCTTTGCCTCCTTTGTTCCTCCCTCCTTCCTTCCTTCTTTTCTCCTTCCCTTTCTTTTTCTTTCCTCTTTCCTTCCCCTTCTCTCCTTTTCCTTCCCATCTCCTCCTTCCCTTTTGCCAAATGCTTTCTTTTATTTGCTTTCAATGAAGAACTTTGCACACCTTGCTCTGGGATGGGAGTGGGGTGAGAGGGCAGGAGGGAGAATTAATGTCCTCAGATTCTCACATCTGGAGTCCAGAACCCACAGCGCCCTTGAAACACTTCTTGAAGTAGCCGAACAGCAACAGGACGGTCATTCTTTGAATAAATAGTAGGTTTTGAGCCCTCGGCTCAGAGCAATCATTTCCCGTGATTCCTGAGCTGCCTGGAGAATTTATGAAAAACCAGTGATCTAGGGGCGCCTGGGTGGCGCAGTCGGTTAAGCGTCCGACTTCAGCCAGGTCACGATCTCGCGGTCCGTGAGTTCGAGCCCCGCGTCAGGCTCTGGGCTGATGGCTCAGAGCCTGGAGCCTGTTTCCGATTCTGTGTCTCCCTCTCTCTCTGCCCCTCCCCCGTTCACGCTCTGTCTCTCTCTGTCCCAAAAATAAATAAACGTTGAAAAAAAAAAATTTAAAAAAAAAAAAAAAGAAAAAGAAAAACCAGTGATTTGTATTTTGCTCTGTTAGCCATTTTGTGGGATGTTCTAAATGGTCTGCTCTGTCCCAACCATTGGTGAGCAAGCCTTGGTCTTCTGTTCGGGCAGAGACCTGTCATGACCACCAGTCTTTTGCGCCGAGGTCTCGCTATTATAACCACACCCTCTCCTACTGCTGTCTCCCAGTGTGAGGCTTCAGGAATGGAATAATAATACATCTCAAGGCCAGACCCTGAAGCCCTCCCAGCTGCTGAAACATGGCCCTGATTTCTAACCTTGCCCAACAGTGCTCTTGAGTTTACCCACAGCCACGTGGCCTCGCTCTGATAATGGGATGTTTTCTAAGAGAAAAGCAGTAATGTTGAACAGCAAGTTGGCAAAATAAAGGAGAATAAAACAGACTTTATGAATAAAATATGTGGGCAGAAAAATTATAAATGATCTGGGGATGCTGACACACTAAAGTCTTTTTAACTGCCCTCCAGGCAAAATACATATTTTTCAAACCCGTAAGTTCTATACATTCGAGGGAAAAAAAAAAAAAAAAAAGATCTCCCCGGGTGACCCAGGGCAGCTAGACATGCATTCGACATGGATCATTCCTAAGTGTCGTTGGCCTTTTGCTAGTACAACATCAATTTCCTGAGCCCTCTGCTTATTTTCGAGCTACACTCGTGGACACACACACATCACCAGTAAGACGCCCTGCTTTCTCCCCATTTAGAGGTTGACATCAGCTTTCAACACCGCAGAATTACCCTGCAAATCACTGGTCTCACGTATGCACAGACCGAGCGTGAACTCTGCGAGAGAACAAGGCCTGAAATCAACATTTTCCCGAACTTGCCCTTCTTAGGTCAAAGACAAAAGGCAAAAGCCAACAAGAGGCTTGAACGCTGTGTCTGTCTGTCTTCCCAGAGAACCTCAAATAGCCTTCTAAATGGAGATCAAACATGACTCCCCACTACATGTGTCGTTTACTCTCTCTCTCTCTCTTTTTTCTTCCCTCAGATAAATATTCATGATGCATCGGGCACTTTGCTAGGCTCTTGGCCAGATGAAGCGTCTGCCTTCGAGGCGCCCATTGTGTTGCGGGAGAGGCCATCTCTGCAGACACACAACTGTTAGGACGCGCTGTATTTAAGACCCATGATTAACGGCGATTTTCTCTTCCCTTCCCACCCTCTCTGTCCACTGAGAGAGGAAACATGGGTCATCTCTGGCCGCAAAGAGTCCGGGTTCTTCTCAACCAGTAGCACTCGGGGCGCCTGGGTGGCTCAAGTCGGTTAAGCCTCTGACTCTTGACTTCGGCTCAGGTCATGATCTCGCTGTTCGTGAGTTCGAGCCCCGTGTCGGGCTCTGCGCTGGTGGTGAGGAGCCTGCTTGGGATTCTCTCTCTCCTTCTCTCTGCCCCTCACCTCTTTCTGCCCCTCTCTCAAAGTAAATCAATCAATCAATTCTTTTTGGAAAAGTGAACAATTCCTACGTCCAGGCCCGCTCTTAGAGATTCCCCTTCAGACGGTCCCGGCTTCAGTGCGTTGGAAAAGCTCCCCAGGTGACACTCAAGTGCAACCAAGACTGAGGACACAGTCTGTAGGCGATTAAGTACTAATGGCCTGGAGAAGGGGCCGAGGGGAGCCTGCAGGGTCCACACAGAGCTGCTATTGCTTGGTGGCCTTGGCCCCTAGAAGACCACCCAAGCGCGACCCTGTGGGTGGGGGGTTTTCTTGATAGCTCTACAGCTCAAAAAGGAGAGGGTCAGCTCTTTAGCATTTGGGACCGAAATAGAAGGAAGAAGAGGCAGGGAAGGGAAGGTGGTAAGAGTTTGGGGTTCCAGAAGAGGTTTAGCAATCAGGCTGCAGCCTGGGAGGGGGCGGGGTGGGGGGCTGGGCAGCACCGGACTGGATTCTGGTAACTCCACGCGCCTCGGAGGGGTAACCCTCAGCCCCTCTTTGCTCGTGTGGCGGTAGGCGTGGCCGGGATTTCTCTGGTTTAGCCCTGAACGTCCTGTGTCCTGGGAAACCTCGTAGTCCCGGACAAACCCAGTTTGTTGTTCACTCCATATAAATTGAGGGCGGTAATTACTACTTCTTAGGGTTGTCCTGAGGACAAACCTTTGTTATGTAAAATGCTTAGCGTGGTGCTTGGCAGAGTATCAGTATCCAATAAATGACAGCGATTATTATCAGTAGGTCTGGCATAAGGGAGGCTTTTTTCTTTTTTTTCTTTTGGGTTCTATTGAATGCAGCGAGCCCATGCAGTACCTGGCACACAGTAGGCACACAATAAATATTAATAAAATGCACGCTTCTCCGAGCCACGGATTTCATTACCCAAATTAGAAAGCTTCTCCCTTCTTAATTACGAGGGCATGCTTTCAAACTGTTTAATGACATCTTGTTTTGTAGCCTGCTTAATAAATCTTTGCTGCCAACGGCAAGCTCCTTGTGTCGGCAAATCATCTAAATATTTAACTGATTTTTTTTTTTCTCCCCGAGGTTTCTTGCAGACTCTTGGCATCGCGTGGCTGATAGGAAGAGAGAGTCAATCGCAAGAAATCGGCCACTTCCAATCTATAAATCTCGGGTCTTTCTTTCTCTGGTGTGGCTGGTCCTACCGGGTTGCTGGTGACTTCCTCACTTCGGGGGCTGGACTGTCCGCCTCATGTCCATCTAGGTGTGGCTGAGTACCCATTTCTGGCAAATGAGATGCTAATGGGATTCTTCCAGAGGGAGGAGGGGTGGTCCACGGAAGGGTCCCCTTTTCTGGCGGAGACGGGCGGAGGAGCTTGGTGGTGCCTTTCCCCGTGTTCTTGCCCTTGTGCACAGTTGCGACGCTCACAGAGCAAGGGTGGCTCCAAGCACGAGGCGAAGGCCATGAGAGCCACAGAGACCCTGAAGTTGGTGCCGCAGCAGACCCTTGGGACTGACTGCCTTGCTAAGTGACAAACAACAGCTTCTGTTGTTTAAGCCTCGTGAGGACGGGATCCTCTGCTACTTGGCGGCCAAACTCATGGCTACAGGGTGTCGATGTGACGTCCGGGGAGGAGCCAGAGCTCAAGATTAAACCCTGTTCGAGGTGAGACCTTTGAGGCATCCCCTTGGGGCCCACCCGAAGCCAGAGCCGAAAGCGTGGGAGCAGGCGGGGGGGGGGGGGGGCGGGTTGGGGGTGGGGGGGAGCTGATGGGGGCCTGCAATTTGCGAAGGAGTGTTTCTCAGGTGTCTGCTGGATCTTTTCTGTCTGCGGTGGTTTGGGGTGTCCCAGGGCAGGTGCTCGGCTACCCAGAAAGCCAAATGACCGTTGCACCAGGAAGGAAGGCAAGAAACGAACCTTCGTCATTCAAAACCAGAGCAGACTGTGGCCTTCTGGGGGGAGGGTGGGGGGAGGCAGAGCCTAATTTACACAGTGTCATGGCCTCCTTTTTTGTTACCCAGATGGAAGGGGCGGGGCAGAAACAAACAAGGTCCCGGAGGTGTTATCATGGGTATTGGAAAAAATTCACTAACATCTTTGCTTGTGTAAATACAGTTGAAGGCTGACTTTAGGTTTGGGGCCAAGAATGTTCTAGATCTGCAAAATGACGACAGAAGTCTGTTTTGTCTTGCTTTTTCCGCAGAGCAGGGAGATGGTGAGGAGCAGAAACAAGGCAAGAGGGACTTTTCAGTTATTTACAAATATCATATAGGTCCCGAGCAGGATGCTGTTATGGCATGGCTAATATGTGTGATGCTTATAGGGAGCACTCCCCAGCGAAATATCACATTATTTGCTCTGATCACCTCCACCCTTGACTGAAAAACTGCAAGACTGTGTTGTTTGTCTTATAACATGTCGAGATGTAGGGAACGGGCAATTGTTCTGGAGAAAGCACTGTGCCCACTTAGGTCAACACCAGGGACGTGATGGTGGAGCTCACTACAAAGAGAAGCGAAAAGCAATACAGTAGGAGCAAAATTAATAACGGCAGGCATTTATTGAGCACTTACCGCACAGCAAGACTTATTCGAAGTGCTTAAAAGTTTACCCTATTTAATCCCAACCACAAGCCTATAAAGTAGGACCTGGTTCCCCCATTTCACAGATGGGGTAACCTGGGGGAGCACGGAGGTCTCTCAGCAGTTCCTTCTAGGCAATATGATTCCAGCATTTAGCTCTTCATCACGACCCCATATTGCCTCCCTATTGTAGCCGGAAGTGACAAAAATGAAGTTTCTGGGAAACTCCCAGGGATTTTAAGAGGGCTCTGGGTTTCCACAGGGTGTGGAAGTCTGAGCATTGGCTCAGCTGACTGAAAAAATGTCAATCGATTGACTACTTTAGGTAACAGCTGCCTGAGACTTGACTCAAGCTTTACGGAAAAACGCAGTTGGCCTCAGAGTTGGTTTAAACCATTTTCCAGTTTCGCTGTGGGAGATGAAAATATAAAACAGCTTCCAATTTTGCCTAAAATCAAATGAAGTCTTTTTAAAATTAAAAGATGGGTTTTAAGGGAAATATTTGTCTACCGAAACACGGCTTCTGTAATTAAGCAATTAAGCCTCAACAAGACAGACCTCATCATTGCTTAAAGGTCATTTAAAATTCAAAGAGGACGCACAACTCAGCCAAGGGCGGTAAATCAGCCCTTCTCTGTGGGTGTCTAAAGGTCTGAATTTTCTTCAACCACACGTGCAGGTTTAGGTATTTAAATATTTGGGCTGTCGCCTAGGTATGCCCAGGAAAAAGAAATCTTTGTTGCGTCTTTTGGCTAATCAAAACGCAGCCCTGCATTTGACGATGATTATTTTATAAGTAAGGTACATGTCGTAGGGGGGATGGAAGAACAGGAAACGTTCTTGCTGCCTCTTTCCACTGCAGTGGCCGGGCGCCATTTGCTTCTGATTCTACTACCACGGCCTGGGTGTGGAGGGTGTGGTTTCCAATAATGACATTGCTGCTATTTTGAGTAATGAGATGGGGGTTCCTCACAGCAAGAGGTAGATTTTACTGGGCTCATTTAAATTTTATGGAAATGAGTATTTATTAGTTGACATCCAACTGAAGCCCATCTCGAAGGTTTGCCTTTCTTAGCGGCTAAGGGATGGTGTCTCTAAAGGATTAGTCTCCTTACTCCTTTCTTGCTAATATGGCACTGTCTCCACTTAGTTGCCAGTGGGGCTGATGTTTTCCTGGGGCCTAATCCTAGGAAAGGTGAAGAGGGACTTGGGAGACACCAGTAACATCCACTCTCCCACCCAGCACCCTAGCACTGTTGGAAAGACAATGACTTAGCCGTTGAGGCAGCAAAGACCATTTATTTTCAAGGATTGTGTTTGCCACGGGATAAGACAGACTGACTTTCCTCTAATTTTTTAGCACTCGCCAAACAATAGTAATTAGTCATGAAAGAAGTTCTAAGAACCAGATTTTTTTTATATCTATTGAGAGAGAGAGGGAGAAAGAGAGAAAGTGTGCACAAGTGGGGGGAAGGGCAGAGAGAGAGAGAGAGAGAGAGAGAGAGAGAATCCCAAGCAGGTTCTGCACTGTCATTGCAGAGCCCGATGTGGGTTTCAAACCCATGAACTGTGAGGTCATGACCTGGGCTGAAATCAAGAGTCGGATGCTTAGCAGACTGAACCACCCAGGCATCCCAAAACCAGATTCTGTAGAGACCAAGATGGGTCTTGGAACCATCTAGATTATTGTAGAGAATTTTGCAAGGCTCTTCTCTCCTCCTGGCAATTTCCGCACAATCTCCGCAGCGCTTTGCCATCATCAGGCAAAAACCAAGCGTGGGGGGCTTCCCCACGTGTTTCTGCTGTCCTCCTTCCCCTCAATAATGTTTACAAATTGAAGACACGGCTGAAACGTGGCACTGTCATCCGTCACTTGCATCACACAGAATGGCAGGTAAACAGGAAAATCTGGACTGGCCCGGAGAATGAGCCAACACACATAAATTACAAATAAAAAAAAAAATTAACAGACACCAATCTGCTCCCCAGCACCATTTGCCAGCATTGAAATCTCTATGGTAACTGAACTCCTCCTGGCCTCCCTGGGTAGTCAACCAGTGGATTTTCTCCCCCTTTTCCTTTTGAAGGAAAAGTTCTCAAAACCGACTTAAATATTATGATAGGTCTCATCTCCGAGTACTAAATGAGAGACGGATGGATTCGTGTTGGCTGGGGGGTGCCTTTTCAAACGTATACTTTTCTTCCCTCAAATGGCACCGCCACAAAGGTGTATTTTCTCCTAATAAAAGGTTCTTCTTAAAAAAAAAAATCTGGATGTTGGGGGTTGAAAGTGACACTGCTTTTCGGGATGACTGGATGAAAGTTGCCAAGCAACTAAGGAATGACGGGAAGGGAAGGGGCACCCTCTGAACAGAACATCGCTTTTTGCAAATGCTTATCTGTTGTTTGTGAGGTGCCATCGGCTCTCTCGTACTGTCCTGTCTCTGTGGCACTCGGCTGAGCTGTCCTACAGGTATAAATATTCAAGCCTCTGTTTTACCTGGGGGATGGGCAGAGACTAACATTTATTGAGAATTTACTACTGCATCCTGAGAATATCGTTACTGAATGTAAAAAGGAAAGATTTTATTTGTAAGTAATCTCTCCACCCAGCATGGGGCTCGAACTCACAAAATTGAGATCAAGAGTGGAGCGTTCCACCGACCGAGCCAGTCAGGTGCCCCTATCGTTACCAATCTTTTTTTTTTTTTTTTTTAAGTAAGCTTTATGCCCAGAGCAGAGCCCAACATGGGGCTTGAACTCATGACCCTGGGATCAAGACCTGAGCTGGGATCAAGAGACAAATGTTTGAGCCACCCAGGCACCGCATCGTTACTGAATTTTTAATATTCCTGGAAAACCAGCAGGATAGGTATTTTTTAACCTTCATTTTATAGCTGAGGAAGATAAGACTCAGAGAGGGTAAGGGGCCTGCTGAAGGTCACACAGTCATTGACAAAGAATTTGAAATCGGTCTCATTGATTTTGAAGTGCATATTCCATCGGCTATGTGACATTGTTTCTGATATTTACTTCTTTTTCTCTTGGGGATCACTGTCTACGGTTCCCGGTACCCTTAGGGCTGTGTCATCCACAAAAACAAATCCACTATGCCTTCCTCCCGGGATATAATGAGGACAAATGCCTACTCTTGACCCCTTCTCTCCTTGTCTTTTTTGCAAATCCCCAAGGAGAACTGGCTTATGGTTTCAGCCGTTAGACTCTCAGCGGCGTACTTGAAATGAGAATGTTTGCCCAGCTAATGACGTTGACTGACGTGTTGAGCTGATTTGAGGCTAATTATGTTCATGCACTCACCAAAATCATACCGACACAGGCAGGTGCCACTCATTTTAAGAGAAAAAGAAGACGGGGCCGAGGGGGGGAATAACTCGTATCTTACATAGGAAGGATCAAAACATAGGAAGTTTCAGATTAAAGAAAGAGAGAAGAAGAAGCAAAGAAAGAAAACAGGAACACTTCAAATCTTTTGTCAAGAAAATCTCTTCCAGGTGAGCATCAAACGTTGCCTTTCTCAAGAAGTTTGAGTAGCTGCCATTAGGGTAGGAAAATGAAAAGGCACTCGAACAGAACAAGATGTCCTGAGTGATTTTATGATATTTCTGACCTTAAAAGGCCTACATTGGGAGGTAAGTGCTTTAGTGATTTTGCGGATCCTGAATCGGTACTGACTTGAAGGCCTCTTAAACACAACCTGAGGTTTGACATTTGCTATGCCTTTTTCCCACCCCCCCCCCAAAGATTATTATGAAACAATGCCACAGAATCTTCCAAAATGTGCAAGTCTGGGGGAAGGTACTAAAACAGTAGTGAGGGGTCGCTGGGGGCTGCACTTAATGAAAATCTGAAAATTGCTGGCTTTGTTGTCGAGAGAAATACACACTTGATTCGCAAGAGTCTTTGGCACGTCTGTGTGTGTGGCTGGGTTGCAGCCATCCTCCCCTGGCAGGGAATTAGATGAACAGCACGGAGGAAGTAAAGAAGATAAACCCTGGAGAGGAAAACACGCTTGAGTTTCATTTTTAAATTCTATTTTATTTTACTTTTTAAGTTTTCCAAGTTTTCAAGAATAAAAATAAGCAATCACGTCGGGCAACGTGTCATCGTCTGATGAGCTCGGTAGATCGTTGAGAAGCCGATGAACTCTAGAATCTGGGGATTATGGTGCAAGGATTAAGTTGTCCAAGGACGAACTCTCAAATTGTAGTCGCTTAATTGAATCCTCCGATGTTTACCAGCAAATAAGGACATGCGGCCAAAATTCAAGCTTCAGTGTTGAGAGCTTGCTTGCTGCATTGAGCCAAAGGCCAAAGACGGCTTCTCCTAAGTTGAGTTTTTTAAAGGGAATCAGATCCACGATATCTATGTAGGATATATTTTTATGTGGGATTTGCGTATAATAGTTATATAGAACTTAATGCCTTATGTGGAAAGCCAAGGAGTCATTATAATTTTTTTTTTGTTTTGATAGAGAAAGAGAGACAGAGAATGGGCTGGGGGCGGGGGGCAGAGGAAGGGGGAACAAGGGATCCGAAGTGGGCTCTGTCTGTATTGACAGCAGAGAGCCTGATGTAGGGCTCGAACTCATGAACCGTGAGATCATGACCTGAGCCGAAGCTGGATGCTTAACCGGCTGAGCCACCAGGCGTCCTATAACTTAAGGGGAAATAGCAGTTCAAGTTAGTGGACGTAAGATCTTGAGAGGAGGGATTTGAATTCTTTGATTAGCTGCTTTCACTTTTGCTTGATCCCATTAGTGTGACTATTTCAAGTTGAGTTCAAACACTGCAGTTCTGTCATAAAATAGGGCATGGTGGATCTCTTTAAGGGACCAGATGGGGTACAGGTAGCTGTCCATCGTCTTTTCAGTTGGGGGCTTGCCCAAGAATAAGTTGATGCCCAGGCTCCATGCTTCCTTGCCCACCCCGGGAGTTCACAGGTGTTAGGAGACTCTTAGAGCCTGTTTATAAGCCAGAAACTTACTCCCACAAAATCTCTGGGGATATATAGGCTCTCATCTTGACAGAGGCTCATCATGCATGTCTCAAGAATGAGACAAAAGTTGGGGCGCCTGGGTGAGCGTCCGACTTCGGCTCAGGTCAGGTCACAATCTCATGGTTCGTGGGTTCGAGCCCCGTGTTGGGCTCTGTGCTGACGGCTCGGAGCCTGGAGCCTGCTTCGGATTCTGTGTCTCTCTCTCTCTCTGCCCCTGCCCCGCTCACACTCCGTCTCTCTCTCAAAAATAAATGAACATTAAACAAGAAAATTAGAAAAAAAAAGAAAAAGGAGACAAAAGTAAGTGCTGGACAGGAGCAATCCTTTTTAAGGACTAAAATATGCAATTTGTTTATTTGGCGTTAAGCAGAGAGAGGCTGGATTCTGAGCTGCATTACTCCACTGTTCTCCTCACTCGGTAGTGTCTGGACGTTAGTCCGACGCCTTCTCCCTGGGGCTCACACCTCTTGGATGCCTTTCTGTTGCCTCCCTCTTGGCAGCCTGCATGACCCTGTACTCAGATGTCTGCCCTGCTCTCAACCTCACCCTCTTCACCCCAACTCTTGCCCCATTTTCTGTTTCCCCAGCAAGCCAAGCCCTTTCTTGTATCAGAAACCTGCTTTTGGGGCGCCTGGGTGGCTCAGTCGGTTAGGCGTCCGACTTCGGCCCAGGTCATGATCTCACCGTCCGTGACTTTGAGCCCCACGTCGGGCTCTGTGCTGACAGCTCGGAGCCTGGATCCTGCTTCCGATTCTGTGTCTCCCTCTCTCTCTGCCCCTACCCAGCTCGTGCTCTGTCTCTCTCTGTCTCTGTCAAAAATAAATAAACTTAAAAAAAAAAAAAAGAAACCTGCTTTTGCCTTTGCCTGCCACATTCCTTCCCCAGATCTCTGAAGCTAGTGCTTTCTAATTGCTTATGTCTCAGCCAAAGTCTCACCTCTTCAGATGCTCCCTTGATGACCCTATGAAGGCAGCCACACCCTAATCCATGCCACTTACTAATTCCCGATCATGGCGATGCCTGACATCCTTCACAGCACCCCCAGAAACGATCTTGTGTTTTTTGTTGGTGTGTTGCTTTTTCTGCCTCTTTCCTCTAGAATGTAAGGACCGTGAGAGCTCATTTTGTTTACTATTGATGTCCTGGTGAACAGCAGAGTACCTGGCATATGGTGGGTTCTCAAAAAAAAAAAAAAAAAAAACCCAAAAACCCTTGTCTCTCTGAATGTATAAAAGATCTCCTTATGGGAAGCAAAGGGGGTGAGGTTGCAGATTTGACGTTGTGAACAACACTCGAAAGAGGAAGATCACACATGATATGACTGTGGTGGCAAGAGGCTGGAGAAACAGAGCCCGAGCCCCATTCACCTAAGACATTCCTTTATGGCTACATGATTCCTCCAACTTGCCTGTCTTGGAAGAAGAGAACAAGAATTAGGGTTAACATTTTGTGCAAGGTCATTGCCAATCCTCTCATATAGGTAAGAAGCCATTAAATTCCACAGGAGATGATCCAGGGTTGATGGATGTTTAAATAGGTCACATGATAATTCCAAACAATATTTAGTGTTTTCAGTGTGTCGGGCACAGATCTGATGAGAACATTTACCCCACACAACAGCCTTAGGGAGTAGATCCTGTTTCTGTCTCCGTTTGATAGGTGAGTGAACAGGGGCTTGGATAAGTTATGTCTGGCTCAAGGGACACAGTTAATAAGTAATGGAACCTAGGTTCAAACTCAGTTATTGAAACTGGGACTCCTTGGCAATGACTTGCCCAAATAATACTGTGGTCAACAGATTAGAGATCGTATCAAGGTTCCGTGGCTTTTTTCATTGAATTATTTTGCCCTAAAGTTTCTGGATTTGAGGTTTTTATCATTCACAGTGAATTTATTTCCTGACATCATTCCTATTTTTTTTTACTAATTTTTTTTAACCTTTATTCATTTTTGAAAGACAGAGACAGAGTGCAAATGGGGGAGGGCCAGAGAGAGAGGAAGACACAGAATCGGAAGCAGGCTCCAGGCTCCGAGCTCTCAGCACACAGACCGACGCAGGGCTGTAACTCATGGACCGCAAGATCATGACCTGAGCCGAAGTCAGACGCTTAACCGACGGAGCCACCCAAACGCCCCAACTATTGCTGTTTCTTAAAGCACACTGAATTCTATTGTACTGGGAGGAGATTATAAGAACATGGTAACTCTTGAGATAAGTTGATACAAACTGCCAGTATCGCTAAATCATTAGGGGTCATAGGACGGGGTGTTATAGAGGGGATGTTAATGTCACGTGCCTTTTGCTGTCTTGGAGTTGTCTGGAGTTGTCCCAAATGGATTGGGAATTGAAGACCCCGCATTTCCTTTGAGTGAATCATTTCCTCTCTGTGCTTTATTTTTCTCATATGTCTAATAAGCAGACTCTGAAGTCCGTTTTGCGGTGGGGTCCCCGGCCTTGGGGAAATTCTCATTTACTTTGCTTGGGGGAAAAATCCAAAGTTTGCATGAGAAACGTGAGTGACTGCAAAACTTGCAATTTCCTTGAACAGGGAAGACAGAAGAGTTGTATGTCTGTGTTGGTATCGCTGTAGCCTTAACCTTGGGCCAGGAATATAAAGGAATATCTAGGAAGATGGCTTTTACCTTAGATTGTGGAAGAACAGAACAAACCTGAGTTATGATAAAGGGCAAAGGTAGTTCAGAGCCCAAGTTTTCAGAAACAGGGAGTGTGGGAGGGAAGGACTGGAGAGGAGCTTTCCCTGGAAGTGCTAACCCAGTGGCCCCGTTGTTTATAGAGCTCCTCGCCCCACTGGGGGTACTGATCCATGTGGGAGATAACGATCCAGTGCTTCATTGGAAGGAGCTTAATTCTTAAATACTGCAGGCACATCACATGTTGGGCGACGATGCTATCTGATAGATTGTAGTCTTTTAATCATAAAACTTTACAGCAACTAAACTACATGATCACACCATTCCTATAACATACACTGACGTGTGATCTTTTCCTTGAGTCCGGAGGTGGGCTGCTCAGCATGGGGAGGCCTTGAGCCAATTCCGAATTCCCCAACGAGACATCAATCTCTGGACTTCAGAGGAGATGTGAACCCAGACCTCGATCTGAAGAACTTAGGAAGAAAGCGGACCATTTTTTTTTTTTTTTTTTTTTAATTTGGAGAGGGGACATCTGGATAATGAGAACTGGCTTGAGAGGAGAAGCAGTCCTCAAGAATAATATCCATCAAACTACTCGGAGTTTTTTTTGCAGTCATCACAGAACTGGGTGGGAATGAATCCTGCAGCCCCATGATAACTTAAGTGTGGGGTGCCTAAGAGCATTGGGCGTGTGTGAGAAGCCTTAGGAGGTGCATCAAGTCAGCAATAAAAAAGCAGAAATATGAAAGGCAGCTCTGTTTTAGATTTTCTTCTAACTCCTTCCTGAGAAGAAAGTCTCAGTTCAAGTCTCAAGTTCAAGGATTTAACCCCTCACTAACACTTTTTAACCTTTATCACAGCAAAGGCTGAACAGAGCTCAGCTTCAAGACTTAGGCAGGCATCAGGGTCCGGGCAGATGTCAGATGTAACAACATTGTTTAGTTGTCTTTCTGTCTGTCTATCTACTTTTTTTTTTTTCTTTTTTGCCATTAGCTCCTCATTTGGGCAAGTGATATGGGTTTTCAGTTGAGGCTAGTGATTAATTAAATCTCCTCTTGGGGAGCCTGGGTGGCTCAGTTGGTTGAGCTTCCGACTTCGGCTCAGATCACGATCTCATGGTCTGTGAGTTCGAGCCCCGTGTTGGGCTCTGTGATGACAGCTCAGAGCCTGGATGGAGCCTGCTTTGGATTCTGTTTCCCTCTCTCTCTGACCCTCCCCCGTTCATGCTCTCTCTCTGTCTCAAAAATAAAATAAAACATTAAAAAAATTTTTTTAAAATCTCCTCTATAATAAAAGTGTGTACATAAGTAAATAAGAGCCCAAGGGGGTATGCAGATATGGCAAAAAGTATGAATTTCTGTTGAGTGAAGTTAGGGAAACACTGCTTTATGATGATAATAGCTCACACACTTTTTTTTTCTTTAGTGTCAGCCAGGATACATTGTAAACCCTTAATATATGTATTAACTCACTGAACTTTCTTGACTACACCTCGATGTAGGTCTATTTATTTATTTATTTATTTTAAGTTTACTTATTTATTTTGAGAGAGAGACAGCCTGAGTGGGGGAGGGGCAGAGAGAAGAGGCGGGAAGAGAGAGAGAGAGAGAGAGAGAGAGAATCCCAAGCAGGTTCTGTGCTGTCAGTGCAGAACCCAAAGTGGGGCTTGAACCTATGAACCATGAGATCACGACCTGAGCCAAAAGAGTCAGACACTTACCGACTGAACAACCTAGGCCCCCTGATGTAGGTCTTATTAATTATTATGCACGTTCTTATGGGAAAAACAGAGACACCGAGAGCCTACGTAGTTTACCCAGGACTCATGCCCAGCGGGATGCAGGGGCAAGATGTAGTCTGGAGGATTTTCAACGGCAGAACACAACACGTTCATAACTACGGTGCTGCCCTGCCAGCCAGAGGTCTGGCTATGCCTGTGAATGGACATGATCTGTGACCTTTAGTGTCAGTCTATGGATTTGGGTCAGCAAACTATTCACCAAGCATTTCTATTCGCATATGGAGGAACGGGGACGAGCCCAAACCCAGTGGCAAAGCAGAAGGGTGCTACATGGAAGATGCCAAGCTTCTAGTCTGAATATTGCATTCTCCAGGATCACAGAGAGGGCTGAGCAGTCTAGCAAATCGAAGAGAATGCCCCACTGGAACCTCAAGGAACAGAGATGACTGGCATCTTTATGCAACCAACGTGGCTTCGCTGAAGGAAGACTTTCTCTTGCCTTCGCCTCTAAGACATGATGGAAATCCCGCTTTTCAAAGGGAAACGAGCAATAGGGACTAAAAACAGGGGATAATTGAAGATTCCTCACAAAAAGGATTAGAGGATTGCGAGCTAAAACATAAAAAGGATTTAAACCCAAGAGACTCTCAGAACCTCTTGATGGGCTGAATGTTTCACGGAGCTGGTGAGTTTCCAGACCTCTCCCAAGTCAACAGCTTCTAAATGAGAATTAGCCCCAGGAAGTGAGAAGCGCCTGAAAACTCAAGAAAAACCTAGTTAGGAAAGAACCAAAAATTATGACTCCATTGTGTAAGTTTTGCCTAGCAAGAGTTCATTCTCTGGGTTTTGACTTGATTTTCATAAAATTACTCTCTTTTTCTTTTTTTTTAATGAGCTTGTAACCTTCCAAAGCAGTTGATGTAGATTATTTCATTGGATCTTTAGAGTAATGTGAAAAGAGGCAGGGAACGTATTTTCTTACTATTTTTAAGTTAATGAAATCGAGGCAGAGGCATTAGGGATCTAGCGATCTAACAGAGCCCCTGCTAGTAATCGTGCTGCTGAGTGGAAGTCTACACAGGGCTAGACGTGGTGCTAGCTGCTTTCCCACGTTTTGGCATTAATCCTTCGGACAAACCTCGAGGCAGATACTCGCCTTATGTCCAGTCTCTGGAGGCGAGAGAGACTAACAGACTTCCCAGCACACTGAGACCCAGCTTGTCCCAGCTCACAGGAGCTCACGAGAGCTGTCTTGGCACATCTCGTCCCGAGGTAAGAGAACTTACGCCACAGAAATCGGTAAACCCTACAGATCAAGGCTTGTTTTCCTTGGAAAGCCAGCCATTAAACATTTGCCAGCGTTCCATGGGGGGCATACCTGGTAACTGGCAGAGTAGGATCCAGAACCAGGCAGATCCAGATCCAGACTCGTCCCTTCACGCCTCTCAGTAGGGCCCACTTACTGTGAATAATACCCAACACTGACTAAGCTGCCTGTTTCTGGCAAGGGGCAGGAGTCCAAGTTTACTCTGGAGTTCCTATGTATTAGTTTATATGGAAAAAGTATAGAAATGCCACAGCAATGAAAAATACTCATCTAGTTAGTACTCAAGAGCTCGAGCTTGGTGCTAGATGGATGTGAATTTCAAGTCCTTGCTTTCATTTTCAGGGATGATTATTGCATCGCTAAAACTACCTACCAACCCAATTCAAGTCAGGTTGACTATGAACGGCCCAAATGGTAAGGATGAGTCATGAACCAAAGGTGTCCCCTAATTCTACGTCTGTGAGGGGACAAATAGGAAGGATGTGATGCCAGGCACATGTGGCTTTGATTCCAGCTCTGCCACTTATTAGCTATGTGACCTTGGCCAAATCACTTCTGCTCTTGAAGACTCAGTCTCAGTCTGAAAAGGACAGTAAGGTTTTTGAGGCGATTAAGTAAGCTAATGCCACGGACCCGGATGTAACATACACCCTCAATAAGTTGTCAGCTCCTGGGCTGGGGAATGTGGCTACTATTAGCCCACACACAGCGTGGGAAAGCAAATTCTAGCCAGAAAGTGGCTTATGTTTATTTATGGCCCGGGGATGGAATTCAGGTGGTCGTCAGTAAGGGCTCGTGAGAGGCTAGAGAAGCCATCATGATTGCTTCGCTACTGGATGCAGAAATGCTCCAGGGGTGCCTGGGTGGCTCAGTTGGTTAAGCATCCGACTCTTGATTTCAGCTCAGGTCATGATCTCACGGTTCATGGGTTTGAGCCCCGCATCTGGCTCTGTGCTGACAATGCAGAGCCTGCTTGGGATTCTCTCTCTCTCTCTCTCTCTCTGCCCCCTCCTCCACTCATGCTGTCTTTCTCTTTCTCTCTCAAAATAAATAAACTAAAAAAAAAAATGCTCCAAATTAATGGGCAAAAATTTCTTCCTTGCCCAGGTGAAGATTTAAGGCACAAACTGCTCCCCATTGACTTCTCCTCTATCATCTACAAGGGTAGACTTACCAGCCCACTGTGCTTTAGTTTCATCATCCGTAACATGTGGACAATAATCACACTTTCACCTCCTAGCCTAATGCACCAAAAGCCTCAGTAATTAGTACTTGCTGCTAGTAAGATTGTTAAAAGTGAGACGTTTTCCATTATCGGCCAGACGCTGTCTGGTGGTCAAAGATATCCTTTCTCACGGGCAGTTTTGGCTGCACCCTGATGAAAATTCCAAACCTGTCCCTCGTTTTCTTAAAAAAAATATACTGACTATACTTCTGTGACATATACTGTTCTCTTCAAAAAACAAATGACACAGTCTGTGTCACAGTGTCGACATCTCAATAATTTGATTGGAAGGAAGGTATTCCTCAAGACAGAAATTAGGAACATGCCTCCCAGCCTCTCTTGCACCTCATAGGTAGGCACAGGCCCCAGGGTCCATCCATCAGATGCACCAATGGGAGGCTCTGACTCAGAAGGTATATGGTGGGGATGCAGGCTCAGGGTAGCCTCTATCCTGATGATATAAAAGCCACCGGCGTTTCAGAGGCAGCTCTTCCAGAGCTCCTGGCTGGAAGGTCAATTGTCCTACACAGGTGGCATAGGCTAGGAGTCTGTGTGCATTGCTGGTGCAGGGATGGCTGTACTGACACAGCCTTGGCTTTGATCCGGGCATGGGTCCTGGCTGGGTGGCCTTCAAGTGTGATTCTCTGGACCGCTGGGTGATTTCAAGAACCACTGGTTCATGACCACTGGTGTAGATTCAGGATGTACAACCGAGTCTCCCGACTGGACCCCTCATTTTGCTCTTAGTGTTTCTGACTGGTATGTTTACGGATGGCCAGCTTCCCCCATTATAGACTGGTGAGTTTTCCTTCAATTTTCAAGTTCTGGGGGAGAGGCATGACAACGGGGTATTCCCCCATCCCCTCACCCCTACGCCTACCACGCATCGACCACATAGGGCAAGGGGTGGCCATCTTTTTCTGTAAGGGGACATATAGTAAATATTTTAGGTTCTGTGGGCCGTATAGTCTCTGTCACACCCACTCAATTGTGTTGTTATAACTGGAAAGCAGCCATAGACAACATGTAAAGAAACGGCATGGCCGCGTTCCAATAAAACTTAAGTTACTAACAAGCGGTGGGCTGGGTTTGTTGACCCCTGACAAAAAGTTAACACTTTACAGGTTACAATGAGCAAAACAGAACCTTCTGGTGGTGGATATCAACTACAGCTCTGGTCTTGGCTTTGTCCTTGGTGCCTGGGTCACCTTGGACACACACATTCACCTCTCTGTCCCCATCTTTCTGCATCTACCGATAATAAAACCAACAATGCTGTTTCCTCCCTCCCAGAATGCTAGAGACCAAATGAGTAACACACCTCAGGGTGTTAAAGTGTTTTTTTTTTTTTAATTTTTTTTTCAACGTTTATTTATTTTTGGGACAGAGAGAGACAAAGCATGAACGGGGGAGGGGCAGAGAGAGAGGGAGACACAGACTCGGAAACAGGCTCCAGGCTCCGAGCCATCAGCCCAGAGCCTGACGCGGGGCTCGAACTCCCGGACCGCGAGATCGTGACCTGGCTGAAGTCGGACGCTTAACCGACTGCGCCACCCAGGCGCCCCATGGGTGTTAAACTGTTAAAAGCACTTTAAAATTCTGGGGTATATTTTCGAGCCAGCTCCATACTGTTTGGATTACTATAGCTTCATAGTGTGACTTGAAATCTGGAATGGTGACATCTCCAGCTTTGTTTTTCGCTTTCAAGAGTGCTTTGGCCATTCAGGGTCTTTTGTGGTTCCACACAAATTTTAGAATTTTGAGAGGGATTGCATTAAATCTGTGGGTTGTTTTGGATACAGTATGGGCATGGCTGAAATCAAAAACACAAGAAACCACAAGTGTTGGCGAGGACGTGGAGAGAAAGGAACCCTCGTGTGCTGCTGGGGGGAATGCAAACAGGTGCAGCCACTCTGGAAAACAGTATGAAGCTTCCTCACAAAGTTAAACATAGAGCTACCGTATGATCCGGTAATCACACTACTAAGTGTTTACTCAAAGAACACAAAAACACTAATTTGAAAAAATATATATGCACCCTAATGTTTATTGTAGCATTGTTTACAATAACCAAATTATGGAGGTAGCCCAAGTGTCCACTATTAGATGAGTGGATAAAGAAGATGTGGTATACATATACAACGGAATATTACCGAGCCCTAAAAAAAGAATGAAATCTTGCCATTTGCAACAACATGGATGGATCTAGGGAGTACAAAGCCAAGTGAAATAAGTTAGAGAAAGACACATCCCATGACTTCACTCATATGTGGAATTTCAGAAACAAAACAAACGAATAAAGGGGGAAAAAGACAACCCCCCAAACTGACTCTTAACTATAGAGAACAAACTGGTGGTTACCAGAGGGGAAGGGGTTGGGGGATGGGCGACACAGGTGATGGGGATTAAGAGGACGCTTATCATGGGGCGCCTGGGTGGCTCAGTCGGTTAAGCGGCCAACTTCGGCTCAGGTCATGATCTCGCGGTCCGTGAGTTCGAGCCCCGCGTCGGGCTCTGTGCTGACAGCTTAGAGCCTGGAGCCTGTTTCGGATTCTGTGTCTCCCTCTCTCTGACCCTCCCCCATTCATGCTCTGTCTCTCTCTGTCTCAAAAATAAATAAACGTTAAAAAAAATTAAAAAAAAAAAAGAGGACGCTTATCATGATGAGTCCTGAGTAACATACAGAATTGTTAAATCACTATATTGTACACATGACACTAATTTAACACTGTATGTTAACTCTACTGGGTTAAAATTTTACAAAAGAATAGCTAAGAGATTATGCTGTATACAACGGAATACTACGTGGCAATGAGAAAGAATGAAATCTGGCCTTTTGTAGCAAAGTGGATGGAACTGGAGAGTGTGATGCTAAGGGAAATAAGCCGTACAGAGAAAGACAGATACCATATGGTTTCACTCTTATGTGGATCCCAAGAAATGTAACAGAAGACCATGGGGGAGGGGAAGGGAAAAAAAAGAAAGTTAGAGAGGGAGGGAGCCAAACCATAAGAGACTCTTAAAAACTGAGAACAGGGGCGCCTGGGTGGCGCAGTCGGTTGAGCGTCTGACTTCAGCCAGGTCACGATCTCGCGGTCCGTGAGTTCGAGCCCCGCGTCAGGCTCTGGGCTGATGGCTCGGAGCCTGGAGCCTGTTTCTGATTCTGTGTCTCCCTCTCTCTCTGCCCCTCCCCCGTTCATGCTCTGTCTCTCTCTGTCCCAAAAATAAATAAACGTTGAAAAAAAAAATTAAAAAAAAAAAAAAAAAAAAAAAAACTGAGAACAAACCGAAGGTTGATGGGGGGTGGGAGGGAGGGGAGGGTGGGTGAGGGGCATTGAGGAGGGCACCTGTTGGGAGGAGCACTGGGTGTTGTATGGAAACCAATTTGACAATAAATTTCATATTAAAAAAAAAGAAATCATGGTGTATATTATTCTAATTATGTTTTTATCCCCCAATAAGCAATGAACTCCATGAAAAGAGGGTCTGTGTTTTTACTCTGAACCTCTATTTTCTAGCATATTACATTTCACAGTCGACATAAGTGCTTGTTAAATAAACAAATAGTTTAGCTCTTGGTTCAGAGGACTTTTAAACTTAGTGATAGATGTAAGCTCATGTTTGAATAATCACAAATCTACCAAAATGAGCAGCAGTGTTAGTATAAACCTGTAAAATTGTATTCACAAACTTAAAAGCTTACCGAAGGTAAGCAGAAAAATATAAAGGAAGGCTGTGGGTTGGCGCAAGGTAGTAAGAAATGCTGGTGGCTGCCATATAATGAAGAGAGCATATCCTGTCTGAAGGGAATAATGCTCTTTTGTTCCAGCTAATTCCATGTGGACATGTGGGATCACCTTTGAGAATTTTTCCAATTTTTCAAAAGAAGCCGAAAGTCTGGATTTTGGAAGTAAATTTCTCTCTTTTTTTTAAATTTGAGAGAGAGAGAGAGAGAGAGAGCACATGTGAATGAGCAGGGGAGGGGCAAAGGGAGAGAGGGAGAAAGAGAGATTCTTAAGCATGCTCCTTGCTCAGTGAGGAGCCTGACTCAGGGCTCGATCCCATGACTCTGGGACCATGACCTGAGCCAAAATCAAGAGTTGGAAACTCAATTGACTGAGCCACCCAGGCGCCCCTAAATTTCTCTCATCTTTATACATTGGCAACTAATCCTCAAGATTAAAAAATGTCACTCTCAGGTCATCTGTAACTCCTCGTATAATTTCTAGAAGACACAGTTGAAAGTTATAATCAAGGAGTAGCAATGTAGAAAATTCTTAGATTTCATCGCCTTTTGATTCCCTGGTTGTAATTAATGGTCTTTCTTACTCACTGGAACATGTTTGATCATCTCAATTTTCAATGATTCTTTGATCATGGTATTAATTGTTCTCATGACTTATTTAGTCTCTACAATTATGGGCACTTCTTCCAACTCCCGGATATCCACATGGCTTCCTCCTCCAGTGTATTCTGGTGTCAGGTCAGATGTTCCCCACCTCAGCCAAGTCCTCCCTAAACATCCTGTCTAAACTTTCTTCCCTCCCTACTGTCCTTTTTTTTTTTTTTTTGTAGCACTTACTGGCATCTGATGTATAT
The DNA here is from genome assembly GCF_022837055.1 of Prionailurus viverrinus. NCBI lineage: Eukaryota > Metazoa > Chordata > Mammalia > Carnivora > Felidae > Prionailurus > Prionailurus viverrinus. The sequence goes on from NC_062563.1 coordinate 9,057,373, forward strand.
TTTTTATGATCTGTCTTCTGCCACTAGAGTGTCACCTTCCTGAAAGCAGAGATGTGTTTCTGTGTTGTTCGATGCTGAATTCCCAGAAGCTGCTACAGTGTCTGGCAAGAGTAGGCACCTAATCAATATGTTGAACGGATAGATGAGTGATCCTTTTGGCCACTGTTGATGAGACCCCAAGACTATTCATTATCCAAGATGTTGGAAAAAAAATATGGATGTGAAAAAACAGGTTTCTCTTAACAGAAATCTTAACATCAATGTAAGTCTAAATCATGTTCATCAGCAACTTGCATTTGACATGGGAGAAAATCTACAAATCTAACGACAGCTTTTTACATCATGTTTACATCATGTTTACGACAGCTTCCTATGGCTGGTCTCCTGGGAATGGCTGGAGGGGGTTTTATGATGGCCACACAAAAGGGAGCTTGAAGATAAAAGATTGCAGACTGCTGTAACGAATGAAGGGAGAATATCTGAAAGATTCTTGGTAGAATATAAGTTTTTCCATTTTGGAATACTCTTGGGGGAAAAAAATGGCGGAAAGTCATGCGGAGCTTTAAGGGTTCAGGTTTAATGGTTTAGGTAAAATAAGAAAAATATTGATAAAAAATGACTTCTGCTGCCACCTCCTATGAGTTTTATCTGTTGTCGAAGTGACGTTAGCACATAGAAATGATTTTAGAAGGGTAGGAAATCCAAAATGCCACCAGATAGCTCCTGGCAGAGCTACCCTGCAGTATTTCCCAAGCTTCCTGCCAGTTTCGAGGCAAGTTTGCTAACCTTGTAGACAATTAAGTAACATCTCTTCTGGGATATTTGACAGATAACCGTTGCTCACTCTGCGAGAGGTACTGGGCTCAGTTTCATGGTTCTGAACCCAGCTCTGGGACACACGTGCTCTGTGCACTACACCTGTCTTGTTCGCCTTTAGTCTCCAACATCTGAACTACAATTCTTGGGAAGTCAGCACGCATGTGCATGTGAATGCCTACCCTTCAGGAGCCAGGCCCTGGCTCATATTCTGATGAACGCAGGATCTGTACTGGTGGAGGTCAAGTGCCAAATAATTTCTCAATAAATACAAGCGCTTCCGATTATTACATCCATTTTGACCTCTGATGAAGTTTGGTATGTTGGATATTCTAAATAAATGCTTATTGATGGTGTAAAGAAAGAATTTGTTCTTGCTACCGGTGGTGTTTAGTGCCCCTCTCATGGGTACCTGTACGGCCCCCATCATGGCGCTCATGCTCGGGCAATGAAATTGTGCATTCACTTCTCCTTGTCCCCCGTGCCATGCATCCTTCAAGGGAGGGGCGGTAAACGGTCTTGTTGGCATCGTCAATGTCCAGCCAAGAGTCTGGCACCTGCTTTTCAGTTCAGAAGTGTTACGTATCTGAATGAACTTGTGGAAGACATGATGTCCCTAGGGCTCAGGTCCCAGAGGCGCTAGCTCTCTCCAGCCTCAGACAAAGAAAACAAAAAGGGGACATCCCCACTCAAAACACAAGTGGATTTTCTCCGTGTCCTGGGTAGGGAGATGCCCTGCAAAGTAATGAACGACAGAGGATTGTGAGAGCCCTGAGAACTCTTTCCCCTACCCCGAACTCCATCTTTTCTTTACGATTTCACACTTTCTTCTCCATGTTCCCAGTCCTAACGTCTCCAACTGCAAAGGTTCGCGCTTGCCTCACAAAGCCGCGTGACAGAATTTCCTTTTAATTAGCACATTCATAACAGCAACAATAATTCTAATCATTAATACGCTGCTCACCCCACTTAGGAACAAACCAAATGGCAAGAAGTCAATGTTAATTTTAAAACACATGTAAACAAGGATCCTGGAAGGCCAAACACAATAACCTTCTGGCATTATTAATGGCAGAGAATGCTTTCCGTGGAGCTTGGGAAGTCAACGGTACACTAATCACACCCCCCTTCCCCCACTTACACTTTTTATTAATGGAGATCAATTAACCGTTGCATAGGGACTTTAAAATATATATATATTCTTCCCCAATAGCGTGTGCTTCATGAGGACAGAGATCATGTTTATGGGTCTCCCTGAGCCCACAGTGTTGTCTGCACACAGTAGGTGTCCAATACATCCATGTGGAATGAATGGATTAATCAACTCTCAAAGGTGTGCGGGCAGAGCTCTTGTGAAAGAACAGAGCCCTGATGTGTCAGGACACCATTTCACAAAGCAAGTTGGGCATCAGCACCTTTTCTCAGATATTGAACTGGCCCAGCGTTTGGACCACGAGGCCCTGAGCATTCATTCAAGAATTCCTAAGTGCCACTTTCATTCGGATAAAACAATTAATCCAGTTCTATCTTGGGTCACCGGGATAACAGACTTCCGATGAATATTGCATATTGCAACACAAAATCCACGTCTACGTTGGCGTTTATCTTTGTGATCGAGCGGGTGCCTGGTCATCAGGGAAAAGGACATCGCTTGGCTTCTTAATAGAGCGTTTCTCACTTTGTGGGGGTTTGCACATTTTCTCAGCTCCCAAGTTTGGGAAAACGGTTGTAGTTATACCTTCCCCACTCAGCACTGTGACACCCATAAGTCTGGGCAATGCGTGGGGCCGCCACCTGTCTCCCTCGCCTGTGACTCCACTGAGAGGCGTCAGGCTATACAGCCAGGACCGCATTTCAGTGCTGGCCCTCGTGACGGACCCGGGATGTCTACGATCATTTCCTCTGCTGCCTTTCATATCACTGAACTGAAGCGATCAGACCTGTCAAGAGCGAGGGCCCCAGATGAAAGGCCAGTGCATTAAGACAGAGCATAATTGCCAGCTTCTGAGTTTCTGACATTAATCGTTTTACTGAAAGAAGACAGTGGAGGTCCTCTCTCTCTCTGTGTCTCTCTCCCTCTCTCTGTCTCTCTTTTATTGCCAGTACACAGGAATTATGGAGGGGTGGGGGCTAGGGAGAAAAAAAACCCCTCCACCAACAAGGTTTGCTAATTAAAAGTAATATGTTTTCCCAGTTTTTTGGCAATTTGATAACACAAAACACTTACTTGGGGGCCACAGGGGGAAACAAACTGAGACAGATAAAAAATGTTTTGTGTTCATCCAAGCACAACTATGTTAATGCGTATTATCCCATTAATGCGCATCAACATCGGGAATCGGCTCACCAATGCAAGCAAGAAGCATACACTTATCATCATTTGATAACATGTTTAATGACAGATTGACGGGAGATTTGCAAATGTGAACTGGCATCAGTGTTGCTAACTTCAGCTCCTGCCGCCGCCTCTGCTATGCCAGCATATTTATGTGCATAATTTGATTTCCCAGCCACACTGTTAGTACATTTTTAATATTAACTATGCACGAACAGACAGCCCAACTTAAGTTGCACTGATGGTTGCAGTTCATTAGATTGAAAAAGATGGGCAGACGTGACTGAGATGGAGGCGGCGGTCCAACGCCCGAGAAGCGACGCCGAACAGGCGCGCTCGGCTCTCAACACGCCCAAGCTACACATCTCACGTTGTCGCAAGTGGCGGAGATCTTGTGGATGAGGGAGTGGGAGAAGGAGAGAGCCCCTGCCCGGGGCGCCCGGGCTGGGAGCTTAACGCCGAGCCCGGGCGGCGGCCGCGTGCATGTTGGCCTTTCCCCCCTTCGCCTCTGCTCGCCCCACGCGGATCACGACGCCACACTCATGCCCTTCGCTTCCTATGCAACAGGGGAGTAGGAGCTTTTCTTCATTCTTCATGAGCCCGGGGCCACGGGCAGCTGCTCAGGGAAGCCTCCTTGAAGTGGGAGCGGGGCTGCTCGTAGCTATCTGGGGGAGGCATGCTCATCTACCATTGCATTGTGCGCCCGCCACGTAAGGCTTGGGTGGCCCGGATGAAGGATCACCTTGCTCCCTTTCCATTTCTTCATCTGCAAGATGGGCATAAGAGTATCACCTACTCCACAGGGGTTAAAGCTTAAAGAAGCCAAAGAAGAGAAACGCTCAGCCCCAGCATTTGGCACATAACCAGCTCACCATACATGTTCATTCTTATTATTTTATTTCTGCATTTTTTTGGGGGGGGGTAATTTAAAAAACATAGAAGTCTACTCCCCAGGCCTTAGAATCAAACAAAGCTGGGGTTTCTTCTTCTTCTGCTTTTTTTTTTGTTGTTGTTGGTTGATTTATTTATTTTGAGAGACAGAGAGAGAGAGAGAGAGCGTGAGTGGGATAGGGGCAGAGAGAGAAGGAGAGAGGGAATCCCAAGCAGGCTCCACAGTGTCAGTGCTGAGCCCAATGTGGGGCTTGAACCCATGAACCGTGAGATCATGACCTGAGCTGAAATCAAGAGTTGGATGCTTAACTGAGCCACACGAGTGCCCCAAAACTCGGGTTTCAACCTAAGCCCTACTAAGGTTGTGTGATGGTTAAATCACAACTTCTGTGGGTTTTGGGTATCTCATTGGCAAAATGGGGTGATTCCAGGGACACATCTGGCATGCTGGCAGGAAAGATATGATGATGATCAGGTAAGAAGGTCTAGAGGGCCGTGGACATCGTATGTGTTCAGTAAGCCAGCCTTTATTTCCTTTGGGGGATCAGGACAGTGCCCGTGTTCTGGCTCGTGGAGTCGGTCGAAAGTACATTCAAGTTTTGGTTCTGCTGCCTCCTAACTGTATGATCACCTTTGTGACATTCGGTTTTTGGCCCTACAAAATGGGGATTCAGAATGGAAGCTGCTTCTGGGGATTTGGGGAGGCTGAAAGGAGAGAATACGTGGGAACCTACTCACTCAACCTTAGCTCATTGTTACTAAAGCCTGTATCTTTGGGGCTTCAGCGGCGCCTGGCACATAATAAGCGCTCAGTAAATGTTTGTTGATTGGATAGTGAGAGAGATCAGCATTGATATTCGGAAAGGCTCAGGTCAGTCCTGGGAAAGATTTGTCCAGGGAACAGGGCAAAAGGCCTCCAGGAGTCTGTAGCTGAGATTGGGGGTTGGGGGGGGGGTAACCAAAGCAAGTATATGGAGACTGGGCTGTTGAAAGTCATCAGATAGTGAGGAGGGCACCTGTTGGGATGAGCGCTGGGTGTTGTCTGGAAACCAATTTGACAATAAATTTCATATTAAAAAAAAAAAAGAAAGTCATCAGAGACACAGAGAACAGCCTTTTCGTGCAAATCAAGGAGGGAGTGGTAACTGGCACCAACTGAGCGCCTACTGTGTGCAGAGTGCTAGGGGCTTCCTTATCTCTTTCTCATTTAACCTTCCCATCAGGCTTTACGTGGGCTATTATTAGCCTCGTCTTATGGATGAAGAAACTGAGGTTTGACTGTGGGCCAAGTCTCGAGGGCGGAACGGGGGCTCCAAGATAGACAGTATTGAATTCACATCTGCCAGCTGAACCTCCGAAAGGTCGGCAACCTGCTTGGGGGGGGGGGGCCACCACTTACAGGTGCCAGAGTTTGGACCGAGCCCCACGTGCTGTCTAGCTGCTCCTTTCAGGCGGGAGGCCAGAAGGAAGAAATGCAGAATGGTTAGCCGGCTGCCGTGTGCGCTGCTCCTTGTGTATGAAGGCGGCGTTCCGGTGTCGGGGCGTGTGATTTGTGTCATTTGCCAGCTGCAACAAGGAGCTTCTGCGGGGACTCATCCCCACTCTCAGATGGGGCGAGAACCCGGACACAGGGAAGCCCGTCCGAGGCCAGCACTGTAGTGATGCCTCACTCCTGCCTTCTGCGTGTTTTCCCTTCCGACAGGCACACGTGCTTTGCACGCGCAGCGTGTCTTAAGTGCCCTCAAGCTGATTCCCTGCCTGGGATGACCCCTCACCAATGGCGGACTGAGGTCAGGGCACCAGAGCCCAGCCCTTGTCTCCAGAGGGGTCGAATCCGGGAGCCTAATGAAGACCATCTAGCTCCCTGTGGGATCAGAGTGAGGCTGGGGCTTTCCCTGAAATCACACGCATGCCTGGCTTTCTCCCCTTCTCTTACCAGTCTCCTCTGGGGGCACATTCCTAAGAAATGACTGGTCCAGGCACCTTCATACCAGGGTCTGCTTCTGGAAGCTGCCCCCAAGATGCCGTCCTCTTAGACCCGGGGCTGCCAAACTGCAGCCTGTGGGCCAAATCCGGCCCTCCGCCTGGTTTTGGAAAGAAAACTTTATCGGTACTCAGTCACACCTACTCGTCCCGCAAAGCCTCAAGCGTTTGCTCTCTGGTCTTGTGAGAAAACAGATCTGCTGACTGCCGTGCAAGATAGTGCTCTGAACACACGCAGCTCTTTCCCACCTCAGGAACTCTGCACATGCTGTTCCTTCTGCCTGGTGTCCTCCTTCCTTGACTCGGTGGCTGATCGACTGCTCCTCACTTTTTAGGCCTGGGCAAAAACGTCACTTCTTCAGAAAGACCTTCCCTGCCCACTCCTCTAAAGTAGCCTTGTGCTACTGAGTTCCCGCCTTGGTTTATTGGCCGCGGTTCCCTCCATCGTCCCCAGCCAGCCCATAAGCTCCGGGAGGAGTAGAGACCCTCTCTCTCCGCCTTGCTCATTTCTGGATCCTCGTGGCTGAACATGGTAGAGACCCGAAACTGTTGACTGGTGAGGAAGAATGGAAAACCCAGCTGGGGCTAGAAGTCAGGTGCTACGTCACGATGGGCGCTGGGTAATCTGATCCTCATTTTGAATCTGTACTCCCAAAGCAATGGGAACATATTTCATACCCAAGCCACATTAGTGCCTAGACATTTATTGCCTCTGGTATTAATGTGCTTGTTTTGCCACATTATGTAATGGGAGGTCACTTTCCGTCATAAGCTATAATTTTTGAATTTTATGATATAGATCGACCTGCTTCAGGAACCTGGCTCTAAAGAGCCTTGATGTCAAGGGGGTCAAGAGAAAGCTATGCCGCGTTAATGGTTTTAATTAATGCATTAATTTCACGGCGCTTTTCTTGGGGGCTTCATATGTGTAGGCTCCACGTGTGAGATGTTCGGGGAGCTTCCTGTTAAGAAAAGGAAGGCACCCTCACGTGCACATTCAGGTGGTTCATTCTGCACGTGGAAGCCAGAATCATCTTTAGAGATGCCAACTGCATCATGCCCTTCCCCTATTTAGATCCCCTTAACGAACCTCGAGTAATCTAAACTCATCGCTATGGCCTGCACATTTGAGTTGAGCTAAGTATTCAAACTTATTTCTCTCTGAGCTCACAGAGTTCCAGCAACACTGGCCTTCTTTCAGTTTCCCTCAATACTCCCGGCCCTTACTCGCCTCAGGGCCTTTGCACTTGCTGTCCCTGCCTCACATCCTCTTTTCATTCATTGCAGGACTGGCTCCCTCAATCTTTCATATCTCAGATGTCACCCCTTGAAGAGCACCCAAAGTAAATGAACGTTACTGCCATTCGGGCCCTTAAGTACTTTATTTCCTTCATGGGACCTGAAATGATCTTGCTTACTAAGTTGTTTTCTTGTTTCTTGTCTTTCTCTTTCTATAAGATCCCCCAAAGGGAGGGAAATGGTCCATTTGTTCACTGCTATATACTTGGGGCCTAGTATGGTGCTGAGGCGTAAGAAAATACACAGTAACGTACTATCAGATAGTTGTAAATTTAATAAGGGAAATCAAGTGATGGGAAAGAGGCATTTGAGAGCGTTGGATGGCTTTTGATCAGGGCTTGGCAAACCATGGCCTGTGGGCCAAATCCAGCCCACCACCTGTTTCTGCAGGGCCCATAAACTAAGAATGGTGTTTACATTTTTAAATGGTTGAAAGAGTCAAAAGAAGAATGACTTTTCTTTTTAAAGATGCATGAAAACTATATGAAATTCAAGCATCAGTGTCCATCAATAAAGTTTTATTGGAATATAGCCACACCTCTTCATTCACACATCTCCTATTACTGCCTTTATGCTGCCAGGGCAGGTTGAGTGGTTGTGACAGGGACTGTGTGGCTGTGACCCAGAAAATATTTCCTATCTGGCCCTTTACGGAAAGCTTTTGATGACTCCTGACTTAGATCTTCAGAGAAGAGTCCTTGAAGAAGATGATGTTGAAGTTGAGATTTAAATGATGAGAATGGTTAATATAAGGATCAGAAAGACTGTGTTTGAGGTCCCTTGGGCAGAAGAAACACTCATGAAACGGAAGCCCTTGTCACTACGCTGTGAGGTCCGAATTGGGACTTTTAATCTGGCAGTCATGGACCGAGTAAACTGGCACCTGGTGGTGAGTTGAGTCCTGCCAAGAGATAGGGTGTGCTTCAGTGAACTGAACGGCCGTAGAAACCGAGGTCGAACAGGTGTAGTGGTATGGAGGTCTGATAAAAATATGAGTGATGAAATGGACAGTGGTGGGAAAGAGGAGAGAAAGAGGAAGGTCCATCGATCCTAAGCCGGGGACAGCAGGGGGATAATGGGACCACTCACTGTCATTCAGAATAAGAAAAATTAGTAGGTGTCAGGACAGCAAAGGGATGGCCTAGGTCAAGCTTGACTAAGATGAGCTGGATTCAGAGTCATCTGCGCCCCCACATCCCCCCCTGGGCATCCCAATCCCAGCCCAAGCTGTAACATGCCGACCCCACCCAATGCTTCCAGGAGTGTGCACCTGACCCACGCTGAAGAGACAACATCCCATTTTTCCCAGTCTTAGGCATTGCTTCACACGTATTGTGACCTCACAGGCCAACTGAACGCAGTCTCCATAGATGGCATTCCTGGTAAACAGCACTCTTTCTACTGACACCCCTAAGCTGGGGTGGACTAGAACCCTGGTGCTGGTCCAGGCAATCTTGCCGTTTGTCTGAAAATGAAGACAAAACCGAGGAAATCTGAGCTGAGCAATGAGGGAAGACCAAGTTCCAATGACATCCATCCTTTGAACCCAAGATTCATCCGCGCGTGAAACCAACTCTATCCTTGGATGCACTGGCAAATTCCCTGGTTTACTAAATTAAGTTTGACTTGGTCTGCAGTCGATTATAAATAACAGATTCTGATAAATGCAATTTAGAGTTAGCATGCTGAACAGTTTTAATGATTGTTTCCCAAATAATTTTACGGCCCACCTTTTCAGAGTTAAGGAAGATATTAAGCGAAGCCAAGAGGAGGACCTAGTCCCCTGACTGCCAATCAAGGCTCTTGAGATGGGAAACTCCTCCTGACACAGCAGAGACAACTGAAGTGCTATTGTCTATCCCTTTAATAAGTGATCTCGGCAGACTCCTATATACTTCTGGGCTGCCTTCTGCTTCCCTGGATTTTGGTTCTCTCCTCTGGTTGCCAGCTTCTGCTCTGTTGCCTCCTCTAAGCGACAATCTGGATGGTCTCACCTTTTCGGTCTCACTTGATTTTGTATACCAAGCCAGGACCTTCCGTAGAGTTCATGTTCTTGCTCACACAGGACCGTGTCAGACAGGCGCAAAGACTGACTTCAAGCTAATAGAAGCAAACATTTTTTTAGAGCACTCACAACACGCCAGGTACTGGGCTTAACGCAGCGGGTCTCAAAATGTGGTCCCTGGATCGGCATCCTGCTATCATCTGGGAATTTGTTGGAAATGCAAATGATCGGGTCCCACCCAAGATCCAAGGGATCCGACACTCTGGGGAATGTGTTGAGCCACCTGGATTTTAGCAAGGCCTCCAGATGGTTCTCAGGTTTGAGAACCGTTGGCTTGAAGCATTACCTAGATTGTCTCCTGCAATCCTGTCTATCGAGCCCCGAGGGAGGACAGTTATCCCCATTTTAGAGATAAAGAACCTGCATCCTAGGGAGGTTAGGCATCTGCCCTTGCCGCTAGGGAACAGTGGAACTTGGATTCAAACCCAGGCAGCCTGACCCACAAAACCCCTCCCGTGCTCTCCAGCGAGGGTGGACACGTTACTTCGCGCACGTCTTCCCCAGATTCACATGTCCTACTGCCTTTTTGCTGATTCTTAGGGAGCCTCAGGACCACTTCTCAACCGCCAAGACATTTCCCACTTAAAAATAAAAAATGGTTGCAAGCCAAAGGAAAGGGTCGGGTCCCCCGGGGATCCCGGGGACTGGCACCGAGGCATTTGTGATCCGCAGCCTGCAGCCTCCTCTCTTGAAAATCACCTTGTCCTTTCCAAGTCCCCTTTCTCCTGCATTGCATGTCTCCCCAGCTCATACCGTGCGGTTACAGATGCCACTTTGCTCGCGGTGATTTATAAGCAATCGCTAATGCTCGGTTATAATTCCCCATTTCAGATGCGAAAATGGCTCATCATGTGCACCACAGGGGCCTCTCTACGATGATATATAATTTAAAAATTAACACGAGGACAGAGGAGACTCTGCGTTTTTGAACTAGGAACTTAGAGATTCAGAGGTTACAACTTGATAAGGTGAGCTCAAGGAATGAGATGAGTCATTAAAACAAATGCCTCTGTTACATGTTTCCATGACTTCAGAGGTTTTCTAGCATCTTCCAGTTCACCCGCACTTGTCAAAGTGCATGCCCACAAGTGGTATATTTATATTAGGGTATTTTTCCCCCATTGTTACAAACATTCTCTAATTCCTGACACAGACCTTCCCGATATAAACCATGCTGTCGGAGAGCAAGCAAAGCAGAAAAAAAATCAATGCTTGATCTCCAGCAAGGGCCAAACAGAGCTGAACAGCACAATCAAGAAGAACTTATGGCGATCCTCTGGAAGAACCTACCGCCGTGTTTACAGCGTCGCTGGCTCTGGGTGGAGATGGGCCCAGAAGACTTTGGACAGTTGAATGTGCAGCACACCGATCTCCAGGGAAGGGGATAGCGACAGTGACAGATGCGGGGTGTGGTGGGAGGGGGGCAGGGCAGACAAGAAAGGCAGGGATGGAGAAAGTGAGCTGGTGCAAGAGGGAAAGACAGGGGAAGGATTTGGCATGTGTGATGCTCAAGCTACTTTGGTGCCTGTATTGGTCCAACCTCTCGTGGCTTTGTGACCAAGCCTTTTCCCAGTCTGCTCCGCATCAAGTGGTCGCAATTATGGATTGCAAATTTATTGACATTTGACATCTGCATCAGCCTTCCTCTGATCAACAGAACTCTCGGCTGCCAAACGGAATAATTACAGAAGATTTTAGCCGTCATGGAGATGCCAAAAAGGTCATTAAATCATCTTGAAAAAACAATGTGTTTCTCCATCTCATCTCGCCGGTAAATCTTCCGTTGGAGTTGGGACCACCTAGGGTTGATGCTCAGAGAGGGGGGGGGGCTGAATTACAGAATGGAGAGAAGAATTAAATTAGGATTGAAAAATAGGAAGGCAGGCACAGCAGGGACCTCTTGTTTTGTGCTTCATAATTTCTGGAGAAGCGTAGAGATCGCGGCGTACTTTTGTCAAGAAATGGATTCTCCTCAGGAAACAGGCTGTAATGACTCCCTCAGGAGTTGGGGGCGGTCCAGGGGCGATTCAGGAAGAGCAGTTGTAGCTAGACGCCCACCGAGGGCCCCACAGTACAGAGCCACATTTGTCTTAATGCTCTACACGTCTCTGTTTGACATCCTTTCTCCTTTCCAGACAAGCGTGGTTGCAAGTGGCCTGGAATCCCCAGAAGCCACTTCTTCTCCATGCTCGCTGCCCCCCACTTCCTCCGGATCACCATCGTCTTTCCCCTCACCTGTCACCGGCTTCCTGCTTCTGTCCTTGGCCGGTCTCACCCATTCTACACTCAGTAACCACTCAGGTCCTTGAAGGATGAACTAGATCACGCCCTTGCCTACTTAAACTCTCTCAATGACTTCTCATGGCACTTAGGAGGAACAAAATAGAAAGTTCTGAGGATGTTCGACAAAGCCCTGGCTTGCCTCACGCCCTCACCCCACTCCAAACACTCCCCTACCCCTCCAGCTCCAGCCCTCCGCACTGGCCTTTCTCTGAATCAGATGCACCAACCCTTCTGTTTTCCTGCCTGGGATGTTCTGCCCGCAATTTGTCAGGTGACCGGCTCCTTCTCAACATCCTCCTTTTCCGCCCCTGATCCCCCTCCGTTTAAAGTAGGTGGCCCCGTCATAGCCTCTCACACTACGTTGTATTTCCTTGGCAGACCCGCTTTCCCGGGGCTCCGAGGATACGAGCCGTTAGTATTTTTTTTTTTTTTTTTTTTTTTTTAATTTTTTTTTCAACATTTTTAATTTATTTTTGGGACAGAGAGAGACAGAGCATGAATGGGGGAGGGGCAGAGAGAGAGGGAGACACAGAATCGGAAACAGGCTCCAGGCTCTGAGCCATCAGCCCAGAGCCCGACGCGGGGCTCGAACTCCCGGACCGCGAGATCGTGACCTGGCTGAAGTCGGACGCTTAACCGACTGCGCCACCCAGGCGCCCCACGAGCCGTTAGTATTATTATCAATGTGTATTCTCTGATTAGAATGTAGGATCTGGGTTTCTTTTCTTCTCGGGGTGTAGCCCAGCACTGGGGACAGAGCCCGGCACATAGCAACTTCTCCAAGAGCATGAATTAAAGGACAATTGAACGAAGGTCTCTGATCGTCCTGCCACAGAGAATGCGGGATGGTTTGACTCATTCACCTGCAGGCGTCTATTGACTCTGTTCCCATGGGCATGCGTACCTTGAAAAAAGGCATTTCTTAGCCCTCGTGACAATGTTACTCCTCTGGGCAAATCATTCGACAGTGGGTTGGGTGGGAATGTTTCTCACCTCGTACTTTTCTGGGCCGCACAGAACCCGAAGACGCCTTCCTCCACTTGGGGCTTCTCTCATACGGCGCTCTGTGCTCAGGGTTTCACGCGCTTTATCTATTCCATCTGCCTCACTGACGAGTGACACACGCGTTATTGTCATTTCACACATGGCGGATGTCAAAGAAGGTTATGATCACCTCCTGGATGCTGTCCCTTTCTCCCTCCCTTCCTTCCAATATTTACAGAGTCTGCATGGACGAGCTAATCAGGTGCAGCCCCCAGCCTCCTGGACCTTAGAGGCGGATGCCATCTCTACCTCATAAACCGAAGGCTTCGGGGGGAGTCCGCGGCTTCACCACTTCAAAGCCCTACAAAGTCAACTTCATGAAAATGACGTTCACATACTTCAATAAAGCAAACCTGTTCAATCTCGGAGGTTCAAATGATAAGTTTATATACCTGAGCAGGAGCCATCACGTGTGTATCGACCGGCTTCTCGGCCCCATCAGCATCCCCTCTCTGCCATCTTCTCCCCAAAGCACGGCTCTACCCATGCTGAACCGTGTGCGCTTTCTGGAACGGACCTCCCGCTCGACTTCACTTACAAGGCTTCCCTCTTGTCATTCCTTTTAACCACGGGGGCCTCCCCCTTCTCCACCGGCTGGCTCCTTTTCTCATTCCAGGCAGCCTAGATCTCTGCTCATTTGGTCAGATGCCCTTGAACCCTCTTGTCTCCCACGGGATGACTACTTCCCCTGGAATAGCACCGAGCTCAGCGTAAGTCTTGGTGATGTGACGTCCTTCCTCCGCAATGGGCTGTCCGTGTTCTGAGGGCAGAGCCGGCCTCTGTGTCGCTTATCGCCGTAGTCCTTGCACGGACCGCAGCCCCCAACACATGTTTACTGCACGAGGCACGTTTTCATATTTGTCTTCCCCAGATGGACGTTCCCGAGCCGCACAATGCGACTTGCTTCCAGCACGTTATCACTGCAATTGTCGCGGTTATTAAAATCTTGAGACACATGAGCCCACTCTTGATTCTAGGGCGGCTACATTTTAACGATGATGAGAGTAGCTCTCTTTGAGGATTTCTAGGTGCCTGGTATTGTCCCAGGAAGAGACTCCGCAGGTTTGCTGTCAATTTCTCTTACGACTACGTGAAGGCAGCCATCATGCAGCCACTTGACAGAAGAGCTTTGTGAGGGCCAGAGAGGTGACGTGACCTGCCCTAGGCCCCTCACCTAGAAAGTGGAGATGCGGTCCTGGGACCCAGGCTTCAGTGGCTCCAGAGTCCGTGGACGTCTGCCTGAGTTTAGCTGCCCCATCGCCTCCCTCCTGAGATGTCCAGGCATCAGGACGTCCCTGCGTCCCGAGACTTTGTGACAGGCCTCCCCTCCACTCCGGCATCCTCCCACCTCTCATTCTCTTACATTTCTGGGATAATGAGGTCCTGATTGGTCCTTTGACTTCTAAGCCAGAGCAAATGCTACCCAATAGGGACCCATCTCCATGGTTACCGCACACCAGAGAATGCACCAGAAGGTAGCACAGGGGGATGCAGCAAATATGGGGGAGGAGGGAGTCATAAACAATTAAACATGACAAAAACCTCTGGTGAACCAAAATAGAATTATTTGACTGTGAAATCGAGTAATGTAGCATTGAAAATAACATAACCTGAAACACCATTTTTTTTTCTTCCCCTCCATAGATGAAAAAATACCAGAGAAACCCGTGCATGGTGAAACTGCCAATATGTTGGAGGGCCCCCGTGGCAGGAAGTCGTCTCAAAGGTTTGGGCTTTTGGGATACTGATATCTTTTTTTTTTTTGTCCTCCCCCTGCCCCTCAAAGGGCAAAGTAACTTGCCAATAACTCGGGGCCGGGGTTCCTATCTCACACTTTTCCTACTTGGGTGCAGTGCCCGATGGAATTTAACGCAGGGGATGCCAGAAAGGGGCCGAGAGACGTTTCGCCAAAATCGTGGCTCGAGGGAGGGAAGTCATTCATTCGCCCACCCTTGGTTTCCAGCCCTGCAGCCGGCGCTCGCTGTGATCTTGGGGATCACGTCACCTCTCTGAGGCTGGTTTCTTCACCTGTGAGCTGGGTGTCCGTCAGAGTTGTTTGTAGAGTTTTGGGTTCAGATTGATGGAGACAATACGTGGGGACGACCCAGTACAAGAGCGGGACACCGTAAATGTGCCATAAATGTCAATCCTCTGTCAGTATCGATCGCGACAAGGACCATTGTGGTAGCGGGCACAGCCAAGCACTGTTTGAAGCACTTTCTTCTTACCACCTTTAATCAACCTCGTCCCCATCATTATCCGCATTGAAACTCCAGCGCAGACCTTGCGAAGCATGGCCCAGCCACTGGTGATTTTTAACTCGAGCAAGTGGACTCTTTCAAGGTAGCTGGGGGCACAGAGGCAAAGCAGAAGTCAGAGGGGAAGAGATGCACGGTACTGCGATGCTCCGTGCTTTCTCGGGGCCCCCCCGAACACCACCGGACGCTCCCATTCCACTGCCTCCCCCGCCACTGCCCACCCCCAGCCCCCCACCCCCGCCACCGCCCGGAGCTGATTTAATTAAATCTGTACACATAGGCTCTCCTTCTTTCTTCAAATAAAATGGCACAATCCATCCCACATCTTGATTTAAGCCTTAAGCAAACAGAAGGGGATTTTTTTTTTTTTTTTTGAGGTAGGTGATCAAGGCGGGAAATAAAGAGGAGAATGAAATTCATCAAGGGCTCGCGTTGCGGGCCAGACCCAGCGCTGAGCTCTGCCCAGGCACTGTTTTAGCTGATCCTCCACACGAACTGCAGAAGGAAGGAACTGTATTTACTGCCACCCAGTCTCTGCCAGTCTTTCTCGTCAACTTGAACACGGATTTTGGTTTTGAATTTTCCCGGCGTCGCTAGATGACCCCAAGTGGAACGCCCTCTGTGCCCCAAATATATGCTGTATCTCCTGCAAGTAAAATAAGTAAAGATAAAAAAAATAAAAAAACCCAAAGAAATAAAGACCATTCCAGGAGAAAACCGCCACCACCACTTTGCACATAGCCCCGGCTGCCTGGGCTCCGGGGCGGGGTGCGCGCTCTCAACAGCAGCACAAAGTTCTCTAAAGTCCCCAGAGGTGATGGGCGCCTTCAGCTCCTGGCATCCCGTTTCCCCGCCAGGCGAGCCTCATGTGACGTTCACCCTGGATTTCACGGGAGAACAGGACATGCGCTGATTTGCAACAAACTGTTCTCTCAGAGGGGAGAGTCGGGGAGAGGAAGCAGCCCCCCACCACCTCCTCTTGTGGTCTCCTTAACACGATCTCCGTGGCCTACATATCATCCCACAAACTGCCCTGCGAGTCTTGCAGGGCGTGGCGTCGAGACTGATTTAAAATCCCTGCATTGCTAAAACTGCATTGTTCTTCATCAAGTTGAGTCATTTTTATGTGAAGTGTCAGGATCCCTAACAAATAACTCTTGCCAGACAAATCAAGTTCCTCGTCTTAGAGCCGTGGCTAAATAGTTTATAGCTTTAATCTGCTCACCGAGGTGTGCAGTCTATGACAGTAATTATAAATGCAAGGAGAAATTATAGCTGAATGCTTTAACTGCATTAGGAGCTGTTTGATGAACAATCATGAGTGCCTGCTCGTTGCCAACAATAGAGGGCAAGTTAGTGTCAGTGCATTAGAGAGATTTCAGTTCTGCATGGTGCTTCTTCCCATTTACCACAGAATGTCACTTGTCTTCTATAAAGTAGAAAAAAAGCACCGTGGAAAGCTTTAAACTTGATAGTTAAAAAAAAAAAAAAAGACAAAGAGAGAAATGCAGGGGAAACTGTTTATCATTATGACTTTTTTTTTTTTTCCCCCGCCTGTTTTGTTTGGCGGCTGGTTCGGTTTCGAATTAGTTCACTGAAGGTAGCTGCTTGTTTACTTACGAGGGGCCTTTAAAAGAAAAATCCCTCCTCTAGCCATTTTCGAGAAATCTTTAGAGACAAAGACTTTGTTACGTGCAGGGGCAAGTTCAGCATCGGCCCAGGCAGAAGATCTGGTGATCGCGCGGGTGGCCCCCCACGAAGTCCTTCTCCCCATCTGTATCTACCTAAGCTAATGACACAATTCAGCTCTTTATTTTCCCCTCCTCACTTTCGCGGGAAGACGTTTTTAATTTAGCTGAAGAATTACACAAATGTATTTTAAAGACATAAATCCATATAAAAAATATGAGCTAATTAAAACATTGCACTCCCTGTCGCTCATGGATTTTCAATTTAGCGAAAGAAAAAAGAATTGCATCTGGTTAAATGAAACGATGATACTGTTGGCAGATTGGAGTAAATGAAAAATAATGTTACTCTATATTAAAGCACCAAATTATACACGTCAGGATTGAGATTTCGAAGGTCCCGATGAGGAGGAGAGTGCAACAGAGAGGGGGGCCAGCCATGTGCGAGGGAGTCAAGCCAGATCGCTTGCATGAAATGAACGCATTCCAACAGGCTACACATTTGTTTCTTGCGTTGGGAGTGCGCGAGTCTTGTAGCCGACCCTGTTCCTGAATTCTCAGTTTGCTTCCCTCAAGTGAGAGTCAGGATAGTGATCAAAAAAAAAAAAAAAAAAAAAAAAAAAAAACAACCAAAAAACAAAAACCAAAAAAACAAACCAAACTGTACATGTGAATTTTTACTGGAATTTGGGTCATTCCTTGGTTAGACGCTCTATGGCAAATGTGCAACTGCCTGACAGGACAAGGAAATCATAATCAAGAGAGCGAGATTTGCTTCACCCTGCGGGCCAGTTCCAGCACCCCCCCCCCACCCCCCGCCCAGTTTCAATATCTGAAACTCTCTCGGTGGAGGAGCCGAGAGGCAGTAGGTGATGAGTGTCGAGCAGTCCCGGGCTGAGTCCGCCTCTGCCCTTACTGTGCGCTCTTGGACAAATCCCGAAACGCTTAGAGCTCCTTGCAAATTAGGATGATATGAATAACCATGCCTGGCTCGCGGAAGAGGCCAGGAAGTGGGAGTTTTGCTGTCATTTGCTATCATTATGATCAAGTAGCAAGTGGAGGCTTCCACGGGGCCACCTGGGAAGAGCCCACGCGTCCCACATGCTGCAGGTGCGGCTGAGGAACGTGGTGGAAACCGGCAGGGACGGTGGAGGACTAAGTTTTCCTGTGAACCTACCGGTTGCCAGGCTTTCTGGGAAAGAATTGCACAGGCCTAGTTAATTCTCAGAGTTTTCTAGGACGGGAGGACTGTGTCCACATTTTATAGACCCAGAAGTGGGCCAGATCTTAGAGACGGTGGATGCATCCTGGGCAGCCTCGGAAACCACCATTCATTCCCCTCCTGGGCTTCCCCCACCCCCCCCCCCCCCCCGGGATGGGGCAGACGCCCCTCCCGTGTGCTCCACTGACCGTTTACCCCAGAGCTGCCCATCTGTATGTCTGCCGTGAGCCTCCAAGGCAGCGTCTCGTCCCGGTCACTGGTTTATTGCCCGGGATCAGGGTGGTGCGTGGCCTGGAGCGATAGCCTTCTGGGTAGGTGATCACGAATGAGTGAGGTTCCGAGATTGTGGGAATTCGCCCCGAATCTCTCTGCCTCCTCTTCCTCCCCCGTGACACGGTGGAATCCAGCCCTAACTTACAGGGCTGTTTGTGAAAATAAAGTGAAATGATGTTTGTAAAGCACTTGCCACAGGGCCGGCACATTTGGCTACTATAATCGGAGGGTCAACTGGCTCCCCATTACGCGTCCATTGCTGAAGAGTGGCTGGTGCGTAGTAAAAGCACAAGCAGTGTTTGTTGTAAGATGAAAGAGACTCAGGGAGGGGAAACAGGGACGAAGGGAGGGAGGGAGGGAGGGAGGAGGGAGGAAAGGAGAAAGGAGAAAGGAGGGAGGGGGGAGGAAGGAGGGAAGGGAGGGAGGAAAGAAGGGAGGTAAGGAGAAAGGGAAGGAGAAAGGAGTGGGAGGGGGGAAGGAAGGAGGAAGGGAGGGAGGGGGAAAGAAGGAGGGGGTAGGAAGGAGGAAGGAAGGGAGGGAGGTAAAGAGGAAGGAAGGGAGGAGTATTCCTCTGATGGATGAAGGAAAGGGCCATGTCTCTTACAGACATTAATGAATGCAGCCCCTTTGCTCTTTCCAGAATGCCATATAATCCATTTGTGAGGGTTGCCAGATTTAGCAGATAAAAATACGGAATGCCCAGTTAAATTGGAATCTCAGGCAAACAATGAGTAATTTTGTTTGTTTGTTTGTTTAGTAAAAATGTGGCCCATGCAACACTTGGGACATGCTTATTCTACAAACTTGTCATTTATCTGAAATTCACATGTAACTGGACATCTTGTATTTTATTTGGCAAGTCTACATGCTGTTCACCCTGAAAGTGTGTCTTTCTCAAATCGCCCGCAGCAAAGGTGGCTGCTTCTTGGACTCGAATTTCATTCTTGCCCCCCATTCCGGGACGAGGTGTGCTGCTAACCTTGCACGCTGCGTTACACGGAAATGACTGTAATTTCAAGTCTTTATGCATTTTAGCCTCGTTGATTTGCTCTTTGTGTAACTTCTGTTCCTCGAGAGCGTGCGGTTTTTAAAGGTATGTACAAATACCGACTGAAATTGTTCTAGAACACTCCTGTCCTAAAACAGGGCTGCACAATGTAATGTTGTCTAAATAATTTTTAACGAAAGGTCGCCTTTCCTATTTGGCCGAGCACCGTGCAGGGTTCAAGACCTATCTGAGAAAGGAAAGAAAATTCGGGGCAGAATTTGCATCTGGCGGAGAACACAGACACGGCAAACTCCCAATTCTTCCGTAAACTCGTGACCACGCTTTTCTCAAACATCGTGTCGGTTTGGTACAACTTGTGGTACCACGCGTACCAGCTAAAATCAGAGCGCCGGGTAACAGCCATCTCGTTTTGTGATCGTTTAAAACCATCTATGCATAATTCTAAGCATTGGGCAACGTACTGAGTGTTGTTCTAAGAGAGGACATGCCTCCCGAGGTGACCAGAGCATCACAAAGCCATCTCTGCGCCAAGTCGGGAGCTACTCCGGCAGATTGTCTTATCTTTAGTATTGACCCAAACACACCACACACGTACATTCCTACTGCTTTGAACGAGTCTTAAATACTCAAACTTGGTTTTCTGTCATCCTAGCTCGAAAGCACAGCATCACGGTGTTTATATAAGAACGGAACTTTGGTTTCATACAGTGATTTACTCTGTAATATGGTGCTTCAAAAGTCCAAAGCCTGCGGAGGGATGAGAAAAGAGCTATCCTGTCTTTGTATTTACCTTATTTGTTAAGGGCCTTTCGTGTAGGTTTTTCCAAATGATCAGTTTACTTTTGCTTCCTCAGAACAGACACGCACGATTCCAATTTTGACTAAGGCTTTCTTCTTCTCCCATCTCTCTATTTACATACCGCGATGTTTTGGCAACGATATTAATTTTTTTTCCAAAGAATGATTACAAACCTAACAGGTGGAAAATTGGTCTTTATTGTAGCACAAATAAACATTACCTATTGGTCCTCTTGACCATGGTTTGGACCCTGCCACTTTGGGATTGGAAACATCTCTCTTCTCTCTGGGTATTCTGTATATATCCACCTTTTTTTTTTTTCTTTTTCAAGGACCAGAAAAGTATAATAGCAAGTTACATAAGATTTAAAATGTTATATAGCAAATAAATAGAATGTCGCCAAGCCCCGAGCTCACTTAGAGATCCAATAGCTGAATTTTGGCTTTTCTTTCAATAGTGTGAGCTGAACAAATCATGCTTGGAAAGCAAGAGATGAACCTGCTGGTTGCACATTTTAATTATCGTGATAAAAACATGCAAACAAAACAATAGTCTTCATTTGCGCCCACATAGCCATTGGACCTATAGGATGGGTTCCCCTTTATCAGAAGCTCTTAGATCTTCTCACTGAGGGGACAGGCCCAGATTTCCACCCTTTCTTTCATCCTGACCATCCTCACGCTCGGCAAGTCTCCCCACCTGACGTGAGGGGAGCCCAAAGCCGCACCCACATAAATATCCCTCCTTCCGCTTGGGAGGTCTGCCAGTGCTCATACCTTTGTGGCTCGATCTGAAAGTCTCCTATGTAAAAACAAAGGCTCTGACGATGGGGGGGGGGGGGTGGCGAGGGTGGATACAGTATTATCGGCTGTTCGTATCTTACTGTGAATGAACTGAAGGAACTAAGCTGTCACCTAGCGTGACATTGACTGGACTGGTAAGTGCTGAGGCTGTAAGTCAGGTCGGGTCCCCGTCTGGGGCGCGGCCTGAGGTGGGGGGACAACTTGAGTATGTGTGGAGGTCCTTCGCATGTGGCGGGGGGGGGGTCATGCTGAAGGGGAGAGAAAAGGAAGTAGACAAAATACAAAAAAGAGAGATGAATGCATTGGGTGAAGACCCAGCCTTGAAAACAGTTGACACGGCCGGTGTGGCAAGACTGCCAAGGCATTTGACCTTGGCCTCTGTCCTCTTTCTTGGAGGTGACATAGATAGTCTGGGCACCAGTGACTATACAAGGCACAGAACTTCTATGATACATGATGCAAATTATCTGGATGCCGCGGGACCCCATGTGCATTGGCAATGGGCGTTCGGAAAGTCCTTTGTTTGTTTAGGTAAAATAAACTCTTGAGGGCATGCAGCGCATCTATCTTTGTTAAGGGTCGACGCTCATATTAGTCTATCCTAAAGAAAACCGAAAGATGAGAGAAGAAAGTAAGCTTCCTCTCTCTTCACCCCAGTGTTCTGCAGTGAATATTTTTCTGCCGTCTGACTACAGGCCAGATGCCCTTTCCTAGCAACTCTAACAGAGGCGATAGACAGAGGGACGGGCGGGGCAGGTATCAGCAGCGATCGCTGAAAGGAAGCTGCCAAAAGCATCGATTGCAAGCAATAATAGCAAAGTCCACGAGCTGATTAGGAAATCTCTGCACAGCGGCTGCCCCCAGGAACTCTGCAACGCTCATTCGGTTGCTCAGCCTTAACTCACTCCCTACGTCATCAGCATCGCTATGGGAAGGCGAGGGGGTGAGTCGGGACCATGGTGGTGGTGGGGGGGGGTCTGTACGTATTAATTAAAGTGAGGTGTAGCCTCGGCTGGAGGGCCTTGGGGTCCCTAAGGGGATCACACCTCGTGAGGCGGTAAAATCTGCACGCGCCAACTCTCTGAACTCGTGTCCGTCTGTTCACCAACTCTAATCTGGAGACATTGGGAGAGCGGCTAGGACTTATCGCGTTCTAGTGTCTCATGCAAGTAAGTCCTACTCCAGCAGGCTCCTGTCCTCTTGGTACCGGGAGACGTGAGCTGCCTCTAAGCAGACCCATCTCCCAACAAGAAGCTCCTCACAAGGCTACTGTCCCGTCACCTGGGAGCAAACCCATACCTGAAGAGCTATTCCTCGTCCACGTCTGTGACAAACTGAGAGTGGTGTTCGGGTGACTTGGCGTGCGTTTTGCTCAGGTGGAGTTTTACTGCGTGTTTGCTCGCAAATGTCCGACAGCACAACTTACACTTGAACTTAGAGTCTGTGTCCTCTTCGCCAGCTACGGTTTCCGGAGACCTCTGAGCCGACGACACCCGCGAGATCTCTTGCTCCGCCTTGCCTTGCTGTTCCACCGCCATGCGGGTCATGTCCTTCATTTGGAAACCCAGGTGCGACTCCAGGTGGCTGATGTAGGTGGAAGGGGTTCTAAACTGGGAGGCACAGTCACTGCAATAAAAGACGGGGTGTCCTTTGTCCATGTTTTTCAGGAACTTCGTCCCGCCCGTTTTCCGAAGTTGGTACTTGACGTTTGCCAGCCAGTGGCTGATCGTGGTCATCGAGAGCCCCGTGAACTTCGAGATTTGCATTCGCTCTTGAGGGCCCAGGTCGGACAGCAGGTACTTGCCCTCGGACGTCTGGAACAGACTCGAGGCGAACTGCGCTTGTAGGATCAGGAGGTGCTGAGGGTTCCAGTTGGACTGCCGGCCCTTCCTCTTATGCAGGGTCGAGACCTCGCTGGAGACGTCCTCAAAGCGCCTGACATCCATTTCCAGCTTCATGGGGGCGCCCCGCGAGGAAGCGGCGGGCTTTGGGGTGGTGGCCTTGGGGAGGACCTTGACCATGTCGGCGATGTCAGACAGGGCGTGCTTCTGAGGTGGGGACGTACAGGATTGTGCTTGCGAGGACTCGGCTTTCTTGCTCTTGGACTTGGTCAGGTCGATGGGCTGATCGTTGCTCTCGAACAGGTAGCGCCTGGACACGCTGGCCGGCCGCGTGGGGGCAGGACTCAAGCCCGGCTTGTCCATGACGCCGAGACTCGACTTGTGGAACATCGACATTGTGCTTGAGCTTGGGCTGGAGCAGGAAGGGGAGCGCAGGGGTTCCGTGGCCTTGCCCAGGTGATTGTTCAGGACGGACTGCAGGGCGCTGAGTGGGTTGATGCATGGCAGGGCCGGGGCACGCGTGGGCAGGGCGCACCCGTTGCTGAGGGAGTGCGCTGGCTCGAGGGGCGGGCGTTTCTCGGGCTCGCCGCCCTCCTCCACCAGCCTGGCCTCCTCCTTCAGGAGACAAGGCTCAGCCTTCTTGGACTCGGAAGGGGTTTCGCTCTTGGAGAAAGCATCCCCGTCGCAGTGGCTGAAAGGTGAGGCCTCTTCCTGGGGACTTTCTTTCCCACACTCCTTCGCGACCTCGTCTTTGTCGTCTGGCTCCTTCTTCACTTGAGTGTATGGGGCCAGGTTGGTGGGCACAGAGACCAGTGGCATTACTTTCCACTTTGGGGCAATTGGCCTCAGCTTGTTGGTGAGGTTAGGGCGAATCTGCAGGACCTGGGATCCCAAGGGCAGGGCAGGCTTGGCACCCTCCGACAGCTGATAGGCCGCGTGGATGCTGGGGTACGCGCTCCAGCTGGGAGCCCCGTTCTGGGCTTTGTTGATGGCCGTGGTGACGGTGTTTTCCAACGACTTCAAAATGTCCCCTCCGCCCTTGGAGCCGTCTTCCAAATCCTCCTCCCTTAGATACTGATACTTCATTGTAGGGTCTAACGGCTTCTGGAGAGCGTCTTCGTACTCCTCGCTCTTCAGGACTTTCTCGTCCTTGCTGATCTCCTCCGGTTTTTCCTTTTTGCTCTCTCTCTTCGGCTCGGTTGTAGAGGCCGCACGGTCAGAGGCGGAGTCACCTGACGGCCTGGGAGCCAGCGAATCGCTGTTTGGGGCATCCGACAAAGCCTGCATTTTCTCCACGGCCAGCGGGTCCAACACCAGCTGCTTCCCTTTCTTGGAGGCAGAGCTGGTGACCTTGAGAAAGTGCCCCGTGACCATCATGTGGGTGGTGAGCTGCTGCAGGGTGTCGTGGGAGCTGCCACACTCCATGCACTTGAGGATCTGGGACTTGCAGGCCTCAAACTGCCAGGTGTAGCTGGCGCCGTTCTGGTAGCCGTACCGGTTGTTGGACGACAGCTGCAGGCCGGCCGTCTTCTGAGAGGAGAACGACTCCGCAAACGAGCCCGTGGTCGAGTCGGGGGAGCAAGGTCGGTTGACGTCGAAGACGCGCTTCTTGGCCGGGGTGACCGTTTTCGACGAAATGGTGGGCACTGGCTCCTTCAAAGGCACTTTTTGGTAATGTTTTGTTTTGATCATGTGGACGCTCAAATCTTGGAGGGAGTCGAAGGAGTCGCCACAGAACATGCATTTCAGAACCTTCTGAGCATCCTCCTTGTCCATATCCTGGAAAGCCCGTTTCCGGGCCTTGGAGTAGCCCGTGGGTCTCAGCTTGTCCTTTTTGCGGTTGTCGTCTTGGTAGTGGCCCGTCTCATTCATGTGCACGGTCAGCTCCACCAGGGTGTCGTAGGCGGCGCTGCACTGCCGGCACCGGAAGCGGCTGGCCCCGGTGAACGCCGACCCGCACATCTTGCCGCTCTGCCGGTACAGCTGCACCGAGCTGAACAGGCTGGGCTTCCCCACGGATCGGGAAGGCAAGTTCTGCTGCAGGCTTTTGGACAGCGCGTCCTGATGCCAGTCGAAGTCGGTCTTGCTGCTGCCGTTGCGCGGGTCGCAGGGCCGCCTCTCGCCGCCGGACAGCTTGAAGCCGAGGCCCAGGCCCGACCAGTAGGAGTCGGACAGGATGTTGGCGTAGACGGCGGTCATTTTATCCATGCAGTTGTGGCTTTCGTTGGGAGGCTTGGGGTGCGCGCTGGCTTTCTTGTCCGCGGCGTCTCGACCGCAGACGCTCTTGACGTCCGACACCTGATCGCTGGCATCGCTCAGCAGAGACTCGTTCTCCACGTCCTGATTGGACAGGTGGCTTCCCGGAGAGTTCTGGTAGCTGAAGCAGCCTTTCTGCTCGGGGCCCGTTTCTAGCTCCTCGTCTGTCCCCGGGTCATTGCTGCCCTGAAGCGGAGCTACCGAACCACTGTCCTCCTCTTCCTCCTCCTCTTTTATTTCCTCTCCTTCCTTCAGCTGCTCCTCCTGGGCGTAGCCTGCAAGAGAAGTAGAGGAGGATATGAAATAATAGTGGCGGGTCCCATATTCCGTCCCAGTCTTCCCGCTTGGAGCGAGTGCTGCCAATACCGAATCGCATAGCGAGCGAATCTACGCTTTTAGTAACTGCAAACCACAGACACAGGGAAAAGCCAAATGGTGTCCCGTGTGCTATCTAAGGCCTTTTTTTAACCGACAGGAGTCACAGGTCTTTTTAAATGCCTAGAGTCCCAAGTTAATAACATTCACGTTTAGGGAATACCTAGCGCTCTGATAGTCGGAGCGTGGCTAAATTCATAGGTACGGCTTTCAGGAAAGCTGGGCTGGAATTCAACCCTACAAAAACAGATCTTTACGGAGAAGGACGTTGGCTCACGAGAAAACTAGATTTGACCCTCGGCATCTCCGTGGTAAGGTTTACCGAGAGCCTTGGATATGCTGGCATACAATTATCTTAATAAACCATATTTGAGTGCTTGTAGGTAATTGAGATGCACTGCCATTATATTTTTGATAGCCGGTGTCTTTTCGTTATCACAGTTTTATTTGTAGAGAGTCACACGGCAGGAAGAGAGATTACGGAGTATCGAATAAAATCTTCCGTCGAGAGCTAAAAAATTACGTAAGCTCGGCAAACATAATGATTTTGAAATAATAGCAAATGGTGTTGGGATGGGAGATTTGGGGGCTATCTTATTATTCTCAAACAGGTTTATGAAGACCTTTTCAGACAAGGCTGAAAATGCCCTCTCGATCTTGTGCCTGTAATTTCAAATGCTTTGTGATTTGTGGGTGTCCGTCATGAGATGCCAATTATACGTTTGATTTGTAGATGCAAAATGCTATTGGGGATGCATGCCTTCCCTTCTCTGAGAGGATTTAGGGCCAGTAATTGCATAGGGAAAATGAAGGCATGAGAGAGCGGCACAAGAGAGCGGGTGCAGAGGGAATTAATGGGCAAATATCCATCAACGGAGATGGGGAAAGTGACTATTTATGCCCATGTGTTCATTTCTTTCACCTGGCCTTTTCAGAGCCTCGTGGATAAAATGCAACTAAAGAGGGACCAAAGCAAGGGAGATTCAGTCTTAGATTTGCAAGGCTTGCGTGATCTCAATGCAGTGTTTTCCTGGTGTGCTCTTCTCTCCCGTCTGAGTGCAGGTGGGTGCCTGGGAGAAACCCTAGGGTGGTGCCATGTTCCCCTTCACCAGCGAGCAAGCTGGGAAAAGAGTGATCATGCATGGAGGTCTGTCCCACAGGCAGGCAGAGCGAGTTAGAATAGAAGACAAAGGGGTTTGTTGGGCATAAGGCAGCTCCAGTCAGAAACTCCAAAGGCTCCTGCTGCGGCTGCTAAAGATAAATGTTTATTGAGCAATCGCTACCTCCTGGGAGCCCTGCTAACCACCGCCAATGCCTTCTTCCATTTTGTCTGATTGCCCACACGATGGAAGAACTATTATTATTTTCACTTCACGCATGGGGAAAACTGAGGCTCTAAGGTTAAGAAATTTGCCCAAGGCCACCCAATTAGTATGGCGGCGTCACAACATGCCTGTTTGATGAGAGAGCCTGTGGGTCTAACCACTACGCTCCACTCTCTATGACCAACCTAAAGGATAAGAAAACTTCGCGGAGACCCAAAGGTTAAAGGTGAAGCAGTGGCATTTTATGGAAATGTCACTAAGTAGGTAATCACTTGGGAGGGGAGAAATGCTGGAGACAAGAACCCACGATTTAAAGGACATGGCACCATAAAGCAAGACGCAATGTAAAAACTGGGTTTAGCCATGAGCTTGGTGGTTGTGTTCATTCTAGATTTGACCAGTATTGTCACTGTTGTTCTGTTTCTGCTCTCCTAGCAAGCTGACCAGTGGGGTTTTCATTAAACTAGTGTTGCTGGTCTCCGGTTCCATAAATTGCTTTGATGAAAACAGAAGGTACTCAGTCTAGTTGAGCAGCCATTAGTAAGTGGTCATTCCTTGCAAGAAAACCTAGCTTAAAAGAACTGAATGACTAAATTAGACCACCCCCGCCCCCCCCCCCCATCCCCACTGCATTTTCTTTTTCCTGGACTAATTTGTATGTTCGCAAATCAGTATTTGGTATGTGAGTCATATCATTAAGCTCAAGGAGAAAGCCTGTTATAAAATGAATAAATGAGTTGCTACAGAGCCAAACAAAATACTCCAAAGCAACAGGCAAATTTTATCAATCAAACAGGGTCACTTTTGAGAATTAAAAGGGCTTTATTGCTCAAAATCTGGGACGACACTCATTAGCCAGAGCTGTTCCAGGCCAACTGAGACATACAGTTACATATCTATGAGCTATACGACCATAGCAACACACACACACACACACACACACACACACACACACACGCCTACACCCACAGACCAGTGGAAAAAAAATCTAGGAGGAAAAAAGAGGTGTCTGCCACCACAACTGATTAAGAGTGTGGCCAGGCCAGGTTTTACTCGGCTCACCATTTTCGGTGCATAGCACAGGGCCTGGCATTTGGTTGGAAGCAATTCATGTTACTGTGTGTGTGTGTGTGTGTGTGTTGATGAAATAAACACACGTGTGTGTGCACACAGGTGTGCACATGCATGCACCAACCCCCGCCCCATTATCGGCCCGGCCGATATAGTCATTCTCACACAGGAGAAAATAAGTGTTTTTGGCTTTTTTTCCCTGCTG
Organism: Prionailurus viverrinus; assembly: GCF_022837055.1. Taxonomy (NCBI): domain Eukaryota; kingdom Metazoa; phylum Chordata; class Mammalia; order Carnivora; family Felidae; genus Prionailurus; species Prionailurus viverrinus. The sequence continues at coordinate 9,085,214 of NC_062563.1, forward strand.
ACATCTGGAAGCTGTGCTTTCCGGACCAGCCTAGCTTCACAGTCGACTTTGTCCTTCTAAATGGATTCCCCAGAAGAAATGTCAGAGACAGCAAATGCCTCCCCCACAATACAGATAAAATTTTCTGCTTAATTAGGCATTGACATGTTTACTATAACCTTTACAGAAGAGTAACTCATGCTGAGAGACCCTTTTTGTCTGTTTTCTCCTGCAGGACAGACTAAATCTCACGCACCCGATAAGGTAACACATTGAAAGGCTTCATAAAAAAAAAAAAAGGGCCAAAGCGTCCGTTGAAGTGAATGTATTTTAACGACGGATGGGGGTTCCAAGGAGTTTCTAAAAACACGTTTTGATATTACACATTTAAAACCGCTCACTTGACTTAAGTGATTTTGTTTGCCACCGGCGGCTGATGAGAGAGAGGAAAGACAGCCAGAATATGGGTGATCTGGGTGTGTAATGAGAAGCTGTCTCTCTCTCTATCGATGATTTGTTTAATAAGATCGCATCATGTGTAAATCTTGGTAAAGTGGATGAGTGGCAAGTTTGTTCTTAGGAATCCTCATTTAACAAAAGAAACTGGATCACCATTATGCCAAGGCACAATAAAAAAAATGCCAAGGCACCATTATGCCAAGGCACAACCGTTCTCTGTGGAACCTCCTTGCCGATTTCAGGTTGAAGATCAAATTCTGTGGTGGCAAACACCCGCCCTGTTCCAACCTCAATTTCTAATCTCATCCCTCGCCACTGACGCCCTCTGGCCACACGAAGCTTCCCCATCCCCAGGACAGCTACTTCCTAAGCAAACCCCTGTCAGTGCTACGTCTAAGTGACTGACTCGAGAAACCATTTCTCCTTCTACTCCAGGGCCCCCACACTGACTGTGCCACCCCCACTGTTCACTAGGGTAAGTGGGCTTCCTGCTTCTGCTTCTGCTTCCTCCAGGCCGTTTTGTAGGGAACGGCTAGAATTTTCTTTGTCGAAAGAATAAGGTTTTGGGTGGTGACATCGCTGTGTTTTAACTCCTGCAGTGTCTTTGTGCGGCACTCAAGATGAAATCCAAGTCCTTGGCGTGGTCTGTAGGGCTTGCCGGACTTGGGGTCCACCACCCTGTGTTATTACTCCATACCCTCACCCTGCTCTCCATGCCCGAGGCATAACAGCCTACTTGTTCCTTCCTGACTTTGCCAATCCTTTCTGTGACTTGGCTCCTTGCAGTTGTAGACCTCTCTGCTCCAGAGGGTTCTTCCTCCAGACCTTCACATGGTGGTCCCTTTTCGTCCTTCAGGTCTCAGTTTCCGGGACTCCTTCTCCAGAAGGCTGTCCCGCCCCGTCTCCCCTTCTCTGTGTAACCCCAGGCCACACCCACCTACTTCTTGAGATCCCTGTAGTACCTACCACACTCTGAGATCATCTTGTTTTCCTACTGGCTGATTGTCCCCTCCGTCTAAATATAAAGATGAAATGCTTGTCCCCATGGAGACCTTGCTTTCCCCAACGCTCAGATTGAAGCCTGGCATGGAACGGTGTCCAAAAATTTATCCGAGCACACGAATGCGTAGATCATACAACTTAAAGGGATTATTCCGGTTGCAAACTCTGTCTCCACATCTTGACGGTGCAACTGGAAGCTATGATGGGTAAAGCTCCCTCCCCTAACCTCCAGTATAGATCAGATGTGAACTATGACCACCCTGACCCGCTCCTCTCAATGGGGTCATCTTTTCAGACCAACACAGCCACCAATGTTCTTGTCGCCAGAAATCCCCGAGCTGTGAATTTCAACTTTTAAGTAGGAAGACTGAAAATAAGCATCAAGACTGCAAAGTGTCAGAAAATTCATCCATAATGTGAGCAGACTTCTATTCAAAAGAGACTCACACACGGGAACTTAGAAAGTACGGACTAATTTTTCCAGGAAGATAGTCTATCAGCTGTTCCAGGATACAGGTTCCACAAATAGGAGGGTGGTCTTTCTCTGAATTCTTGATTTTACTAAGGAGAAATGGGAGTGCCTCGGTGGCTCTGTCGGTTAAGCATCCGACTCTTGAGTTCAGGTAATGATCTCGCGGTTTGTGAGATCAAGCCCTGCATCCGACTCTGCGCTGACAGTGCAGAATCTGCTTGGGACTCTCTCTCTCCCTCTCTCTCTGCCCCTCCTCTCTCTCTCTCAAAATAAATAAATAAACCTTAAAAAAAAAACAAGGGAGAAATGTCCCTGGAGAAATATATCTTATATGCTACGAACTTTTTACCCTATTATGTATGTCAGTAAAATTCAGAAATAAACTCTTAAATTTTAGAAATTTCCTCTTATAGCAAAGGTTAAAAAACAAAAGAGATATTTTTTTAAATTGCCACCTGAATTGTTTCAAAAATGTCTGTTCAGAATGATTTACATGAAATTGTGCAAAATAATTCATGGGTTCCATGATGTTAGATAGCAAAAATTTTTTTTGCCAGGCAAACATTTTTGTAGTTGCCTTGAAAATCCACAATAGAGTGTTTACTGTAAAGACACTGGCAGTTTTTAAAGTGGCAGTAGAGGTGGGACAGTTATAACCTGAGAAGAATATAAAATTCAAGAAGGCTGATTTTCAAAAACTAAACCAGAATTCAACCAAGACCTCATTTAAAAACATATCCAGTGGTGACAGGATCATTTTCGCCAATCTACCCCACTAAATGACAGTTTAAAATCACACAAAGATTCCACAGTGTGCAGGGCGGACATAAATGAAGGGATCGCAAGAATTGCTCGCCGTGTACCCAGTAGGTACGCTAAATGATGACACAGAGGAAGGTCTCCCTGTCACGAGTCTCTAGTGTTTTGGTGACTGTGGTCTAGAAATCTGTTAATATGTATATTATTATTGGCACTAATTGGCACTCTCGTTGGCAGGCTGAGTAAAGAGATAAGAGGACCTCGTTCAAGGAGACTGCGCGCCTCCCGATGGTGGCCAGGCCCTGAGCGAAGGCCGGTCGGAGGGCTGTGCAGAGGAGATCCGAAGCTTTGTGTTTCAGGATGTTGGGCTGGGGGCCCGTGGGATCCCTGACGCTGTTCCGGAGCACAGACGTCAAACTTTCTGAGAATCTGGGTACCACGAGCCAAGGCTCGGTCTCCCTGCATCCTGGGCTCATCATCTAAGCTCATGCACCTTTCTAAACAGGAAAGTTGTCAACAGGCAAAGTGAAATTCACGACATACGGATTTTTTATCCCCACCACACTACGCATGACTCATTAACGTGATTGTAGGCACAGGTCAAGAGAGAAGGGCTCATTCCCTCTGTCTGAATGTCAGAACCAAACAAATAGATATCCCTGTTTATTTTATTTTTATTAAATTGGTTTTCTTTAATGTTTATTTATTTTTGAGAGACACAGAGAGAGAGAGACAGAGTCTGAGCAGGAGAGGGGCTGAGAGAGAGGGAGGCACAGAATTTGAAGTAGGGTCCAGCCTTTGAGCTGTCAGCACAGAGCCTGAGGTGGGGCTTGAGCTCATGGACTGTGAGATCATGACCTGAGCTGAAGTTGGACGCTCAACTGACGGAGCTACCCAGGCGCCCCAGAAATCCCTGTTTAAGGGTGGGCTGGGGGCAGCGGCAGGGGGACTTCTCCTGAGCCCATAAGTGCTCTCTAGAGATGGACCGAGAGCTTTTGGAAGGTCATCAAGAACAACAGCATCTCTTTTATAAACATCTCCTGCACACCATTCAGTCAATGGGAACATTTTACTTGCGTGATGCGGTGCACATCAGATGGGGTCCGTGTGGAACCAGAAACCGTCCATTTAGTTAACACGCTCTTGTTGTGGGCACTTTCTTGAGTCATCCTCCTAGCACTTTGGACCATGAAGCTGCTTTCTAATCATGCTCTGCGTCTTTCTCCACATCTTCGCCGTCAGCAAAAAAAGGACTGAGCGGATTTGTACCAGTGGAAGGGGATGCGCCGTCATCCCTTGGTGGTTCGTCTGTTTATTTGTTTAATCAAGAAATATTTATTCTGCACCTACTGCATGCAAGGTAGCTCAGTCAAACTTCCCTGGAACGTCCATCACGGTGGTTCTCCAAAGGCCAACGAGAGTAGACAGAGGAGTTATGGAGAGAGGTTAGACACCGCGGTTGGGGAGAAAGACGTCACGGGAAGGCCATGCATTACTGGAGGTGGGAAGGTAATTCAAGTGGGCAAAGTAAGCCAGAGGGAAGAAAAACAATCCTCCATTGCAAAGGTAAGTAGTGTGCTCACTCAGCCAGATAGAGAGATCCGGAGGAGCCGTGGGCGGTGGAAAGCTTATACCACAGTAAAGAATCCAGCAGCTATGAAAGGACTGGCCATGGGGTGGGGGGGTGGGGTGGGGGGCTTAGGGTTGCCAGGTATTTCGGTTGGCCACACGGGGTAGATGAAACCAAATATGTCTGGGAGCCATCCATTTGCAACCTCTGAGGCCAGGAAGCCAGGGGAGGCAAAGAGTTTGAAGATCTGGCATGCTCTGCTGGTGTTTTTACCTACCAGTTCTTTGACCCTGATTCCTTATCGGTGAATAGGTGTGACAATCCCAAGCCTGCCTACCTCCCTGGGACACTGAAGGAAATGGAAGAGAAAGTGACTCGTGAACCCTCGCTACTCAAAGATTTGTCTTTGGAACGGCAGCAACCGCAGCTCGGAATTTGTTAGAAATGCGGACTCTCAACCCCAGCCCAGGCCTAGGGAAGAGGAATCGCTTCACAAGATTCCCGGGGGATTCCTATGTTCAACAATGGTGGAGAAGTCTTGTGGTGAACTGCAAAACTATTAGCTGGTAGCAAGGTGTGTAGCAATCTGCCTCTCTCTGCCTGTGTTCCTCCTGGCGTGTGGGTACAGGCTTTGTGAAAAGAGAGTATACGTCTTTGAGAGGCCCAGCCCCTTTCCTCTCCAAGGACCAAAAGATGAAATGCCTGACGCTTAGACCATTGCTCCCAGTTGACGCTGGGAAGCACTGAGTGAGAGAAAAATACAAGTCACTGATTGAAGGACTGACCAGTTAAGGAAGAGATAGGATGGTCCACTGGCCGTGGGACCAGGCAGGTCTCAGTTCAAACCTGCCACTTACTCTTAATGTGATCTTGGGAAAGCTGCTGAAATGTTCAGGGGATCAGTGTCCTCATCTACAAATGGGAATCATTACAGCGTCTACTTCATAGGAAAGATAGGAGCGTCAAACATGATAAAGCATGGAAAACACCCAGGCGAGAGGACAACCTCCCAACTTCCTGGGCCTGTTCTAGGCATTTCATAAATACCTCACATCCTGACCTCCCACCTGAACCCACAGACGGCTGACATCAGTTGGTTTTGGCACCTTTTTATTCCTAGATCCTATTCTGAGCCAACAGCTTTTAGATGATATTTGCATGAGATATGAACCAGCTTTGCATGTGTCATGCATAAGAAAAGAGCTTCCTCCAGCTTGGGGTTTGTTACTTAACATTAAATCATTCCTACAAGGAGCCTGTGGTATGTGTGCTGGGAACTTCCGTAGAAGTGATGCGCAAACATTGAATAGCGAGTTATTAGGTCATTACCCATAATGATCATGTCTGCAGTCCTCAAGAAATAAAGCAACCCACCATCCAAGGGGAAAGGTCTTTGTTGGATGCCTTGGGCTTTGCACCGAAGAGAAATGACTAATGCTCAAAGCAGAAGGTCTAGAAAAATGCTCTGTATTTAGCTACCTAGAATATCAGTTCAGTGTATAGTATTATTGGGAAACATTCTGGTGACAATTTTAAAAAGCAGAAGGAGAAAATATTCATGGAGGAGGGTTAGAAAGGGGGTTAGTTCATCAGCTTTCTGGTAGTTCCAGTTTAGAAGCCATTATCCTTATATTAGTTTCACACCAAGAGAGCCATAAATCAGGAGGAGGGGATAAAACAAAGTGAAATGAAACAGGGACAAAGAAACTACACAATAGGACTGAGGCTTTCCTATCAAATTAAGATTTTCAGGCTTTGGCTTTTCAAGCGGTAGCAATCATTTTCGGAAAAATGTGCATCCTGATTTTCTATACATTTTCCTCACACAGGGACATAGAAACACACTGACACATACACAGTTCTTTCCAAGACCGGAAAGTTTGGAGTGCTTTTTTTCTGCCCCCCTCAAGAAAAAGGACAGTGAATCATTGTCTAGAACGACCTTCAGAAAGTATATGAAGCTGAAGCACCATCTGTATTGTTTTAGACATATATTCTCATTTTACTCGAAATAACATCATTAGCACGACCATCCCACGGAGTGAGAAGGTGATCTTGTTCCCTTCTTGCCTGGCCTGAAGTCAAACATCTTTTCTTTTCTTTTTTTTTTTTTCTTTCTTTTTTTTTTTTTTGGCAAATGCTGCTGCTTTCTCTGAAATATTTCATGCAGATAATGGATAATGACCACTTCTCGTGCGTCTTCTCGAAGACGTCTAACTGCATTAGCCAAGAATGGAGAAATTTTAACCTGCTTCTTTTGCTAAGTTCATAGCTGTGACCACTTGCCATTAAGAAAGAGAAAGAAGAAAGAAAGAAAGAAAAGAAGAAAGAAAGAAAGAAAGAAAGAAGAAAGAAAGAAGAAAGAAAGAAAGAAAGGGAGGAAGGAAGGACCTCAGAGAATCTAAATTTGTACTCTCAGAAAGCGATCTGGCCTTTGCTTTCCTGGTGAAGAGTCTTTACTTTCTCTAGAATCACAGAAATCTGAGGTGGAAAGACCTCTTGTATCTTATGGCCAATTCAACATTAGCCAGGGAAGGGTTTCCTTGTCCTGGTGTTATTCAGTTCTATGACTAATGGCTCAAACATTGGACCTTCCAACTTTTCATGTTGGATTCCCCACCAACATGATTGTTATGGCCAGTGTGGCTATAAGCACCACTATTCCTTGCCATCTTCCCCCTAGGAGCAGAGCTGGGTTTCTACCATGATACAATTGGATCAAATCTAGGGATTGCAGAAAGCTTTTAGTTCAAGCTTTCATGATACACTTTTGCCACTTTATTAACACTTCAGTCAAGTAACCCCTCAACATATGCTTGAACATCCTCAATAATGGAGAACTCCCAGCTTTGAGGCAGCCTACTCTCTGTTAAAAAAAGTACTGATAGCTAACATCTATTGAGAACAAACGTACACATAAAAGCCAGTGGACTAATTTTTTATATGTGTTACATTATTTGCTCCCCACAATAACACTATTCGTCTTTCAAATTCCATCTTAACAGGTGATGACATTGAGTTGTAGAGAATGTTAATTACATCTCCAGAGTCACAGAGCTGAATTGGGACTTGAATTTGGATCTGTCGAGCTCTACAGTTTTTGCTGGATTCTTCTTTTTCCCTCACTCTCTGTATCTAATTTGTCAGTCAGAGATATCAATTTTATTTCCAGAATAAATCTAAACTCTTCTTGCTGTCATCCACCGCCAGGCCACTGCCTTGGGCCAGGCTGCCATCATTTCTTCCCTGGTAGATGTGGTGGCCTCTTCAATTGGTGGCCACTCTTGCTCTCCTACAGTCCATCAACTTGTGCAGCAGTGATGGGGACCTGCTAAATGGAGACCCAGGGTCCTCTGTGCAACCCTCTCAATAGCCTTCCTTGGCCCGTAGGTTCATGCTCCCTAATGCAGCCTGCAGCTCTGAGATGACCTTTCCTCTTTCCATTTCACAGCCCTCCCATCAGTGTCCCCTCGGTGATGTCAAAAGACAAAATTCTCCCACCTATTCCCTAACTCATCAAATTCTTTTCTCCCTTAAGGCCTTTGAAATTCTGCTTCTCCTTCATGGAAGGCCTCCCCCTTTTCTTATGTCTGATTCTTTCTCAGTCTTCTAGTGTCAGCTCAAAGGCCTGTCTTCAGAGGGGTCATCTCTGATCATGGCAACTGCCACGCACTCCCCCCAAATCCCCAATTGCCAGTTATATTCTATCTCAGCCCCCTCATTTTTCTTGTGAAGTTCTTATCCCAATTTTCAGCCATTTTATTCCCCTATTCACTTGGTTGTTTGGCTTCACAAAGGGACCTTACGCCCCTCCCAGGGCAGGCTGAGTCCACCTTCACCTCTGTATTCCACTGCTATCCAGGGCCCAACTTGTTGAATACAGGAAGAAATAAATGAATGACTGGGTTGAGAAATGAATGAGTGAGTGATTGCATCAGTAAAGCACAGTCTTCTCTAGCTGACAAACTTAGATTTCATTGTATGGTCCCAACACACTTTCAAACCATAGAGAACACCAAGAAGACTTTTTAAGAGGCTATCCCTTTGGATGGTTGAGGTTCCACATGGGGTGGGCTGGTCCTCCTGGGAGGCAGAGGAGGCCAGGAACAGATGGGGGTGTAGATTCAGGGGCACTGAAAAGACTCTTTCCTCCTCAACTCTGAAGGCTTTTACACTCTACTTCATGCCTCAAACCCTGCAATTTGCCTCTTGTTGATTTGGCATGAGGCAAGCCAAGAATTCATCCCCTGTAAAAATATGAAGACTTATTCCCTTATCTCACCTTCACACCTTAGGGTGAACGGATTTATCAGATCATTTCCTGGTAGCTGGTTTCTGTAGAAGAACACGTGACCCTAGGAGCCAACGGGGTCATCATCATACTCTAACCCAGGGGTTCTCAACCTGGAGCAAGTTCAAATGCACCCCAAGGGACATTTGGCAATGTCTGGAGACATCTTTGGTTGTTAAAACTGGAGAAGAGGTTCTATTGACAACGAGTGGGTAGAGAGGCCAGGGATGCTGCTGAACACCCTACAGTGCACATGCTAGTCCCCAAGAACAAAGAATTATTTAGCCCCACATGTCAATAGTTTAAAAATGTTGCAAAGTCAAGGTCAGCTGTAGCTTCAGGACTTGGTGGTAAGGAAGGGGGTTACTCGTCCTCTCTCTCTAGTTGTCAGTGAAACAGAGGGTTCCCTGGAGGAGGACACTGTGTCATTGAAGGAGAACCAGAAGGCAAAGGGAGTGCACCACCTTCATTGGGGATGTAACATGGAATTGAAGAGCACAATGTCTTCCTGGGTTCAAATCTCACCTCTGCCACATCTTCTATTGTCATTTTGAGCAAACTAACCACCTCTGTGGGTCTCAATCTCTTCATCTCTAAATTGGAGATAATAATTATACCCCCTGCAAAGATGACTAGAAGATTTGAGATAATTGGAAAGACCTCAGAATGCATGGTAATAGGAAGTATTCGATATAGTCCCCCTCTCATTATTATAAGAACAAAGACCTAGCCATGAAGAGGAACACTATGGGGCCGGATTTCTCAGGACTGTGAGTATTTATTCTTTCAAGCGTTGGCTAAAAAAAAAATATCCATAAAGTTCTTAGCATTATTTTCAATCAATTCCTTCTGGATTCATTTAAATCCCCTTATCAGATTGAGTATTTTTATGCTACAAGAAACAAACAAACAAACAAGTTAATGATGAAAGGGATTAGCATCTCTAAATAACTCCGGTAACTCTGTCAAATAAATCTTGACCTATTTCAGTTCTTAATTAACTAGGTTAGCTTTTAAATGAGGCAACTTGTATAAAACAGCCAGTCAGATCTGGGGCCAAATCCCCACTGGACAGTTGGATGAAGCAGTTCTTCTTGGAAATGACCCAGTTTCTGGGAGATACAGAGGTCTTCGATCTTTTTGAATCGACAGTTTGAATAATCTAATAGAAAATTGTCTAGGGTTTTCTGACCCTTTGATTTCAGGTGAGGGTTGGTTTAAGAATGGCCTTTTTAAGACTTGTCATCTTTTCTGGGTCTCTACCTATAATGGAGATAGGCAAATAGGAAAAGTCTTGAGGTTACTATATCAGCACCACCCACGTAGTACTAAATTAGTCATTGTCCCAGGAGTGGGCAGTGGGCAGGAGAAGACAACACTATCCGGTGATCTAATATCCTCCAATGGTGAACACTGATAGATGGCTACAGATAATACAGCCACTATCTTGTCCTTGGTATTTTCTGTTTTATGTATTTTCCTCTACTTTCTATATCTTCTGATGTTGGTTCTCAGTCAGTGCCTGAACCACTCTCATGTAAGTGGAATTTTCTGAAAAATAATAATACATGTGCTTCCCCCCCCCCCCCCACAATAACAAAAAGGCAGTGTTCAGCGAATTGGTTAGTTCATTTGATTTGGGGTGTCAAAGATAATTTTTTTAAAATTGTTTTGCAATGTTTTATTATTTATTTTTGAGATGGGGTAGGGGCAGAGAGAGAGAGAGAGAGAGGGAGACACAGAATCCAGAGCAGCTCCAGGCTCTGAGCCATCAGCACAGAGCCCGACGCGGGGCTCGAATTCACAAGCTGCGAAATCATGACCTAAGCTGAAGTCAGATGCTTAACTGACGGAGCCACCCAGGTGCCCCCTAAAGGTTTCTTTACCTGGAGAAATTACAAGAAAAAGACCCAGAACTTTCTGAGCTGGGGAAGGATGTTTAAACATGAGTTGAATCATTGGAAAAGCATCTTATATGCAGTCTCTAACATCTTTGAATAGCTATTGGGAGATAGAAGGCAAATTAGCAGTTACACCTTAGACTTTCAAAGAGGACATTGGTGGGTTTCCAGATCTTGTCAATTGTTTGTTACTTACAGGCATTTAAAAATGAACGTGGCCAATTCTTGGACAGTGCTGAAAAGACCACCAGCATTCCAGGATACATTATAGTAAGCAATGCGGTTGCTTCCCAATCTATGAAGTATGGGTGTGATTGGTGGCACCCAGGTCTGTTGGGGCTCAAATCTGTCTCACCTAATCACATTGCAATAGTGGCTTATCTATGGGATTAGGCCTCAGCTAGGCCTACAGGTGATCAGCACTCTCCGTTTGATTTGATGATTAAGAAAGTAAGGGTCTCTCCCTTTGGCTTTTCTTGTTCTTCTGCATGAATATATAATCTTACAAGTTGCTAATAGCAATTTCACTACCATGAGGGAAGTTAGCCTAAGGACTAAGATAGCATATACAAGAGCAGAGAGCCAAGAAAGTTACAACCAATTGGAGGGGGAACCTTGATCAAACTCTACCAGAAGCCTTACTGTCTTTGTACTTTGAAGTTTCAGGAGCAAATAATCCTCTTTACCACTTAAGGTATTTGGGGTGAGTTACTCGCAACCAAGAGCTTCATGGTATAGCTATTAATCTGTGCACCTTTCATAGTTTGGATGCGGGTATTACTTTATAGATGACATTTTTACCAAGAAAGGCACATTCACCTTGCCATGTCCTACATTGCTTTATTCCTTGGTATGTATATCCTTTTGCCCTTAACAATTATGACCTTTTGTTTGTTTGCTTGACAAAGTATAAGGTAATCCTGTCCATTAATTATCCATGATGACAAGAAGGTCAATACCACAAAATTTGGGATTCCTGTTTGTAGGCAAGCACTCAATCCGTTGTTAGTTACACACGGACGATTTTGAATTCTGAACCCATTTACATGCCATCTCTGCCCTGAGCTCGTTTCCAAGCTCCCCGAGTACAATTCTCCCTTTTTTCCTGTGATCCATAGGACTTTACCCGTAACTCTTAGCAGACCCATCAAATTGTGACTCTTGAGCTCACCTCCCAGAAAGTAACCTCTTTAAGAGCAAGGAAGTTATTTGTGTTTGTCTTCGCACACCCAGCGCTGGGAGTTTTTGGCACATGATAAGGGTGCCATAAATGCTCTTTTCTCTCCTTGTCTATTTTGTGTTCTACAACTTTACACATGGTCTTATACATAGTCAGTGCTTCAGAATGTTGCTTAAATACAACAGCAGAGACAGTGTTTACCCAAGGAGGGTCCCAGCCCCCAAGTGTACCCTGAATTAGAGACACACATGGCCTCCCACCAATCTTTCTGGTGGTACCCAATACATTTTTCACGACTCGGCTCCAGGTGATTTGGCCCCCTAGGGACATCTGGCAATGTCTGGAGATATTTTGTTTGTCGTAACTATGGAGGGGAGTGGGTGTGCTACTGGCATCTAGTGGGTGGAGACCAGAGATACTGTTAAATGTTCCACAATGCATAGAGCACCCCCCCGCCCCGCCACCCAACAAAGAATGATCTGGTCCATATGTCAGTACTGTCGAGACTCTGAATTGAAAATCTTTCTCTCCAATTGGAACATGAGCCCCATGAATGTGGGGGCTTATCCATTTCATTCATTCCTACATTCCCAGTACCAGTCACAGTTCTTGAGGTGACTGTTTTCTGCTTTTGCCAGAACACCCTCCACCCCTCACTGTGGGCCATTTTGGTGGGGCGCTCTGTCCCCATCCATTTTCCCCCTGCTTTTGCAATTTGGGTGTGTTAATAATTGAAATCATCTCCTCTTTTCATGTTAAATTAGGTAGTGTAATTGATTTTTATTTTTTTAAGGCATAAGATCAATTTGGGACTGATGTAGTTATAACATTGTCAGAGCTAGGCTCTATAAATCTACTCCCTTCAAGGCACATTGGGAAGGAGCCAGCAGGACACAGATTTTGGGCTTTGGGAGATTCATTTAATGAACCTCCATTGCACCTGGACCCTTTTCCTTTAAGGACGATCCAGATAGCGTATGTATGTGTTTAAATGTCTGGTATTTTGTTTAAAGAGCAGTGAGGTAGGACAAAAACATAAGAACTTTCTCTTTCCTCTTTTTTTTTTTTTTTTGAAATACGGGCACACTATCCCAGCGTGGCCAATCAGACTGTTGCCCCATAGAATTCAAATTCCGAACCTGCGACTCAAGCACGGAAAATGGTTGGAGTGGGTCCATCCTAACAAGAACATCACGAAGAGATCTCCTTTGATTTCGTCCCCTTCACCTTCAGAGCCACACTGACTTCTTCCCTTTCAGCGCTCTCTTCCATGTTCCTTCTAGCACATTGCTGGTCTTGACTGAAGTTCGCCAGAGGTAATATTTGTTGCTCATAACCAAAGACACCACTGGCTAACAGATGATGCACAATACATACTTTGAGTAAAAGAATGGATTTGTTCTAACCCTAACAAAGTGGCTCCTTTGCATGTTAGAATAAAGCAAGCTCAAGCGTGTGGCGCCACTGCTTGGTATTCATTCATTAGAGGGTAGTTTAAATGTTCATAGACAAATGGACATACCATAAAGCAATGCTAATCAGAACACCTTGTTTCTGGCAACCGGAAATCTCCCTCCAAGGCCAGACTTCTGTCCATCCAGATGTACCTCTGTCCATAGATCCTGGCTGTATGCATCGGTCTGCCTTGAAAATGCTTTTTAGAAACATATCATCCCCAATGACTTGAATGTACCCGTCTAGAGTATGTTTCCAGCGCTCATAGTCTATTGTGTCAATAATCTGCATATTTAAGAGTCCCCACATGCTCATTGAGACGATAGATGGGGCTAGTACAGTCTACTGGGTCAAAAATCTGCTTTAAATAGTCTATATACACAGTCGGTTGAGTAAATAACAGCATTTTCAAAAAGCCCCTAAATATATAATAACATGATAAATCGCATCAGCTCCTAAAGATGGAGACTCGCTACCGCTGATCAGGAAAATGATGTGTGCTTTAACAAGCCACTTACAAATGATCTCATCTCTTCCAGCCGCAGGAGCATTATCTTTCCCTCTGCTCTATTTTTCATATGTAGAGGAAAGGCACCCAAACACACACACACACACACACACACACACACACGCACACGCACATGCACACGCACACCCACACGTGCACACACAAAGACAGGCATATATGTATGCTCGATATCATCTTGCACAAACCAACAGGGCTTCAGCCGGTTGTCCAGATGTAGGGAGGCAAGCCCCGAGAGCAAGGTTCTTCTCACTTTGGTCTGGAGGGTTCTCCCTCGCTCGGCTGGGTGCCATCCAGAGTTAGGAGGGGATCCAAGCGCACGAAAACAGTTCTGCTAAAATCAACCAGGGGCATTGCTTTTGGGACCCGCATCTGACCTCCTTTTGCTGTGAAGGTGACTTACTCCCTATCACTTCGTTAGAACCCTGTTTGCTTAAAAACAGCTTGTATCTGTACAGTATTCTAATAGCTGCCACTTACTTGGTGCTTTACAGCTGTTTTTTTGTTTTTGTTTTTGTTTTGGCTTCCAACACTCCAATGGTGGGGGTGATATTACTGGTTCCAGTTTTATAGATGGAGGAATTTTGGGAATGCAAGCTGGAGCAGCCACTCTGGAACACAGTATGGAGGTTCCTCAAAAAACTAAAAATAGAACCACCCTACGACCCAGAAATTGCACTACTAGGCATTTATCCACGGGATACAGGGGTGCCGTTTCGAAGGGACACACGCACCCCCATGTTTATAGCAGCACGATCAACAGTAGCCAAAGTATGGAAAGAGCCCAAATGGCCATCGATGGATGAACGGATAAAGAAGATGTGGTCTCTATATCCAATGGAGTATTCCTCGGCAATCAAAAAGAATGAGATCTGAGCGGCTGCACCAGTTTTTGTCAATAAATTTCATAAAAAAAAAAAAAAAAGAATGAGATCTGGCCATTTGCAACTACGTGGATGGAACTGGAGGGTATTAGGCTTAGTGAAATTAGTCAGTGAAAAATCATATGACTTCACTCGTATGAGGACTTTAAGAGACCAAACAGATGAACATAAGGGAAGGGAAACAAAAATAATCTAAAAACAGGGAGGGGGAAAAAACAGAAGAGTCATAAATATGGAGAACAAACTGAGGGTTACTGGAGGGGTTGTGGGAGGGGGGATGGGCTCAATGGGTCAGGGGCACTAAGGAATCTACTCCTGAAATCATTGTTGCACTACATGCTAACTAACTTGGATGTAAATTTTAAAAAATAAAAAATAAAATAAAATAAACTCAGAAAAAAAATTTAGTTCTGTTCAGATGAACATAAGGGAAGGGAAGCAAAAATACAAGAACAGGGAGGGGGACAAAACATAAGAGACTCTTAAATATGGGAAACAGACAGAGGGTTACAGGAGGGGTTGTGGGAGGGGGGGGATGGGAGGGGAGGATGGGGAAGGGGCACTAAGGAATCTACTCCTGAAAACATTGTGGCACTATATGGTAACTAACTTGGATGTAAATTAAAAAAAAAAAAGTTCTGTTCTTGCTCAGTAGACAGAATTTCTTATTGAGTGTGGTTAAAAACGTAATAATATAGGTAATTAAAAATAAGAAAGAAAGAAAGAAAGAAAGAAAGAAAGAAAGAAAAAGAAAGAAAGAAAAAGAAAGAAAGAAAGATAGATGGGGGAATTTAAGCTTTGGGGAGTCGAACAACTTGCCTAAGATCACACAGACAGAGATGGGTAGACCTGGGCTTTGAAGAAAGCTTAAGGCGGCTCGGGAGCCAATGCCCTCTCGTGGCTGTGTGTGCTGTTCTTGGCCTTGCCCTGCTCTGGTCTGGTGTGCTTCGTGCTGGCGTGGGTGCTTCTATTCGTTCCTCAGCGGACCTTGCATTTTGCAGAACCTTGCATGCATGTTACGGTGTTTGTGGGGGAAGTTAGGTTAGGGCAGGCCACTTGAAAACTAAGCAAACAGGCATCCAGAACGTAACGGAATGAGAGCAAACATAACAAAAATACGGGTCTAGTTAAAAACACTTGTTAAATTCGTTATATTAAAGGAATGCGGTAGCCCATAAAGGACTTCGCCTTGTAACTACAGAAGTGACAGCAGTTGGGTAGAAAGGACTCTTTGGGGGCAGTGAGACTGTGGGAGTAGAGACAGGTCGCATGAAAGTGGTCAGGGAGAGGTGATGATTAGACTTTCGAGGCCGACCGTCTGAGCAGGAAGTCAATGGGCCCTCTAGGAACTGACTGCCTTTTCTGTGGCTTCCTGCATTCAACTTTCTATTTGGCTGCTGTTATTCAGGGGTGCTGAACAATAACGTGTGAGGACAAAAACCACAGGTGAATCAATGTGACGTCCTCATTATATTCGTGTCATTGACCGATTTGCCAATCGGGAATGAGCTCATCCGCTTTACGGAAATATGAGGTGCCATGGAACAGACGCTATTTTATCTTTCACCCTTAAAGACCTTTCAGGGTGAGCAGACTCAGTTGCTAAAATCCTGGGTGCCTCACCAATAAAACCTTAACATTGAATTAATTACTCGAGCAAACCAACTTGACATAAAGATGGCAAATCTCAATATCTTCCAGACTACAGAATTGGCACCTTACAAAATCTCCTGTTCTCGGGGAGACATACGAGAGCTTCCCCTTTACTTCTTTGAGTGCCTACAGTATGCCTGACGGTATGCACTTTATTTTTGGAGATAGTCCTGCGAGGTAGACATTTTGCCTGCTGCTACAGAGGTGAGGAATTTGAGGGGTAACCGAAGAGATACGCCTGGTTCTCTAGTAGAGTCTGGGAGAAGTAGGACAGAGACTGAGCACGCAGCCCAGAGGCACATGTGGGCTCTCTCTGCCCATCCTGGGGGGCGAAGGAAGTTCGGGAGCTTAGTCCCAGATACTGAAAGTCAAGAATGGTCACCACCTCCTCTCCCCTCGGGCTACCTCGATTCCTCCAGGAATCAATTCCCTCCCCACCACCTACACTCAATTCTGGAAATTCTTAGCAGTCAGGATGAAAGATACACCAGGTTACGTCACTTCCCTGCTCCACGGTCCCCAGGGAAATCCGCCTCACTCACAGAGAAAGCCAAAGCTCTCACCTTGGCCTCAGATTTATGTGCATGTCAGCTCTCCCTTCCGACTCTGCCCCTCTCTCCCCTTCCTCTCTCTCTGGGTTTTCTGCTGCAGTCATACCTGCCTCTTCACCATTTCTCAAGCAAACCAGGAACACTCCCATCTTAGGCTTGCGCTGGCTGGTCCCTCTGTGCGTTTCCTCCACCTTCTTTAAATCTTGGCTGACATGTAATTTCCTAACGAAGCTCCTTCTGATCACCACCCTGCTTAAAATTGCAACTGGTCTCCCGACTCTCTCAGGATTGCCGATTCTTTGACCCTGCTCTACTTTTCTTTTTCCACAGCACCTACCGTATTCGAGCTTACCGTAGAATGGAGTTCTTTATGACTTCTATTGTTTATTGAGATCCTTCTTTTGCTTTTTAAAGGATTTTTTAATTTATTTACTTTGAGACAGAAAAAGAGAGGGAGAGAGAGAGAAAGCAGGGGAGGGGCAGAGAGAGAGAGAGAGAGAGGGAGAGAGAGAATCTTAAGCAGGCTCCATACCGCTAGCTCAGAGTCTGATGCGGGGCTCAAACTCATGATCCACGAGACTATGACCTGAGCCGAAATCAAGAATCAAGATGCTTAACCAACTGAGCCACCCAGGCGCCCCTACTGCGATCTTTCTTGTCAGTTTGTAGCTCTCTAAGAGCAAGGGGCCTTTGTCTGGGTGGCTGGATGCTGCCGTGTAATCCCTTAGAGCAGTACAGAGCACATAGTAGGTGCTCAATAAATATGTACTGAAGGACTCCACGGATATTTAAGAACCTTGTCCACTTGCAACGCTACGAAGTGAACACACATTATCCACCCACCGGGACCTTTCCGGGGTTGCGGTGGGTTTGCACGGACTTTCTATTCTCTGATAAAGAGCAGCTCCCAGGACACTAGTCTTACTTCACAGACTTCCCAGTAATGCTAATCTTTGTAAAATTCTGTCTGGTTCTATACGGAAGAGTGAATCTAAGAGCAGAAACACAGAGATGCCTACTGCAAAGCTAAAGATGCCTCTTAATCAGAAAAATACTTAATGGAACCATGCTTTCAGCTGAGTTGGGTTTATAACCACACAAGCTCTGGGCTGTAAGTGATACGCAACCGGGGGTTAGTGAATATGTTTCCTGAAGTGACTTAAGTCAGGTGTTTTGTTGTTGTTGTTGTTTTAAAGTTAATTTGTTTATTTTGAGGGTGGGGCAGAGAGAGGGGGAAAAGAATCCCAAGA
Organism: Prionailurus viverrinus; assembly: GCF_022837055.1. Taxonomy (NCBI): domain Eukaryota; kingdom Metazoa; phylum Chordata; class Mammalia; order Carnivora; family Felidae; genus Prionailurus; species Prionailurus viverrinus. The sequence goes on from NC_062563.1 coordinate 9,103,146, forward strand.
CCCGACGTGGGGCTCGAACTCATGAACCGTGAGATGGTGCCCTGAGCAGAAAGCAGGAGTTGATGGACAGTTAACCTACTGAGCCACCCAGGGCCCTCAAGCCAGGCATTTGGAAACTTAATTGCTTGGAAGAAAATCCCAAAGCCTATTCATCTTTCCAAAGCCGACCCACCCTTCCACATCTCTGGTCCTATGATGCTGTGATTCCTGGTTTCAGGATGCAAGGATTCTGGAACGTACGTTCTTCTTTCTTTTTGGCCTCGAAAATGACTTGGTCACGTCTGGATTTACACTGTCTTTCTCTGACAGGAAGTTCTGCCTCCCACTCGCTCTGTAGGGCAGTGAGAACTGAGTCTGCTCATGTGAACCCAGTAGATCAGTGTGTTCTTTTGAGATGAGGAAGACCCCAGCCTTGGGCTTCCGTCACATAAGCCTTGCGAATCTCAGCTTCCTCGACTGTGAGATGGGGATAATTACCGTACTGGCCATATGAGGCTGTTGGGAGGCTTTCATGAGGAAATGCCACAGCTCTCTTTCTGTTGCTCATTTTCTGCCTCATATTTAACTTTCCGGTCTTCGTGTAAAGATCCTTGGAGCAGTTTTCCTGGCTGCCTGCCGAGGAAAGGACTCCCCCCCCTTACCCAGTCTCACGGGATTGTTCTCTGGTGGCTCCCGTTAAAACCGCACTCAAACAATGATACGTGTGATTGTTAAATTCTGAACCCTGCCACCGAAACTCCATTAGGGTTGGGACTTGGTGTCTCGTGCATTGCTGTATCTTCTTTAGCAGTTTTTCAGAGAGCCTCGAGCACAGCACACACTTCACAGAGAGCATTTCATTGATTTCAAGACCTTTCTTTTTTATATTTTAACATCTCAGAAATTAGGGTGCATCTTACAATCAATGGTATCTTAAAATGGCAACTATTTCAGGAATGCCTTAACCAATGTATTTTGCTTATCTTTTCCTTTTTATATAAACACGAGAGGGTTACATTATAAAGATCTTTTTAAAATAAGTCTTAAAGAGTCTTGCAATAAGTATAAAACAGAAATTCTAAGTGACAGGAGGAGAGCAGCGTGTCATGGTTTAATTGTGACCGCTTTTCCTTCTTAGTGGTGCAAAATATAAGCGGTGCGGCTTACTGAATGGCCTCTCAGATTAAATACAGTCGTTGTTCAGTGGATGAAGAAGGTAAAAATGCACTGTGCCCGGTACGCAGAAAGTGCCATCGCACGATGGGGCCATTATGAGTACAATTGTACGGAGTATCAGACTAATTCCGTATTTAAAACCACACCACACCAGAATTTTTACTTAGTGATTTGGATTCCCTTGCTTGCATTTCTAAGTTTTTGCAGAAATGTTCAATAGGGGACTCTTTTGGTCAGGTAAACACAGCCCCAACTGGTAATGTGATGTATGTTGCCGTTATATTCTGTCTTTTCTGTCTGATTGCAGGCTGCTTGGAATCTGGTCTGCATGCCTTTGTTTCCCCAAAGCCTGGAAGATGGTAAGCTCCATAATGTTGGATGAAGGAAGGAAAAAACCCTACATTCAGATTGTGAAACTGAAATTGGCTGAGAGGTGAACCACAAAGAGCGTGTGTTACTCTATGTTTTCCCGTAGGGTTGCTGACCACAGTTGTGAAGAAGGTTGCTCTCTGTTGAGTATCCTTTTCCTTATGGGCTGGGAAATTTCCTAAAGGCCAGGAAAGTGAACTTATGCTAGGCACATACTAGATGCTGAATAAATACGTGTTGAATGACTCAGGGCAAAGGTGAAGATCACTGCTGATATCATGACAGTCCCATTGATGACTGCTTCTACCATGTAATCTCCCTTCTTTGCTTCTAACCCCTCTAGGGGCTTCACTGGGTCACCAACTCCGTGCTTAGGCACCATTCAGGGTCTGAGTTTAGTGGCTTCCAGGGCCATCTCTTGGCGTGACCGTCTTAACACAGCAGTGTTGACTTTGTAGACAACCCCAAAAGAACATAAACCAATTCATCCATTGCCACTTGAAGTCGAATCGCTTTACTGCAGGTTCTTTTTGAAGGGGTGCGTGGATTGATTTACAAGTGCAGCTAGTTAGAAAGACATTCAATGATTTGTATATGCAGGATGTCAAGTATGCCCTATATTCTCCCTCCCGTCACGATATGAATGATATCCCCTCAACTGTTTATTCCGTTTGTTTTAGCCAAACATAAATAGACTGCAGACATGTCTGGGGCTGAAGGCTTTTGCAGAAAATAAGCTTCTTCAGCTCTAGATACACTGACAATGGAGACAAAGTGAAGTTGCTGCTGCTTTGACAAATCCTCTCCTTCTCTCAAGAAAGCAAAGCAGACAGAACATCCAGCTTCTCCATGTTTGAAAGAGACATGGAGTTAAGGACGATTAAAACCACTCTTTACTTTGAGTCCCTATGGTTAATTTAATTTTAATCTCTACGACTGTTCGTAGGACCTTGAAAATACTTCTTTTCTTTTATTGATTTTTTTTTTGAGCCAATGTTGATTTCCCCCTCCCTCCAGCCTGTTCGCAGAGGATGGGGTACTGCACCCCCGTTCTGTTGGATTCCTGGTACACGTAGGTACGTTCATGTTCTCTGCTCCACCCCCCACGGAGGAAACAGGTGTTTTGTTCCAGCTGTGACCATGGAGTCTAGTCAGGTCTGTGCCTCGTACAGATGCAGCCACTACATGGCAGCTGTTTTGCTGATGTGGATGGACATCTGGGGCAGGGGAGAGGGAAGGAGAAGAGGGAAAGGAGAAACAAAGCCACCACCCTTCCAATTAAATTCCGTAATCTACTTCAGGGGAAGTGATCCAACCACGATTCTGAATTCTATGTGCTGTTAATTTATTTCTGTTATAGTGGTGGTATTTATGCGGGGTTCGCTTATGGCCACTTTCAGCACGGTATGGTGAGGTGTTATCAATAAATAAATGTATGAAAAAAGTGAATGAGCGAACGATGTTGATTCTTTGAGGGCTGACACAGGGACAGGTGAAAGCACAGAACGGGAGGATTGGGATCCGTATGGCTCGATCCTGTTGGTCGTCCTTTCAGAGTGCCAGGTTGAAAGGTGAGAAAGGGGTGCTGTTTCCCAAGAGGGAAGGTGGTGGGGCTGAAGATACTTCTAGCCCCCTCGTTAAATAATTAGGTATTTAGTTTGAAAAGCTGAGTACCTACTGTGCGCCACTGGGCGGTGGGCCAGAGACACGGCAGCAAAGAAGAAGCCACACATATTCTAACCTCGTGGAGATTAGAACTTTGCAGGGGAGGGAGGCAGACATTAAGTTAATTACATATAATCTCACAACTTTTACGTAGATGCATGAAAAATCATCTGTCTTTGAGTGAATCACAGCAAAGGCTCAGGTGTGGACATAAAAGCCTCTGGCTGTTTTTGCTGCTTTTAAGCACGAAGCCAACGGCAAGGTGGTGTCACTGGAGTGTCCGTTTGAAAAGCTGCGGCAAGGGATCCGGGGCGAGGGTGACCGACCAGGTCAGCTGCGCCTCCGCGGGGTGGGGCCCGTGAAGGCAACACGGACCGAAGTCCCTTTGGGGGTCATTCGTTGTGACCTACTGAGCTTTCGTAGACAAACGATGCCTCGCAAACCAATGCCACCCAGCCCAGGGCCAAGCCCTCTGGTCAGTTTCTGAAGGTTTTCATCTTGAAGTCAGCAAGCCAGCGCTCTGCTTTCTGTTTCTAGACGCAGCTCCAAAGGCAAAGGTGCAGACAGTGCCAGAACGAAACTGTTCAGGAAAAACCAACCTGGAGACTGAGCCTGTGAGCCAGCTATCTGGAGAACTCCCCATTGTTATATTGTTATATCCCCATTGTGATAAACGGAATGATCGGTACCCTTTCTATTCTAGTGGATGTACACGCCTACATCTTGAGAGCACTGGTCCTTAATCAGGAGGCACGGAGGCCATTTTTTTCCCCCCAGCGGACGCTTGGCCATGTCTGGAGACATTCTAGTTGTCACAAATGGGGAGGGGTTGCTACTGGCACTCAGTAGAGGTCAGAGATGCTGCTAAACAATGAACCGTGCCCAGGATGGTCCCCCATAGCAAAGAAATCCCAGACCCAAAATGTCACTAGTGCCGAGGCTGAGAAACCCAGCATGTAGATCCTAGAAGACTATTACGTCATTTCAAAAAATAATAAACCCCAGAGGTTATAATTCACAACCTGACCAGAAAACACAGGGATAAACCTGAACTCTGGTTCTGAGTTTTGTGAAGTTCAATGCAAACAGCTTTAGCCGGGAAAAGTCAATTACAGATGATTTTTTTCCCCTCATCTCAGTGGTGCCCTTTCACTGAGGTTGGGAGGGAAGTTCCAGAGGCACAGAATTCTGAGTTAAGCTTCACAAAATCAGGTTAGTTATTTTATATCCCACCCCGCACCTCTCTGTGTGTGTGTGAGTGTGTGCATGCGTGTGTGTGTGTGTGTGTGTGTGTGTGTGTGTGTAGTGGGGAGGGAGTGCCCACCTCTATATCAAATTATCTACAGTGATCCAAACAACTGATCAAAATCAAAAGAAGGAAACCCCCCACCGTTTAGAATTATAAAGATCTGCCGTCTGCCAGGTACTTGGAACTATTTGATATGAACTTTGTTTTATAAAGTATACCATGGTAAGGCTTTGAAACTTCAGTTTGTTAAAAAAAAAAAAAGAAAGAAAGAAGAAGGGAAAAAAATGGAAGAAGGAAAGAAAGAAAAATGGGGAAAAATACTGTAACAGCCTCACTTCCTTTGAAGTCACTACTGATATAGCTCTGAACAGATCCATTCAAGTTCAACTAACATCAGACAAATGTTTAGTGTATCAGAGGAAGCCACAAAAGCAAGGATTTCATCAATATTTCACAACAGCCTCAGGGAAACTGTAGATTGCAATGCTGTAGGGCAGCTAATGGAATCACACACAAGGGTTTTGTACATTTAAAATAAGCAGCTACTAGAAAAAAATTACCCTTCAGTTTGATAGAAACTGTATAAAACTGCAGATAGGAAACAATTAAATTGCTCCCAACATTTACCCATGTCACAATGATAGGTCATTTAATAACAGGTATTACTGTGTGTGTTGTTCCCCCCCCCACCCTTAGCGAGGCAATAATAAAGATTAACATTTATGAAAAGAAACATAAAATATAGCACAACCCAATGAATAATTAAAGACAGTTTTAAAGAACACGTGCCATCATATGCCGGTGATGTCTTTCCACAGTCACAAAATATGTTTATATAAAAATTATTATAAATAGACGGAGGCTGCAAGGGAGACCCGCTGACCCTTGTTTGTTTTGATGTTAAAAAACCACGTTGAGGTATTTCCTAGGAATGTGTGGGTTACTGGGACCTGATGCATGTATGATGATTATCTGGTGGGACTCGGGATGCTGAGTGGCCGGCCTTCTCTTCTGGAAAATTTACAGAGATAGACCTGGAGCTTGCAAGATTCTATTCAATAAGCCAGTGTGAGATCAGCATTTTCTCCCCTAAAGTCCTTCGCCAGAGCAACGAATTCTGCATATGAAAGCGAATTGCATTTTCGAAACTGATACTTCTGTGACCACAAAAACGTCACCTGGCTTTCTTTACCCTTGAAGCTTCAAGTCTCTAAGCAAAGATGCTGCTTATTTATTCACATTTCACATGAGGACACCTCTCCATCGGTGGTTCCCAGCAGGGCAATTTTTGCCTCCCTGGGGACACGTGGCAGTATCTGGGGGCATTTTTGTCTCCCGCTAGAGGGGCAGGAATGGCGGTGATGTTATTGGCATCGAGTGGGGAGAGGCCAGGGATGCTGGGAAGCGTCCTACAATGTGCAACACGGCCCATCATAAGGACTTGATGTGGCTTCAAGAATTATTGTTGAGGCTGAGAAAACCTGTTCGAAGCCATTTGCACCCCTAAGCTTTATTAAAATAATAACAGCCTTGTTAATATGGTGTCTTAACTTCTCAAACATCCACTGGTTTCACACATGTATATTAAAAAGCTTCTGAGTGAAACTTCCAACGCTAAGTCCTCTGGAAAAGGCAGAGAGGATTTGACATGGTTACTGACCACAGACTATTCTAATTGAAAGGAGGTATACACACACACACACACACACACACACACACACATAAATTATACATACCTACATACGCACATATATACATGCATATACGCACATACACGTACATATATATACACACACACCTCGTACAATAATAGCTCTATTGACTGATCACATGGCATGTGAGAGGTGCTCTGCATACAGTATCTCCATTTACCTTTACAACAACTCTGGAGGGAAATAGTTTATTGTCCCCTTTTCACAGATGAGGGGATGGACACTACTCAAGGTCGTTGTCAGGCTGTGGCTGTAGCAAGGCTGAGACCCAAACCCCAGGCCCGTCACTACAGCTCTCAGGGCCTCTGGGCTTATTTGGAGCCAAGCCAGGAGTGTGTGTGTGTGCGTGTGTGTGTGCCTGTCTTTCCAGAGTGCAAACACCACTCCCTCCTCATCTGCAATGAAGAAGTGAAGGAGGACTTTCCGGAAGAAGGGAGGAGACCATACCTCACTTTATGGGAGTTTGGAAGTGACAGGGCAGAGAACACTGGCCAGGCAGCTGTAGCAGGGGCCGCTGTCCAAAGGGGAAGGCTCAGGCGAGGGGGGCTGTTGGTTTCACTTGTTCGCTTTTGGATGGAGAATGTGTAAGCCTATGTGCAGACAGGGACACGGAACTGTGGCAGGTCAGGTAAAAAGGAAGGAGAAAGAGCGAGACTGAGAGATGAGTGGGCAGAAGCGGCGGGGTGGGGATGTCACCTGGTCAGAAGAAATTCATTTAAAATTCTGAGCCAGCGAGTTAAGAGCGGCGGCTGCAGGAAGAGCCAGAGAAACTGGGCTGGAGAGACGATCTGCAAAATCTCAGGACCCATAGTAGAGCAGGGAGACAGGCCATCTGCTGTGCAGAGAAGTGATGGGAGGGCAGCATGAGGGACTGGAAGGGGGATGGAACTTCTCAGGACCTGGTGGGGGAGGCGGGAGGAGGGACACTCTGTGGAGTCAGGTAGACCCTGCTCGGTCTGCGATAGAACTAGCCGGAGGGTGCAGGCTTCTCCGCGAGAAAGAGAGAGAGAGAGAGAAGTGAATCACACCTTTCCTTTCCCTAACGTAACCCCACTACAGCGTCATTCCCAGTTTAAGGAAAAACACACTGGTTGTTGATGGCTAGAACTGGAAAGCCATTTAGCCGTACCGGGAACTGCAATCAATCGGAGAGCACTGGCCCTGTGTGAAGGCCACGCGTTCAAATTCATTAACACTTTGCAGGTTGAGCCCATTAAGTCAGAGGTTACATCTAGCCCGTGAGCCATCTATTTCAAACTCCTGGCTTGCATCCTTTTCAAGATTATACGTGTACAAGTATCTGCGCATATGCACTTTCTCATACATCCGTGTATTCTTTGCATTGTATATACTCTTTATTATTTATTATACTTTCTAGTATTACATACACTCTGATACAAATGGGCTTATATCATAAATAGTGCCGTAACGGGATTTTTTCACTTCCTGTCCAAATAACACAAAGTTGAGTGTATTTAAAGCTGTCCCCTTTTCCTTTTTTATAGAGTTCACGGCTTTGGGGTAACAACCAGGCCATGTTTCCATTAGTTAGAAATTTCTTTAGCAGCAGTCGTAACATCACGGAAAGAGACTTGAATGTGAAATTGGGACAACTGGGTTGAAGTCTCCTTTTGCCAATTAATAAGCTGTACGATTTTAGCAAAACTACTGGGCTTCTCTGGGTTTCAGTTTCCTTAGCTATTAATCAAAGCTGCAAACAGTTTCCATAGTGGGGTTGTGAAGATGTGAATGATTAGAGGGAGTAATATCTAATGAAAATACTTGCAGTCCCTATGGTGTTAAGTCAAAGTGAGAAATGCGTGAATGTTAGCATTCCCCTCTGCCCCTAGATCGCAGTCATCTGGGGAGCACTAGCCCTCCAGTCTCTCCTAACTTCAAGTCAAGACGTGACTCTCTCATTAATGGCTCAATGAATCAATCACTCAACATTTATTGAGAGCCTACTATGTACAAGATGCAGGGGACCCGTGAGGGGCTCCCGTCAAGAGAAGTACACACAGTAGGACCAATCGCAAGCATATTTTGACCTGACCTCTGGTTGGTGTAGTAATGGAATGGTCCCGAAGCAAGGGAGAAGGTGGGCGGGGGAGGGGGGAGAAGGCGAAGGATGGATGGGTCTGCCTTCAAGAGCCTCTCCCTCCGCCCAAGGCCAATAGAAGATGACCACTTAAACCAGGGATTAGCAAATCTACGGCCCACAGGCTGAGTCCCACCTGCCAGTTGTTTTCGTAAATAAAATTTTATTGGAACATAGCCACAGCTAGTCTTTAACTATGCTTTATCTATGCTACAATGGCAGAGTTAAGCAGTTGCAACAGAAACCATATGGCCTGGAAAGCCAAAAATATTTACTGTCTGGCCCTTGACAGAAAAAGTTTGCCAGCCCTGATTTAAGCAATCACATGAATAATGAATCATCTCTAAATTGTATGGAACAAGGTGTACATACCCAAGGCTCACATTTATTACGTTCTCAGTGCAAGCTGGAGAAGGTATCAGCTAGCGTTCTGCCTATATTCTCCTCTTATAGCGTCAAAACAACATCCTGAGAACAGTACTGTTGTTATTCCCATCTTGTAGGTAAGGAAACTAAGGCTTGGTGACATTAAGTCACTTGCTCAAGGTCATACAGGTAGACCGTGTGACTTGATCCCAATTTCGTCTCATTCCACAGCCTGTTTTCTTAGTCACAATGTCAGAGTTTTGCAAACTTCGGTCTCTCATGTACCACCCTCGTGATTTATTTTCATAGTCACACCCCCTTCACTATTCTTTGCTATTTCTTTTCTTTGAACAGGGGATTGTCATGGCATTTGCTCCTTTAAGTTTCCATCCTAGGAAATTATAATCAAACAGTCTGGATTTGATGTGTTAGTCACATGTATTTTTTTTTAATGTTTATTTATTTTTGAGAGAGAGAGAGAGAGAGAGAGAGCGAGCCAGAGGGCAAGCTGGGGAGGGGCAGAGAGAGAGAGGGAGACACAGAATCTGAAGCAGGTTCCAGGCTCCGAGCTGTCAGCACAGAGCCTGATGTGGGGCTCAAACCCATGAGCTGTGAGCTCATGACCTGAGCTGAAGACAGACCCTTCACCGACGGAGCCACCCAGGCGCCACTAGTCACGTGTATTTTTAAGTGTTTTTTGGAGGTAACTGTAGATTCACACGCAGTTGTAAGAAATAATACAGAGAGATCCCAGGGCCCCCAGTGATAACATAATACATAACTAGAGTGCAACACCACAGCCAGGAAACTGACATTCATACAACCAGCCTATTCAGATTTCACCAGTTTTACCTACACTCGTGTGTACGCAATTTGATCACATGTGTGTGTGGATTTGTGTGGCTACCTCTGCCATCAAAATATGGAAGGGTTCCATCCTGAGGAACCCCCCCATGGTACGCTTTTATAGCCACAGCACCCTCCCCCACCCCGCCTCGATCCCTGTTAATTCCTAATCTGTTCCTCATCTCTACAATTTTGTCATTATAAGAATGTCAGATGAACAGAGTTAGGTAAGCTCTTGAGTGAGTAAGCTTTTGAGATTGGCTTTTTCCACTCGGCATAATTCTTGTCATATATATATTTTTAAATTCACCCCGAAATAACTATAGAACTTTTAGAAGTTAAAAAACAAAAGCACTCATTCATGTTAAAATTATCTGGAGTGCCACCAGTGGGACCCATGCCACACTTTAGGAAACCCTGCCACAAGCCGTAATAATACCTGCTGGACAAGAGATAGATAATGCAACCACAAAGATGTTTTTGACTAAGGCAAGTCTCTAGATCGATGCCGCTTCATAGAACTTTCTGCAGTGATAGAAATGTCAGCTGTTTGAACTGTCCAATATGGTAGCTACCAGCCTCAAGCCGCTACTGAGCACATCAAATGTGGCTCGTTCGAACGAAGAGGGGAATTTGTCATTTTATTTCATTTTAATTGATTCAAATTTACACTTAAAGAGCCGTAGGTGGCTAGTGGCTTCTCTGATGGACAGTGCAACTCTTCTAGATAATTAAATGTAACACATTAAATAGAAGTAAATAAATTTCTTCTTTTCCTACAACTCATTTTGTCAATGCAGTGATAACCTGAAAACGTAAGAAATCTTTTTTTTTTAAATCTTTCATTCTTTTTTTTGAAATTTATTTATTTATTTTTGAGAGAGAGAGGGAGAGAGAGAACGAGCAAGGGAGGGAGAGAGAGAGAGAGAGACAGAATCTGAAGCGGGCTCCAGGCTCTGAGCTGCCAGCACAGAGTCCGACACGGGGCTTGGACCCACGAACCGTGAGATCGTGACCTGAGCCAAAGTCAGACACCCAACCGATTGAGCCACTTAGGTGCCCCAAGTTAAGAAATCTTTTTAAACAGTCTTCTAATGGATTTATTTGTTGGGATCTCACCTTGTTCTATAAGTTTGCATGTGGCTAAGTCTGATATTAGCCCTCTAATAAAACCTGATTAGATTAGAGGATTTGTTGATTCCGGCCATTTGGCAAATCTCACTGCATTGCCGGTTCGCATTCAGAGTGAGCCCCAGAGAGCCTACTCCCAAGGTTCCTGCTTTTTTTTTTTTTTAAAGGGTTTGTAAATCAAATTATCTCTGAAATGGAACCCAACTTGGCTTTTTTTTAAATTTTTTTATTTTTTTATTTTTTTTATTTTTGGGACAGAGAGAGACAGAGCATGAACAGGGGAGGGGCAGAGAGAGAGGGAGACACAGAATCGGAAACAGGCTCCAGGCTCTGAGCCATCAGCCCAGAGCCCGATGCGGGGCTCGAACTCACGGACCGCGAGATCGTGACCTGGCTGAAGTCGGACGCCTAACCGACTGCGCCACCCAGGCGCCCCGGTTCCTGCTTTTTAAGTGACACCATGTCCCTCAGAACACAGGGCCACGTGACTGAGACTTTGGACACACGGTCATAAATTAACCCAGACACATTTAGCATGTGGTCTTGTGGACTTTATGAAGGGCGTGAAAAGGTCCCGTTGATTATGATGGGCTCAGGGCGGCATGCCTTCTTTAGGAAGATGCACATTCCAAGCAATCGCTGGTGGTAATACTCATAAATCCTTGCTGATTCGCAGGACCTGCTCTTGGTGAATGTAGTTTGCATCACTGGGCTGGAACAAGGGGCACAGTGGAGAGCTGAGTGTCTGGGGAGACGTAAGAATATTGAGGTTTCAGGGGTTGCCGTGTCCCAGAGAAGGAAAAAATAGCAACGACAGCTTCAGGTACTCGTGGACCAACTCCTACAAGGTCATCTGGAAAAAGAGGTAGAATTTGCGGGGAGGTGGGGTGGAGCAGACCTGCTGGAAATATTTGCACAGAGCCGGTGTGTTCTCGGAAAGAGGAAAAAATGTGGTCCGTATCTCCTTCTCATTTCTCTTAGCCTAAATATCACGGGCAGCAAAAGCTAGCTTTTGACCATTAGCCGTCCACACTCTTAGAGACACGTACCCCTTAAAACACAACATTGGTATGAAGGTCGTTACCCTGGCCAGTCTCTTATTTCGCCTGACTTCACAGATCTGTAAGGCGTTAGCAGTTGCAAGAGATTGATATGATAGTTTGTGAGTAATTTGGATGAACTATAACACTAACCCAGTAAAGTATTATAATTTTAAATGTGTCCAGAAAATAATTGAAATTCTGGCTTAGCTTTATCATAATGCAAACTGCTGGGTATATTTAACAGCTGACTAGCTTAGCATGAATATTGCTTTAGAAATGGGGTCATATTGTTTTTACGGAACAATATTGCTCTCAACCACGTTTAGGAGGGGAAAAAAGCAGGAGATTATGAGGATACTTTTAACCTTTCTGTCTCTTTCTATCTGTGTTTACTATGGTGATTTAGGCGTTTGGTGTTGTTTGAAGGCAAACAAAGAAGGTGCTGGCATTTAAAACAGATCTGGCAATGAGCCCTTGGCCATCAGATTCCTTCTTTTTTTTTTTTTTTTTTAAATTTTTTTTTTTTCAACGTTTATTTATTTTTGCGACAGAGAGAGACAGAGCATGAACGGGGGAGGGGCAGAGAGAGAAGGAGGCACAGAATCGGAAACAGGCTCCAGGCTCTGAGCCATCAGCCCAGAGCCTGACGCGGGGCTCGAACTCTCGGACCGCGAGATCGTGACCTGGCTGAAGTCGGATGCTTAACCGACTGCGCCACCCAGGCGCCCCCAGATTCCTTCTTATTGCGACTCTGTCACAGACTCTCAGTTCCCCATCAATCTGTTTTTCTGTATCCTGGTCAGGAACAAGGCAGATAAGATTGTCCCCTCCTGACCACAACAGATATCACAAATAGGCTGCCCCCTGTAGTTACCTACAGAGGAACACAGTGTTTTCTTTCTCTCAAATATTTTTGCCAACATTTAAAAAAAGGAAATGTCACATGAAAATCCAGATTTATGGATGTTCCTGAAAAGTCAGAGGAGTTGGCCGTACTGGGCCTGCATTTCTACAGGAGGGCAAATCCCTGAGCCGAGCGGCCACAGGCACCTCGAGAGGCACTAAAGGCATCTCAATTGACAACGGTTGTCTCCTGGCCTGTGTTTAATTTTCCCTCTCAGTCACCTGAGTTTTTTTTTTTTTAATTTTTTTTTTCAACGTTTATTTATTTTTGGGACAGAGAGAGACAAAGCACGAACGGGGGAGGGGCAGAGAGAGAGGGAGACACAGAATCGGAAACAGGCTCCAGGCTCCGAGCCATCAGCCCAGAGCCGACGCGGGGCTCGAACTCACGGACCGCGAGATCGTGACCTGGCTGAAGTCGGACGCTTAACCGACTGCGCCACCCAGGCGCCCCTGAGTTTTTGATTCCTGGTAGGCAATATCGCGTCCCTACTCCTTCACACAATGGTGCCCTACGGTGCGTCAGGGTGCGCGACTGATCCGTGATACCTGGCAGTGGTTCGCAAGCTTTTTCTGTAAAGAAGGAGTTTGTAAACAGTTTAGACTCTGTGGGTCGTACCATTTCTGTTGCAGCTACTCGACTCTGCTGTGGTGGCACCAAAGCAGCCGTACGGGTGATCCGTCAGTGAACGGGCGTGTCCGTGTTCCAATAAAGTTTTATTTATGGGGGCGCCTGGGTGGCGCAGTCGGTTAAGCGTCCGACTTTAGCTCAGGTCACGATCTCGCGGTCCGCAAGTTCGGCCCCTCGTCGGGCTCTGGGCTGATGGCTCAGAGCCTGGAGCCTGTTTCCGACTCTGTGTCTCCCTCTCTCTCTGCCCCTCACCCGTTCATGCTCTGTCTCTCTCTGTCCCCAAAATAAATAAACGTTGAAAAAAAAAATTTTTTTTTTAAAGTTTTATTTATGAAAACAGGTTGATCTGTGAGCTATAGAATTTGCCAACTCCTGACATCGGAGGAAAAAAAAACAAAAACAAAAACAAATACAACGAACTTGCCCTGAAACAATCACCCTGTATAAAGGAATTTCTCATCAACAGAGAGCTTTTAACAGATGTGGGACCAATTCTTCTCCAAGTGGTGCTCAGCCTGTGAAAGTGAAACCACAGTCTTCAAGCACGTGTGGGTGTGTATATACCAGGGTGGATGTGTGTGCGCTTAACCCGTTCCTCATTCTGTTCATTCTAAAAATATTTACTGACTCCTAGTAGTTCTCTTCTCCCAGTATCATTATTGGAAAAGACTTCCCTTCTAAGAAAAATGGAAAGAGCTTAAAATCTGTTCCTTCATGGAAAATTAGTTAAGGTAGGTTACTCTGACAATGGGGTAAGTAGGAGTTTCCATTGAGAATACTTGTCATGATGAGGCAAAAGCTGAGAGACTTCACTGCTTTTCATTTTAGAGGGTAACAATTTTCTTTTTCTTTTTCTTTCTTTCTTTCTTTCTTTCTTTCTTTCTTTCTTTCTTTTCTCTCTCTCTTTCCTTCTTTTTCTTTCTTTCTTTCTTTCTTTCTTTCTTTCTTTCTTTCTTTTCTTTCTTTCTTTCCTTATTGCTTTCTCTCTTTCTCTTTCTTTCTTTCTTTCTTTCCTTATTTCTTTCTCTCTTTCTTTCCTTTTCTTTCTTTCTTTCTTTCTTTCCTTATTTCTTTCTCTCTTTCTCTTTCTTTCTTTCTTTCCTTATTTCTTTCTCTCTTTCTCTCTTTCCTTTTCTTTCTTTCTTTCTTTCTTTCTTTCTTTCTTTCTTTCTTTCTAATGTTTATTTACTTATGAGAGTGCACAAGTAGGGGAGAGGCAGAGAGAGGGGGACAGAAGATCTGAAGCAGGCTCCAAGCTGACAGCCTGATGTGGGACTTGAACTCGCAAACTGTGAGATCATGACCTGAGCCGAAGTCGGACACTCAACCAACTAAGCCACCCAGGCGTCCCCCAAGGGTAAACAGTTTTCTTGTTGTATCTCACAGTCAAGCTTCACCTTAGCTCTCCAGTTGGAGTGGGCATGAATGCCAGCTCTCCTTCCCTGTATTCTGAGCATTACTGAACAGAGCCCCACTTTCCACTTTCCAAAATGAAAATGAAAAGGTAGAACCAGACCATTTAGATACCAGACCATCTAAATGGTAACTTTGGGCCAAATCCGGTACACGTACATTTTTAGTTTGGTCCAGAGTATTTAAAAACAAAACACGAATTAGTTACTGACCTTGGGAAATCAGAAGATTTCACCCCTAGAAAATCAGAATTTGGGCTTTTAAAAAACAATTTGAAGATCTGTTGATACTGGATACTCATTTTTCCATGTATATAACTAGTGGCTGAGTGTAGGTACCTTCTTTGATTATTATGAGTTCATTCCTAGGCTTGCTTCACCCACAGAAGTTACCTGTGCGGATAAGCTTTTGAGTTTATCACCCAAGGTCCGGATAATTTATAGGGTCTCCTTAAGGACCAGCTTCTAGGATTCCAGCTTCTCCAAGTAAAGGCAATAGACACAATAACATCAGCCCACAATACCTCCCAAACTTTGTCAATTCACGGATGAGTAACGACGACCTGATCAATACAGTGGGGAGTAATATTGGTTACTGTGGTTCAGTTACAAATCTAATACAAAATGATGCAGAAATGGGAATAAACATTTCATTGTCCGCCCTTCTTCCCTGCAGGGGCAAACAGCCAAAACAACACTTGCTTTCCGTTGAGGGATGTCAAGCTTCACAAATTTTATTTCTTGTTGCTGGCTGAAACACTCAAGACTGTTCTCGTGTTTAAAAAGCCTGAGGGAGGGACATAGAAAAGAATGGATGGGGACACCCATTTTATAGGGGACTTCACAGCATTTCAAATAGGCTTTGGGTTTACCTAAAGTCTTGGGCTGATGGAGAAAAAAGGAATCGACACCCCATGGAAATACTGAGAAAGGGCCGCAGAGGAAGGAACGCGGTAAGAGCCTCTTTCACCATGACTAGGTTTCCCTGTTAAAAACGGCACCCAGCGCGGCTCAGTCTGTTAAGCGTCTGACTTTGGCTCAGATCATCATCTCGTGGCTTGTGGGTTCGAGCCCCCATCAGGCTCTGCACTGGCAATGTAGAGCCTGCTTGGGATTCTCTCTCCTCCTCTTTCTGACCCTTTCCGGACTCAAGCTGTCTCTCTCTCAAAATACGTAAGTAAACTTAAAAAAAAAAAAGAAAAGAAAAGAACTTGGAGCTGGGGCTCGGCAGGCTGTCGCTCTCACTTTGGCCGGCCTCGTTTTGAGTCAGCTCATCCCTGATACTGGACTGATTAAGGTTCTACTGGGTAGCCCACCTTACTAGACTAACCTACACTAGACTCTAGTAGATAGTCTCCAAGATGGGGTGGCAAACAGATGCTGAACAGGGACTGGGGAAGCCACACCACGTCATTTAGTAAATACGCTAGAACATTCTTCACCTCCAGAAAGAAAGATCCCTGCTCCCACGTTCCTTAAAGGCTCTCAGCCTGTGTTCTCGCTTTTAAGAGACGACACCACCACGGGAGACATCTCATTTTCTTTATGAAAAGAAGGACAGAAACGATGATAGATAGCTTCTGATATCTGGCCTCAGGGAGACAACAGAAATCGGCGGGGACCAAGAAGGACTGTTACGGGTCTGGCCCGGGGGAAGGGGATGGCTGCACGCCAGCGCCGGCTCACCTAGCTGTGCCCAAACGCAGAGTCGGTGCCACGGAGCTTTCAAGTTTGCGGAAAGGATACGGGAATTTGGATTTTCGTGGAGAACCTGCAGGTCATTAAATTTCGGCCATCCCGTTTGCTTCGCGGTTGCTACGATCACTGCTATCGTCTTGTTGCGTATTTTGTGCGGGCCAGACCGAGCCCGCAGGCCAAATTCAGTTGCCCCTTTGCCCACCGCTCTGAAGCTGGATCCTGCTTAATGCGATCTCAAGGCTTCCCGTGTCGCTATTTGAATCAGGAGAGGTGCCAGCCGAGACCATGTGGATGGGTGAGCACGCACACAGCTCTGTTACTCGAAAAGCTGCGCAAAGCGAATGTTCTACATCACAGGCCAGAGGCCCTTCGGCCTAGAGATGGAGTCTTGAGGAGACAAACAGCGCAGGACGAAAGAAGCAGACTGACCTCGTGCCATCTGCCATTAGCACGTCCCCGGCCGGAGCCATGGCTTTCTCAGTTTTAAAAAGGAGAAGTTTCTCTCAAAGTAGGCTACAAGGCCGCACTGCCGGGTGGAGGGAACCTGGGATCCGGGGCACCAGTCGGAGCCCTTTCTCCAACCTTCATTCAGTGTGCGCACGCTCTCTTAGTCTCGGCTGCCGGGTGCCAATTGCAGCTAGAACAGGAGCCGTGGCGGGGGACCTTGTGAGACCCGGTGACACAGATGCGGCCACTCCCTGGATAAACCCCGGGGGGTTACGAGACTGGGGGTGGTAGGCCAGGTGCGGCCTTCAAACATGTTTTGTTGGGGCCACACGTGATCTTAAAATGGAAACATTTCACGTGTATGGATAGGTGGGGTCTGTCTCCTGGAAACTGAGTTCTGACGTTCCTGGCCCTGCCCCGTTGCCCGGCAGAGCTATGCCTCTGCCACCCGCTCCGCACCGAGCAGGAGGGGTCGGCCCCGGTCCCCGCCCACTCCCTACATCACACCCAGCTCTCTGCTCAGACTTGTCTTCCCCGACCTGGGAATCTAAAGTGCTTTGCAAGATGTCCATTTGGCTTGGTATCCTACTTATCGTTGTGTGTGTGTGGTTTTTTTTTCCATCCATAAACCCCTATGGACCGTGAGCCACACGTCCACTTCTCTGGGACTCAGTTATCTGGTCTTTAAAATGGGAACGATAATACCTGCCGGGAGCCTGGCTCCCCGAGCTGCTAGTCTGGGGGGACGTCCGGCCAGCAGAGGGCGCTGGAACAAAAGGTTGCAGGTGGACCCATCCAGCAGGGAGCGGACAGGTAGGGCAGCTGGGAAGGTGGGCGCTCTCACATTCTGCCCCCTGGGGGGGGGGGGGGGACACGACTCCACAGAGTGGACGTGACCGTCAGCAACTACTCATCTATCGGTACAGCCGCACATCACCAGCAATGTGACTTTCTGGAATATGTAATGTGACCACAAACTTTCTAATGCTGCAGCCTGACAATCAGATGCTAAAAATAACAAACGGCCTGCCCTGGAAGAGAAAGAGACGGCCCCCTTGGAAACGGGGGGGGGGGGGGACCGTTTTTGGCTCTGCTCGCTGCGAGCGCCCTGCTCGGGATTCTCCGGGCGGTGGAGAGAGTCTGGGAGGAGAGCTCACTGCAGTTGAACAGTGTGTTCGCTTTTAGACAACTCGGTCCCAGCAAGATGTAGACAAATTGGAGGAAGTTCAGAGAAGAGCAAGCTAGATGATTAAGGGGAGAAGGGGATTGATTTATAGGGGAGATTAAAGCAGCCCGACACGTCTGAGCTGTCTTCCGCGGGGGACAAACCCGGGAGTGACAAGCTGGAACTTCACACACCTTTGAGAGGTGTAAACACCGGAGAGGAGGAATTAGCACAGTGTGAGCTGCTTTTAACAGCATTTTCCGGGATGATGTTGACACCAGAAAAATATTGGTGGCCGGCGAGCGCTGGTTGGGCACACCTCTGCCTGAGAATCATTTATCGTCCTGACGGTGTCTGCCATGAAATGACATTCTCTAGATCGTGGCCTCTGCGATCTGGCCCCGGCCTACCTTTCCTTCCACTTCTGCATCCTCCCCTCCCGGCCAGGGACACCCCGTCTGTGCCCCTGGTTGCAGCCACTCCTGACCTTTGTCTCATTGCCCTGCCAGGAGTGGAAAAGTTTAGGAACCGGCAATGGCCAGGCCGGCAAGGGGGGCGGAGGGAGACAACAGAACTTGGGACTGCCGTACGGGAGCAGGTGACAGTGACCTTACTTTGATATTTATTTCACATGACCCTGAAATACGAGCATCTTATTACAAAGCCAGCTGGGGTCCTCACATCTTCCACTCATTGTCCTCAGACGCTGTTGCAGGTGACAAGGCCAGAGACCAGAGGCGATGCTCTTCTGATTTTTAGGTTTGATTCTCTGGGAACTTGACTGGAGAAGCGGGTCGTGGCTAAAATAAAGAATCCCGGGAGATGCGGACTTCCACCGCAGAGGCAGGCCTCTGGTCCTGAGGGATGAGGAGGGGCGGCCGGGACTCCAGCTCCCTTACAAAGGGACGTGTCAGCCCCAGGACAGAGACTGGGCATTGGGCCTAGGACCCCTGTGGCTCCTTCTTTCCCAGTCCTAGGACACCGCTTCCTTGTATTTCTAACAAATTCTCTTCCCCACTCCTCCCCTCCCGAGGGAAAAATATCCAGGATGCTCTTCCGTTATGGAAATCTGGTCGTAGACGGGAGCCGAAGCAGCCCTGAGAAGAAAGCAAGAGTCTGAGAAGAGCTGCTCAAGCTCTCTTGTGAACCGGGAAAGGAGAATGACAGGGTGCCTGGGGGGCTCTTAAGCGTCTGACCCTTGATTTCAGCTCAACTCGATGATCTCGCGGTTCGTGGGACGGAGCCCCGCGTTGGGCTCCGTGCTGATGGCACCGAGCCTACCTGGTATTCTCTCTCTCTCTCTCTCTCTCTCTCTGCCTATCTCTTTGGCCCTCCCAGCGTTCGCACTCTCCCAAAAATAAATAAATAAACTTAAAAACAAACAGACAAACAAACAATGGCTACGAGACCTCCCGGAATGGTTTAACCAGCGCAGGGCGCGGCAAGAGCGTTCTGAATACGGCGTGTAACTATCAAAAATGCTGCGGTTTCGGTCTGTCAACCGGCGCAATGTACTGAACTACTGAAAACTCGTACTGAAGTCATAGGATGAGAAGGGTGTCTCGGGTGGCACAGCCCAGACAAACGTCTGCCAAGTGGGGATGTGGGCTCAGTGCTGCTGGATTTCGTCATTCTGTTCGTGGTAGCCCACATTGAGGTTTTGATGAGATAAGCTTAAAACAAAGCACAAACAAAATCCGTATTTCTGCAGGATACGTACGTGCCAATGGTCCTGCCGTTGGAATCTCCTGGTCTTAGTCTGTTTGGACTTGAAACCCTGCCTTTCTCTTTCAAATGCCATAGCCTTCACAAAGATTTCTTTATTTTCAAAAATTGTTTTAAATGTTTATTTATTTTTGAGAGAGTGAGGGAGAGAGAGAAAGAGAGCATGAGTGGGAGAGGGGCAGAGAGAGAGAGGGAGACACAGAATCCGAAGCAGGCTCGAGGCTCTGAGCTGTCAGCCCAGAGCCCCACGCGGGGCTGGAACTCAGGAGCGGCGAGATCATGACCTGAGCCGAAGTCGGACGCTCAACCGACTGAGGCACCGGGGCACCCCCACACAAAGATTTCTTTAATCGGGCCAATCACAATGACACTCTCCTCTCAGATCCAGGGCTTCTTAGTATAATAATAATAATAATCACAATAGCGTTTATTGAGTATTTACTAAGTACCAGGACAGTGGTACAAAGCCTTTTACATATTCTCCCTGGATCAACTCCTTTCTCTGTCTCAAATACTAGCTTCTTAGAGATATCCCATGAATATTCTTTTTTTTTTTTAAGTTATTTATTAATTTAATTTGAGGGAGAGAGAGAGAGAGAGAGAGAGAGAGAGAGAACCAGGGAGGGGCAGAGAGAGGGAGAGAGAGACCCAAGCAGGGTCCACACTGTCAGCACAGAACCCGGCATGGAGCTTGAACTCACGAACCTGAACTGATCATGACCTGAACTGAAATGAAGAGTCAGACGCTTTACTGACTGAGCCCCCCTGGACGCCCCCCTTCCTGAATGTTCTTTATGCAGACACTTCTCTTCATCCCCAACGATGCCTTTACTCTGCTTGTTTTTCTTGCTTGGCATGTAGTAATCTCATACAGCTTATAACTTACTTGCTCAACTTCCACTGTCTGTTTCCCTGCGGGAACGTAACCCCCACGTGAGTAAACGGTCCTGAGTGGTTTGCCCATTGCTGTTCCCTCAGTGCTTTGAACCACGCCTGTTACATAGTCATAAGTATTTAATTACATTAATTTGAGTAATTTCCCTTATTTTGGGCTACTTGCCATCCATTTGCTTGGCAAGGAGAGTGAAACTCATGTAAGTTCTGGGTCTTCACACTAGATTTGAGGCCAGCCAAAGCCAAGATCTGTGGTTCCTCTGTGCAGGTAACTCCCCGAAGCACCTCGCAGAAGGTCCAGCTTAGCGCATGCCCTACCTTTACTAGGCATTCAGGAATATTTGGTGAGTTAATTTACCTCTCCAGATACAGGAGCCATAGGAGAGGATGAAGCCAGGCTGGACGTCCTCTTAGGTGTGGCCCTTCAGAAGTCAAGACACAGAGCCATTTACTTTTGATTACTTTATTAAGGTTCTTCTTTTCTTTCTTTTTTTTTTTTTTCAAATCTCAAGGGTGAAATACAGCCACTGAGGTTGGTTCATCAGTGTTCATTGGCATAAAATTGCAAAAAAGTCCAATTAGTTTGTGGATTACATTAAAATTTTTTTTTCAATGTTTATTTGAGAGACAGACAGAGTGTGAGTGGGGAAGGGGCAGAGAGAGGGAGACACAGAATCTGCAGCAGGGTCCAGGCTCTGAGCTGTCAGCACAGAGCCCCACGCGGGGCTTGAACTCATGAACCGCGAGATCGTGACCCGAGCCGAAGTCGGACGCTTAACCGACTGAGCCACGCAGGTGCCCCATGTTGACTCCATTTTTAATGGTATTCCAAATAATGGTGTTATCAAAATAAATGAAGGCCATTTCTACCGGAAATATTTCTCCATGAAATTTATCCGTGTGTGTCTGTGTGTGTGTGTGTATGTGTGTGTGAAACCGAGCACCATGGTTTATTCGTGGAAAAGAGCCCAGTTTTTCTTACTGACTGATTACATAAAATTCAAGTACTTTTGGCTGTGGATTTGAGTCGCCATGCAGTCAGCTGAGTTCAGGCACCCACAAGTCCCGGGTGGCCCGTGTTTGCTCTAGTTGGTAATCACGCATCCAGGTTCGGCAAGAGAAGGAATTTAGGGACCAGGCTTCCTCAAGGCCTAACCCAGACTCTCAGTTGTCATCAGGGAGACCCATGGATTTTCAAGACATGAGCAAGGCAATGGTAACAGACTTCAACCAGGATTACCTGATGGCTAAACTTCTAGCCATTTGATAAATGATTTGAATACTAAAACTAGAATTTAAATAAAAATTCGGAAGAAAAAAATAAAAGCTTTATGGTTAAAAAAGAAAAAGGAAATTCATTTGAGGGTTTTTGGCTTTGCTTTTTTTTTTCTTCTATTGGCAACAGAACGTCAACCTCTATAACTAAATGGAAACTGAAGCGTTACCCTCCATACTGTCATTTACGTATCGAACTAGGCATCTTTTAAATTTTTTTCCAGTGCCCACTGCTCTTTTCTTGATTGACAACACCTTGGTTTGGATTTTCCTCTGGAGTAGAACCCACTCCACCCTGACTGCCAGTCTGTGCGGTTCATGGGAAGCTAACCCCCTGCTAGCCCCCTGATGAGAACGTGCCCCAAGCCAGCTCTTCAGGGGCCTGCATCCGCCTGGCCACAGTGAGTGGCCCAGAGATGGGCTTCTTCAGGACCCAATCCTGAAAAATAATAGAATTGTAGAATTTCACGGGAATAAGGTGGGGGCGGGGAGTCCATTTCCTGCTGGCTCTGAACGTGTGAGAACACCTCGATTTGAGAATGAAGCCAGGGGCGCCTGGGTGGCTCAGTCTGTTGAGCGTCCGACTTTGGCTCAGGCCATGATCTCTCAGTTCGTGAGTTCAAGCCCTGCATCGGGCTCTGTGCTGACAGCTCAGAGCCTGGAGCCTGTTTTGGATTCTGTGTCTCCCTCTCTCTTTGTCCCTCCCCCGCTTACACTCTGCCTCTCTCAAATAAATAGAGATTTAAAAAAATTAAAGAAAAAAAAAAAGAATGAAGCCACAACCGAGGAGAGCTATTTGATTCCTGAAGCCGGTTCTATTACCACACGATTTGGTTAAAAGACCCAATAACGTCTCTGTTGATGCCTATTTGAGTTGGGTTTTCTGTCCTTTGACATGGAAACAGTCCTGACTACTACATAAATTATTTCCCTCCAAAATGTGTTCTAATAATTCACATTTCCACTAAAGTTAGATGGGCAGTGCTGGTGGGGACAGGGAGGTTGTAAGACTTTTTGTGGGGCCCTAATTACTTTTGCTTTAGGGGATCCTTCCTACCAGAATAATATTGATATTAAAAATTATTCTGAATATTACTTTAAATGCCTCAACATTTAAATTTTGTCTACTTGAAGCAAAATTTAATCATTTTTTTTTTCCTGGGCCCTAAAATCTCCACTTTTTGCTGACGTGAGAAAAAAATAAAACATTTTCTTCCACCTTAATGATTCATTCTTTTCCCTCTGATTTGAAAAGAAATCTGAACATTCTGACAGGCCTCTAGAAGCTTCCAGGGTCCCTGGCTTACTCTGCCTAATGGATCCTGGGGCTCTACAGAGTTCCTGTTTTGCTTTGCTATGTTTCATAACAACAACAACAACAACAACAACAACAACAACAACAACAAAAAGAACTTTTATCTTTCATTAGAGGTCTGATTTTAAATGAAGATCTTGGATAACTGTTTAGTGACCTCAGGCAAGTTCCCTAATGTTTCAGGGCCTGCTTCCTCATACATAAATTGGACATAGTAATCATCCCCCCTTGTCCGTTATCAGGAGGATGGCATGGCTCAAATCAAGTAATGCGCTTAGAAGAGCCTGGCACACAGAGAAAATCACTTAAAAATACCAGCTACTAAAACTGTTACTGGTGTTCTTGTGTTCTTCTGACTATTTCCAGACAGACTCTCTGAGACTTTAATTATCACTTGCTGTCTCCTCCTTTTCTCTCCTTCCTTCCTCTCTCCCTTTGTTTAATTACCAAAGAAATGTTCCTTATAAAAACCCCAAACACTACAAAAATATTTAAAGTAATAACTCAGTTTCACACACCCTCTCATCATCCTGCTACCCAGAAGCAACCTCTGTTAAGGGTTTTGTGGGAGGGGCGCCTGGTGGCTCAGTCGGTTAAGCATCCGACTTCAGCTCAGGTCATGATCTCGCGGTTCGTGAGTTCGAGCCCAGGGTTGGGCTCTGTGCTGACAGCTCGGAGCCTGGAGCCTGCTTCGGATGCTGTGTCTCCTTCTTTCTCTCTGCCCCTCCCCTGCTCATTGCTCGCTCTCTCTCTCTCTCTCTTTAATTTAAAAAAATTTAAAAAGGAAGTTTTGTGGGAATACATGCACCCAAACACACTCACACACACAAATACACAGTCACACATAAACTCATACATGCACAGTTCGAGTGAGACCATAATTATACCTTATTCACTAGCTAGCTTCTTTTTCACCTAAGTCTACATCACAGCAAAGTTCCCAAGTCAGAGCATACTCATAGAGGCCATCATTTCCATGCTCCCGGTGGCTGCCTCTGCCCATGACACTCTCTCGGAAGAATGGAGAAAGATCTATTGCTCTCTACCCCTCACTAGTGGAGAGCTTTCTGTTCAACAGGCTCCGTGTGGTCAAGGCCATCGCCCAACTGTTTTCTCTCATGTTCTTCTATGAATGTACTTTCCTTTTTCAAGTGTTACTGAGAAGGGCGGGAGGTGGGGGGCATTTTAGGAAGCCTGGTTGGGCTCAGTTCCAGGCCAGCTTTTCCCAAACGACCCTGCGCCTGTGATTCAGACTCAGGTATTCATGTTTCGGCCATCTGGAACTAGAATGGAGGGCTGTCTGATTAGCTTTCTTAACCTCCTACAACATGGTGCTACCCGTCAGTATTTTGCATGGCTGGATAGTAGGGATGTATCTCAGGTTACTTAACTAGATCTCTAATGATGAACAGGCAAATGGGTTCCAAGCATTCGCAGCCCCGGACAGAGCTCTGAGCCTCAACACCAGCCCTTGAACCCTTCTGGGCTGCACTCAGGTTCCACCACCGAGGGCGGAATTGGGACTTCAGTCCCGTGTGTGTGTTCGATGTGTTTAAGTAACACCATCACCACGTCATTGTTGTTCTTTAAATGTCTTTTTCACAGCTCAGAGAGGTTGATTTTGTGCCGAGCCAGAAGGGGTGGGCAGAACGAGTGTCCACGTGGGGGGAATGCTCTTGGGGAAAGAGAAGGAACTACACAGTTAGAAATCTGGAGGCTCTCCTGGATCGGCCACGAAGCAGCAAAGGGGTCCCTGAGATGCTTCAGTGTCACCTACTGTGCTCGCCGAGGCAAGGAAATCGGCCAAGCAGCTGAGGTAGCACAGACAGTGGTGAAGGGGGAGGGGAAGGAGGTTCTAGAATCTTCCACCCTCTGGCTGTGTGACCTTGAGGGAGCTGTCTGGCTGCTCTGAGACCACTTCCTTGTCTACAAAACAGTGATAAGACCAACACCTGCCTTATAGGATTGTTGAAAATGACGATGACCCCATAATGTTGATACGGCATGCCTCAGCACACAGATTGCCCAGCACCTGATAAGCTCTCGGTCAATGTCGGGTGTCATTATCAAGCGACATGTGGGAGGACAGCATGTTCTCCGAGGGTTTGATCCAAATTCCAACACTTGGGGAATTCTTTATTTCCCCGAATCTCAGCTTCCTCCTTTGCAGGGCAGCGTGAATCATTCCTACTTCAGAGAGCCGACGCGAGGATTAAATGAGAAACACGGGTGAATGTCTAGCACGGAGGAGGTGACTGTGTGAGTTCCCATCTCTCCACTCCTGTATCTACCAAAGGAAGAGACGGTCCAGGGCCAAAGATGACAGCCAGATGGAGCGAGCCCCCCACTGCTTCATTAGCACCCCTGGTGGGTCCGTGAAAAGAGATGGCATTAGGGGGCCTTCAACTTTCATATTAGCGTAGTCTTCATCTTGTTTTGTTTGTTTGTTTGTTTTTTCAATTAATTAAACTAAGCATTTACGTTTTGCGAAGGGACTGGTCTTAGGGCTAATGCCACACACTGTTAGGAAATTGGTCGTGGAATTCACACCAAAGTCTATTCTTGCAACGGTCAGGGCTACTTACGTCCGCATTGTTTCATTGGCTTTTTCGACCTGATCCCCCAGTAGAGAGTGACAACAACAATTCGAAGGGCCACGGCCTAGAATCTGGGATCTGGAAAAGTTCCTTGAGTTTAAGTCATACGAGTGGGGTTTGCGATGCTGACATCCAAATATGCGGCAGGGGGCAAACGTGGGAGTCAACACTGGTCCCCCAAGCGAGCGCCGTGATGGGGGAAGGTGGACAGCCACGGGCATCTCACGTCTGGTGACCATGGGCTTCTGGGACCTCCCCCGCAGCTCCTTGCCCCCAAACTTCAGGACTTCAAAACATACCTGGTTGAAGAAGGGACCCGGCGCTCCCTCCCCACTCTTCACAGCAAAATAAGATTCTGGACCCCAAAGAGGATAGCTCTCTGAACTCTCCGCTCCCATTGTTGGTAAGGATTTCCCAGCCAATCCCACGGCCTTCCAATTTCTCTCTCTTCCTTCTCACCACTGCCTCAGCCAGGGCGGCAGTGAGCAGTGGTGACGGGCTTGAATTTCAAACAGGGCAGGCGGAAAGAGGAACAACTGTATGTTTATTAGGGCATCATTATCCCTCTGAACTGCATCATTTATATCCCTGGGAAGAGACCATGCCAGGTCAGGAGCAACAGTTTGAGTCGATAATTTGTCAGGTTGGAGCAGGTGGGAAGGGGTGGCGTAAGAAATCACCCGAAAGGCACCGCAAACTGAAATGGATGGAGGCGGAAGAGTAATAAGAAAGTGATCAGTGAATCCACAAACAAGCGCAGATAAATCACTCAGTGCCAGGTGGATGGGAGCAAAACGGGAGAGATTCAAATTAGCAAGACCCGGACCTTGTCAAGGCAAGGTTAAGAACGCACCTCCGTGTCGCTGTTATCCACCCAGGGCTGGAGAAGTGCCCACCAGAAAATGAATCTTTCCCGCGCAGGGAGCTGGAATGCAGGAGATTTCCTACAGAGTATCAATTTGGATTATAAAAATCCCAAGGTCTCGTGCACTGACAGGGTGAAAGGTAGAAAAATGGACGAGCCTTCTGGTAACTGCCACTCCCCGAGGAGTGCCTGATACTCTTCAAATGTTTGCACATTCGCACCCACTGTTCACAAAAGCTGGGAGACAAAAGACCCAGCTAGCTGCAAAGCCTTGAAGAGATAAGTGTTTCATCCGAATACCCGTGACCTTGGGCGCTCCTAGATGCAATATTTCCCCCCCCCCCCACTCCGTTTGTCTTAACTCTTTGATAAAGTTCAAGTCCTGATTATTACTGGGGTCAGGGAAGCAAAGGCGAGGGCTGAGAAGAAAGGCATCATCGTTGTGATGGCGATGACGACCATTTAAAAACAACGACGCTTGTGGGTGAGGACCTGTTCGGTACCAGTGTCTGTGCTGTGTGCTTTTAGACCTAATCTCTTTTATCCCCACAACAGTCCTCTGTGCTGACTGCTACTGCCTTTATTTTTCACATGAGGAAACTAAGCCTCTAAGAATTGAATCGCCTTGACCAGGGCCACCGCTCTTAAGTTATGCCATCAGGATACGCACCCAGGACTCTCTGAACCCAAAGCTCATACTGATCCACTCTGCCTTCTACAACCGGTACTAAATATGTTTGGAAGCAGACGGAGGCCTTGGGACGGAGCGGAATGGGTGTGTATTCCCGGCCCCCTTAAGCCCCCAACAAACTCATGACTCTGTTGCATAAAAATGGACAAGCATCAGATCCAGATGAATAGACAGACTTGGGTCTCATGTCTGAAAGAATCCAGTAGGTAAGCGTCTAACCCTGCCAAACTGACCGTGTGGCCACATGTCTACACAAGGATAATGACGGAGATCCTCTTGTGTAAGTGTTAAAAGGACTCAGGACAGGGTTCTTGACATTTGGAAGTCCTCTTGTGTATTTCATATGGGCTGCAAAGCAGATCCTTGCTCTACACCCAACGTTGAGTACACTCTGCACAAAAGAAAATACACCTGCATGGAAATACTTTCTGCCTTCTGAATTTACATGAAGCATTGCCCACAAGTCTCAAGTTGGAACGAAATAATCATTTCTTGGGCTCACTCCGTGCTATTATTTTAAGCTCAAGCACATGTCTGAAGTCAGCGACCAATACTCTTCAGATTTGTCCAAATTCTCTGTGTGGTTTCTTTCTTTTTCTTCCTCCCTCCCTCCCTCCCTCCCTTCCTTCCTTCCTTCCTTCCTTCCTTCCCCTCTTTCTTTCTTTCTTTCTTTCTTTCTTTCTTTCTTTCTTTCTTCCCTTCCTTCCTTCCTTCATCCCTCCCTCCCCTCTTTCTTCTTTCTTTCTTTCTTTCTTTCTTTCTTTCTTTCTTTCTTTCTTTCTTTTAAATTTAGTTAGCATGGTGGTTAGTGGCTCAGGTTTTACTATCTGCAAGGCCTGTAGGGAAATCCAGAATTGAATCTATCGTGTGCCGTGTGACTCTCAACAAACTACTTAACCTTCTAGCTAGCCTCGATGGTCTCATCTGTAAAATGGTGATAATACAAATAAGATGAAAGCATTATTTTGAGGATTACATAAAAGAAAGCCCAGGAAGGGCCTCACAGCATGGTCTGTGGTCAATGCCTAGTAACAGGCAGCTGTGACCATCATTATGACTGTTATAGAGAGGGTCTAAAGGCCTCAAGCAGTGCTGTCTAGTAGATGCAGAATGTGACCTATACATGCTACAATTTTACATTTTAAAAAGGGGAAAAGAAATGGGTAAAGTTCATTTTAATAATATATTTTATTTAACCCCAAATACCCAAAATATTATCATATCAACACGTAATAAGGATAAAAAGTAATGAGATATTTTGCGTTCTGTTTTTCAGGAGTAAGCCTCCGAAATCCAATGCGTGTTTTATAGTTCCAGCGCATCTCAGTTTGGTCAGCCCTATTTCAAGCCCCATGTGGCTACCATATTGGACAGTGCAAGCATGGAGACTCAGCCTGAATCCTCAAAGCAGAATTAATAAACTGGATTCAACGTCTAGATGGGTGAAGTTTGGGACATGTGGTTAAGACAAGTGAATTACCAAGATCTAAAAATCAGGATGTTTCATATAAAAATTTGGTGTCCTGGTTCCTCTTGGCAAGAGGGCTACATTCCACCTGGTACCCTTCTCTGGGGTTGAGTCACAGTTGTCCTCTTGGGTGTGGGAAGGTGCTGGATTATCGGCCTGCATACATCCCACTTCATGGCCCTTTGCACGAAGCCCACTTGGCTAATTTACCATACCTACCTGGCCCCTGTAGACCTGTGAGTTTAAGACCTCCGTGCCCAAACCAATGAACTCCAAAAGTAGAAACTCAAACTGGGTTGGGCTCAGATCCAGTTCCCTACCTTGCACCTACGAACTTCATTTGTCCTCTCTCAGCTAACTTCAAGGCAAGTTGTGCCCATGGATTCATCCAAGGGAACAGCTGAAGTTATATAAGGACAGCTACAGCTCAGAACATGACAATGATTCATATCGAGAAGGGTGGAAGAGACCAAACAGCTCATATTGTGTCCCTTGATCTGCCTATGAATGATTCATCTGTAATGACTTTGTACATGGCCACCACAGCCAAGGGAAAAAGGCAGAGTGAACAGAGAGAGTGGCCGATTCCTCTCCTGAAATGAAACAGCACTCCCCGCCCCTCCTTCCCAAGGTCGGATGTATTAGAAGCCATATCACACATCAAAACTCAAAGCCCAAAGCCATCGAGAAAACAGTTAAGTCTCGTTAGCTTCTAGTGCTAACGTTGACTTCCTTTCGTTGGATCAAAGCACCCTAGGCCACCTAGAATTGAGGCAATATGGTAAAGAATTTAAGAGCAAAGGTTTAGCATTCAGACGGTTCTGAAATATGTCATCTGTCTATGCTATGGAAATTTGGGTGAGTGGCTTAACCACCCTCAGTCTTAGGATCCTTTTTTATAAAATAGATTTAATGTCAGTTCCTTTTTCTTCAGGCACCAAGCACAGTGCCCGACACATAGTAAGCGCTCAGCGAATGTTAGTGCTGACTAAGGAAGCATATCAAATTATGAATAATGAGCATCTATCTGGGTATACTGCAAAGACCATACACCAGCTTGCAAAGTCTTTGTGTTTAGTTTATGTTATTCGTCTTGTGCAAGGATTCCAAAGCACTTAGCTAACTCGGAGTTTTAAATTCCATTTAGAGAGGAGAGTGATGCCCGGGATATTGAGTTCCTCTCCCACAAGGGGGAAACAGAGGTGTGAGGAGACGGTAATTATGAAATCAAAGCCAGTGGGTATTCACTGAGGCCTTATGAAACTCCAGTCGCTGGGGTAGATGGTGGGTAGAAGGGGGTAGAAGGAACAAGAGACACTGCCTTTGTCCTTGAGCAGCAGAATAACTGGTTGGGCAGAAGATTAAATAGATACATGACAACAGTAGTCTGTCACTGTTTTTCTGCCTCCACATCGTCCACATGAGGAACACGTACCCAAAGGAAATTTCTCTCACTACTGGCGGTGCTTAGCAATGGGAGGAGAGGGAGGCTAACGGAGCCCGTCTGTCTGCCATCGGAATATAGCCAGGATCTGGTCACTTCTCTCCATCTCTGCCATTACTTCCCTAGCCCGGTGGTTCCCAACCACATTTGGCGATGTCTGGAGACATTCTCAATTGTCACAACCTAGTTGGGGACCCACTATTGGCATCTTAGTGGGTCAAAGCCAGGGATGCCGCTAAACATTGAACAATGCACAGCATAGCCCTCTACAACAAAACAAGCATCCTGCCCAACACATCGAGGGTGCTGAGGTTGACAAACCACACAGTCCTTTTTCACGTCGATGCCTCTTGCCTCCACTGGTCCTCACTATAAAAGGAGAATAATGGGCCCTTAAAGATGTCTACATCCTGGGGCGCCTGGGTGGCTCGGTTGGTTGAGTGTCTGACTTTTGATTTCAGCTCGGGCCATGATCTCATGGTTCATGAGTGTAAGCCTCGCATGGGGCTCTGTGCTGACAGCGTGGAGCCTGCTTGGGATTCTCTATTTCTCTCTCTCTCTGCTCCTTCCCTCCTTGCACGTGTGTTCTCTCTAAACAAACAAACAAACAAACAAACAAACATATATAAATAAAATTCCCAGAACCTGTGACCATGACAAATGGGATTTTGCTGAAGTGATTAAATGAAGCGTTTTGAGATGGGGGAGATGAGCCTGTATTGAATGGGTTGCACCTATGGGTAGGGCGTCAAAGGGACCAACTAAGAGGGAGGCAGGAAGGCAGAGACAGAGAGGTGACAATGGAGCAGGGGCTGGAGTGACACCATTGCTGACTCAAAGAGCGAGAAAGGGGTCACGCACCAAGGAATGTGGCTGCTTCTAGAAGCTGGAAGAAGATAAGAAAATGGATTTTCTCCCGGAGCCTCCGGAAGGAATACAGCCCTACCAACACCTTGATTTTAGCCCAGTGAGCCTGGATTTTGGATGTCCAGCCCTCAGTGCTGTGACCTAAGCCGCTTATGTTGTTTTTAAGCCACTGAATCTATAGTCATAGCAATGGGAAACTAACAGACCTCCCTACTGTCCATGCCGATGCAGATGCAGCCTTCGTGAGCCCTGAGGATTTGGACTTGAGGAGCAGCTGTAAGGTCAGGTTACTCCTCTTCTCAGAACCAGCTGAGGGTTTTTCCGTTGTTCTTAGGAAAAAAGTCGCTTACACAGGCACCACGGGCCTCTACGATCTGATCGGACTCTTGCCATTTCTTTTGACTCAATTCCTTTTCTTCTAAAAATTCTTTTTATACAGAGAATTTCAAACATATCCAAAAGGAGACCCAACTGGATAACACGCTTTCATGTACATTCAACCGGTTTTAATGTTTTTCAACTCATGGGCAGTCTGGTTTCACCCGAGCTTCCAACCACTGTCCCTACGGTATTATTTTGAAGCAAGTCCGACTTCCTGTCATTTCATCCATAAATATTTTAGCAGGTACCTCTGAAAGAAAAGAACCCTTCTTATCTGAAATAATCATTTTTCCATCCAGGCAATAATAATAATAATAATAATAATAATAATAATAATAAAAATACCTTACTCTCGTCAATTATTCAAAGTTCAAATTTCCAACTGGCTCACAAGTTTGACTCAGTGTCCCCCTCTCTCCTCTTTGTTTTCTGCACTTTGTCACATTGGCCTCCATGGTGTTTTTGACAATTCTGATGATCTCGCACCTCGGGGCCTTTGCACTTGCTGTCCTTACTGCTTGGTGAGCCCGCATACCCCCAGATTGGTCACATGGCTCTCCCTCTCAGAGGCCACTGCTCAAATATCACGGCTACTGCAGGGCAGAGAGGCAAGACTGTAGACTGATTCTCCAAGAGACCACACATGCTCTGAATAAGTCCCTTTTCGCCTTCCTGCGGGAAGCGGCTCTTCCTTTCCTTCAACACCAGCTTCCGCCAATTATCACCTGACCCCTAGGAAATTATCCTGCTGTTAAATAAAATATTCCTTCTGACTGATTGATTCTTCCCAGAGTAGCGTTCCACACTCTCTTCGTCCGATAAATTATTCCACATCCAAGCTTTACTTTCCCTTCCAGGGACCAACAGCCACGATTTACTACACGTGTATGCCATGCCAGGCCCTGTGGCAAGAGATTCAGATACATTTAATCCCCATAAACATTTGCACCATACTGTACATCCCCATTTAGTGGATTAGGAAACTGAGGCTGTGGTGGGTAGGATTCTAAGATGGCCCAAAGATTCCTGGCACCTGGTGGATACTACATACACCTTCTTCCAGGTGTTCTACAAACACTAATCTAGGCACTGCTGGGAGGGGATTTTCAGATGTAGTGAAAAGCCAAATCAGTTGACTTGAAAATAGGAAGGTTATCCGGGGCGGGGGGGGGGGGGGGGGGGGGCGGCTAACCTCATAGCATGAGCCTCTTAAATCTTTTCTAGAAGTTAGAAACTTGATGCAGGAAAGATGAGATTAAAAGGAGACTCATGGTATCTGGCTTTGAAGATGGGGCATGTGGCTTTGAAAGCATCTACACCGAACAGACGGATACTTGTACACCTTGACTTTAGTTCAATACGCACTTATAGTAAGTATAATTCGGAAAAGTAACATTTAAGAAGGAATAGCTTTGTGCCAGGCTCTGTAACGGCGGCTTTGCGTAGAATCTTTCACTTACATTGCCTGCATGGGAGAACCACGGCACTTGGACGGGGACCGGAGCTTGTCCAAAATCACATAGCCTAGTGAGTGTCAGAGGTGGGATTTGAACAGAGATCTGACCATGACAGCTTACTGGGTCTTTTGTGAGTTTGAACCGTGGACACATTACGATTAAGACAGAGATGGCTCCTAAGAGCCTTTCCTCCTAGTATCATTACTATGCCCCACGTATTGGATATGTTTCAAAATCGGCCACCAATATAATTAAGTTCAAACTCCGAGACCATTGAGGAAATGATGCGGCAGTGACCACCGAAGCTGGATCCAGGGTCGGGAAAAGCCAGCGCCAGCCCCGGGGGAAGGTCTTGGGCTTCTCTGGGCTTAGCCGTCTCAAAGGTAAATGAGGGAGTTGGACTGAAACATTTCCAATATGCTTTACAAGTTCTAAAATAGTAAAAACAAGAGCGGTAAAGACGATTGCACAGCATTTTCAAGAGAAAGAATCGAATTCTGGAAAACGGGATCATTTTTTGCAGAACCACTGAACAATTCTTGGTCAGAGAGAAACTTCCTTGCCTTGTTGGGTCACTGCCCAGCTAACACGTGCTTCCCTATTTCAAAGTGGAGGGGCTGAATTCTGTTGCAACCCGAGTCTATCAGCTGCTTTGCCTTTGAGCCTAGGCACACAACCTCCCCACCACCGCTGTGGGAGAAAACCATGTAAGCTCAAAGGAGCAGTCAATTAAAGGTCAGAAATTCAAATGTTTGTCTGTTCTGGCCCGGTATAAATGGGTATCTGACAGGTAGAAGCAGCCATGCCTGTAAGAGCGTTTTGCAGAAACGGGAGACTAGGTTCCTGCATTTGAACTTGGTAACATTTAAATATCAAAAACTTTGTTTTCTAATGAGGAACGTATTGAAGGGGGAGAAATAAATTATATGCTTGATGGCGACTGAAGGTTGGGAAAATTAGGGCCATTTCCCACGGTGTGAATATAGTGATTTCAGTTTGCAAGAGTAAATTAAACCTTTGGGAGGATTTGTCTTCCATTAAATTGAACAGCTAAACAGACACAGAAGATGTTAATGTCACCACCAGGAAACCCCAAAGGTTACAAATAAAAGGAAAACATAGTTTCTTTAAAAGTCGCCTCCTGTCGCACCAAGTACCTAAGAAACCAGAAACCCCAAACTGCGTGTTGAAGATCCAAATTAAAAAAAAAAAAAAAATTAAAGATCATAATTCCATTGCTATACCATATGTTATTAATGTCTGTCAACACTGTTTAGCCAGCAACTGCTGACAGTTCCATATTTGCTATCTAAATACATCATAAATAAATCAGTAATGAACCGCTTTGGTAAACCTTCAGCGCTGATTGGAAATACAGATGGAGTAAACAGATTCCCGCTAAAAGTATCTACGACTGTTTAATGTCAAAGACAAAGTCACACTGTTATTTAACAAAACAGAAAGGGAACCGAGGATGGGGTTGAGGGAAGGAGAAGCTATGGCTGCAGAGAGGGAAGGTGGCAGGACAGAAATGTAACTTCTGTGTTTTAAGCAGCTCGGAATTTTCTGTGGAGAGAGAAGACGGCGGTGGAAACTGACCCGGGAAAGCAGGAGCTGACCTGTCTATTCCTGGCTTGCAGCCAGCGGGTTAGGGTGTATGAACAGAGACCCACATGCTGGGGGAACAGGATTACTTTTCTTTCCGCCTTTTATTTTATTTTATTTTATTTATTAATTTGTTGACTATTTGGGGGGTGGGGGCGGAGAGAGAGAGAGAGAGAGAGAGAGAGAGAGAGAGAGAGAGAGAGAATCCGGAGCAGGCTTCTGGGTGCTGTCAGCCCAGAGCCCGACGCGGGGCTCGAGCCCATGAACTGGGAGACCATGACCTGAGCTGGAATCGAGAGTCAGACGCTTAACCCACTGAGCCCCCCAGGTGCCCTTGACTGTCTTTGAAAAGGTGGGTAATTCGCCATTCTGAATGCCTCAAACCCGACATCCTGAAAGCAGGTAGCATACCATCCGGCTAGGTTCGGCCAGAGAGAGCCGGACCCCTTTAAGTTTAATGACATTTGCTTTTTCTTGCATATACCGCCGGTTTCCTTCAAGGAAGAGGTCCAGGCGAGTTGACTGTTAATTAGGCCTCCTAGCTTTATATCCGAGGTGGCCGGCTAATTAAGAGCTTCACTAGGGGGCGTATTCTAATGTGTTGAAAGGGCACTTAGCAGCGGAGTCTCGATGCCTCTGGGTCTAAATAAGATCTGCAGAAATTTCCAATTATTCTGGGGACGGGCACTGTGGAGGCAGGAGAATTCCTCTCATTCCCGGAGAGGGAAAAGGACTCTTAGAGTTGTCCGCTAATCCCACGCACTGACCAGCATTTCCTGTTGTGGCGCCTGGAGAAAGCTTTTGATCAGAGGCGTAACGAAACCCGTGTAGCATAAACAGAAGACGTCTTATCGACGGAATTCACATAGTGGTAGCTGACTTCACGACAGAGACCCGACAGAAGTCCTTTCTGTAATAGGCTGCGCGTAGGAGACGAGATTGGCCTTCCTTGTTATGCCTTACCAGCGGGCCATCAGCACTGCTCTGAGCACAAAAAAATAGAATACATCATTCTGAATGGACACATTAATCTGCAGCCTTCCCGTTTCGAAGTCACCTGTAGTTAGGTCGGCAGACACTGTGTATACCATATAAATCTGGTTTCTGAGCGGGGGTGGTGGGGGGGGTGGGCAGAAGAAGGGTTTCCCAGTGAAATACAAGTTCGGCAACAGTTTGCCTGCCTTCCAAGGCTGTTAGGAGAATTGATAGCTTCTGGGTCATCTGAAGTTTGAAAACATCCCTGCGCTCTTTCCAAGAGAGATAAAATAATAAGACTCGCCATTTTGAATGCTGGAAAGTAAGAAAAGCACGTAGAGAAGGGGGCTCTGTGGGGTCGCGGTCCTAGGAAGCTCAGGTGCGTTAACCCTCTGGATCCTATGCACCCAGGCTTTTGTAGCAACAAAGACAATGGGCACATTTTGCGGTCCGTGTTTGAAAACTTCCAAGCCCTGAACCCCTCAGACGCCATCTAGGAAGGGTTCCTACCAAAAGGGAGGAGGGTAGCAGTGTTTGGATAACAAATGGGCATGTTTTACAGCCTTTCACTTTATTTACCTATATATCTTCTGCCGATATATTTGCTGTTTTCATCAGCTCACCCGGGTAAAAACGGAGCTGTGCATAACTCAGGGATAAAATTGCTATCAGTGAGCTGCGGACCCTGAATGAATAGATCCCAAACATATATTTTTCATTAATGACCCTTGATTACTAACTGTGGACTTCCCATGGGAGATCAGCACTCTTCTCCCCCCCCCACCCCCCCAGTGCCAGTCTTTCTGGAATTCTCTCTTTCAACTGTTCCAGGTCTCAAAGGCTTGGGGCTGGGAGACTGAGCTTGGCCGTTGCCGGGAACCAGCCAGAAGGGGGGAAAGTCCTACAAAAATCCTGCTCCTCTGCCTACAGATTCCAGTCTCCAACCTCACCCCTGGCCATCGCTGCCCACCTTCCTGAGCGTGAAAAAGGGACAGAGACTTGGGGGAAAAAAAAGAGCAGCAGGAGGAGAGGGCTGGTAATTTACAAAGCCCGAAATAGCAGCTGCTAATGGGTCTTTGCACTCCTGCTATAATCTTTGCAAGGTCACAATCAGAACCAGCCATGATTGATTCCGAAGGGAAACTCAGCACTTCACATCCATAACGGACGTTACAAAACAGAGTAGAGCTGGTTCAGGAGTCTGCGTGTTTCTCAAGTCACCCAGTGTGAGCTTTTCATCCTGCACGGGCCGGGTGGATCGGGGCCCGGTCTTTACCCAGGTCTTAATAATGACTGCGGTGGGCCAAGCAATTAACGCCATGGGTTCCGCGAGCCCCCGTCAATTGCCCAGGCAGGCCCCCTCAGCTGCCATTTTAGAAAGTTGCCTTCTTGGAAAGCGACACTGAAACACATCCCTAAAGGGTTAAGGGCAATGAGTGACAACCCTTCGGCATGATTTACAACGCGGAGCCCTGTAGTGAAACCAGGACTTGATGGATGATGCTGAAAGTCGGAGACTAACCATAAATCATGTCTTTGAATCACTGACAAAGATAAAGGAGAGAAAGAAAAAGCAGTGGCATTGACATTCACTCTCCCAATAATGTACATTGACTAGTTACAATGCGGAGCCTTAATTAAAAAAAGCCAACTCGAGGTATTCACCTCGATGGAGAGATCCCACCTCTTGGGAGGCTGCTCTTTGAGATTACAAATCAGGGTTTGAGCCTCTTTCCAGAAGGTCACTGCCACTGGCAGAAGACTTCCAACGTGAACAACACCAGGCTCCCAGTGAAACAGAACAAAAACACCAGAACACAAAACAAAAGAGGTGAAGGCGCCTGGTCAAGAAGTCCGCCCCTGTACTCAGGGACAGCCATCTTGGGAAATGGCAAATATCAAGAGGGAGTTCATGGAATGCAATCCAACAGATGGTGTTTTTCATCAGAAAACACCCAGGTCAGATACGTGAATCATCAGAGTGGCCAGAAGACACAAACAGGTCAAGCAATATAACTTGTGTTCCGAAGTCAGAGCCCCGAAGGGGAGGAGAGGGACATGGCTGCCCGCTCGTCTGGTGCCTTCTTCCTGGGATGCGAGAGAAACCGATGGCTCCTCCTTTCTCAGGTGCAGGGAGGACGGCAGGGCTCTCTTTCCCAACTCAAGATGGGTTTCCTCTTCGTGTAGGGAGTAAACCCGCTTTCCTGTGGCGGGGGGTGGAAGCAGTCTGGGATGTGTTTCCTCAGTCCTGAACAAATATCGCGTGTATGTCTTCAGGCTCTGGATATGCCTGGGCCACGAACGTGGGAAAAGACAGGGTAGGTGCCTACAATCCGTTCATTGTGTTAAAAGTATTTCTTGGACATCAGCTGTGTTTTAGGCACGTCGTTGGTTGGATTTAGGGAATCTGTTGATGAATGAGATGTATTTATTTCCAGTCCTTTTTTAGAGGGAGACAAATGGGGCGGGCGCCTGGGTGGCTCGGTCGGTTGAGCGTCCGACTTCGGCTCAGGTCATGATCTCACGGTCCGTGGGTTCGAGCCCCGTGTCGGGCTCTGTGCTGCCAGCTCGGAGCCTGGAGCCTGCTTCGGATTCTGTGTCCCCCCTCCCCCCCCCTCCGCCCCTCCCCTGCTTATGCTCTGCGCTCTCTCTCCCTCAAAAATAAACAATAAAAAAAAAATTAGAGAGAGAAAAATAACAAACAAAAGAGATAATGAGTATGGTGACTGTTGAAAAAGGGGAGGTGGGCTGAAGGGCGAGGCGGGGCACAAAGCAGTGACAACAGCAGCCTCTGCCTGGGTGTGGGGCACCAACAGGGCTGGGATGGGAGTGCGTGTAGAGCAGCTGTGAGCCCAGGACAAGGAGGACAGGACAAAGAAAGCAAGAAGGAAGAGACTGGAACATAGTCTCATTTTTCTCCCAGTCTCTGGGAGTTGAGCTGAGACCCTTTTCTGAGCTACAGGGAACCAGATGCAGTACTGTTTTAAAACCTATTTTTATAACCCTTTGCCCCAAGGAAGAATGTTCTTCACGATTCTGTACAGACAACGCATACAGGTCAGTGCCTGGTTTGAGGCCTCTGCACAATCCCAGGGACAAGCAACAGAGAACTCTGCAGGCCCTCCCCATCATGTCTGCTGGCTGGCTCAGCGTGTCCGTTTGCAGGCCAAGATTCTAGAAAATTCCTGCTTTGAACTGGATGACACCATAGCATCTATGGCTTACACCCAACCTGAGGGGTCTTTATTCCAGTTCTGAGAGATCATCCTTCTCGGCAGGACCCAGACAACATGATGAGAAGCCTGGAAAAATCACCCAGCTATGAAAATCAAGAGGTGTGTGCTTAAGCTGTGGGCGAAGGACCCAGGTTTTCTTCGTACCCGAGCCTTGCCCATCACGAGCTGGGCGCCTAGGGATAAATCACTCACCCCGTGCACTAGCGCGTTTCCCTCTGTGCTCTGCTCAGTTGTGTCCTTCTCATAAACCAGCTTGTCTGCCTCTCTTTAAAAAAAAAAAAAATCTGGGGGCGCCTGGGTGGCGCAGTCGGTTAAGCGTCCGACTTCAGCCAGGTCACGATCTCGCGGTCCGGGAGTTCGAGCCCCGCGTCGGGCTCTGGGCTGATGGCTCGGAGCCTGGAGCCTGTTTCCGATTCTGTGTCTCCCTCTCCCTCTGCCCCTCCCCCGTTCATGCTCTGTCTCTCTCTGTCCCAAAAATAAATAAACGTTGAAAAAAAAAAATTAAAAAAAAAATCTGCTCGGCTACATGTCCTTACTTTTGTGCTTACCTTAAAGCTGGAAAAACCTTGTCTATCTCTCAGCTCCCACACAGCCACGGGGGACCTGTCTCCTTACCCACTTCTCCCTTTCGCGCTCATTCTGTATTTACCAGGCTTGCGCTCTGTCCCAGGCCCTGTGCCAGGAGCTGACGATATAACCCACACGGGCAGAGGTCTCGGTCCTTTACAAGCCGTCTTGTCTGACATACACACATAACGTTTTCTAACCAGGCAAGACTCAGAACAACACGCATCCCGAAACGGTCCATAGCGTTGCTTTGACACTTGAATCTTGCTGATGTCTATCCAGCATAAACGGAGAAAAGCACTGAGTAGCTCTGTGACTTTGTACAAGTGGACTACCCCCTCCGAGCCTCCCTTTCCCGGTTTGTAAAACTAGGCAGATAATATGATCTACTTGCGGGGTTGTTTTTGCAGGGACAGTCCCATTAAGCACTGCCTGTTCCACTGAGAGACCTCACAAAATCATTGCTGTTACTGTGATACGATTTTTCTAACCGTACCCACTTTAACTATTCTGGGACCAACGCAATATACAAACAGAAACCCAAGCCCCCTCCCCTGAAATGAGAATGGAAGGGAAGGGAGGGCTCATCTATATAGAAACAGTTGGATGTGTGGCTATGCCACCTGCCACGTATGCATATTTCTCTGTAGCTTGAGTCGTTTCTTTGTGTCTCCGTCCGACTTCCTCATAGTACTTCCTGTGGAGAACTTGACGGGTCCTGATAGTCAACCAATGTTAGGCAACAAGTGATAAGACAAAAGAAAGAGGGGTTCAAAAAAGAAGATGTGTATTTTAACTCTGTAACATCGCATTACTGTGCATTCAGGGGAGGATGGAAACAGATACTGCTTAACTGAGCCTGGCCGTGAAGATTCTTAAAGCCTCGCATTCACTGCATATTACTGAGCGGTGATATACAGAATGGGTGAACTGCGTATATAATACACATCACGTATGTCATACAGCCTGTAACATCTATGTAACTTCTAATGATGTGTGCGTGTGTTTCTAAGACATAACAAGCCCACGGAGGCCAACAGGCTATGGAGTGGAAAGCAAGGACTTTTTAGGGGAGTTAAAAAG
Organism: Prionailurus viverrinus; assembly: GCF_022837055.1. Classification (NCBI taxonomy): domain Eukaryota; kingdom Metazoa; phylum Chordata; class Mammalia; order Carnivora; family Felidae; genus Prionailurus; species Prionailurus viverrinus. Next base: position 9,143,481 of record NC_062563.1, read on the forward strand.
CAACACAGCTCCCCTTCTGTGCTCCCCAAATGTTCCCAGGCGCTTTAGCTATTTTCCTTGGCATTGATTAGCAGAAGGAAAGAGTGATATTTAACCATTTGTGATTCATTATATTAATTAACTAATCAATTAATTAATTTTTTACTCTTTATTATTGAGAAACAGAGAGAGACAGAGCACGAGCAGGGGAGGGGCAGAGAGAGAAGGGGAGACACAGCATCCGAAGCGGGCTCCGGGCTCTGAGCTGTCAGCACGGAGCCCGACGCGGGGCTCGAACCCACAAACCGTGAGATCATGATCTGAGCCGAAGTCGGATGCGTCACCGACTGAGCCACCCAGGCGCCCCTTTGATTCATCGTATTAACTTAAAAGGGAAACTGTACTCAAGGACCTGTTACATCAATGAAAACATCCGAACCTGTTGTCCTTAGAGGTGCAGTAGAAATTCACTCCTACTTAGGGTGATGCCCACTTTTTGTTTGTTTAGCAGCGTTAGGGGGATGCTGGGGCTCATCACTGGAAGAAATGTGGGTTTGGAATCCAGCGTTCAGGTACCTTGCAGCTTTTATGTTGATTTTGAACTTCACATACATTAAAACTGCATCATCTATCAATCTTACGGTTACATGTCACTTATGAAAATCTACTGAGTATTGTTTTCATCTTGCCTTACAACAAGCTGCGAAGCCTCATGAATACTGAATAGTGCTGGAAATACAGCACATCTTTTATTTTTAAAGGTCCCGACAGTTTGGAATGGCAGGATTTCTTTGTTGGAAGCGGCCCTTCCCCACACCGATGGGGGGCTTTCTTCTCCATTTTCCATTCTGCCCAGGAGTGAGAGGCGACATCACCTTGCATCATTAGTAGGACTCTCAGGGTCCTTCTGCCACGGCTGCCACCTCCCTGTGTGTGAACCCTGTTGGTGTGAGTCACTAGTGGGGGGCTGCGTGGTTCCAGGGGGGCGTTGTTATTCAGATGTCAACCTGTAAGGAGACAAAGGGCTGGGCAACCTCCTGAACCATTTGACCAGCTTTCCTGGCACTTTATCCTCAAGCTTATTTTAATTTAATGAGACAGAGAGGGAAAGAAGGAGAGAGAGAGAGATACAGAAAGATACACACAGATAGGGATACACAAAGAGAGACCGACATTTAAGAAATTAATCACGCAATGGGCATGGTAAATGTATCTTGTTGTACTTCTTCAAAGCTTCCTTTCTACCATGTGTTTATTCTATAAATATTTCCTGAGCGGTTACTCTATGCTGCATACGGAGGATACAGAGCTCAGCAAGAAAGTGTCTATGGTCAGGTGGAACTTGCATTCTGGATGCGGGAGATGATGGTGATGAGGGCGATGAGGGTGGCGAGGGCATAACCGAACCTACCTGAGTGCTTGCTGTGTGCTGGGGTTGGGCCAGACGCTTCAGACAGATTTGTCCTGAGCACTTGGCCACTGGCAATATATTTCATTCCCATTGCACCCCTAGGAGAGGCTGTTATTCTTACCATCCCCAGTTTTCCTGTTTTACAGATGAGGAGACGGAGGTAGGGAGAGATGAACTGCCCCGGAAGAAGGTGCAGCTGGGATTTGACTTGGGTAGTTTGGCTTGAGAATCTACCCTTTTTGAAATCACTAAACCTGTAGGCTTTATAAATAGGTCAACGGAGAAATAAATGAGAGCTCCCGGGATATTGACAACTGATATGCAGGGTAGTGCCTGGCTGGGGGCGGGGGGTGGGGGGGGTCATACTGCTTCAGTGCAGGGGTCAGAGAGAAGGTGACGTCTGGGCTAGGACCTAAAGGGCGAGAAGGAGTGGGATGAGGCAAAACTGGATGGAAGGTCGTGCCAGGGGAACCTGGAACAGCAGGGGAGGTCTCTGAGCCAGGACCCGCAGCAGGAAATGAACCTGGTAGGGCTCTTTGAAGAAGAGAAAGAAATCCAAAGTTGCTGAAGAGAAATGCATCCGGAGAGGGGGCAGGAAGGGATGTGACCATGACCAACTGAGCTTGGGTCACTTGGGGTCTTCTAGGATTCTGAGAGGTTGCCACCACCCCCCCCCCCGGGGGGGGGCATTTGCCAAAAAGGGGCCACATGGTACAGTTCTTATCACACCGATGTCTTTAAAATGCAAAACAGCCCTAGAGGTTTAGAGGAAATAAAAATAATCCAATCAAATCAGTGAGGTTGTCTCAACTCACGGGGGATTGGTGATGCCTTCCCCACCGCGGCATGAAAGCCTGTCTATTTGCGGGAAGAACTACCCATGCTTATTTTCTTCTACTTATCCACAGGGCAGAATACTCCCCTTCACACTCCAGAATGGAAACGAGACGAGCAAGAGGAGTAAATACGCGTCAGTGGGTCACCAGGAGGAGCGAAGGCTACTGCAGAGGTTGGAAAGGGTGCTCCAAGGTTCGTACGCTGCTCACAAATGTCTTTCTTGAATTGCCAGTATTTTCTGTTTGTTTGTTTATTTTATTTATTTTGGGAGGGGGAGAGACCGAGAGAAGGAGAGAGAGAATCTCCAGCAGGCTCCGCACTGTCAGCTCGTGGCCTGACACGGGTCTCTATTTCACAACCCATGAGATCAGGACCTGAGCAAAAAAGGAAGAGCGGGACACTCAACCGACTGAGCCCCCTAGACACCCAGCCTTGGCAGTATTTTTGAGAGAGGTGAATTCGTTGCCAACGTTCCCAAATCATAAAGATCAGGAAAAATTTCCAAAGTTTGTACACACTGAAAACAAACTAGCAAACACAAACATCGAGTGATCTGGTGATACTGACCTGCATGGCCACCATCAGCTGGGACTAAGCATCGTGTGCTCTTTCCGTTAGGACAAGTGCCCTGGAGTTTACCAAGGTCCACACCACTCCCTATCGCTCACTCCATTTCACTAACGTCTATCTGCCTCTTGCAGCCTTTTGTGTTTGCTGTTTTTTTTTTTAATTTTTTTTTTCAACGTTTATTTATTTTTGGGACAGAGAGAGAGCGAGCATGAACGGGGGAGGGGCAGAGGGAGAGGGAGACACAGAATCGGAAGCAGGCTCCAGGCTCCGAGCCGTCAGCCCAGAGCCCGACGCGGGGCTCGAACTCCCGGACCGCGAGATCGTGACCTGGTTGAAGTCGGACGCTTAACCGACTGCGCCACCCAGGCGCCCCTTGTGTTTGCTGGTTTAATGTAACAGGAATCCGAAAGTTCAAATCTCTTTGGTCTGGGAATCTCATTCAAAAAAAATGGAACCATTTCTTTTTCTTTTTTTTTTTTTACTGGAATTTGCAAGCCCTTCACTTCACAGTATCTGGGAGGGAACTCTTCTCTTTATGTTTGCGTGCCTCATCATAATACCCAGCATGTACAATAAATGACATGTAAACCCTTGTGTGACCTATTAAAAATGGCATGAGCTGGGAATCTGCTGCGTCTAAGCTGCATGCTTTTGAGCAAATAATGTCCGCTCTTTCCAACCTCATCTTTGTCATCTGAAAAATGGGAATAATCATACACCCTTATAAAGATATTAGGAAGACAGAATGTAATCACGTGCATAAATTCTTGGCATACAGGGGCATATAATTTTACAGTCTTAATACAGTCATAGGGTATGGTGGTCATCGGCTTAGAAACCAGTTCAGATGTATATGGCATCTGTAAGCACGAATGTTTATGAATATGCATTTGTATTATGTTGTATGTGTGTGAGAGATGGGCCTAGAAAACGTGTATCTAATTACACACATATTTGGGCCTATTTCTTCTTTTGATTGGCTCCAAATCCTAACGAGGCTTATGCCCTTAACTTTTCCTGTCGCATGCCCATTGTTTATGCTACAAACCCTCCCTCTTGCCTAGAAAGTGCACTTCATTAATTAAAAGTGATACCATGAGAAAGTCTGGACTCATCATGGAAAAGCCTCCCTGTTCCTGGAGAAATCAAAGCCAAGGGCCAACCGTGGAGAACAAGGTTTCTCAGCATCGTCTTATACCTCTGGTTGAGCGTACATTTCCCACTTAACGCTGAAAACTTGGTGAACTTTTCTAAAAAACCAAGGATGGGTCGACCGTCCTCCAGTTAAGGGCACAGACTCACGTCGGGTGCTTCCCTGAACGTCCTTTCAGGTTCAGGGCGTGGGGGGATGTCCCTGGTGCAGGACTGGCCCTTCCCTCCCCGCCGGAGAAGGCAGAGGGAAATGACAGCCGTGGCCACCTTGCAAGTCACGTTAAAATCGTGGAAGCCTTTTGCTCTTGGTGAATTTTGAGAAGGGAACCGTGGGCACCAAACCGCTGCCTGTTCTGACGGATCGAGGGCCACCCCTGCAGCCCACGAACGTCCTCGGGGACAGGAGCAGAGAACCTTCCAGAAGCACTTGCTGCCTGCCACATTTGCAAAGGTTCTAACGATGGTTCGAGAGTCCCATTACCGAGAGGTGGGGAACCCGTCCGAGGATGGACGCCGGGCACTACTGTGGCTGACAGGCACACAATTTCCTTTTCCCCAAATCACCCCTTCTCCGAGAGGCTCTGTCGGAATAACATTTTTGTCTAAAGCACATTTTTTTTTTTTATTTCGTTTCCATCAGCATTTCCTGCCCTCTCACCTTCAAAAAAAACAGCGCTGAGAACTTTTCAACCAAAAGCAGCCATGTGGAGCTTGAGCTGTTCCAGATTTACACAGGCCCTCCGCTAACATCCTGTCGGGTGCTAAAATCCCACAGCTGTTCTGTGAGGACCACCCGGCTCGCCATGAACCACATCTGACAATATGATACTGCTCGCTTCCAGAACCCTTCACACAGTTATTCTTGGATAAAAGGTAAAGCAAATAACCAGCCAAGTGCTCACTGCTGCAGAAACAAAGACCAGCCAGCCATTTATCAAAGCCCGAGACACCGCTTTGCTTTAAGTACAGACACCTCTCCCATTACGGCTTTAAACGGTAACACGATATTATATCAGAAATGACAAATGGCACTGGAGGGCCCAGCCTATACACAATCGATACCTGCTCAAAAGTAAGAACCATCTTGAAAATATCGACAGAGGGAACAGGAACTCTAATACCGCAGTGTGGGTTTTTGTTTTTTGGGTTTTTTGTGGGTTTTTTTTTTTTTTTTTTTTTTGGTGTCGTGTTGGAACCACAGGCCAACAATTCTCATTTCGCCATGACATTTTTTTTTTTTTTCCCCATGGGCGCTCTGTAGCCGCCAGACGTGTGGCGGGTGTCACATGATTATCGCTGTCCTGTATCTATGCGACATTGGATTCTAAGAGGCGCAGGCCAAGGAAATTGATTAGGAGGCTGCCCCTGCAGCTTAAAACTCATTTTGGTTACATTCACACAAAGGCAGGGGCCCCGGGAACTACTAGGCTCCGTGACAAATGGCAAAAGGGCCATTAGGGAGGTTATGCCCCGGGGAGTTCTCTGGGTCCGGCCCCCAAATGTCCTTTTTGAAAACCCTACTATCCCTGCCCACACCCCGCCGTAGGCTTTCCTGCCAAGAAGGGACCCGGCCCCAAGTGGCTGCTGAGGGACGATTGTTCATGCTCCCCCATGTGGTTGCATTGAGGCGGAAACCAGACACAGAATGACTTGGAATTGGGTGAAAAGGCTCAGAGCAAAGGCAGGTGATAGTGTAGGAAGGTGGGGGTAGGGGGTGGCTACCTGCAGGCAGATGAAAAGAAATCCTTCGCAACAATGAGGCCACCTTGGTCTGACATCCTGCCCCCCCCAACAATACTGGGGGGTGGGGTGAGAATGGCAACCCAGGACCCCTCGGAAGAAGCGAAATGGGTGTGAGCGCATTCGCGGCGTTTTCTGCCTCTTCCAGCTTGGCATTTCTGCTCCGGCACGTTTGCAGAGGGGTGTTTGAAATCTGAACGCGGAACGTTTTTCAGGCAATTCCGATTTTGAGCCAGGTTTGAGAAATCGAAGGCTTAAAGCAGTGGCGGGCTGGTAGATGTTAAAGACATAGCTCTCAAAACACAAAACAAGAAAAGGTCTAAACTGTAGCATTTGCCAACTTCCACGGTGAAAATACTTCTGCCGTGGCCAATTTCGAGAAGCCACTGAAGGAGTCAGGAAGAGATATATTCACAATCAGTGCCAGCTAGATGGTACAAGCTGGCACGAGCATAGCACTGGCTCCAATGAAAGGAAAATCTGAATAAAGATAAGGAGAGCTTGTGATAAGTCATATCAACGACGGTCACCGTGGGGGAGAGGGGTCACTCAGCAGAGCTGAGCAAAGTCTTCCTTATGTTGGTGCAAAACCCATTCGAGTCCCAGGTCCTAAGATGACACCATTCATGGTCACGTTCCACTTGGACCATTCTCCACTCCAAGTCATAAGAGGCATAATAAAGGAATACATGCTGAGAGTCAATAAAATGACTGTACTCAGATGATACATGTAGAAATACATCATTTAAAAACCCTTAGCTAGGGGCGCCTGGGTGGCGCAGTCGGTTAAGCGTCCGACTTCAGCCAGGTCACGATCTCGCGGTCTGTGAGTTCGAGCCCCGCATCAGGCTCTGGGCTGATGGCTCGGAGCCTGGAGCCTGTTTCCGATTCTGTCTCTCCCTCTCTCTCTGCCCCTCACCCGTTCATGCTCTGTCTCTCTCTGTCCCAAAAATAAATAAACGTTGAAAAAAAAAAAATTTAAAAAAAAAAATAAAAACCCTTAGCTAAATTACTGAACCAGGCAAAGGATTACTAATTAGTGCTAAAATCATTAAGTGGATGGTTGATGGGGGATCGGACATCCATTTAGTGTAAAAATGACGCCACCAAGATTACTTTCTAGCTCCAAGGGGGTAAGTGCACCTGTACAATGGGACAAGTCAAACTGCTATCATTTTAGCTCGCGTGCGATTTTTGACATCACTGATTTGGGGGCAAACAGATCGTGTGTTTTCATCTGTGTTGCAACAGAGTCTTCTACACCTCTGATGTGTTCCGGCAAAAACAAGTCCCTTTAGAGCCCACGGGGTTTCACGTATCACTTTTACGGGGGAAGGAGGAGCACGCTAAGTGACAGTGAGAAACTCCCAGGCAAATTCAGAAGGAAGACATTCTTCGGGACAATTGGCTCTATCTGTTCTACAATTCTGGGTCATAAAAAAGGGACCACGCTGGATTAAAAAAAGATTTTTGGGGCAAAACCAACGTGGTTCTGGATTGGGCAGGAGTTTGACCAAGTCAGCTGGAAACAACATTTTTGTGCAACTGGAAAAATACGAATGTGGTCTGGGTATTAATAAGATAAACATTATTGAAATAGAAAAATAAATATTGTCGACTGAAAACAGTAGGTTATAGAATGTATATTACCACCTCATTTTATATAAACATACATCTGTAGACAGAGAATGCTCTGGAAGTACATACACAATCGTGGTACTCTCTGGCCGATTGAGAATCAGATGATTTAGTTTCTAATTTTTGTCTATATTTTCTAATGTTTTACAAGCCACATGTTTTGCTTCTGTCATTTTTATTGAAATAATTTTTTAATGTTTATTTATTTTTGAGAGAGAGACAGAGACAGAGACAGAGAGAGACAGAGCACAAGCAGGGGAGGGGCAGAGAGAGACGGAGACACAGAATCTGAAGCAGGCTCCAGGCTCCGAGCTGTCGGCACAGAGCCCGACGCGGGGCTCAAACTCATGAACGGTTAGATCATGACCTGAGCTGAAGTCAGACACTTAACCGACTGAGCCACCCCACCCAGGCACCCCTCGCTTCTCTAATTTTAAAGAAAAGTGGTTTTTTTGTTTGTTTTTTAAGGAATAAAATACTCAGCAGAACAGTTATTGGCCCCTGAAAAACATTAACATGACAATATCTTATAATCCAGAAAAAGTCAAGTGCATTCATGTCAGGGACCTGGACTGGTTCTGCTTCTGTTTCCAGAGACACAGAACAAGGCATGGCACATAGTAGGTGCTCAGTAAAGTTGGGGGGAGGACTCTAATCCATGAAACATTCTCAGTCATAGAAGGGACAACAGATCTGGGTCCACCAAAGCGAGGACAAGTGGAGAGACTGTGTTGTAAAGTCATGGTGCCACCGAGGGTTGGAAGGCGAAAAACATGGCAAGAGAGAAAGGCAGAAAAGAACAAGTTGAAGATGTTCTGACTCATTCAGGAGGTGAAGGGACCAAGCCGGAACTGACTATTTGGCCTTGGCATTCCATATCTCCCAGATAACGTGGTGAGCAGCTGTATTGCCAGCAAAGACTTCCTTCATCTTTCTTAGGCTAACACTCCCAAGGCCAGCGGGGTAGATGGGAGCCACGCACACACCCAGAGCATTCCTCATGGTGGATGAAATCAGGACAAGTGGCCCTTCTGTCACATTTTCATTTCCCTCAAGTGGTTGACACATCCTGGCTACATTCCCCCCTCTGCCTGATGAAAATAGAAACTTAGCAAGAGAACGCCTTGCAGTGCCTCAAGGTATGAGGCAGTGACAGTGGCTTTAACCTCAGGAAATCGGGTCCCTGGCAGGTCAGGCACTGATCTGTTAGGTTGTCTTAGTCTGCATGGCCAAGAAATTTTCGATGGCTCGTATGCGATCGTTTTTCCGTGAGAAACGTGTGAAGGAGCTGAGTCTGTGTGTGTGTGTGTGTGTGTGTGTGTGTGTGTGTGTGAGTGTGTGTGTGTGAGTGTGTGCATGCCAGGTTGTGTAGGAGAAATCTTCTCAGTTGGTTTCTAACTGCGCTGTGCATGGGTTACCGTAAATACGGCAGGTGGTGGGGATGGCCAGTGCCAATGTCGACTTCACAGTGTTGACTTCACTCAAAGGGGGGGGGGGGGGACGTTGCCACGTGTGGCCAGGGAAGTTCTTGGGTTCCACCCCCGTCTGCTTTTCCAATCAATCTTCAAAGACGCCCTTGTGCACTGGGACACCTGAAATGTTCACTAGGGAAACACACGTCGTGGAGAACCTGTCTCACAATATCTTTGAAACTTTTTCACATGATCACACAGGGTGGAAATGAATGGGTCAGGAATGTGCCCTGACCTGGTTGATCTTTTGTCTCGCAGCCAGGGGAAAGGGCCATTTTCTTCCCCTGCCAGGCACTCAGGACACGCTGTTCTCTGAGTAACATTGAAAAATGAGTTTGAAACTCCTTGCCTGTGTGTCTCTTGTTCCCTATGCCAAGTTCAAGGAGCACACTTCTGACTTCAGGGGGTGGGGGTTAAAATTCCATCTCAGCCAGGTAATCAGGGAAAAAGGCACGAGGCCACCTCATTAAATGCCAATGAGCACTGCTTTATGGCCAAGTTTGGGGTATCGGCACGCTGAACACACGCAGGCTCTCCCCGTCTTCAGAGAGGGTCTGAGACAGAGACAGACAGGCAGACAGAGACTTTCATATTCAAACCATCTGGGAGCAAAGGCTGACAGAAAGTTCTCCTGGTACTTCATACTGATTTGGTTGCTTTTTACCCTGTGCACGTGTATCAAAAGGAAAAGGGGGACCTCGGATTTCCAAAAGCCAGAGGAAGTCTTTGGCAAAAGGTGTGCCGTCTTCATTAATTGTTAGCAAGCTTTAAATTAACTAGTCACAAAAAAAACCACCCCAAAATAAATAAATAAATAAATAAATAAATAAATAAATAAACAAACAAACAAACTAGTCAGTTTCATTAACTTAATCCCATTAGGTATTTGGTGAATAATCTGCAACGATTTGCTTGCTGGCTGCTTAGACTGAGAACTCCATGTGGGCAGGCATGGCCGCCTTTACATGTTGGCATCATCAGTAGGGTCAGAGTACTTAGCCCATGTTTGTTGAATGAAGGAACGAGAATGAATGAATGAATGAAACTCCTAAAACCATCCTGGAGTCATAATGGAGGCTTGCTAAATACTGAAGGAGGGGAATGCAGGAGGGAGGGCGAGAGCGGCAGGGAGGAAGTGGAGAGGGAGGGACGGAAGGAAAGGTCAGACACACTGTGTGTCGCATAGTAGGTGCTGTATCAGGCAGTATGAATTCACTGATGCGTAATTTCCCAACATCGACCGAGAGCTGTGTGTTGAGGCCCTCACTTCTTCAGCCACTCGATTCATTTGGTTTCGTTCCCTTTAACCATATTTTGTTAAATTTGACGTCTGTGGTCAGCAACACTGGCTGCCTCGGGACAGCTGGCAATTTCTAAATAAAGGCAATGACCTCCACTCCGCACTTGTAGGGGGTTTTGATTTGTCAAAAGCCTGTTCTGCTTCTACAAGCCCAGTCCACCTTCCCAGACCTCTCTTTCTTTCTGATGCTATTTGTTTTCAAGAGAGACACCGAGCTCCTCTTCATTTCCCTTGATCGGTTAGAAACAGAATTCACTCAGACCTTCTTCCAGTCTTTCATTTCGACTCACTTTGTGCAGAGCAGTGGCTACGTCCTGGGTACCCATCTTGGAGCCAGAATACATCAGTGCAAAGAACAACACGGCCCCTACCCTGTGGCTCCTGCCATCTTGTTGGGGAAAAAGCCAACGCTGGTACAGACACCAGCACTGCAGAGAGTGGCTGAAGCTAAGAGAAAGACAGACGGGTGTGGGGAAGGGGTTCTTGAGGTAGGGTGGCCAGGGGGACCTCTCAGAGCGGATGACCAGTAAGCAATGCGGATGGCTGAGGACAAATGAGGACACACATAAGTGCGGACACAGAGGCAGTGGAGCCCGGAGGGCCTGTGAGAGGAAAGGAAGATGAGAGGAGTGGGACCAGGTTGGTCAAAGGGCTAGCAAATACGGGGAGCAGTCAGAGGCCATCACAGAGCTCAGTGGCGGGGGTTTCGCCAAGGGTGTGGGCAGCCATTGGGGGGGTTTGACCACAAGAGTGTGGACTCTCATTTGTGACTTCTACAAGCTCAAAACCCTGATTTCCCAGAAGCCACACGTCTGACCCAACAAGGCAGCTCCTTGTTCCTAACCGAACACATTTAAGCAGGGCACTGGCAGTGGTGGACCTTCCCGCATGAAGTTTTAGAAAGATGGCGCTCTCCTCTGTTGCTTGATGCATGCTCAACAGGCAAGACTGAACCAAACTCAGAAGCAGCTGTCCTGGTGGGGCCCCGGAGAAAGGCTATATTTCACCCTGTGCTTAAGCAAATTAATTTGTAGAACTTGAATGAAACCCAATTTCTGACAGCAGCCGAGCCTTTGCAGTTTCTTGGGATCTTCTGCTTTAGGGTGGCTTTCGCGGAGCGTCCCGCTTTAGACAAAGCCAACCGCCCCTCCGCGGCAAATGCCATCATTCTTAAAATTAGAACAAAGTTTTGAATGAAGTAATAAATTCTACCCATATGCAAAGGCGTAACACAAGATGGGATTTGGTAATGCGCTCTTTCTGCTGATGCGTTAACGAGATACAGCATGTAGTTCTATCAACAGGCCCTGTAGAGGGTCCGATGCCCCCCTCTCCCTCTCAGTGTCTACCTTTCATGACAGCGTCTCTGAAGCCAGCCAAGTAATTAATGGGAAAAGTACCTAATGCCGCATGAACCTCACCCAATCATTTCTAAAATGGATCAAAATTCTATAAATGACAGTTTATGCATCTGGTGAAATGCGTCTTTTCTTTTCAGAAGGTGTTTCTATTACGGTTAGCCTGAACATCATGTGATATTACAGTTGCTAGGGTAACTCCTTTTTAAAAAAAAAAAAAAAGAGAGAGAACAACAGAGTAAATAAGCATGTAAATCGACTTTGGCGCTATGTAAATTCTAGTGAATCTGTTATCGTTACCTTGACGATGAAAAAAACTGGCATTTATCTTCTCTGGCCCCCAGTATGATTTGGTTTGAACTTAAAATGTATAAGGTAGTCGTGGGGAAGTGTCAAAGGCTCTGGAGATACACGGGAGGCAGAGATGTTAAGAAGATGGGTTTAACAGGAAAGGAAGCCTGGACAATGGTGACGGGTGCCATAAAGGCCAGGGGGAGAGTACGCGATCGTCTGCACGTCCATAAGCAGGTGTGCGTGGCATAGAACGCCCCCTCGGTGGGGGTGGGGGTGGAACCTGAGCTTACAGGGAAGCCAGAAACCTCATCAACTGTTCAGACAGCGTGTCCCCTGATTTCTCACCTCCGACTTGCCCGGATTCTTTGGCAATCCCAGCACTGCAGACAAATCTGTAAAAACTGCTTGCGTCCTTTCTGTTAGGTGCCAACGTCTGGGGGCAGCACACGGCACTCAGTAATGATGACTGTGGACAAAGCGGGGCGAATCTCTCCAAATATTTTCTGCATGTCCCATCTAGAGGTTTGAGGATTCCTCCGCCCCGCCTGCATGTTACAGTTGAGGTTGGCAGCGGACACGGGGACGGGAAGGGGCGTGAGCAAATTTGGAAGAAGTACGTGGAAGAGACGATGAGGAAAGAGACACTCTGGTAACGAAAAGCATCAGCGTTTCCATCAGTCAGGGCACAGCGATCAGAAAATACATCAAAGACAAAGCCTGAAGGTTGTGATGACGATACCCAACAGAAAACAGCCCAACCAACTGGCAGGGTTTTGACCTGTCTCCCCTTTTCTAAAAATCATACTAAAAGCTCAGCTCGTGCTTTTAATGAATGAATGCTTTGAAACAGCTGTGCACAGTGCCTAACAAAACTTGTGACCTGAAATGATTAGTTCAAAGAGGACGTATGCTGGGAATTCCTGGAGGAGGCAGTAACAAAAGGGGTGTACTCTGACAATCCAAATTTATAGCAAATCCCACACCTTTCATTTGGCACCTGGATGCTATGGAATATTTTTGGATGTATCAAAAATATTACAAAGGAAAAAATACGTGCCACCTTGCTTTACCTTCCTATAAAGTGAGGCTGACGACCTAGGGAGCATAAAATAGGATCGCATTTCCTTCACTCTGAAACCGCCTTATTTTAATTTTCACACGAAATCCGGATGCAATTTGCAACTGGTGTAGGCATTGAACATGCTGGGGGTTCCGCCCCACCTCTCGCCGCTCCCCCCACCCCCCAAACAAAGCTTCTGCTAAATCTCTGCACGCCTTACAATGGATGGAGTGTCAGAATTGAGGAACTAAAGACAAGTCAGGAGCTACAAGAAACAAAAGAACACGAAAATAGTGATGGCAAAGCCTTCCGCGGATAGTCCTATGGTTCCTTCCGCATCTCTGAGTGACAGGCAGAGACATCGACAGCTAACTCAAGATCCATCAGGGGCCGTATTGCCTTTCTATCGAAATGATGAGTTTAGAGAGCAAGCTGCAAATGAATGCCTGAGCTTTGTCGGGAGGTTCCGAGTGTCACAGCCGAAGTTAGCGTGGCATTGCTGTCTGCTTCATCCAAGAGATGATGGGGCCCTTCTAGAAGGAGAACAGCAGGGTAGCACAGAAATGGAAGGTAAAAGAGGTTAATTTATGGAAATTATCCAGGTCATGTAACCAGTAGGACATATCATGCAGAGCTTTAAGAGAGGAGTGGTAATGTATGTAAAATCTGACTTTCAGTAGGTCATGAGACGATGACAGTTATCAGGAGTCAGACAACTTTTAGTAACAAAAGCTAACATTTTCGGTGGGTTTGCCAAGCACCAGGCACTCCGCAAAGACACAAAACAATAGGGCAGGTCCCATGATCCCCATCTTACAGGTGAGGACATAGAGGCTCAGAGTGTCAACACATAATAAGGAAGGGACGGGGGGCTGATGTGTACGCTGGGCTGTAGGGACTGTGCCTGGGAACCAGAGCGCTCGGGGGCCCATGAACTCCTTTCATTTCTTTTAAAATCAGAAGGAAGAAAAAATGAACTTTGAGATAGAACGTGTTTAACTATAGGATGCTAATGTATTTGTCTTTTCATCAATGTAGTCAAACAATACAGTTTTTCATATTTTCTTTTTAAATGAAATTTTAATATTTTGTTATGGAGAAGACTCTGAGGGACAGGAATGAAATATCAGGCTTGAAATCCTGCTTCCCAAACTGTGGTCTGAGGACCAGAAGAATCTGCACCAGCGGAAGCCCAGACACGTAGCATCTTCCGTCACACTTGCTTGCTGAATTAGAATCTGCATTTTATTTTTTTTTTAATTTTTTTTAACATTTATTTATTTTTGAGACAGAGAGAGAGAAAGCATGAACAGGGGAGGGTCAGAGAAAGAGGGAGACACAGAATCCGAAGCAGGCTCCAGGCTCCGAGCTGTCAGCACAGAGCCCAACGCGGGGCCCGAACCCACCGACCGCGAGATCATGACCTGAGCTGAAGTCGGACGCTTAACCGACTGAGCCCCCCGGGCGCCCCTAGAATCTGCATTTTAGTGAGACCCAAGGGTGATTCCTGTGCACACTAACATTTGAGACGCACTTGACCAAACCCGTAACTGATAGTTCATACCAACTCCTCATTCTCACTTAAGCTGCAATAGTCTTAACCTACATCAAAACGCAAAGCCGTGCTAAGTGACAAGAGAGTTATGGCCAATAACTGCTTCCATACCCTTTTTCTCACTGTAAGGCAGGTAGGCTGCAAAAATGCAAAAAGTAATACACTCCTAGATAAAAATACAATTTCGAGATAACAATGTTAATCAAACTGTGAATAGTCTGCTACCTTAACTTAAGCCCCGGGAAACCATTAGGAGTTTTGTACCAATAATTGTCTCTAACGACAGCCAACCACACCCTACTTACGAAAGGTCCTTGGGTTGGAAGGGGCCCGTCAATCAAGGGGAAGTCATGTTTGTTTGTTTGTTTACCATAACACTGCTCCCCAGCAACCCCCCAGGAGGAGGGCTTTGAGGAGCCAGAAGCCATCTCCTCCCAAGAGGCTTCTGACACCTGCTGGTTACAGGGGTGTTGAACTAATAGGTGTTCTGATAGGAGGTCTTTTAGGAAGAAGCTAAAGACTGGGGGCGGAGGGGGAGGGGAGGGTGCGAAAGAAAGAGGGAGAATGGGAGAAAAATGGGAAAAGAGATGGACTGAGAAAAGCCCGCAAGTTGAGAAGATAAACCAACATGAGGGAGTCATAAACATTGGTAGCAGATAACCCACCTGTGGTCAGGTACCTTGTGGGTGAAAGAACGAAAGAGTGAGGGGAGAATTTAACTCTGTCCAGTGGATGCCGGACGTTGGATCAAAGTGTGTGTGCGTGTCTGTGCGTGCACACACGCGTGTGGCTCTCTGATAGCACCTGTGATCATCTGAGCTACCTTGTTTATTTATTTATTCCCTCTGGATTTCCCTCCCTAGAAATTAATCTCCGGAAGGCTAGGGCACTGCCTTGTCCACTGCAGCAGCATTCTCCTCACTCGCACAAGCAGCCGGCCCATAATACACATTCAGTTTGAGCGACACTTTCTAATCAGGACCACAGATCAGGAACCACAGGTGTGAATTTAAGGAATCCGGAAGAGCTGACCGACTCTCTCATTCTGGCACGAATTCCTGATTCACTGCATGGCCTGGAACAGCGGTTCCCCGCCCCCCGCTGCCCCCTGCCTCCACTGCTTGCATGTTGAACGGGGATGAGAAGGCTCACCTGCCTTCCCTCGAGGGGGCTGGTGAAAAGCAGACAAGATCATGAGTGGGTGTGTGCTCAGGAAGTCAAAGACCACGCTTCGTCAAAGAAAGAGAGCAATACCGAGATATGGGTGACTTCTCGCTCATGGTCCTGGGTTACTTCTGACTGTTGAGTATCACACCAAAGCCACCGAGGGCCCAGGCAGAAGAAGCAAAAGCCTAGGTCACGATTCCATAGATGAGAATCATCCACAAGGAGCTATTACCACATTTCAATTTGAAGGTCAGCAACAGGACGCTGGTGGGCGAAAAGACATTTGTAAAATAAAGAACAAACAAAACACAAAGGGGCGTTTTCCATTCAGACCCTTAGCATTCGATGCTTTGCAATTTCCTGTTCATCTTTCTCCCACTATCGCTCCATTTTGTTCCTTCTGGCTTCCTGCTGTCCTATCACTGTGCCATTTTTGTTTGGGATCCACACAACAGCTGCTGTCTTACTCTGCGTTTGTCTAACTATTGCTCTGAGAATCCCCTCAATGGCCTTCAAACCACACCAAATTCCGTTTCAGGTTTCCTGAAGGAGAAACCTGGGAACACCATGTCATGTCAAAGACACCTGCATGGTGAGAGCTAACCCTTCAGTGCCAGGCTCACTGAGAGCTTCACGACAACCCACTAAGGCAAGCCTTACCTCGTGAAGAAGCCATGTGGGCACACACCTAGCAGGGGCAGAACTTGAAAACGAGCCTGGGCCACCAGCACCCCACCCTCCTGGCTGCTTGCATTGAAAATGCTGGAGCTTTTATGACGTGACCTTGGAAGGGTTGTTTTTGAAAACGGCAAGTCTTTTGGTTGAGTCCCCCGTTCCCACATGCTCGTGGGCTTTGCAAAGGTGGTTGCTTAGATTTGAAGCTCTAGGCAAGGAATCTCTTACTTTTTATTATTATTATTTTTGAGATAATTTTATTCTTCATAGGTTTAAGTAGTAGAAAGGGGCTGGCCTCTGCCTTATTCTCTATTGGCATCTTTCCCCTTCGGTCCTTTGTCTGCACCTGGTGGCCACTTGACCTCAGCCCTAATGCTTTGCTCTAGCTCGGGCCCTGCAGACGTCTTGTTTCCTTTGCTCTAGAGCCATTATAGCAATTAAAACTCATGGGTAAAGCCATTCCTGGCTCCAGCATCCAGAGATCTCTCTCCTCCTTCTTCTTTCCTGAATTTTCCTACAGTCAGGACCCTATGTGCATATGTGTGCGTGTGTGTGTGCATGTGTGTGTAATTTGAAATTTTACTTAAGATTAAAAGTACTGCATGGACTTTGGGGGAGAAAAAGCACATTATATAGAAAGGACTAAAGCAAAAAGCAAAAAAAATCCCGTCTGCACCTTCCACACAACCTGTTTCTGACAATCCCAAACCTCAGTCGTGGATTATAGTCTCTTGTGTATCCTTCCAGAACATGTTCATGTATTCACAATAATGATCTCTGATCTCTACCTACCTGCCCACCTACCCATCTATCCATCCCCTTCTCCAGTACACAACTGTTTAACATGTTGCTATTTGCACTTAGTGAGCTTAAAAGCTCGATCCATATCAGAACATATGGATGTTTTATTACTGTTTTAAAATGTGCCCAGCATTCTATGATGTGGCTATGCCATAATTTATTTGGCCAACCCTCTATTGATAGACACTCAAGTGACTTTATTTTGCTTTGTTTTGCTCTATTTGATTTTGTTTAAGCTATTCATGTTTTGCCCATCATCATTTACTGATGTTTTGAACTAGACTGCAAGCTTCTTGAGGGCAGAGACCATACTTAATAGCAGTCAGAGCTGTCGTCTATATTTCCACACAGGAGGTGTTATGCTCCCTCCTCTGGATGTGCTGACTTACTGATACACTGGCTCATTCTTTTTTTTTTTTTTAATTTTTTTTAATGTTTATTTACTATTGAAAGTCAGAGCAAGTCAGAGCTTGAGCAGGGGAGGGGCAGAGAGAGAGGGAGACACAGAATCCGAAGCAGGCTCCAGGCTCTGAGCTGTCAGCACAGAGCCTGACACGGGGCTCGAACTCACGGACTGCGAGATCATGCCCTGAGCCAAAGTCGGATGCTTAACCGACTGAGCCACCCAGGCGCCCCTAACACTGGCTCATTCTTCCCAGCATGTATGAGACAGGTTCTATGATCACCCCACTGCACAGAAGAGGAAGCTGAGGCTTACAGGGAAGCGTAATTCATCTGAGGTCACATATATGCCAAGTGGATTCGAGACTGTGGAATTTGACTGCAGAGATGGTCCACACTGCTCCTCCCCGCTCCCTGCTGGGTGGGGTCCTCCCTTGTAAATCCCACAGGTCTGGAGTCTGTCTTCATGCTCTGATTAAGAGCATAAAATGGAATCTGAAGTCCAGAGTCCGCTTTCTGGAATACGGATCCTGGCTCTGCCTCTTTCTTGCTATGAGCGAAGCCTTTGCGAGTTACCAGAATGTTCTGTGCCTCAGCCTTCCCCTCTGTTAAATAGAGACAATGATGATACTCATCTCCCAGATTGTGGTATGGATTTAACAACATAACATGGCCCAGAGGAGGCTCAAAGTGAATGTTACAAATTATCCAACCCTAGACTCCAGAATGAAGACCCCATAGAAATTTGCTGACCATACCAGGGCCTAAATTTCTTCTTTTTTTCTTTCATTGTTTTCTTAACTCTCCAGGAGCACCCATACTATAGTTTAGTGGGTACTACATAAAAACTCTTAACTGACTAGAATTTTCCTAAAATATCAATTGAATATTTTAAGCTTGAGGAAAACAATAGCCAGAATTCAGACATAGCAGGCATTTTTGAAATAAAAGAGTTAAAGAAAGTTTTGGCAAATTGGAAAAGAAAGCAAAAGCAAAAAAAAAAAAATCCTCAAAAGGGTTAGATTAACTGATTGCAGGTAGCATATACCTGGAATTGAACTGAGAGAAACATTTAAATCCTAGTCCTTTTGGGATTCACACTTTCATTCACTTAAACTAACCAAATTGATATGGTTCAGAGTTTAAAGTAGAGAGATGTTGCTTTATAATTCTTCATTTCTAAAGTTACTCCTTGGGGAGCCAGCGTGGTCCAGTTGGTTGAGTGTTCAGGTCTTGATTTCAGCTCAGGTCAGGATCCCAGGGGCATGAGATCGAGCCCTGGGTTGGGCTCTGTGCTGGGCATGAAACCTGCTTGAGATTCTCTCTCTCTGCCCCTCCCCCATACTCTCTCTCTCTCTCTCTCTCTCTCTCACATTAAAATAGATAAAAATAAAATAAAATAAAATAAAATGACCCTCTTATTCCAGGTAAAGTAAGATAGCAAGCTGATAGTCCTAGCCAGATAAACTGAGATGTGCAAACAACAATCTTTTTTCTTTTCTTTTTCTTTTCTTTTCTTTTCTTTTCTTTTCTTTTCTTTTCTTTTCTTTTCTTTTTCTCCTTCTTTTTTTTTTTTCCTGGAAGGTTACAATGATTTTTAAGACTTCATACCTTTGTGGTCCTTTTTAATCCCCCCTTAGTTATTCATATGAGGCAGGATGACTTATTAATCTAACTATAAATTTCTTCCTTAGATTGCAATTTTCATCTGGAGGGAAAACCTTTTTCATATTAATGATCTGTATCATTTGTAGTAACAATACCTTTCTCCCTTTGTTTAAAAAAAATAACGATAGTAATAAAAAAAAGTACAGACTTTCCTCTCCATATCAAAGTCTTTCAGAAAACAAATGAGGAAAAAATATATTTGATGCCATATTTTAGCCTGAGAAAAATCAACAAAATTATTTTTATTATATATAGAACATATAGCTCACGCATATAGCTTGGAATCAATTAATTTAAGTAATAATTTGTACAAACACCCTCACAAAAATTTTAAAGGATATTAAACACCCTGTTTTATAAACATAACACTTAATTTAGGAAAAAAAACATTTAGAAGGTAATGCATTTAGGATAAGTGCACAACACATGAAAATAATAAATGAAATTTTCCCAGTTCAGAAAATGAATGTAATTAATTAACATTTAAATTACATTTTTAATTGCAATCATGCCCTCCCAGGGGACTCATAAGGGACCATAATTGCAATTAAAAGCATGTGGATTAGATAATAAAACAATGCACACTGTCTGAAATGTGCGATTTAAAATGGAAAACAGACATTGTTATCGGCACATCTAACTTAATTGTAGCCATAAAGCAAATGTGCTGTACAAAATAAAATTCACATACGGGAACATTTAATTCTGGAGTCTCTTAAAGGGGACACGCTTGAGAGCACATTTTATGACAGGTTCTGTTGGAAACAGCCCTTTAAGGCTTTCGGATCGAGGGCTGGTGCCTTAATGTTTTTGCATTAATAAAAGCAAAGCTGAATGTTCCTATTAAAACACACAGATACATTTAAGTAAGAGATGAAACTCGATGTCTAAATTTAAGCTGCGGCACATGATTCCATTAGCTGGACAGAATGTAAGGCCGTGTAATTTTGAAACTACGTGATTTTTAAACTTTTCCTTTTATTATTATTATCTTCTCCCCTGTTTGAGAGAATCATCATGAAAGGTGTAGGCATTGGAGACCAGAGAAAGGAAAGCCAGAGAGGCGTGTGTTTGGTGCTGATGAGAGCACAGCCAAGACATGTCCCCTCCCCACCAGCCCTGCCTGGATAGTCTCACGTCCTGTGTCATCCACCTCGAGGAAGCCAAACCGATGCTCTTTAATTATACAAAGGCCTTCTATTTCATTAGCCTGAATCTCACCATTATTTGATCAGAAACCTTCTCAAGACCATATACATCCGTGTTTTCAGTTGGCGGGACATTTGGCAACGACTGACTGTTTCAACTGGGCGGAAGGGACGATATTTGCATCCAGTGGGTGCATAAGACAGCTCTCCATAGTAGGGAATTATCTGACTCAATAACATTCAGGTGGAGAAACCGTGGTCTCTATAGAAAAGAGTGAGAGAGGGGGTGGAAGAGAGGTGGAGAGGGAGAGGGAGGGAACAACTGTGGCCAGAGAAGGTCAAAAATCTTTCCGATCTACTAACAAGTAGATCAAGGGCTGCAGTCTTCTGCTTCGAAGCCTAGATGCCGATTTCATTTGCTTATTTATGAGAAACAGTGACTTTGTTTACAGTATAAACGTTAGCATGAAATTAGAAACGGCACAGCTCTAGAGAGGCAGTAGGAAGACAAAGGTCTCCACTTTGGGGCTGGATAGATCTCCATCCCAAACCCAGCTCTGCAGCTGCCAGCTGTGTGACCTGCTCAAGTCAATTTTCCCCTGCAAAGTCTCAGTGTTCACGTCTGCTTTACGATTAGTTATGGCGTTCTTGCCACCCATGGGGGCACGAAGGTTGACAAAAGGGCATCCATAGATAAATATGCACATTTATACACACAGAATTCACTAAGTGTATTTAAGTATGTATATATATTGTGCAGTAGATATATAACTATATATAAAGTACCTTTATGTAAGTGTAATATGTATAAACATGTATGTGGATATGTGCACGTGCAGAATTTATTAACATGCAAATTCCCATGAAAATAAAAACTATTCTTAAGATGTGAGTTCTTGCGGCACCTGGGTGGCTCAGTCGGTTAAGCGTCCGACTCTGTTTCAGCTCAGGTCATGATCTCATGGTGCGTGAGTTCAAGCTCCACGTCAGGCTCTGTGCTGGCAGAGCAGGGTCTGCCTGGGACTCTCGCGCTCCCGCTCTCTGTGTCCCTCTCCTGCTCACGCTCTCTCTCTCAAAATAAATAAATAAACATTCAAAGAAGAAGACATAAGTTTTTGACATTGTAAAGAACTGAGCTAAATAGGTAACAGTTTATTGGGGGGAGGTAATTCCTCTGACACGTTTACATTTGCACCCCTGCATTGCTGACTGCATCCTACAAATGCATTCACTCCACAGAGTTTTTGAAAGGCTGACTACGGGTCCGGGATTGTGCTGGCCTTGGGGACATAGTTGAAAAGCAACACAGACAAAGATGTTTGAGGTAGGTGACCAAACATTTGGATTCGATCTCACAACAACAGGAGACCAATGGTGAGTTTAGGCAAAGGATTAAAACTGACAGATTTGCATTTCACAAGCAGTTTCTGTGTGATGGGCCATGTTGGTCAAGGAAACATGGCAGCTTGGTGATGGGGACCAGTGATGTCGAGAAGCCAGGGGCTGGTGGCTTAGGGCCTGTAAAGTTTACCAGAAAATGAAGGAAGGTCTGAAACCAGCTCACATAACTATAGTTTCTCTTTAAGAATGCCCAGGAATATGACAACCGACCCACAAGTTGTTACCATAATGGAGGGCAGCAGAAATGTAGATATAAGACCATTTAGGTTTGAGGCCAATGAGTCCAAGATGCCTATCCATCACACGTATCTGGGGCAAGTGAAATGAGAGACTCTTCAAGTCCATTCATAGATCTTTAAAATCTGAATGGATGAATGGGGAGTGGGGAGTGAATGGCTATACTAATTGTAGGCATGTTTAGGGAAGAGTGGGCATTTAGACCACTTGAATCGACAAATGAGTAGGATTCGGATCACTGCTCAATAAGCTAAACATCTGTTATCCGGGATCGTGGCAGAGATGATGTTTTGTGTTTGCCAAATCCTGTTTCCTTTTCCTCTTCCTTCAGAAAAACTACATTTCCCAGCTTCCCTTGTACTTCGGTTGAGGCCATGTCATCTGGATTCTAACCAGATTGGGCAAAAGTGATATAAATCACCGCCAAGGCTCTTTCACCCGTTCGTCAGTGATTTTGGAAGCCAAAATCCAGATGTTCCAGATGGTATTGCTAGATTTCAGTTGGAGGAGACCAGCATCAGACATTCTGTGCATAAAAAATGAATATGTATGTGTTGAGCCACTGAGATTTGGGGGGGGGGGTTGGTGTTTGTTAGAGTAGCTAGCCTTAATTATCCTCACTAATACAGGGAGACAGGAAAACAAAAACACGTTTCAGAGGATGGCATGGATTTCATACAAATTCAGTCAATTTTTCCAATGTCACCATGGTTTTCTTTAAGGCAAAACCTTTAAATAGCCATTCGATGCTATTTTTAGTTTCAGCATTGGTATATTTCAGCGTATTTTTAGTCCTTTGGAATTAAATCAAGAATAGATTCCATTTGCACTAAACCAGACTATTTGAATTAGGCAGCGTTTCTTAAAGTGAAGGAGGGCAGGCGTTGTCCCACAGGACATCTGGCAAGGTTTGGAAACATCTTGGGCTGTCAAGACTTGGGGGGATGGGGTGCTACTGGCATCCAGGGGGTAGAGGCTAAACATTCCCGCCATGCACAGAACAGCCCCCCACGGCAAAGCGTTATCTAGCCACAAATGTCCGTAGTTCCAAGGTTGGGAAACTCTAGACTAATCCCAGGTATGCTTGATCTGCCTTCTGGACATAAACACAAACCCATGGTGTCCAAAGAAACAGTGGCCAACTGGCATCCAAAAAGAGCCACGGTGAAACAAATGAGACTGCCCGTTCCTGCTAAGCACACTGCCCTGCCATTCTCTGCCAGACTGGACAGTCTGTCAAGAGACAAACAGAAATGTTCCAGGGACTTTTTGTCACCTGGGTATAAAGAGACAGCTTGAAGGACCCCGTCATTTACACATTCAACTTTGTTTTCTCTGTTCAAAAGTCGGTGTTGCTGTCACCAGACCTGGCAAAAGTCACACTTGTCATGCCATAACTCTACGCCCCCCTCTTCCTCTTTTTTTTTGGACGCGTGACAGGGTCAGGCGAGCGCGTGCACCGATAGAATTTACCAAGCCTACCTCTCTGCCACCTTCTTGCCTCTTGTTCCTCTAAGACATACGTGCTCTCCTCGGAGAGCAATTTTTGGCTGCAGCATTTAAGGGGTTGTAAATTGAAATGCCACCCAGTCGATATGATTGGAGAAACACCACGTGTCCCCTTACGACGCACACATCCACATGAAAAGCATTCCCGCCTAGTGTTCTCGGCCGTGACGCAGAGTCTGATCTCAATGTCGAATGAGCAGTACCGCCTGGTGACTGAAAGCGAGCAGCTTTGGGGTCAAACATACGTTTGGAGCCTGATTTCCCCACTTCCTACCTGTGCGATTTTAGGCAAGTTATTAAATACGTCTGAGGGCCAGTGCTTCACCTTTGTGGAGGCAACAGCGCCCACTTCACACGGTGTGGAGATCAGAAGAGAAATTGTACATAAAATTGATATAAAATTGCGCTCAGTGCAGTGCCCAGACACAGTAAGCGTGGGGGCCCTAAAATATTCACTGACATGTAATAAAAACTCTCCTCCACAGAGTGCAGAGTCATATGTGACTTGGCCTCCTCTGACCTCTGCCCATCTTGTGTGACATCTGACATCTTCCCACCTCATTCTATACTCGCTGTGCTCCAGCCGCCATCTTCCTATTCCCCAGAGAACAATGCCAACTCATTCTCGCCCCAGGACCTTTGCACCTGCTGTTCCCCTGTTTGGATGTTCTTGTGTCTTCTTCCAGACTTTCTGTATCGCTGATTCCTTCTCGGCATCCCGGACTCAGACTAAATGTCACCTGTCTCTGGCCATTGTCACTGATGTTCCCTACCCCCTTCTTAGTCACTTACTATGGCATTACTGGTTTTATTTTCTGTAGAATACTTTTTACCATCTGAAATTATCTTAGTCACACATTTATTTACTTGTCTGTTGTTTTTATCCCACACCTGATGTAAGTTGCGCTGCAGGCAGGGAATTCATTTTATTCAATGGGAGCATAAACCACGTTTCGAGTGCTTGACACACAGCTGGTTTTCAGCGAACATTTCTTGAATAAACTAACCTAAACCTAACTTCTTTAACAGAAAGTTGTTGACACTTCCCCAATGCCTCTTTTAATAACAAAACTAAGGACAGGGCCCACCGACATGGACTCTAGGCTCCTGGCAGTGTCCTCAAAGAGCTGAGATTTGGGTTCGATTACACCCTATTTGGGACAAACCCTCACCTTGTATTGATTTCTGACTAATCATCGCAGGCAGAACAAATCCTTGGATTTGGGAACTGACCACGAAACACACACCATTGTCCGAAACGAGATGCTCACGATGCATTTCCATTTCCGGGTCAAAGTGCAGAATGATGGGAAAGTTGTGTGGACCCATCAGAGGGCGGTTCAGGGTCTGTGCACCTCTGCACGTGTTTGCCCTCATGGATGGGTGTGAGCCTTCACGGGAACACACATGGGCGGTCAAGGGTGGGCTTGGGGCCACCTAATTAAGTTTCCAGTTGAACCATCAGGCAACACCACTCCGCCACTATGTCACCTGCCCCACGAAACGGATCTGAGATACAAACTGCGCCTTAACTAGGCAGCCTCCATTCTTGCTGATCCCATTAGTCGCCCAATTGGGCAAGACGAGGTTTTAATTGCATGCCAGAAGCTTTATTTTTCTGCCCCAGGCAAATAGTTAACCACATCAGTATACCACTGACACATCAGAAGATGGTCAGCAACGCAAAGTGAAAGAGCCACTTCTGGAGAGAACCGAAGTGCCTGTCAGTTTCTAGCATCTCCCCCGCGAGCATCTGTAGCTACCTGAGGGAGAAAAAATTCAACGACCGCCACCACAATGTGACAAGGTGTAAACAATGCATGGTGCTAATGTTTCACGGCTTCACGATGTGATAGAGGATCATGGAGATAGACGGGGCTTGAAGGCAGACAGAATTCACATACGGGCTGGGCCACTTGGTAACCATTTCCTCAGTTTCCTTACCTGTCAAGAAGGCAAAATGAATGGCATTTTCTCCTTTGGGACATTATGAGGATTTAAAGTGAATGAAATGTTATAGGTAAAGCCTTGGCTCAAATTCTGACACTCACTAGGCACACTGTGAGTATTATTATAACTACTATCCATCCATCCATCCATCCATCCATCCATCCATCCATCCAGTCATTCATCCATCCCTCCATCCACACACCCACCCACTGACCCACCTATCCATCCACCTATCCATCCATTCATCCACCCATCCATCCACCATCCATCCATCCATCCATCCATCCATCCATCCACCCATCTATCCACCCATCCACCTATCTATCCATCCATCTATCCATTCATCCAAATATCTATCCATCCATCCAACTATCCATCCATCCATCCATCCAACTATCCATCCATCCATCCATCCATCCATCCATCCATCCATCCATTCATCCATCCATTCATCCATCCATCCATTCATCCATCCATTCATCCATCCATCCATCCATCCACCCAACCATTCATCCATCCACCCAACCATTCATCCATCCATCCACCCATCCATCCATCCATTCATCCATCCATCCATCCATCCATTCATCCATCCATCCATCCATTCATCCATCCATCCATCCATCCACCCATCCACCCATCTACCCATCCACCCATCTATCATCCATCATCCATGCATGCATGTATGCATGCATGCATCCATTCAATCTTCTACAACAAGTCTCACTGTTTCAGAGACCACTGGGATAGAATATTAGAGGAGAGAAACCAGGATTAAATAGAAGGAGTGATTACATAACCATCAATAAAGGACCCTTGCATCCCAAACATCAATAATGCTAGGTCCCCTGAGACTTGTCTTCCCATGCAGGCAACATATGTTTATTTTGCTGAGGCCATATGGAGATGATGTTACTATGATTTAAAGGTCATCCCCATAGGAAATTATATTTATGGCAATGAGGAGGAAAGTGGGGACATTATTGGGTAGGTAAAAACTCAAACTACAACTTCGTCCTTCTAACTGAGGGCTAGTCCTTCATTTGACCTTTCAGACTGTGCTGTCCAAGAAAGTAGTCACTAAACCCATATGACTATTTAAATTAAAAAAAAATCAATGTTCAGCTTGTTGGTCACATTAACCCACTTCACGGAACTCGATAGCTTCAGATGGCTAGTGGCCACTGCCAGAGACCGTGCAAATGAAAAATACATCTCATGTCACAGAAAGTTCTCTTGGACAGCACTGCTTCAGGGGAACATTTAGTTGCTTAGCTCAGTATTTCAATCCTTCCATAAGTTCTGCTCGCTTAAGAGGAGAGGTTGACTGTGGAAATGATTTCTTCCTTTTAATATCTGTAAAACAATGAAATACTTTGCTTATCATATTGTCAATAATCAAAAAAAAAAAGACAGAGATGATATGAAATGGGGATTTTTCACATATTTCTGATGGTAGTGTGTTGATTTGTCCCAACTGAGAAGTCGTGCAATGGAAATCTAGTGGAATATAAATATTCTCTCCCTTTGATCCAGTAATCCAAGCTGATTCCTAACCCTAGAGCTAATCCCAATCTATTTTAAGATCATAGCGAAAAACACAGAAGAAGCTCCACATAAAAAGATGTTCACCACAGTGGTGCTTTAACGGTAGAAAAATTTGGAACAAAGTACCTGTTCTCTAATACAGGAGTGATTAAATAAACAATGGTACATATATTTGATGTTGCATAAACATGATTATTACAAATAGAATGCCACAACTTGGTAAGATACCCAAAACAGAATTAAATGGGAGAAAGCAGCAGAATACAACCCGTTGTTTGGTTTTGTTGGTTATCTGTTACTATGTAACCAATTACCCCAAGACTCAGCAGCTAAGGACAACAAACCCTCACTCTCTCAGTTTCTGTGGTTCAGGAGCCTGGAAATGGCTTACATGCATGCCCCTGGCTCAGGGTCTTTCAGAAATGTGCAGTCAAGCTATTGCCTTAGGTCTGTCATCCTCTTGAGACTGGGGCTGAAGAGTCCACTTCTAAGTTCACCTACGTGGGTTTTGGTACGTGATTGTTGGTGAGTTAATCAGGGCCCCGCCCTCAGTTCCTCACCACATCCCATAGGCTTCTCCTCAGGATTGATCACAGCCTGGAAACTGGCTTTCCTCCAGTGTGAGTGACTCAGAGGGAGGGGTGGGGGGAGTGCGGGTGAGCATCTAAGGTGGAAGTCTTTCTATAGCCTAATCTTGGAAGTGATGTCCCGTGGACAGGACTTGCCGTGTCCCGTTAACTACAGGTTAAAGCCCACCGACTCAACAGGCAGTCACAGAGGGGCAGTGATCCTGAGAGGTGGGGATCGTTGGGGCCACCCTAGAGGCTTTATCACAGAACTCCTCTATGTAATATAGCTACACCAATTGAAACAATAAAAAAGATTGGCTTTAAGATTTAAAAGAGGGAGAGAAGCAGGCGGACAGAAGACAGAATGGGTCTTTTCTGTAGCTTTCTCTAAAGAGTTGGACTGAGGAGTATTTTTATATATATATATATTATTTTCCCTATTTTCCAATAATGAACTTTTTTTTTTTTTACAATTACTATGATGGAAATACTCGGTAAATGTTATTTAATTGAAAAAAGAAACCCTGCTAAGAATACACAAGCATTATATTTGTAACTGATGAAGGTCATTTTAAATCCACTTCTAACTCTGAAATCAACTCATATATATCTATATATCTATATATCTATATCTATATCTCTCTCTATATCTCTCTCTATATCTATCTATCTATCTATCTATCTATCTATCTATCTATCTATCTATTTTTTCTTTTTTAATGAAAGTAATCAGCTGATGTCCCTGCAGTTAGTACTTAGAATGTGCTGGCTAAGATCCTTAGAATCTAAATCTCCTTCTCCACACCCCCGCCTTCCCGGAGCTCAGCTCCTCCCCTCCCGCCTTCCTCCTGCCAAATTCCCAGAGCACCCTATATTTTAACGTCTGCAAGGGTGAGGGAGCCAGGATTGACGGCCATGCAGTCAAGTCCTGGGCCGACACTGGCAACAGAGGGTAACTCATGCTTAGCACTTGACGTAACTTTTTGATGACTGAAACCTGATTCCATCGACCGATCCCCCAGTGGCTGATCTCATCTCTTTACCATCAGAGAAATTGAAGCAGAGTTACCAGCAAAGATAAAAAGAGGAGGCGAGTGGGCCATGTCTCAACACAGAGAGGAATAAACTCGTCTTTGATCCTTTGTCCAAAGAACATTCCGGATTCTCATAAATGGGATGGCTGAGTGCAAAGTATTGCTGCAGCCGTTCCCCCTCCCCCCACCCCCACCCCTGTGCCCCAGCCGAATTTTTCTGAGCTGGGTGTTTATGTGATTCTTCAGAGAAAACTACAAGTTCATTATTATCTTTTTTTTTCAGTTATGACTTCAAGGCAAATCTCTTTCATTTACAAAATTGAGCAGAGAATAACAATGCAGTCAACAAAACACACTTGAAAGCGTTAAAAAAAAAAAGTAAGCGTCACAAACAACAGCAACAAAAATGAGCCTTTGTTGAGGGTTTTGAGCCGGGACCTGGAGGCAGCTGACTTGGGTTGAAGTCTGGCCCTTCCGTGCACTCGCCATGTTGCTCTAGACAAGACGTGTTACCTTCCAAGCCCCAGTCCTCTCCGCTGAAAACGATCATTGTTCCTATTTATTGATTTGTGGTCAGGATTAAAGGGCATGCCCCAAGGTGGGTATATATAGTGCCTGAGATATAATAATTGCTTATTAAAATGTGCTCTTTCTTTACTGTACTTCAAATGGTATCATTCAACTGTTTCAAATTCTACAATGGCTTCCTGTGACAGAGAATGAAACCAAAACTCCTTACCAGGAGCTACAAAGCCCTATTTGATCAGTCTCTGATTGCGTTTCCTCCTGCTCCCTGCCTTCCAGCCTCCTGGTCTTCTCTCCACCCCTGTGGTATGCCTTCTTGCTCCCCTCCTCAGGACCTTTGCACTTGCTGTGCTTCTGCCTAGCACATCCTTTCTACAGACATTTATCTGATTGGTTCTTTCCCAATATTGAGGTCTTGAGACAAATACCACGGCATTAGCAAGCCTTCCATGACCTCTTTTTCCTGAAAATGACCAAAGTCAGTTTCTGTTGTTTGCCATCGGAGAAGTTGAATGAATTCAAAGAGCAATTTTCTTGAAAAATACATTTTGTCCTCTTTTTTTTTTTACCTCTCTTCAACCACAAGCCTGATCGTATTTGTTAATGTTTTTATGGCTTTTTTCTTGAATCCTGTTGCTGACCTGCTTTTAGATTAGTGGAGGCTTTTGCCCGGGCTTGTTGGCACCTCCCAGAGAAGTAGACTAAAAGTCGGGATGAAATGGATGAAGAGGTGATGTTAAAGAATACAGGAGCATGTGATTGTGATAAAAGCATTTCCAGAGAACCAGTTTGCAGGACGGTTAGTCTAGAAAGGGTAAACAGAAAATGCGTGTCTTAAATACTATCCTTGTGCACGCTTTGGGTGGCTCCAGCAACACTGGGAGTGCCTGAATTTGAAAAAAGAAATGATCATAGGATCCAAAACAGGGGTTTTTTGCATGACTGATGATTAGACCCAGCAGAACCATAATGGATTCCTTCCTAAGTCCTGAACCCATAAAGATAAAATATCATCTCCTAAGGAGGCCCCACTCTCTTAAACCCTTTCACATGGGCTTCTGTCGGATACATGCTTTTCCTGCTGACTATTCTGCAGACACACAAGCATCTTGCTTTGAAAACCCTAGTGCTGCCGTCTTCCCTCTTACCACTGGGCCTTTGCATATGCTGCCCCCCTGCTCCTGGGATAATGGTTTTTCTTCTCTTTTTTAAATATTTTTTTAATGTGTATTTATTTAAAAAAAATTTTTTTTTCAACGTTTATTTATTTTTGGGACAGAGAGAGACAGAGCATGAACGGGGGAGGGGCAGAGAGAGAGGGAGACACAGAATCGGAAGCAGGCTCCAGGCTCTGAGCCATCAGCCCAGAGCCTGACGCGGGGCTCGAACTCCCAGACCGCGAGATCGTGACCTGGCTGAAGTCGGACGCTTAACCGACTGCGCCACCCAGGCGCCCCTAATGTGTATTTATTTTTGAGAGAGAGAGAAAGAGAGACAGAGACAGAGTGTGAGTGGGAGAGGGGTAGAGAGAGGGAGACACAGAATCCAAAGCAGGTTCTAGGCTCTGAGCTGTCAGCACAGAGCCCGACGTGGGGCTTGAACTCATGAACCGCGAGATCATGACCTGAACTGAAGTCGGATGCTTAACCTACTGAGCTACCCAGGCGCCCCTTCCCTCTCCTCTTTACCTACTGACCCTTCAGTTCTTACCTTACTGCACATCATACACTCAGGAAAACCTCCTGTGACTTGCCTGACTAGTCAAACCCCAATGAAGCATTCTTTTTTGTTTTCTTTTAGAGAAAGAGAACATGAGGTGGGGAGGGGGGCAGAGGGAGGGGGAGAAGGAGACATAGAGAGATACAGAGATAGAGACACTGAGAGAGACAGAAAGAATCTCAAGCAGGCTCCACACTCAGTGCAGAGCCCTACACGGGCTTGATCCCACAACCCTGAGATCTTGACCCGAGCCAAAATCAAGAGTCGGACCCTCAACCAACTGAGCCACCCAGGTGCTCCTCACCCCATGAAGTATTCTTATGAACGTGATGTCCTCCGCTCTCTACAGGTTTAATTTTATAATTATTTGATTAACGGCTGTCTCTGTCACCAGGGTGTGAGCTGTGTTCTAGCACCAAGAGTGTCCGATTTTGTCGAGCATGGAATTTGCTAGAGCTATTACAGATAGGGGCTTGGTATGGTGTAGACACTCCATAAATACTTAAGTGAAAAAAATGAACAGAAGAATTTATTTCCAGCACTGACTGTAAGACTAAAGCCATGATAGCAATTCCCACTTTGAATAGGCAACTTATTGACTTTAGTCAGTTCAGTGTTTTTTAACTTCTGATTTTTCGTATCATTCCTTCAGAAGCATTTATTGGCCTTAACATTTTGTTGCTGCCACAAGACGGGTAAATGTCGTGTGTGTTCCATGAACTAGAACTGATTCATTTTGACTTATTGCATTTTTGTCTATTTTTTTACTTTTTAAAAATGTTTTTTTTTCATGTTTATTTTTGAAAGACAGAGAGACAGAGTGCAAGCAGGGGAGGGGCAGAGAGAGAGGGAGACCCACAATCCGAGGCAGGCTCCAGGCTCTGAGCTGTCAGCACAGAGCCTGACGTGGGACTAAAACCCAGACCGTGAGATCATGACCTGAGCCGAAGCCAGACGCTCAACCGACTGAGCCACCCGGGCGCCCCTAAAATATTTTTTAATGGTTATTTACTTTTGAGAGACACAGAGACAGAGCACGAGTGGGGGAGGGGCAGAGAGAGAGGGAGACCCAGAATCCGAAGCAGGTTCCAGGCCCCGAGCTGTCAGCACAGAGCCCGACGTGGGGCTCGAACTCATGGACCGTGAGATCATGACCTGAGCCGAAGTCGGATGCTCAACCGACTGAGCCACTCAGGCACCACTACACCATTTTGCCAAGAATGGCAAGAAGTTGGCCAACTTCTTCTGTCAGGGGCCAGATAATAAATATTTAAGGCTTTGAAGACCGTATGGTCTCTACAGCAACTACTCAGTTCTGCTGTCGCAACCCAAGAGTTCCCACACGTGACGTATAAACACATGAGTGTGGCTGTGTGCCAATAAAACTTTATTTATAAAAAGAGGCATTGGACTGGACTTGGTCTATGGGCTCTGCTTTGCTGGTTCCTGTTACTGAAGAGGAGGAAAAAACAAGTTCGACATAGGGGCTCAGCCCGGCATGTAAGCTCGAAGAGCTCCGTAAGAGGCCTTGGCTTCTCCCAGGCGCTCCGGCACATCAATTCATCTGCCTGGGCCTCAGTGTACTGAGGTACGTGTGGGGACCACTGCTCAACCGAGCATGGTTGTGAAGATAAGAGGTGACAACGAAACAAGCTGGCCTTCAGTAACCTTGGATTAACGACACTCACTTTCGGTCTACTTCCCACCTCCAGTCACACACACTGATTTGCTCTTCGTGGCTCCCCCATATGGTTTCTTTCAAAGTAGAAACACATCGAAGAAAAAAAAGGTGTGTCAACATAGAGAATGTTTTGCGGTTAAAAGAAAGATCGTTCTGGTTCTTGTGTGGAGGGTGGGCTGGAGGAGCCCAGGGTCCAGGACACCGTGGAAGACACCACCTGCAGGCAACCCAGGAATGCGGCAACAGTGGCCGTCGGACGCGGTGTTGCCAGTGGAGGGAGGGGACTCGTTTTCTCGGTGGCGGGGGACCCTCGAGGGCAGGGGTGCTGTCACACCTGGAGCTCCCCACGGCCTAACACACGGCCGGGCACGCAGAAGATTCTTGGGGAATGGGTGTTGATAGAGTGAACACAGTCACCACATTCTGGAAACATCTAGAATGGCTCGTTTACAAGACACATGGTTACTGATGTCCTCCTTAGCATCCCGTTCTCTTATCTGTGGACGCGAGCTTCAGAGATTTGCCCACAAGCCAACCGTCTCTCACAGCCTCAACCACAATCAGCCTCGACCACAACCAAGCCACTGCCATTTGTCACCTGGATGGTAGCAATACCCCCTCCCACCTGCTGCTTCCCTCCCCGGGCCCTACCCTTGGCCACAGTCCGTTCAGTGGCACTGTCGGTCTTCTCACACGTTAGTCAGACAGCCTTACTCTCCTGTCCCTGACCGGCTAACAGCATCCGTTACTCTAGAATGAAATCTAAGGGCCTATAGACTCGGCACATCCTGGTCTCTCGTGACCTCATCTGCTTTCTCCTCCTTGACTCTGCTCCAGGCACCCCGGCCTGCTCTGTCCGTGAGATACCTGAAGTTCATAGTGGCCGCAGGGCCTTGGCTCTTGCTGTCTTCTCTGTCTGGGACCTTAGATAGTCCTCAAACATCCACATAGCTCAGGCTGTGGACCACCACTTGGTCCAGGCTGTGTTACAATATCACTTGCTCAACTCCTACCTTCCCTGACTGCCCCATCTAAAAGCAGCAGTTCATGACCTTTACTTGAGTTCCTGTTTCACTTGTCTACAACCTGGTGCTCATTTATTTCCGGCCTGACCTCCCTCCCCCACAATTCCCATTGGACTATAAGCTCCTTGAGGGCAGGGATCTTTTTACTCTTCCCTGCTACAAGTCAAATGCTGGTAGGCATGTACTAGATGTTCCAGACTCGTGTGTTGATTACCTAAGTGAATGTAGGACACCCGGGAATCATCCATTCATCTCTCCCTCTCTCTAAAAGCTGAAGCAAATCAGACTCATTATCAAAGATAGAATAAATATGTTGACAAGTATTATTCTGCATAATACTATTTTCACTTGGTAGAAACCAATCAACATTTAACCGGTGCTCCTTACAGCACAGGTGAAATGTTCACGATAAGGATAATTTCTTTAAAAATCCCAACGGTCTGCAGTCTGCAGACTGCCGAGCAGCCTTGTTCAACAGAGCCTTAGTGAAATGAATCTATAGAGGCTTCTAGAAAATGCACAAGAAAGGAATTCTTTTCAAACGCACTGGAGACACTGATGAAAGGCAGAAACCTTAAACACAATCAGAATGTTTTACACCCACAAGGATCGAAGCTCTAAAAAAAAAAATTTTTTTTTTTTTTTTGCTCCTCAAATTACTGAATTTTGAGCATCAATCAGGAAATTAGCTTCCTAGGTCATAGAGGGTGGGATTCTAGCTGTACAGAAAATTAAGTAAAGGCAGATTTGGGGAAGGGGCTAAAAGGACGTGTGCTGAAGGCATGCTCGAAGTTGTAACTCATACAGAAATAAAGGGACTCGAGGAGTTACCGCTAACCAGTACAGTGTATCTGAAACAGCTAAGATTTCCCTGCCTCACAAAGGTTTGGGGTGCCCGACCTCTCTAGACAGATAGAAGTTAGTAGAGGCATTTGTCCCTGAAGGTAGAGAACACTCAGATCATTTCAACTGCTCTGATTTCCCCCCGACCTCTGGGAACATTATCATCTAAGCTCTGACCACGTTTAGAACATAACCTATTGGGGAAATGGAATAGGCCAATACATACATACATATCTATATCTACATATATATCAGGAAATAAGTATTAATTCAGCACAATGTGAAATCACTGCATTTGCTCTTTCATCCTGAAATGTAGGACAAAATAGCAATTCTTTCCTTCCTGGGCTACGCCAGCCTCGGGCGTCCCTCTGAACCGTGAGATTTTGCAATTGATGCGGCGAGACCTGGGTTTTCGTCTTGACATTTGCTTGCTGGGTAACCTTGGGAGAATCACTGAACGTGTCTGAGCTTCTCCATCAACGAAAGGAGGGCGTCCCGGGCGTCTTCTGCTTGTCCTGCACACTGGAGCTCATCCTTCTTCTCAGGCCTGTGCCCTGGGGAGGCTGACCTGAGATCAGGGATTGTATGTCGTCTCCACACTTTGTCCTCTGGCTTTGCCGCTGGGTCCGCCTAAAGGCGATGGGCGAGTGGGAAGAGAGGGTCATGGTGCACATGTCGCCCTGGCTCCTTTTGGCCTGGTGGCCGTGAATCCTGTGCCCCTGTACCAAGGGATGTAGCTCCCAAGAAGAGGCCCTATCCTTATGGCCACACCTTCACCAGGTTGTGGAAACTCCTTTGTCCTCATTCTCCTTCAGTGAAGGCTCCCTTCTGTCACTAGTCTCGGGGCCCTGCAATGTCCCCTGTTGGTTCTTAACAATCACTCCTACCTTCTCATTGTCCTCCAGTCCATTCTCCCTCCATCAGCCGGTGGAGTATGTCAGGGGTCTCCTGCCTGGTCCCCAACTGACACAATCATATTTCACATCCCTGGTTATCCCGGTGGACCATTGTGAGTGAGACAGCGAGGGTCCAATTCCAAATCAGAACCACAGGTGAACTCACCAAGCAGTTCTCATGTGAGCACTCAGTAAATATTTGCCAGAAAAAGAGATTAACCTTCATTTAGTTACTGACCAACCTCAGAAAAATCAATACATGTTCAAACACCTGTCTTCGAAGAAACAAAAGTCTGACACACATCAAAAATTGTTTCCAACTTGCGGCTAGGTGGTAGGCATTTTTTACACAGGAGGTAAGGTTTGGATGCCACAGCAGAGGGGTAGAGGAGACAAATCAGTGTCAACGATGATAGTTAAAGCAAAGCGTAGCTGTTGAATGCTTGTTGTTGGCTGGGTTCTATGCCGTGTTCTTTGTATATACTGTCTCATTTACCGCTCACAGCATTGTGAAGTACTTCTGTTCCTATACGCACTTTGCAGATAGAAAATTGAGGTTTAGAGATGTTAAGTGATTTCATACATGAAGCAAGGGACTGTGCCAGACCCAACCCCAGATCTCGTAATTATCTCTGGATTCCAGTGAATTCAGAGTTTCAAAGAAAGGAGTGGTCAATGAGGAATGGAGTAGTCTAGAAAAATAAATGCTGATGAACTGATATCGAGAAGTCAGATATTTCAGAAACTGACATTTGAATCAAGAATCCCTGGCTCAGAGTCTGGATCCCTGGGCACAGGATGGCATCAGCAGTGGCCGTACACGGAAGGTGGCTATTTCTGACGCTCCAAGGGGAGCAAGGGAAACTATGAAGCCTATTTTTATTATTTGTTATCTTTATTTTACTACTATAACAGAAATTTTGCTCAGAGAGAAGACCAGATCACACATAGGAGCAATTCTTTAAAAACAAA
Organism: Prionailurus viverrinus; assembly: GCF_022837055.1. NCBI lineage: Eukaryota > Metazoa > Chordata > Mammalia > Carnivora > Felidae > Prionailurus > Prionailurus viverrinus. The sequence continues at coordinate 9,179,620 of NC_062563.1, forward strand.
TTTACTTTTCTTTGGGTTAAGTAGACCCACAGAACTGAAATTTCCTTTCCTACTAAACATAGTCTGGTAAGGCTCTTGTTCAAGTCCTCTACCCTCCAGCTTGGGGACATGACCGGGATGCAAACTGGCATGGCCCGATTGATGGTGAATTAGCCCCATCTGTATGCACATCCTTTGCCACGTGATTTGGAAGCACCTTTCATCAAGAGATGGCATTTACGTGCCCGCTGCTTGAGTCTGGGCTGGCCTTTTGACTTATTTCGTCCAACAGAAGTGACCGTAGTGTAGTTCGGAGACTAGGCTGTAACAAGCCTTTTGGGTTTTTGCTCTCTGAACTCTGTCACCACCATGGGCCAAGCCTGGGCTGGCCTCCTGGGCAGTGAGAGAGACCACACGGGGCAGTGCTGAGTCATGCCATCTGAGGTGTCGCAGGAGCAGCCCGGCCTCAGTGAGTCTAGCCTAAATTGCCAGCCTACGGGATCATGAGCTACATGAGCGGTCCGTGTTTTAAGCTGCTAAATTGTGGGCTGGGACTGGCGAGGGAACAGCTATCTGCCCCAGCTGAGCACACTGGACTCTGTCCATGGTATCTGCACCTTGAGTAGAGAAGCCAAGAGCATGAAGACCTGTTTGGACGGTGAGTGCAGTCATGGCACCTGGACAGACTGGTCTACGATCCTCGATTTCTGGACTCACGGTGTCTTGGCATCGGCCCGTTTCCAGCTTTGGTTCGCCAGCCCTCCCGTTATTCTGTGAACTGTTGGTAGACTTTCCATCGAGTCCTTTCTGCTTCAGGTATGGAGGGTCACTTTCTCTTGCTTGTGGCCTAAGAATAGCCTCCTGCACAATTTGATGTGGTCATCGAAGACCACAACCAAGCAGGAGAGGGGGAAGGTGCCACATGCTAGTGGTTAGAGGAGATACTCAGGCATGGGGACCCCTTGCCCAGGGCTGCATGGCCACTGCCTCCTTTGGCGAGGCTGCTGGGCTGCTCTCGCTCGTACAGCTCGGACAAAACCCCAGCCTGGAGACATCTGATGCCCGCCTCACTGCACTGCTATGGGTTGTGTCAGGAGTTACGGTCACAGCAGCTATTCCTTTTCTTGTCAACTTCCCAATAAGTTAACTGAATTAGTTTGGGTCTAATCAGGCTGCACAATGTGTCCTGATTGTATTATGGGGAATCCTATTTCAAAAAAAAGATGGGGTGCATGGGCGACTGTCAGTTAAGTGTCCGACTCTTGATTTCAGCTCAGGTCATGATCCAGGGTCGTGAGATTGAGTCCCCCGTTGGACTCTGTGCTAAGCATGGAGACTGCTTAAGATTCTCTCCCTCTCCCTCTCTCTCTCTGCCCCTCCCTTGCTTGCACACACACACACACACACACACACACACACACACACACACACACTCAAAATAAATAAGTAAACATTAATAAAAAGACATTCTGACAAAGATGCTGTTAACATGAACTGTTCTTGCCCTTTGCACACACTGTTCCCTGTACCTGGAACACCGCTGTCTACTGCTCCCTGCATCACCCCTCCACCTGTTTTCCTCTTAGCACTGGCATGCCTTCCTTGAGAAGCCTTTCCTGCCTGTCCAGGACTGGGTTTGGATGTTCATTTCTGGGTCCCCACAGCCAGAGGAGCATTACACCGCGTCCTAAACATCCATATGCACGTTATTACACTACGTTGTAAATAAAACATCTGGTTTGAATGTCCCCCCTCTATGTCGTGAGCTTCCTGAGTTTTGGGGGTTGTATTTTTCTAATCATTCCACCCCCCCATGCCAAATCATCAGACAAAAATGGAAACCATGGGAGTCAGATATACTGGATTCAGACAGCAATCATATCCTATACCAGCAGGGTGATCTTGGCCAATCAACTCATGAAAACTTGCAGGGGTTGGGTAGGCCATGGGGCAGATCTAGCCTGGAGACCTGTCTTGTTGGCCTGTAGAAGGTTAATAAATGATAGTTTAATTGCCAACCCCTAACTATTGTGAGACTGTGCATCTGGATTTCTAGTTCTTTCAAAAGGTCAGAAGATTGGCTACCCTGGGTCTGTGTTACTGTGTGGCAATGACCAGTGGACAACCATTGCCTTATGGTTATGGTTATGGTTACGGTTAGGGTTAGGTTTAGGGTTAGGGTTAGGGTTAAGGTTAGGGTTAGTGCTAGGGTTAGTGTTAGAGTTAAGGTTAGTGTTTGGTCTAGGGTTAGATTTAGGGTTTAGCGTTCAGGGTTAGGGGCAATGAGTCTCTTACAGTTGGGTTGTGAGCTCCCTCCTAAGGTCACCATGTGTCTTGTCGATCACCTTGTTACTGTTGTAAGTTGACTTTATTGCCTTTTTGATGGTATGGTTATCACCATCCATAAAGTGGCACAAAAATTTGCCAGTTAAATCATGTCTCAGCAATGACTAGAGTATGCTTTCCAGTTTCATTCATGCTGTTTTGCCGTAAAAGCAACATCTCAGGGTCTTGCTACTTGGTATCTTTATGGCCCCAGCAGAAAGTGGAGTTTTCCAACATAGGACCAATTTGTGTGTCACATCTTTTGCAGAATCCCTGTCCTTTATGTTCATTTTTAACAAAAATTGTGTTGTGAAACATGGATGGGTCAGTTAGTTACGTGCACAACTCTTCGTTTCTGCTTACGTCATGATCTTACTGTTTATGTGCTCGAGGCAGACATTGGCCTCTGTACTGAGAGTTTGTTCCTTGCTTGAGATTCTCTGTCTCTCTCTGTCTCTCTCTCTCTCTCTCTGCTCCTTGCTAGTCATGCGCTCTCTCTATCTCAAAATATATAATTAAATACTTGAGAAAAAATCACTTGTGTGTGGGTCCTAGCTTCTGTTGTTGAATCATATTT